>NC_072892.1:144848791-145473791 GCF_027943255.1 Anastrepha obliqua | reverse complement strand
TCAGATCTGAAACCCAACATTCGGTTTGAGATTAGTAAACTCAGAGCAATAAAGTGTGAGCGAGTCCTTGAGGATTTTAATATTCGTATGACAGCCTGTAGATGTGCCCACGGTGAGCATTCAAATGATGTTATTTTTACATATAATTGCTAAGAGCAATATTTTTAGTGAAAATAATGAAACCTGAAAGACTCAAAATTTGTTTCTTCCTTTATTTTGAAACAAAATCTATGCGGGTCTTATGAAACACCCTTTATTTGTATACCAGTGTAATCAGTAATATTCATTATACACCTCTGGTGAGCAGCTGCTTGTATTTTCATAGCTAATAAGCAAAAAACCAACAACACTCACCCACATCAGCACCTTTAAAAGTAAATAAATTATCTTGACTATAACTGTGTGTATGTATGCGTGTACATGTGCTTGTTTGTAGTAGTTAGAATAAACAGAAAATCACTGATAAAAAACTGTCTAAAAAATTACCCTAACATATTTTCCTACGCGTTTATAATAAAAATCTGAAATATGCAGTGCCACACAACATGCGGCATAAATACTATGGAAAATATTTATTACGGAACACATTTGCGCAGACACACATACCATACATACGTATATATGGTAATGTGTATAGAATATATGTACAGTGGTCTTCACATTAATAGCAGCGCGACATATTGCAAGGCTTTTATTATTTATTTTTTATTTAATTTTTTGAATTTTTTTTAGTGAAATACAGTTCATACTATACACATTACAATGTAAGTTTTCAAACTTTGTGGAAACAAACTAAAAACAAACAAAAAAAATTTCGTAAAAATTTAAAATTTTTTTGTTAGATTTTTTGAAAAATTTTGGGCACGCAGTTTTGTAGACCATTACATTTTCGTATAATAATCTGCCAATTTAAATTAGCTCCTTTTTATGTCGGGACAACAGCAAGTACAGCATTACCGGGTTCCCTTTTCATTTTCTTTAAATCTACCCGAGTAGATTTTGTGGTGCCAAGGAGCCAAGATGGTCGCTTCTTAGCACATCAGTGCCAAAGACCTCAAACCTGATTCGAGCGAAGGCGGGACAGACGCACAGGAGGTGGTCTGCCGTCTCATTCTCCTCTCCACAAGCTGGGCAGAGTACACTGTCTGAGATGCTTACCTTTTCCATGTGCTTCGCCTACTGAAAGTGGCCCGTCATCAATCCAACCAGCTGCCTGCAGCCCTTTCTGCTTAAAGACTGAAGGATTTGCAACAGTCGGTTGGACATTAGCCCATAATTCATGCTGTTTTTTGATAATTTTTTTGTTGATGATATTACGCATTTTCATGCACACAATTTTTTATATGATATATAATATAAAAGGACAAAATCGCCAGGAAAAAAATTGTTAAAAATCAACGCAATTTTTGAGCTACTTCAAACTTACACTTTATGTATAACGAAGCACTAATTTTTTTTTTAAATCCGGAAAATGTATAACACAGTCGAGAAAAACAGTATCTAATAATCACCGCAATTTTTGAGCCACTTTATTCTACCAACATTGATTGGGCTATCAAACTGCCATACAAAAAATAAAAGAAATTCTGCTTATGTATTTTATTTTGACGAAATTTTTCGAATATCTTAGAATTTTGAAGTTTGAAATTTTGACTTACATGCTTTTATCGTAGAATAATGGTAATGATTGTAGGGGTTAGACTACCACCTTTGCGACCAGATTCATCTACTGTGCGCCCCTAAGTGCTTAATTTTAATTATTTACAATTGCGAGCCAACAATCGAAACAGCTCCTTAGGGGGGAGCATTTTTACGTCTTCATTTACTAGTAAGTACGAGCCCAGTATTTGATGTCCCCTGTGGCCAAATGCTTCATAATTGGTGATCAAGTTTTCCAGCGATTGCTTCTCATCACAGCAGAACGTGCATAAACTAGTGCTAAATAGTCTTATTTTATTGTAATGTTTATTGCAGGCGTAATGGGCTTAACACATGGGCCGAGCCCGAGTCCCGAGCTTAACACATAGATGGCACTAATTTTGTTGCATTCACCTCTTTCAAAGTTAGTATTCACCTTAAAAAGATAGCTGTTCAAGTTTCATGATATTCTATTCATTAGTTCGTGAGTTATTGAGCTATTAGTGAGTGACGCTAGGCCCGGGACTTTTCAGCCCATATATTAAGTGCTCCATCGGGTAATCTAAGGCCTTCTTTTAAGATTAGAGCAGGTTTTACTCTGTGTGTATTAAAGTTCAAGAACTTTTTGGAGTGATTAAGGCGGTTTGTGCAGTTCCAGAATTCCTTGGTTTTTATTTGGGACATTTTTTGGTTTCCTGTTTTAAGTTATTTTTGCTAACGCCGAAAAATGGGGTTGGATCATTAAATTACCATTCCGCCGCTTTTTTTTGCATCAAAGTCTACCCTCTCATTTTCTTCGTATCCCTCATGTCTTGGTACCCAAATCAGGGAGATCTGATTAAGAGTTGGCAGTTTGTTGAATGGACTTACTCTGTAAGAATTAAACCTAAGGCTATTTAAGGCTTTGAGGACTGATTGACTCTCCGAAAGTATTATGGAATCTTGCGGGTGTGTGGATTAGTTGCACCGATGGACGGTATGATGTGAGTGGTGCAGTTTCCACCCATCGGAATGTCAAATTGTTAAGTCAATATGTGCGTGAAGTATTCAGACGGCGAAGAAATTTTTAGGCGTTCAGTTGATTAGCTTTAACTTGTGTGTGCTCTTGTGCGATTTGGGATATGGCCAATAGTCCAGAGCTGTTTAAAAGCTCAACGGCTCTTGGCTGCGAAGTTTGACTGGAGACTTAAATCTGGTATCACGGGTAACAGGAGCCTTCGAAGCGGTTCTTGAGGATGACTCCTCGTGGAGAATCGCGGTGGTTGTGGCTTAACATCCAAATACGGGTAAAACCTTTTTGATTCGGTTGCATTGCAACCGAGTGCCGGACCTGTAGTACAGCAGTGGGTTAGACAGGCCTCGAAGTCCACAAAGGTGGTTAGTGTGATCATTCTATACTGCCAATTGGTACCGTAAATACTTTTAGCGTTTTGGATCAATGCATTGATTTGATCCGTTGTGCTCTCGAGCACCGTGGCGTCGGACCGTCGCCGGGACGCGTTTAAAATATCGGACGCTGCTCAAAAGTATTTTAATTTTTACTTTTCCGAACCCTTTTTAGGATACGATTTCCATTGCTGCCATTATGGCGAAAAGCTCCACATAAAAAATTTGGGTATTTGTCCTCAGTGTTAAAGATTTGCGCGCTCTAGGCCCCGGTATTCCTGCTACTACCCCCTGGAACGTTTTGAATCCATCTGTATACGGTTTTTGCGATTCATCATGTAGCCATGTTGGGCTAGTGTTCCATTCTGTGTAAACTGTATTTCTATAAAAACTAACAAAAAAAAAAATAAAAAAAAATAAAAAAATAATAAAATTAAATAAATAGTTAAACGCTGCTATTTTTGTGAACACAGATGTATTTATCTCATATATAGTACATATATGTATATATATGCGTGTGTGTGCAGTTACAAGTGAGAATGTAAGTAAATATAATTACTCATGCATGCATGCTTTGTTGTTGTTTGGAAAATTTCACGCGCACCTACACACACCAGCAGAATTAATAAAATATGAACCGTTAACAGGCAAAAGTTTTAGGCGCCTACTCGACAGCGATGAGCCTGTAGTGGAGCTGGTGCAAAGTGTTGCCTGTTGTTACCGCTAAATTGAGATGGAACAAATGTTTTTCTTTTTTGTTTACTGAAAAATCGTAACAGCCGTTGTAATGACTCAAGAACAACAACAATCATATTATATGAACCACGAAGGCAACTAGCGCCATTAAGGCAACAACCAACAAGCAACAAGCAACTATATATGTATGAACACAAGTGTACGTGGGTATCAGGAAATGAATAGCTACTACACCCACACATGCGCAAAAAGTTATAGGGACATAGCAGCAGCAGCAGAAGCAGCGGTGCTAAATCAGAAATTCATATAATCATGAGTTTTTCTTGTTACATATGCACATTCCAAGCATGACGCAGCGGATACTGTTGGCTGAAAAAGAAAAAAACAAAAATACAAGCATGCAGCTATTGCCGGCTTTCCGCTACTCTCTATCTATCCGTCTATCTGTCTGGCAGTCAGTGCCGGTGTAATCGGCAACAGCAAGCAAAAATTAATTTATAATAGGCTTCCTGCTTTCCGGCTTATGCCGCAACAAACAGACACATATGTGCCTTTACACACACACACACACACACACACACGCACACAGCCAGATGCAGGTTGGCGTTGCTAAAATAAATGGCGGCAAAGTTCGCGAACCAAGCACACTTTTGCAAACTTTTTAAGCGCAAAAGCAAGCAAACATATCAATGCATCAGTGTCTATGGTCATGTTGTTGTTGTTGTGCTTTGTGCTTTTCACTAAGTGTATATTTAATACGAACTTCAAAGTATGCGTGGGTGTACGTTTTTTGTGGCTGTGTAAAATTATCTAGCAAATGGCTAAATTACTTATCTGTGCCAAACGAATTTTCAATTGCGCTGTTTCATTTTGTTTTTGCTTTTTTTTTTGGTTAATCTTTTTTAAAATTTTCGCAAAATTTTGCTGTAGTTTTTGGGAGTGAGTGCGTGGTAGATTGAAATCATCTGAGCCATTGTTTGGTTGTTCAACAGAGTGGCATTGCAATCAGTAAAAGGCGCACATCCAAATATGAAAGACGGTGCGAGAATACTTTTTTGGCAAAGTTGCGAGGTATAGAATTTAATTTTAATTAATCGAAATTATATATTTGATATTCAATGACTTTTAGATGTTTTGGTATATAACTTGAAAATAAGGCTGCCACAAGGGGTGGCACATATTGTGGCAAATAGCGCAGAATAATACTGTAAATATGTAACTTCATGGCCTGATATCCTCATATGACTCATATTGTCAGCAGGTGATAATTCGGTTGAGTATAGAGTTTACAACTTTTTGCGTATTCAAAAACGCCAGAATTATGTAAAGTAAATCGTACTTATTATTTTTCTTTAATTTGAAGAAAATTTCATAATTCCGTGATCAAAGCAGTTCTTGCTGTCCTTATTAGGAAAAAACTTGAAGAGGGACTCGATTCATGTTCCGTGCCCAAAAGAAAGGAAACGTTAAAATATTTTCATATGTTACTTTTCTTTTCACTGACAATTTGTTTGTGAAAAAATAGAGGAGGTCCGTGGCAAACGTGCAAGCGCGAGTATAGTTGCGTGGCTACAAAACTGTTGGGTTGGGAAATAAGTTCATAGCGTCTTTATATTTTCTTTTATTTTACAACGATTTGTTTGCTGTTTGGCAAAGGGTAAGTGTTTATTCGATAGGACTCTTTCTGCTCTACGCAACTGTGTTAATTCCATTTTTGAGTTATTTAATTTTTTATAAATTTTGAGGCTTAGAAACGAAATACTTAGGTGGCAAAAATTAACATTTTCGACAATTGCTCTTCTTTGCTTTTCATCGAGGTCAAAGAGCTGCCGCAGCAGCACGTGGCATTTGCGACGTGCATGGAGAAGTTGTCATAGACGAGTCTACATCACGGAAATGCTTCGCAAAGTTCAACAATGGCGATTTTGACGTCGATGATACGTCCCACATCTGAAGGCCTTCTGAATTCGATGAAGAACCTCTTAAATCACTTTTGAAGGAGAAAGATTGCCAAACCAGTCGTGAAATGGCGAAAAAAATCCACTGCATCCATAAAACGATTCCCAATCACTTTAATGTAATGGGATTTACCGAAAAATTGGGAGCCTGTGTGCCTAAAGAGCTCAACGAAAAAATCAAAGAAAGTCACCTTCAAATGGTTTTTCACCATCTCGCCCGCCAACGCGCAGCACGCGCTTTTTGTACCGAATCGTCACGGAAGATGAGAAATGGTGCCTACATATACATCAATATGAAGCAAAGAATAGAGTGGGTGGCTCCAAGAGACACGCCAAAGCCGAGAGTCAAGCCGAATCTTCATCCAAAAAAGATCTTGATTGGTGTTTGGTGATACTGCGAGGTTATGGTGCACTATAAAATGCTCGAAATGAACGCCACGGCCAACAAGGAGCTCTACATTACGCAGCGCGAATGAGGCTATTCGACTGAAAAAGCCTGATCGACACATGGTCAAACCATACTCTTTCACGACAGTGCCGGGCCACATGTGGCACAAGTCGTCAAAGCCTGACTCCAGGAGCTCAAATAGGATGACGTTTAGCCCCCGCCGTATTCTCTAAACCTTGCACCGACCGATTACCATATTTTCTGCTCCTTGTCAAGCATTCGATAACAAAGAGCTCCTTAAAAACTCAATAACTCCTTTGACACCAGACCAGGCGATTTTTGGCGGTACGGCAGCAACAATTTGGTCGAGAGGTGATGGGAGGTTCTAAAAAGCAACAGCGAATACGTAATTGATTAACTTATTGCTCTTTGTTTAAATAAAAGTCATCGGTAAGAACGCTACGACATTATTCCCCAACCTATTATTTATATATCCGTAAAGTTTGTAAAAATTTGGTTCAAAAAATTGAAGAATTTGATGAAAACTCGAGATGTTTTTTTAGCTTGCACAAAGTTTTAAACTAGGATTTTTACGGTTTTCGTTGTAGAATGAGCTTTACTTTTATGGAAGTCAAAATCGAGTCAATTCCTCTATCTATGTCAAATTAAACTGTTTTTTTTTTTTAATTATTTATAGACATTTGATTCATTGCGTAAATTAATTTAAAATTATTCTGCTGTATTTATTTGAAAAACTGGCTTAGCTTTTAAGACCTTCTCACGTTTTTTCACAGTTTTTCTGGTTTTATAGTTACAAAATTACTATCAAACTCTTCTTTTTCCCGAACAGTGTTTCAGTGTGAGTTGTAGCTTTAACCGGGGAAAGTTGTTTGTGGGTGTGTGTGGATGTTGCTGGTAGAATAAAGGGGTGTCAACTAATATATTGACTCAAGCAATTAACGAAAAAAAAATTTTTACACGAAAAATGTTATGAAATATTTTAAAAGAACACAACTGACCACTTTATCTATTTATAATTAATATTTACGACTAATATTTCTCACCAAAAAAAAAGAGCTTACTTGCTGCATTTTTCTTTCAAGCTTAAATATTTTGGTACAACTGAATTACCTGTAAACTACACATTTAAAAAAATACAGTTTATAAACAAGGTTTTTGTACGAAATGAATGGAAAAATTAAATTAATATGAATAAATTTTATAAGTGAATGTTGTTGGTAAAAGCATCTTCCAATATTTGCAAAAGTTGTCTTTTTGCAATGTTCAAAATATCACGATTTGAAATATGAGTATTTGCAGGAGCACTAACATGAACCTCAGGTTCCTCAAAGTGCTCTAAATAAATCTCATCGGTGATGGATTTTGTCTATCGTGAAATGAGCGTCTCAGCACTATAAACACATTTCTATAAATATTAAATTATTTTCAAAATAAGATTAAATTTAATAAAAATTGTTATCTTACCTTTTTCAATCAAAAACTCTTTGCTCCCAATGAAGCAAAATAATTATTTACGACGTATTTTCTTCAAATTTACTCTAGGTTCAAAGCAAATGCCATTTAAAGTTTGAATAACTCAAAAGTTTCATGGCAACAGTGAAAACGGAACATTTTTATTATGACACAAACGCGAATTGCAAAATAATCGTTTGTGAAAGTACAAAGTGAAAATGAAAACTTTTTTTCACTTCACGTTTACACAGAACGGGAATCGACCCCGTGCTCAGTTGCCTAAGATAATTTTGCAAGTACTTGAGAGGATAGTCCCAAACCACCCAATTTGGAATTCACGTTGAATGTGATAGGTCAGACTGCACTGAAGGGCCTGGAACACGTAAAGCAAACCTCAAAGCAGAAGTAGAAATCCGTACAGTTTTTGTCTTTGAAGCAACTACTCACAGGCAAAAAATCATCTTTCAGCCTCTCTCAGCTTCAATTCGTTAGTTACTCATTGTCCACACTTCTGAATTGATATTTCAAAATTTACCAATGAGTTAGCGTTTTTTTTTTTAACTGATCCTTAACGGAGCGATATGAAAGTTTATATGCATATAATCACACATATACCAGGTTCTTCAATGAGTACTCCGGTTCGATAAGAAAAGCACAATTTTATGGTTTGATTTACACTTTATTATTCAGTAGAGTCACTCTGAACATCCCTCAATACATTAATTTCAACGGAATTCCAATTTATGAATTCCGTTCCTGAAGTGAGAATCTGAAGGGCTGCAAACTACGAAGCCACAGTTGCTGTGAGCTCATCTTTGATGAAAAACGCTTTCCAGGCATGCAATTTTTTAGGTTTGGAAACAGATGAAAGCCGCTAGGGCCCAAATCTGGTGAATACGTTGGATAGTCCAACAGATCGAACTTTAGTTCAAAGATTTTAACCATTGTCAAAATGTTCTCATGACACGGTGCATTGTCCTGATCAAAAAGAATTTCTTGCTTCTGCAAACTGGTTATTTTTTCACGAATTTATTC
This sequence comes from Anastrepha obliqua, assembly GCF_027943255.1. NCBI lineage: Eukaryota > Metazoa > Arthropoda > Insecta > Diptera > Tephritidae > Anastrepha > Anastrepha obliqua. Next base: position 145,465,217 of record NC_072892.1, on the reverse strand, counting down.
TTTCAGCTGCTCTAAAAGGATACAATAATATTCAGAATTTTTTGATTAGCAGGATTGCAAGTAATCCACAAACAAAACTTCTTTCGCATCCCAAAAAACTGATGCTGCCATCTTTCTTGGCCGATTTCTGGACACGAACTCGTTTCGAGCCGTAGAACCAAGTTCACACCACTCATACCCTTTAGCCTCTTGTTTTGATTTGGGATCATTGCGATAGACCTAAGTCTCATTCATAGCGATGAATCGACGCACAAAATCCACTTCATTAAAAAAAAAATGCTCTAAATGTTGCTGAGAAAGTCGCAGTCCAATGTGTTTTTGTTCCATAGTATGGAATGACGCACCCATTGTGCACTGCACACAACTTTCGAAAGCCAATACTTCGGCCAAAATATTGCTTGCACTGTGCAATGAGCTGCCTAGGGTTTATATTAAATCTCTTTCAGTCACTCAACGGATTTCCAATACGATATTGTATTATACGGTATTGTTGCTGTTTTCGGACGTCCTTGACGTGGATCGTCTTGAAGACTTGTATGACCACACGTAAATTCAGCAGCCCATCTTTTTACCATGCTAATTGATAACGAAGCGGCCGCGTTGCCGAATGGGTTAGTGCGTGATTACCATTCGTAATTCACAGAGAGGTCGTTGGTTCGAATCTCGGTGAAAGCAAAATTAAGAAATCATTTTTCTAATAGCGGTCACCCCTCGGCAGGCAACGGCAAAACTCCGAGTATATTTCTGCCATGAAAAAGCTCCTCATAAAAATATCTGCCGTTCGGAGTCGGGTTGAAACTGTAGGTCCCTCCATTTGTGGAACAACATCAAGACGCACACCACAAATAGGAGGAGGAGCTCGGCCAAACACCTAACAGAAGTGTACGCGCCAGTTATTTATTTTTTTTTATTTTAATTGATAACGAAAACTCTTAATATGCTTTGAGGATTTGTTCATAAATTTACTTTGCTTTTAAAAATTCCAAAAGTACTGTGACATGTACATGAATTGGCAGATTGCAAAGAAACTCATTTCATCAATTCACACGAAGAGTGTGCCAATATAGAAAAAAGTAAAACTTAGGCTAGTAGTTCTCTTGTCGAACCGCAAAACAAGTCACAGCGTATGTATTTAATGAGCCAAAGCCGCAGTTTTCTTCGCATGGAGTGAGATTATTCAAACCATCCAGCAAAATACGGCAGAAGCGAATTTGTACTCTTCATAAACCAATATAGCAGAAGCGAATTTGCACTCTTCATAAACCAATTTATCAATTTTAGAAAATTAGATATTTTTTATAATTTTGAATTTGTCAGAGTCACTTATTTAGGTTTCCCTTTACAAGTTCCACCAAGTTTGAAACAAAGCAAAATTCGACCACTTTTTTTCTTTTTCCCAACCAACAACTTGTGGCACATTTAATCCACTTAGAATCACACCCACACTCCACGAAATACCGGCAGTAAAAGCAGGCCGGCACTATAATTCAATTTTAATAGCTTGTTATCGCTTTATCCCTTTCTGCTGCAGGCTAAATTTATTGTAGACCACAATGAAAGCAAAAAAAAAGAGGAAAAACGTAGAAAACGAGGCCACATTTTCCACCCCAGCAGTGCAGAGCCCAGACAATGAAGCGCACGCATACACACATCTATACACACATACGCATGTAGTAGTAAAAAGAGGGAGAGACATAAATAAGCGAATAGAAATTACAATTGCAAGTGCATATTGCAACAATGTCGCTTGAACACCTTAGAAAATATGCGGGTGCTATTTGCCTCGAGTATTGACACGACTGAATGGAATGGGCGAATGGTCGTAAAGAGAGAAAGTGAAAAGTTCAAAAATAAAGTAGATAAAATATAACAAAGTTGATTTGATAATAAAATATAAAGTTGCTACAAATAGCTGGAATGGGGCATTAAAAAAAGCAAAAATAAGACATTTCAAGTTGTACAACAATTTTTCTATTACAAAATTGCAGCAACAAATGTTTTACAGCCACATCTAGCCACAAGATGTATTTTGTAATATTCGAGTAAATAACAACAAAGGCAGTCAGCACTTGCAACGAGACATAGCAAGCGAATCGCTGACTCGTGTTGCAAGCGGGTACAGCGAAGAAACGAGCAAATAGGCGAGCAAGCGACGCACCACCAACCACCACCACCAGTAGCAATGAACTGGCAGCAACAAAATGCGGCAACAATAATGCATTGAATTTCTAGGAGTTGTTGCAACTAGTAGTTTCGAGCGCAAAGTTGTTGCACTCACGGGCTGCATCCTTTCCGACCACAGTACCACAGCTACAACTACCAGTCAACTATCAGCCTTTGAAGGTATTGAGCCATACGGGCTTTCAGGCAACTCGCTAACGGCTTCAACAACGACATTAAGTGTTTACTTTATGCATTTGTGTGTGTGTGTGTGTGTTTCCATTCACTTGCCGGCAATGGTGGTGGGTGGGCGTTTATAACAACTAACAATAACAAAAACCAAAAAAAAAGCAGAATAAATAGTTAGAATGAAAACCCTTCAACAGTGGATGTAGCGGCAAACGGAAGCTGGCAACAACGAAGTTGCAACGACGAACACGAACGCACGCCAACGCCGATGTGTAACGATGACGCTGTAACGCTAAATACGATGTACCAAACAACAACAAAATGCAGCTATTACAACACAAAGTAGCAAGAATGTGGGAATATATGTAATAGCGGAGCGGAGGAAAAATGGGAAGGCAGACGCTCAGCTGGTGGCACATTTTAGGGTTAAAGTGCTAAGGAATGTCTCAAGTACGGGCTCTCTAACGTATGTACATACATACATTAGTATATAGGAATAAATGCATATGGATTTCTATTTACTTCTTAGACACATACACACATACACAGTCACCTATTTACATATCCCACGCGCTTCTATGTATTGGATGCGTTTGTATGTGCGACGACTTGGATTTAAGCTTGCGCGAGGGTAGAATTGGCACACATTTCCAACAGCATACAACTAAATTAACGCACTTATGCCTTTGCAGCGAAAAACTAAACTACTCAGTAAAAACTTCTGGTTCATAAGCTGGTATTTTTTGGAAAAAATCTCACTTGTTCGTAAGTGCCTACAATCGTACTAGTTGCAAAATGACAAACCAGAGGTGTACGCAAAAAATATTGAACTATTAGATTAGAAAAAAGGGTTACTTTTTGGAAAAAATGGTTAATTTTTGGGGAAAAAATAATTTTAAAAACTAATTTTATTAGCAAGCTAGACTTAAGCTACGCATACTTTGGCATCTTCACAAACTTTCAGTTCATCCCGATGGTGCTTAAGGAATGTACATCCTCACTGGTTCCGAGCGGTAGTTTTTCCATTCACATTTCTACGAGAGGATATATTCTGAAACAAGTGCACAGCATTTGGAAACAGGGCTTGGCAGTTGGATGGAAGAGTTGGTGGAGAGGTATTCTACGAGAAGCTGAAATTCAGGATTTCGGACCCATGTAGCGTTTTCCAAGCAAAGGCAGCGCAATCAAAGAAGTAGTGGATTAGTTGCTTTCCTCCGTAACTACTGTAAGCGAGATAAATATCTACTTCGATCGTCAGGTGACAATTAGTGCTCTGGGCTCCTTGTTTGTGCGTTCGAAGTTAGTGATTTTTCTCTCGACTGCATCCAAATACTTCCATATAAGACTTACTTGGGTCCCCGGTTACAGTGGCATAGCGAGAAACTACTAAACTGATGAGTTGGCCAGTTAGACGACACATGAGAAAGTTTCAGCGCAAAACGAGAGGGTGAGTACCGGTGAACTGCTCTTGAAAAGATAGGCCTCTTGTGAACTCAGTGAGCGCTGGGTTATTGTACATACGTACAGAGTCCCGAGATCCTTCTGGCGATGAATAGATTGACAGCGCTCGAGGAAACATCTATGGCTAACAAAGGAGCAGTTTTCAAATTTTGTGGGTACCTTTACCAGACATTGTCCTTGAGGTAATTGTGGCGTCAGCCTTGGTATGTTTCAAGTCCGTTCTGCAACAGCTTTCATCTCAGCATCTTCTCCTCAGTTGTCCTGGCTTCGCTGGGTTAAGATTCAGACATCCGGACTTTCCTTTTTTTGTTACAGTTATGGATAGAGTAAGTTTAAATATCATACAGCTGGAAAATTTCATCTGTAGTTTGAAGCGATTAACGGAATTGTAATTAGCCACCATTTGGTTGTCACCCTCCTCTAATCCAAAGCCCTCTCTTCCTTTCTGCCTCTGTTCTGTACCACTTCCTTTTCTAAAATTTGTTTAGCTTTTTCGCTGGGCACCCTAATATATAGTATCTTCAGTATATACCTTCTACTCAAATATGAACGAGACGTTATCAATAAAACGGTCCGCGGATGACATATGGCAAAAATAAATTTTTTGTTTTTTGGTAGGACTATTATAAGCTTACATGGCAAATTTCAGCGTGATATGTCACATAGTTTGTTTTCTCTGCTACTGTAAACAAGTCAAGCTCGAGTGTGTTCTTCGAATTTAACGTTGGAAATTCAAGTTGAACAAAGAATTGGTTTGAAATTTTGTGATTTCAACAAAATTTCGGCTTCAGACGTCTTAAAAATGTTGCAGACAACCTATGGGGACTCTGCTCTATCGCGTGCACGTGTTTTACAGTGGTACAAATCGTTCAAAGAGGGCCGTACATCAACCCAAAAAACCACGCCAAAGTCTCTCAAAAATTAAGGTTATGCTGACTGTTTTTTTCGATTACGAAGGTGTGGTACACTCGGAGTTCCTGCCGCAAGGCCGATCGGTTAACGCTGAATATTATTTAGACGTTTTAAAGCGTTTGACGAGAACATTCGTCTTAAAAGGAAGGAATTGTGGGACAACAAGTCATGGTTCTTGCATCACGATAATGCACCAGCTCATACCTCACGTCTTGTTCGCGATTATTTGAACAAAAATAATGTTAATATCGTTCCGCAAGCACCGTATTCGCCTGATATGGCTCCATGTGACTTTTTCTTGTTTCCCAAGCTCAAGTTGCCGCTCCGTGGAAAACATTTTGAGACAATTGAAGTCATAAAAGAGAATTCGAAGAACACACTCGAGCTTGACTTGTTTACAGTAGCACAGAAAACAAACTATGTGACATATCACGCTGAAATTTGCCATGTAAGCTTATAATAGTCCTACCAAAAAACAAAAAATGTATTTTTGCCATATGTCATCCGCGGACCGTTTTATTGATAACGTCTCGTTCATATTTGAGCAGAAGTTATATGCATTTATATATGCCAGCACCTTGTTTAATGGGTGGGGATGTTGTGCTGCGTTTCCAGTTTGCTTATTTTAAGCACTTTTGTTTACTTGCCTCCATTTTTACTATTTTGATATCGAAGTATTTCTGCTCTCGCTATTTTTGCTCTTTTTATGTATTTTTATAGAAATTGTTTTTGTCGTTAACTTTTATTATCACGCTTTGTCGTGATCATAATTAAAGGGAAAATATGAATTGTATTCAAAATGGAAGAGTTTGGAGTTGATTGCGTGGGATATTTTATTTTCTCTCATTTTATTTGCATAAAATTCAACAAAATTTTGCTTTAATATTTATAAGTTGGGAAATAAATGATTTTATTTGCATTTTTAACTTTTATTTATTTTAATCCTGCGCTGCTTCCATGAGCCAATGTGATTATTCTCTTCTTAGTTGGCGCTATAACCACTTACGCGATTTTGCCCGAGTTTAATGAAGTGCGCCAGTCGTTTCTTTCTTGGGCTAACTGGCTCCAGTTGGACACACCAAGTGAAGTCAAGTCCTTCTTCACCTGGTCTTTCCAGCAGAAGGCCTTCCTCCTCTGCTACCACCAGCTGGGACTTTATTTGCTCGTCGTTAAGCTCTTACAGCTCTTCGTTCCATCACCTGCGATATTCGCAGTTGCCAGTTCTTTTTTATTACTTTTTTAATATAATATTACTTTAAAAATTGTTACAAATCAATTTGCTGTTGCCTGCAAAGCATTCTACCTTCTCGCGTGTTGTCATTAGCGCGCTTATCTTTCACGTTCATACGTGCTGCATCCACCTACTTGCTCTCGAACGCTCCGGAGCGCCTGAACGCCATTTGTTAATTGTTGAATAACTCGGAAATAATTTGTCGGACTTACTTTAAATTTTCACACAATATTTCTAAGATATCATACTTCAAGAAAATGCAAAAAAAATCAAATTTGTTGAAATGTATGACTATCTCTAACCCCATAAGGAAAGTTGTATTGATTAATGGTGGAGTAGTTAAGTTTTAAGGGCCGGTGTTGATTTTGAATAAAATGCAATTTTTTTAGGAAATTATTGTCATTTCTCTTTATTATGATAATATTGGTACGGCTCAATTACTTATGGAACAAAATATTGGCCAAATAGCCGCCGCGGTCTCGGCGGCACACCTCCAAAAACCACCAAATGCAAATAGTTCCTTATCTAAAGGGTGGTCAAGTTTCAATTGCCAGTGTTGATTTTGAATCAAATACAATTTTTATAAGAAACTAGCATTACCCAGTGGGCTTCGCACCACCATACATAAAATGTTTTTTTTATATCTCAAGAAATGTTTCATATTAAGTTTTCTTTATAGAACTCGTAAAATGTTTAAACAGTTAAATTAGTTGATTTTTTTTCATTCAACATACTTTCTAAAGATGTCACAATAGCCTTTTCTGTACTTTTTTAAAATTTGATTGTGGTGGTCACCTATATAGAGGTAAGGTGAAAGAGTCGATAAAAACTTGTAATTAAACTTTGATCCTTTAATTTCCATTTCAATTTTTTACGCTAAATAAATTATGCTAAAAGAAATAAATTTAAAAATGTTTTTCCAGTTCCTCCTGGAGCATTCAATTTTTTATTATATTTTCGTCCAAAATGACTTGCAATTCGATAAAAAATTCATTGCTAAAAAGATTTGATTTGTGAACACAATAACATACAAAATAATATGAAATAATTTTTATTTTTATTTCGGAAAAAGAAAAGCAACGTTTAATTTAATACAATTGTATACACAACATTTTTTGTTTTATTTTGTGGTGCATAAATAAACAAATTTTTTGGCGCTCCAACTCTCGAACATGCAACGTACAGTTGACTGTTCACCAACCACAACAATGTAGCCATTCATCAATCGTTGGTACATTGAATCGTCTGGCGTGATCCCCAATTGGTGTTTTATCGGCTTTTATTATGATTTTGTGGCCATCGGTGGGCATCAGATCGAGTGCCACTTTGAACAATTTCACCAATTCATTGTGTTGATGGAACATTGTTTGCAATTCATTCACGATTGATCTTCTCGTATTCGTCGAAATGGCACAGCGCTGATCTAATTCACGATTCTCATCACCAATAAAATATATTTGCAAAAATTGATGGTCACCATCTGGGAATGGTAGCAAAGACCCAGCTCTATGGTATATTTGACCTTGAATCTCTAAAGTTCGTGAAATATATGTAAATAACGGATCTGAATTTTTAAAAACATCGAACACAGGGACGGCACATAAATTAAATATGATATTGTTTATTCCAAACGAAGTAATAACCTTAAACGTCGGCATAAATCTATCTCTTATAATATTTGTAGCTCCAAAAGATGTCATTTGAAAGCATGAATTGTATTTTTTAATGTTTAAGAGGAAATGTTTCGACGTTGGTGAATTGCCAAAAACCAATGAATGCAAAGGTTCTGGCGAAAGTTCTAGCTCCGGTAATTTGACTTTCCCACCAGCATAGCACATACCAGGCGTTTCGTTTCTGAATTTATATGCTTTGCAATGTATACATTCTATATTCATTTGGCCAATGTAGACATGCATGCTGTAATCAATCGTTTTTCCCATACAGGCATTTCGTATGAGAGGAAACCATTACTCACATAAAATGTCATAACTCAGGAACGGCTGCACCGATTTCAATCAAACTTCACACAAACTACCTCCTCAAAGATAGAAAAGAACTCTAAAATTTTTGTGTCAATCGCTTTGGCGGGTCTTGAGTTATAAGATTACCAAGGAAATGTAACTTCTTTTTATATATATAGATTATTGCCGTTTCTCTTTATTGTGATAAAACTAGTATAGTTCAATTACGTACAGAACAAAATATTGGCCAAATGGCCGTCGCGGTCTCGGCGGCACACCTCCATCCGTCCAAATTTTCAATGACGCTGAGGTATAATTAAGGTTCTATGCCATTAATGTGCCGAATTATCTCATCCTTTAGCTCTTGAATTGTTTCTGGCTTATCGACGTACACCTTTTCTTTCAAATAACCCCAAAGAAAGGAGTCCAACGGTGTAGTTGACGTTTAGGTGTGGTTCACATTCAATATCGGCCCTTGAAATTTAACCACCCTTTACTTATATTGATTGACAATAGATGGAAAGAAAGAAACACTATTCTAAGTAAGAGTTGCACTTTTTTCTGCCTTATATACAAAATACACTTTATGCTGAAGATCTTCTAATGTTCAACTGCACTACTACAAGAAGTCAAATTTGTGTTAGACTTTTGAATGAGGCACAAACGAGGTCACACTATACATATATATATAATATACAGGGTTGGCCATATTAAACTGACCCATTGAGTAACCCTATAACTTTTTACTGTAATTTGAAATCTAAGGTTTACGTCAACAAGCCAAAGACACTAGGCGCACTTAAGGCCAATATCCGACGGGAAATAGCCGCCATATCGGCCGAGACGCTGGCCAAAACTATGGAAAACGCCGAAAAACGGGCACATTACGCTATACGAGCTAAGGGCGACTACTTGCGCGATATCATATTCAAAAAGTGATGTAGACGAATCTCCTTGAACTAAATTAAATGTTTTTCACAATGAAACACAAAAAAATGTTTCTTTTTCCATATTTTTTTAATAATCACATGGGTCAGTTTAAGATGGCCAACCCTGTACATATCCAAATACGTGCTAAGGGCGACCACTTGCGCGATATCATATTCAAAAAGTGATGTAAACGAATCTCCTTGAACTAAATTAAATGTTTTTCACAATGAAACACAAAAAACTGTTTCTTTTTCCATATTTTTTTAATAATCACATGGGTCAATTTAATATGGCCAACCCTGTATTTATATATGAATAATTGGCGCTTACACCGCAGCTCCTCTGCCCATTTGTGATGTGCGTCTTGATGTTTTCGATAAATGATGGGACCTACAGATTTAAACTGACGCCGAACAGCAGATAGTATTTTCTCATGAGAAACTTTTCAATGGCAGAAATATGCTCGGATGATTGCCATTGCCTGCCGAGAAGCGACCGCTAATAAAAGGAACTTTGTCTATCACTTGGTGCTTCAAGCACGGAGATTCAAGCCTGGGCACTTCCGAAAGATAGTAACGCACCAACCCAATCGTCTACAGCGGCTTCCAGATCTATATGCATATATTGTTTATATAAATATATTATTTACTTTTTCAACAATTAGTTTAAAACTAAAATTCTAAACTATTGAGGATTCCTAGCTTTGAGAGCGCAACTGTTGAACTAAATTATATAAATTTAAGCTTTATTATTATTGTTATTATTATTTATTTTTTCCTTGTTCACTCTGCTTGGTGGCATATAGCCTCAGAAAGACTCTTCCATCGTACACAGTTCTGGACTGTTGTTTTGACGTCGTCCCACGTGAAGTCGGCAACTGCTAGCTCGCGCAATATCGACCTTCTCCAAACATTCTTTCTCTGTTCCCTTGTGGGTTCCAGTTCAGTGTCAAACATTTTTCTTCCCATTTTTACGTGCTCCGTTTATTCAAATAACATTTACAGATGTGAAGCTAATTTTTTCCCCCAATACACAAATATCAATTCTAATATATCGAGGGCGGGTTAATAGAAATTTAAACTATTATAAAATTTTCATATTTTAGTTTAAGAGCTGCTTATGTTAAATTTGTGTTTTTCTAACAGTCAACAAAAAGCGAAAAGTGGTAGTTATTAGAAGGAAATTCGGCTTGGGCCGTAACATTTTACTAAAATCTGAAGTGTGAGGTAAGGAGAAAAAATTTCATGGCAGTTCTCTTCCGAACTAAATTTTTCAGTTGTGGCAAAAATGGTGTGACAATGTTTGCAAAGGTAACACGCAAAAATATTGCATTCCATTTGACTGTGTCATAGCACTTAAACATCTACTTGAATATTTTAATTTATGAAATTTTGCCTTGCCGTTGTTTTTATCTCTTCAGATGGATATTGTAGCTGAATTATTCTGTTCGTATACGTTCTTACTTTAATGGTGCACAAAAAAAATAAAAAGAAAAAAAACAAAAAAAAAAAAAAAACAACAACAACAAAAATGACGCAGATTCCATTTATTCGTATTTAATTTGGTTAAATCTCGACCACTACATCATACCAATGATTAAAAATATGCCCTTAATTGCAATATTTCTACTTTGGTGTTTGTAGATTTAGTCTTACACTTTCTGCTAGTAAGCCACACACAAGCACACTCAGCTACGTCATCATTATCGTATTGGAATTGCAGTCCGGGTCGGACCATTGCCTCCTCTACAATATGCCGCCATTCTTTCGGACAGTTCGCCTGCGCTCTATGTTGTGAGATTCCCATCTTACGTATATCGTCTTCTACGTGTTGCAACCATCGCCGCCTTGGCCGGACTCTCCATTTTGCTCCTTCAGAACTTGCTTCAAAAACTTGTGTGGTCGCTCTTTCGCTGCTCATGTTTACGAGGTGTCCATACCACGGTATTCTTTGCGACTTTATAAACCGCGTTACATTTCGTTCCGCGATTAAAAAACTCAGCTCGTGGTTGTACCGTATGCGGTATGTACCGACTTCTAATCGTATAGGGGCGAGTATTTTTCTGAGATTTTTTCTTTCAAATCGCATCAGCAAATTCACGTCATTTACTTTAAGCGCCCATGTTTGGCAGCCATAGTGAGAACCAGACTTATTATAGCTTTGCATATCTGGAGCTTTTCTTCCTTTGATATCAATGAAGGGTTCATAAGTTTGATGTGGCCAAAGTATGCTCTGTTAGCTGCCTGAACATGGTCTTGTATTGATAAAGATGGATGCTTATTTATGCTGAGTACTACTCCTAAGTATCTAAACTCTTGCATGAGCTCAAAAATATAACTTTTGAATCTGGTGTGACTATCTTGAAAGGATTTTGTCATGTATTATATCATTTTTTCATTTATCTTGAGGCCCGCTGGTCTTTTAGCCTGCACTAGCCGCATGGAAACGTTCTGAAGAGCCTCCCTATTTCTCGCAAGAATGACAAAGTCGTCAGCGTAGGCGCATATTTGTGTCGATTTACAAACTATTAGCTACCATGGCTCATTGAAAGTTGGCTTAAGCTCAACAGCAGAAGCTATTAAATCTATTAAATACTCGTACATATCAAAATGTAACTAGTGGTTATATCGATTATTGAGTGTTTTTTCGAGCTCTGCCGCCGAACTGCAAATGGTTTTTATGAGGACTCTTTCATGAGAGATATGCAATCGGAATTATATGCAATATGGAAAATTAGAAAAACGTTTACTATAATTTTTTATCGAACTCAGGCACTACCAAATAGAAGGCACGCACTAAGCCATTCAGCGGCGGCCGCCGTAAATGAGTTTGACTTATAGAATTAAAAAAATCAGCTGTCTTTGCAGTCTTCTGCGTTTTAGACTAGGGGATCAACCAAATGTTTATTTTTTTTTTCTCAAAATAGAAAAACATTCAGCTTCCGAAAGATTGCATCTGATGCTCTTCATACTAAAAAAAAAAAAATACAAATTAATAATGCAACAATTCATAGCCTTCATTAACTCTCAAAAGAAAGGGGTATTTCTTTTACATTTCAACTTTTTATCCTTTATTTCTTTCTTTAAGTATTCGTTAATCTTTGTTATGCGTGTCAAAAGTTATGAATTAAGTTTTATTTACGGATGCATTTCTGTGCTTACTCGCCGCCACCTCGCGACTGCGCTTGGCAAGAACAATAAAATTGTGGAAAAGTTACACAGGGAAACACTAAATGTTATCTTGAAAAGTGCTTATGTATTATTCTAATTTTATATGCTACTTATGTATGTATGTATGCATATGCATTTTACTAGTAGTTCAAATTTGTATGCTGGGGGTATGTGGTTGTGCAAGCATGGCTGCTGTCGCCACTGTGGCAAGTCGCTGTTTACTCTCGAGTGCACATATGGCGCATGAGTGACATTTATTTGCGTAGTAAATTAAATTTTCCCATTGTCACTACCACCATCAATGCCTTTCGATGTTGTCTAACTGCTTGATGGCACTACTTTTTTATTCTCTGCTTGGATTTTGGCAGTGGTAACAATTTGAGGCAACCCAGCAGAAGAAAAAAATGTATATGAAATAATTCAAAATACTTTTGCTTTTGTGTTGAGATGGAAAAGAGTGCTAAAAAGCAGGTGAGGGAAAATGTTTTTATAATTATTTTCTATTTTTTTTTTTTTGCTTGAGGCAGTTTTTTCACCAGACGAAGTTAGATCTGTGCTAAGCAAAGTTAAATTAAACAAAACTCCAGGGATTGATACAATTCCTTACGACTTCTTAAAAAATGCTCCAGATACTTGCATTGCGGCTATGGCAAGTGCTTACACAAATCACACAAAAAATACAAAGTAGACGAGGCTTTTAGAACCAGTGTAGTTCTTCCTATCTTCAAAAAAGGGGACCCTGCCCTGGTAGGAAACTACAGAGGGATTTCATTTATGAACTGCATTGCTAAAGTTATGATGGGCATAATTAACGAAATAATAACTTCTTGGACTGCAAGGAACAGTATCTTAAACAAGTATCAAGCCGGCTTCAGAAAAAATTACTCCACAGTCGAATATGTATTCAATTAACCCGCTATTGTCCATTTAAAATTCGAAGAAAGGAAGAAAGTTTACGCGTATTTTGTCGACAGCGGCATTTGATAGAGTATCAAGAAACGCCTTGATATATAAACTACACCATATTAGTCTTGCAACGAAACTAGTAAAGTTCATAGAGAATATATAAAGCGATACAAAGACAGTTGTATGGAATGGCTCAAAACAAACTCAGGCGTCCAACAGTGATGCTTATTGTCGCCAATACTATTTGCCTTTTACATAAACGACTTACATGAAAGCTTAGAAGGAGGATTAAACATAGAAGGGAAAAATATTAGACTTCTAATGTATGCGGATGATAACATTTTGTTAGCGGACCACCCAGGCAAACTAGAAGTTATGATTATTAACCTTGAAAGCTACTGCAACCTGTGAAATCTTAAAGTAAACCGCTGAAAGTCTCGAATAATGGTGTTCGGAAAAGATGTGGAACTTAGTAAAGAGGAGAAACGGTATTATAGTAAGGAAGAAATACAGACTGTGTCTCGATATACTTAATTAGGAGTGGAAATAACACCTCAGATGAATTTTAAAAATATGTTGAAAACAGAACAGCTGTAGCAAAGAAAGGTATAAATGCTTCGTGGACTTGTCTTTTAAAAAAGAAAGACATCAATTAAAGCTAAATGGAAACTTTTTCTTGCAGTTTGTTGTTCAACACAGTCATACGCAGCACAGGTGTGGAGTTTTGGGTGTTTTGAAGAAGTTGATATATTGCAAAAGTATTATGTAAAGCGAATTCTGAAGCTCCCATCACATATGCCTACATACATACTTTTTTGGGAAACCGGCATGCAAGAAAATCATTCGTTCACTTTAGAACTATTCCTTAAGTATTTGCCCAAAATATTGTTTATATACTCAGAAAATCGGCTGCCACATTATCTGCCCAAAATTGTTATAAAGAAAGAAGTCTTCTGGATTAGAGATCTAAAGAACTTGTTTAGTAAAAACGATGTCATTTAGCGAACAGATAACATGCAATCAGAAAGATGGATAGAAGATGCAAAATTGCTTTTAACAAAACACAACCAGGCTAAGATGAATATTGGTTTATACAGGGTCGTCTCTATAGTGATATTTTTTATCTCTCTCTGCGGAACGAAATTAATCACCTAATATTTGAATACTTCTAAACTTTTTTCCAAGTTAAATGTTGTGTAGCCCAAAGCCCAAACTGTGCGTTTGTTCAAAAGAAGTGAAAGTCATCTTTCCGAACTCCTGTAGCAGAAGTGGTGGGTTCAGTAAGTATTCTACTGCATGAACCAGTGTTTCTATAGTGACTAGGTAGCGCTTACTCGGATATACTAAGAGTTGCTGAGATGGCAGCTTTGTGAAAATTTACTTATATATATATATAATTGGCGCGTACACCTTTTTTGGGTGTTTGGCCGAGCTCCTCCTCCTATTTGTGCTGTGCGTCTTGATGTTGTTCCACAAATGGAGGGACCTACAGTTTCAAGCCGACTCCGAACGGCAGATATTTTTATGAGGAGCTTTTTCATGGCAGAAATATACTCGGAGGTTTGGCATTGTCTGCCGAGGGACGACCGCTATTAGAAAAATGTTTTTCTTAATTTTGATGTTTCACCGAGATTCGAAGCGGCGTTCTCTCTGTGAATTCCGAATGATAGTCACGCAGCAACCCATTCGGCTACGGCGGCCGCTCTACTTAGTCCTGCCGTAAGTTCTGTTACAATATGGACATGAAATTATGTATACAATAATACTGTTTAAATGAAGTTAGTTTTGTTTAATCTTGTAAATATTAAAAGCAAAAATTTTAAATTTTCATTCGAAACGATCACTAATCTTCTCTACAAAAGCCTTTAAACGACTAACCCATTCCTTGGATATTGACGTCGCTGCTTGAACCAGAGATTGTTTGAGACTCTCCAAATTTCTGTGAGGTCTTGGACAGGTCATGATCTCCACTTCTGACCACAAACTGTAGTCCAATGAATTCTGATCTGATCTTTCAGACGACCAATCTTCGGCGGCTATGAACCCAGGAGTGTCGTTTTTTACGCACTGCTGGATGATTTTTGTATTAGGGGATAGGGCGGTATCTTGCTGGAAAACCCAACGCTCTTAATTGAAGATAGCACTGCTCAACTGCCTCTCCATACCTTTGCAGACATCCTCGTGGTACACTCTTGATGAAGAGATGTAATGCCCTTACAAGATACTCTCAAACAAACCATTATGGAGGCTGAATGGTGGCCACGCGGAACCCATGGAATACAATTTTTTGCATCTTTGAAAGCTTTAGCAAACATTTATTCGTTTTGCTTTAGAAAATGGCATTTTTTCGACGTAAATATGGCCCCCAAGTCTTTCTTTGCATGCATTTTTATGAGGTGCCTAATCTATAAACGAAATCAAACGCAACTTTGCGTCTACTCAAAGACAAGGCATTTACCAGCGTTAAGAGGTAATAAGGCAACATCACACCAAGCTTCCAATCTTTCTGAGTCCTCTTGAAGTCTCATGCGGTCAGTTACATCCCATATACGACTGTAATTTTCACGTCATCTGCATACATCAGACAAGGCGATGTCAAAAAACGTGTAGGATATCAATAACCAAAATTAAAAACAATAGCGGCCCGAGATGAATAACTTAAGGTACACCTAAAGTAACTTTGATGGCTTCAAATTTTATATTATTTATACGAACGAGTTAAGTTCTATTAGTGCGCTAAGATGCAAGCCACTTAAGTAAGCTAACGTAAAGTTTGAACCCAGCTTTTTAAGTAGAATATTATGAGTAGAATATTATGACTCCTTCTATCGAACGCTTTCGAAAAGTCGGCGAATATAACATTATAATGTTGGTTTATTTGAAATTGTTTTGTGATGAAATTTGCAAATAAATTTAAATTTGTAACAGTACATCAGTAGAGAATAAAGTTACGAACCAGTTTTCTAAATAGTAAAGTATTTATAAAGTACTGTATTCGGTTGCCGTATTGGAATGGGTTTGTGTGAAACCACATCCTGAAAACTTTAGGTCCCTCCATTTGTGGAACAACATCAAGTGGGACGAGGATTTCGGTTAAACACCCAAAAATAGGGCGCAAGCACCAATTATATATATAATATATAAATATATACGAGCATAGATAAGGTATTGTGTGATTCTTCCATTTTCTGTAATTCAATTAAATATTTTTCAAAACTTCCGTCCCTTAAAAAAATTGCAAAATTTTATGCAGTTTTTTCTGTAAATACTCACCCCAGGAAATACTCACTTTATATTTGCTCAGTTCACATACACACACACGTACATTTACATATATTTAATAAATAGAGATTTTTCAATTATTCGTATTGCGTAAATTTCCCCATTACGAACATAAATCACTGAGTAATTCACTTAGTAATTCACTTCATATGAAAGCAGCAAGACCGCATGCTCTTTTTTCTATGCAAGTAATCGGAGTTAAAACCCAAAAACATGTATTCAGTACTCCTTGTTTTTAGGAAGCAAAGCAATGTGTTGATTTAGAGACCAAAACGAAAAAGAAAAAGCAACAAAAACAAAACTTTTACTGTTCTAAAATTTCATGAATAAATATGAATTGGTGCGTCAAATATTTCATATAGAATTAAAAATAAACACCATATAAGTCAGCAGCATGAACTAATAAACGAAAATTAAATATATTTTTACCCAAGTAAATAAGGAAGAAAATTCTGAGAAATTATTAGAAAATTTCTTCTCTTACAATTTCCTTTGTGAGTAGTGAATGCCCAGTCTTACCAGCGCGCAGCAAATATGGAAAACTTTTATACAATCAGAAGCATATCAAATTGTGCCGCTCTAATTTACAAAATGTAGGAAAATGTATTCGTGTGTTTTTTGTGTATTCATATTGAACGATTGGCAAGTTCTTTGATTTAGTTAAGTGTGTGCCATAGAGCAGCTCACGCCTTATTTACCACAGATTTACACGCGTTCCATTTAATTTATGCAGTAAACCATTGATTGGCTATTTACTGTAAGGAAGTCACATTCCCGCATTACAAACATATTTACCTACTTACAGCCAGATTTATAAGTACGCAGCGTACGCTGGATTTGCTCTAACGGTGCTAGGGGCTAATGCATTGGGCGGAAATTGTTACAAGCAGCAAATTGTAGAAAGCGAAAAAAAACAAAAAAGTATTTTGCCATTTTTTGCTATCAAGATTTACTGCTGACTTACAGAGATAGCCCAAGATGTGATTGATGTCCATCGTTGTATCATAAAAATCTGGGCTGACGCACCGAAGATGCCGTAAATCTGCGAAAAAAATGCCTAGGAAATTACCAAGATTTCAGAATCATAAAGAAAAACAGAATAAAATTAAAGCTGCCTGTTTCAGTTTTCAATAGAGAAAAATTGAGTAATCTTGATCTTTACGACTTTAAAAGTATATCGAGTATATAACAGAAGTCACTTAAATTTATGAAAATCATATGTATGCGGAATGTTTTCAAGCTAAGAATTGATTCATTCACAATATTTTGAAGAATTGTATAATATTATGGTCCCGTTTTGGATCCAATCCACAAAATTTGCTATCAAAAAACAACAGATGTCAACAACTAAAATACATCCCTGACACTAGCAGGCGCTAATAGGAACCATATCTTTTTTCTCCCTTTATTGTTATTAAAAAAAAATTATAATTTTTTTCTGGCGGCCAGTTACCTGAATACTGCTCAGTGTTCACAACCGAAGCAAAGGCCATATAAAGGAAAGGCATTCGCACACAGCGTAATAAAGAAAAATTCCTCATTTTTACTGATAGCATGACGTCCATCGAAGCAGCGATACACAACATTTATAGCAATAGTAAATTGGTCGATTTTTGAAGTGTTTACTATGGTGCCACTCCCCAATTTATAAATCAGATTTAATGACCGCTACTCCCCCTTACGCAATGCCACATTAAGTTTGCTAACAATTACGAAGTTTTCGAGCACTTAGATATGCTTTGCTCATCTCAGGCAACGAAAATAAACTTTTACAACCTTTCGTGAAATTTGTGCAAGCCAGCCGTATACAATGCGTGAATATTTCTGAGGGCGGAAACAATTTTTTAACTTTAAAATTATTCGAAACTGCTGGTTTTAATGGAAATTTGTTGTAAATGCATTGTTATTAACCTATCCTAAATACAGATTTTATACCTACCCTGCAAGTGAGATCATTTCAGCCTCGGGCTATCATCACACAACGAGGCACTTTGAAAAGTGTGCTGTTCCGAAAATTCGCGAGGATCACTTAGGTCTTACGCTATTTGCATAGTTTAACACTTTAAGAGATGTCATATTTGCAAATTTGATGAAGGCTGCTACACTACATGATGCATCGTTTTTGAATCATCTAAGGAAAGTGGAATATGACCGGCTTTTTCGAAAGCCAGGCCCTTCGACTTATCTTCTTTCTTCAAGCTCTGTTTTGTGAAGTAAATGCTTCTGCTAATGATGAAATATGTATGAGAAAATGCGTAGATACTACTGTGCGCAAAAAGTAAGGTGAATTTGGATGTAAAATGAAAAATCTTTATTTATTCTTGTAAATCAATTTCATCCCCTTCAAAATAATACCCTCTCGATGAAATACACTTATGCCAACGATTTTTCCAATCCCCGAAACATGCCAAATAGTCCATTTCCGGTATAGCCATCAGCACCTTCTTCGATTCAGCTTTTATCTCCTCAATCGACTCGAAACGCGTTCCCCGGAGTGGTCTCTTGAGTTTTGGGAATAGCCAGAAGTCAGACGGAGCCAATGCGTGGAATTTTTAGCGAAATGGTCACAAAGAACGACTGCAGTGTGAGACGGTGCATTATCGTGATGCAAAAACCAAGAGTTGTTGGGCCATAATTCTGGTCTTTTTAGACGAATTGCTTCACGTAAACGACGCATAACGCTCAAATAATATTCCTTATTAAGAGTGTGGCCAGGTGGAAGGAATTCATAGTGCACCACACCACGAAAATCGAAAAAAACTGTCATCATGACCTTTATTTTTGAACGACTTTGACGTGCTCTTTTCGGTCTGGCCTCGCATTTAGCACGTTATTCGCTTGATTGGTCGGTTGTTTCAGGGTCGTAAGCATAAATCCAAGTCTCATCTCCCGTAATGATGCATTTGAGCTTGTCCTGATAGTCTGAAAGCATTGTTTCACACACATCAACGCGACGACTTTTTTCCAAGAAATTGAGAGTTTTCGGTACCAAACGAGATTTGACTTTTCGTAGCCCAAATGGTCTTTCAAAATGGTTTTCACAGATCCTTCTGATATTCCGATCATATCAGTAAGATTTTTAACAGTCAACCGACGATTTTTGAGCACTAACTCCTTCACTTTATTGACGTGTTGGTCATCTGTTGACGTCGATGGTCGTCCGGAGCGCTCCAAGTCATCAACACGTTCTCGACCCTCTTTGAAGTCTTTGTACCACTTAGGTATAAACATTTTTCTGCGACATGGTCGATTCACCAAATGCCTTCTGCAACATGCTAAACGTTTCCGCAGCCGAAATTTCATTCCGCAAACAAAATTTGATGGCACTTCTCTGCTCAATCAAATCAGACATTGTAAAAATCGAAAAATGCACTCTTGGTCGTTTGGTAAACACAAGCGTAAATATATTACTGATAATGACATTCACATGAAACTTGGCCCAGATGTTATTAACAGTGCTGTCAACTCATGAAAAAAATAGCTAGAGCGAAATTTTAATCCCGCGAGGTTTGACAAATAAATTCACCTTACTTTTTGCCCACAGTAGTATATGAAAGTTGTTTAAACTGTTGGAAACAACTTCAAGCGCCTTAATATACGCATGCATACATATGACATATGGAACTTTTCTATAGGGGTCATATTATTATTTTAGTTAACATTTTTTCCTCAGCAATTACTACTATAAAATTATACGTAGAATTTAATAAGATGCAAGCCAATTTTGAAAATGCAGCTATCGAACAACGTTGGGACTGTATAAGAATAGAAAATCTGGTGGAGCATGGTGGACATGATTTCCAGAGTACACTGAGATGAAAATCTCCTAATATCCTTAATAAAAATTTGAAGATAATATTTTAATTTATCGCCTAGAAACTAGTTTATGTACTAATAATAATTTTTAATCTTTCACCCATTAATGGAGAGTTCATTAATCAAAAAATTCCATTATTCATACACTTTAACTAAATCTTTCGAAAATTTTGGGACTTGTAGGCGCATTAAAGTTGCTACTAGCCATGTAATGCAACTTCAAAAAGATCAATGTTACAATATGTGGGTAGCGAACAGCAAAGGCCTCCGAGGTAATGAGCGAGCTGACGAAATAGCCCGACTTACGCCATCAACAAGCCTACTGCATCCAGTTTATTCAGAAAATGTTTTACGTAGACCTATAAAAAAATATGTTGGCTCTATTAAATTAACAAAATGCAATACGTTTAAGTATGGATATATTGGACTAAATGGCTCCCTACCAAAGCAATGTACCCCGATATTTACTATATGTTATCAAGCCAGTACGCCCTATGCAGAATAGAACATAACAAACTCACACACGAACACTTCCTTACAAGAAGTACGGGCTACACCAGTGCCCATTTTGCGGCAATAACCTACTTGCTGACCATATTTTAAACGATTGCCGCAACTTAGAGAGTATCAAGAAGAAGCACTTCGGATCAAGAAAACTTACTGTTCTACTGTTTTTGTCACTAATATAACTGCATTAAATAGTTTTTGGAACGATTATAATTAAACTAATATGATTTAGTTAGTCCTAGCAGCTCTTTCTCGTACTAGTTTTAATATTATGTATTAATTCAAATAGATAAATAAATAAAAATTTAGCAAATTTATGTTTCGAGTAATTTTATGTAGATTTTAGGTTATGTCGCGGCACGGCACATACTTTAGTGCGTTAGAGTCGCACTTTGTCTAAAGTCAGACCTGCATTCATATATAAAAATATGCATGAATGTGTTGACATTATACGACAGGCTTCAGCTGCGCTTTTCTTTAAAAAGTAATAATGAAGCATAACTTCCCGTAAATACTGTTTTTTCGGGACTAACTTAGACACTTTTGACGTCAAATAAAAAAGAATCTTTACGCTTCAAACGAATGCCAACTACTGCGATTAAGACCTTAGAAGACCACACCGAGACTTGAAATCACCAGTATAGTACAAGAGCGAACACAAAAATAGTATCAGCAGCGACACCTCTTATTCCCACACCCAATAATATTAGCAAATGTAGGACCATTGGCAGAGCACAATGCCAATATTACTTTGTTACTGGTGGATTTATTGTTGCTTTTATAGCTACGGCCTCTCGGGTTGCCTCAGTTTCAATAATAAGGACTCATTGAATATCTTTACTTACTCCACTTGGTTTTATTCTTATTCTTATTACCTCATTTCATTTTCCTTTTATTTTTTCTGCTTATATTTCATCTATTAATTTTCCATTTGTTCTTGGCAAAGTTGCTGCTTTCAAATGTTTTTTCTCGCTCCTTCATCACTTCTTCCTGTTTAGATTTTTCGCACTCGTACGGCTGCTGTTGCTGGCG
This sequence comes from Anastrepha obliqua, assembly GCF_027943255.1. Lineage (NCBI taxonomy): Eukaryota > Metazoa > Arthropoda > Insecta > Diptera > Tephritidae > Anastrepha > Anastrepha obliqua. The sequence goes on along the minus strand of NC_072892.1, from coordinate 145,443,660 downwards.
TTTGTGTTGAGAAAAATTAACGTTGAGCAGATAATATTATTACAGCCGGCACCTAATGACATGCCAACATAGTCAGCTAGTGAGAAAGCGCAAATAATAGTAAAAAAATTGGGAGCAACATCAATGCGTTGGCGCACAAATAAAAATCAAATGAATGAATGAATGAATGAATTTTTTTTCTGGATTTTTTTTGTCACATAAAGAAAGGAAGCCAACACTAGGCAAAATTAAGTCGACTAACAACTAAAAAGTTAGCACAAACTATATTGCAATAATAAACTGCTTAGGTATAATATTTATGGCCGGCTTTGGAAAGGTAGAGAGTCTCTCACTATAGGGAAAAGATGTGAAATAATCTAAGTAAGTAAATACATATTATGAAACTCGAATATTTTAGTGCCAATAATGACAAAAAATTATTAACATATCGAAATTTAAAATTTATATATAAAAAACAATATATATATATATATATACATAGCATTTGTGTATATGTATGAGCAAAGAAATCAGCTACTAAATACTTTAAGTAGAAAGCCGTCTTCCAAGCAAAAGAATAGCCAAAAGAATTACAAAAGAAAACTATAAAAAAATGTAGCCTTCTGGTTGGCACAGTTGTAGCCACAAAACAACAGCATAATACCATGCTGATACCTATTAAGACCACCATTTGTGTGCGCATTATTTGTGGCAGCAGCAGCGGAATTTAAGACTGACAGCAGGGTAGAAATATCCTGCTGCTTGCGGCTTTAAGGCTTTTGGGCTGCTGCCATTCGAGTAAAACATAATTTTTTTATGAGGCTAAATTTAATCATAACTTAGAAGGAAATTAAGAATTTAAATATTTAGAAAAATTTCGCTTAGAGACAATCTAGATTTAGAAGAAATGGAAAGAAGGAAATGAAAAGGAAAAAATAAATAAGAGGAGTAAGATAATATTTTAAGAGGCAGCAGCGTTAGAGCAGACATGAAGAGAAAGAGAATTATAAATGGAGGTAAAAGTGGAAGCAGAAGTTAAAGGAAAATTAGAAGTAGAAGTAAAAGTAAAAGTAAAAGTAAAAGTAAAAGTAGAAGTAGAAGTAGAAGAAGAAATAGAAGTAGAAGTAAAAGTAAAAGCAGAAATACAAGTAGAACGAAAAGTTAATAAGAAAAGTAGAGAAAATACAGACTTAGATTATATATATGTATATAATTGGCGCTCACATCATTTCTGGGTGTTACACCTAGCTTATCCTATTTATAGCGTGCGTCTTGATGTCGTTCCACAAATGGAGGAACCTACAGTTTTAAGCCTGCTCCGAGAGGCAGATATTTTTTATGTGGAGGTTTTTCATGGCAAGAGGCGACTTTTATAAGAAAAAACATTATCTTCATTTTGGTTTTTTACGGAATATCGAACCTTCGTCTTCCGAATGGTAGTCATGCACTATTTATATGCCGTCCGCCGTAGGTTCAGACTTAGATTATGAAAAACAAAATCAAAAGCCGATAATGGAGCTCAACAATGATTAAAGAAAAAATATGAAAATATAAATAAAAAGGAAGAATATTGGACCGAAAAAAACTTCGAAGAAAGTGAGAAAGGAAAGAGTTAAAATAATAAACAAAGTAATATTAAAAGACAAGCAAAAATAAAAGAAAAATATTAAAAAAGTAAAGACCTTAGTAATTAAGAAAAACGAAAAAACTAGAACTAGTAAATAAGTAATTAAAATTAACAAAAGCAAAATACAAAGCGAAGAGGAACAAAAGATGATGAAACGGTAATAACTGAATCAGATAAAAAAGTGTACGTGCGGTCGAAATCGCACCTCATGTACTTAGCTCACGTTTCAGCTTGAAATAAATTCTTCTGGAATTTTCAAGGCCGCTTACATTCACGTCACTTCAAATTATCAGACAAGCGTTGTAGCTACACTTGCTAACTTTATTTGGTGTTTATCAGATAAACAAAAATGACTTTTACTACTTTACGACTTCATTGTCCTTTTAAAGAAATATATTTATTTTATTTTATTTTATTTTATTTTATAAAGGTTTACATAACAATAAAATTATTATACAAACTAAAAGTAGTGCAGCGCTAGCATCGGAGGCTTTCTTTTGTAAAGTAAACTTAAAACCAAATATTTTAGCTTAAGCTTCCGAAAGAAGTAATTTCGGTAAATAAAAATTAAAAAAAAATAGAAAAAATAATTATTTGTTTTTTTATTTTATTTTTAAGGATTGATTTGATTTACCTGCTTTTGTCAGATTTTTTGATAATAGGCACGGTTATTATTGGTTTAGAGTATGAAAATTTATTGGCGGTGTCAATTCGTTCATTATCAGAAATTCCGATGTGCCTAAAAATCTAAAACAATAAAGACTAATTTTGCACCTCTCTAAGCTGTTACTAATTTTCTTACTGTGGGCCATTTATTTGTTTATTTATTTGGCCAAAATAAGTCCTATTTTGTTCAAACAAAGAAGTTGTCTCTACAGATTATCGTAAAATGCCAGTTGTTCAATTTCTTTTAAGATCGGTATATATACCAGTTCATCAAACGCCAAGAAAATTTTGAATTTCAAATAAAAAAATTTAATTTCATTGTAACTCACCAGAGCGGCAAAATCGGCGAAGGCCCTTCTGGCAGAGGAACTCAGCTAGTATTAATAATCATACTATCGCTTCACATAAATATTTACATTCTTGGCAGAAATTTATGCTGAACACTTTTATAGCCAAAATCCACTCGGAGTTTGTCTGTTCTCTGGCGATCACTTTAGAAAAAAAAGTTCCCTAAAACATATTTTTTGTTCGCATGGGAAATCGAGCCAAGAACCTACTGTTAGTATTTAACGCGCAAACATGATCACGTGCCTCCAAAGTCTCAGCTTCTACGTATATAAATAAAATGTTTTGAACTGTTAGTTACAATTTGAAGAATACATAAAATCACTCATACGCCATGGCGAAGAAAATTTCGTATTACTTGGGCACTCATACGCCCCATACCTCCAGGTTTAATGTGCGCATAGTCACATAAATTTCCCGCATTTTTGCTAAAAATGGCGCCAAAAAAATTAAAGAAAAATGACTCAATCATCAACACAAAAAAAGTTATAGTAGCAAAACTGAGCAGAGTTTTAGTAGCATTTCCAACACGTTTTCGCAATAATTTCTGCTAAATACGCGCAAAGCAGCACCAACCGCAACAATAGCAGCAGCAGCACAAAACTATTTAAATGAACTTTTGCTTCATTTGCAAATAGTTTCGGCTCATTGTGGTTAGTCAAGGACAAAGAACAAAGGCCAAATGTTAGCGTTAGCGGGTGAGAGGTGCCCACGAAGTTGACGCAGTCTGACCAAACGAATTCGAAATGAGAAATGAGCTGACTGACGCGACAGCATAAGTATTGCCTGGGGCACGTACGTATAAACTTTTCGAAAAAGCCATTACATGTGCGAATGTGTGCGAGTGTACTGCGGGTTTTTGGGTTTCTGCCAAATTTTTCTCCTTTTTAATTTGTTAAATTTTTTTTATTTTTTTTTTTTTTGCCTATAACGAAATGCCAAAACAGCTTAAGTGGTATTGTGTGCATTTAATAAAATTCAATTCGTACTCATGTTTGTGGTGCACACATACGTATACATACATACATAAATAAGCACTTACTTGTATACCATTCGTTACAAAACATTTCTTGTGCGCTTATCAAAGCATTTACATCAACTGCGATGCTGTAATGAGAAAGTAAGATGAAATGAGCGAAAGTGGGAAAGCCATGTTAGAAAATGGATAATGACATCGCATGAAAAAAGTGACGAGGCTTTGAATATTCAGTAACTTAAAATTGCGCAACCTAAATACAATTGACTTCTTGTGAAAGTGCTCGGCAATACGAGTAAATATGTCCCGACATTTCATGCAAGACTTTAAAAATATCTCATCTGTTATAACTGCTTATTATACATATACATATATATGCATATATATATATATATATATATATATTTATGAACTCCTACTTGGCCTTTTGGCAACTCTTCTCATTGTTAACCCAGCTGAGCTACTTGGCATTCAGACAAATTTTTCCATAAGTAGATAAGAAATGGGGGGGGGGGGGGGGGGTGGGCACTTGTGGAGACTATAAGGCAAATTTGAGCTGCTGCATTCATATACAGACATACATCTTCATATTTCCACATATATTCATGAATGCTGTATGTCATGCTTTTGTGCTTAACATTGCCTTGAGAGACTTGGAAATATTAAATTTTGTCCCTTTACTTACCAACAATGTTCCTTGAGTGTTGGGAACCATAAAAATTTTCAACGATACCACAAATATGAAACCTTATCTGCTACTAGGCAACAGTGAATGGTAGTGGGAAGAATAAAAGTGGGGCAGAAAGCCTTTTGTAAAGTCAAGGCAGCCAAATAAATGAGTGACATTCGCTTACCTATAAACATACATAGGCAGACATACATAGATACTATGATGTGCATGCTAACGGATTTTGGTTTTCCTAGAATTAAATACAATAAAATACTCAAACGTCTTATTCAACTTACACAACTAATTACACGAAGTAGGTTTTATTGCCATCCTTTTTGCAAGAAATTTCTAGCACAATTTCAAATCTTTGCCTTGAGAGTTTTTCGCTGGAATTCTGTATATAATTCTCTTCCTTTCATCGCCAGGTGAATTAACTTCAATCCGAGCCTCTTACAACCTTGAAATCATAACTCTCAAATTAACTCACTCCAGTAAAAAAGGTTTAGTACATTCGGCTAAAAAGTACCGGGAATTGTTCAGTAAAACGCAAAATAATTGCTTAATCATGAAAATTTATTTTGTCGTCTTCAAAATAGGCTTCATTCAAAGTAATACATATATGCCAATGTTTAGTCCAGTCATCAAAGCACTTTTTAAACGCATTTGAAGAGATATTCTTCAGCTCCTTCAGCGAATTCTCCTTATTGGTCACTATCGGCCTTCTTTTGCCTTAATGGCGTCCGCGGAGTGGAAATTTAAGTTTTGAAAAAAGATCAGAATCACAGGAGGCTAAATCCGATGAATACGATGGTTGTTCGATAATATTTGTCAAGTTTTTGGTAAAAAAAGTGTTAACAATATGAGCCCTGTGAGACGGTGCGTTGTCAGGGTGGAAGTTCCATAAGTTTTCTTTCCGCAAATTTGGCCGTATCCTACGCATGTTTTCTTGATTTACCTTAGAACCATTGGGAATGAATTCCGAGTGCACAACACCGAGATAGTCAAAGAAAACGAGTAGCATAACTTTCACTTTTGACCGACTTTGACGTGGTTTTCTGGGTTTCGGCTCATGTGGATAGCGCCATTCAGCCGCCTGTTGACTGGTCTGAATGTCGGACTCATGTACCCGCGTCTCGTCACGATTTATGTTGCTCTGGAATTGGGTTACGATTGGGTCCTATTTCACTTTCTCAAGCATGCCTTCGTCTTCAGCCACCTTCTTCTGAAGAATTTTTTGAAAGAAATTCAACTATCTTGGAACGAGTCGAGCTACCACGCATCTCATGTCCATTTGATAGTGTAAAATGTTGCGAATTCATTCGTGAGACACGCTAACACGCTAAGGTCACAAGCTACCTCCTTGAAACTTAAATGATGATTTTCCAGCACCATTTCCTTGATTTTGTCAACGTTTTCATCTGTTAAAGACGTTGATGGGCGACCAGATCAGGGCAAATCTTCCACGACTTCTCGGCCCTCTGCAAAAGTCTTATACCACTCGTAGGTCCACTATTGGCTTTCTGCAATGATTCGGCACACGAAATCCCGTTCAAAACACAAAATTTAAGACAAATTCTTTGTTCAATATTTTTATCTGTTCAATATTTTTATCCATAGTGAAAATCGCAGAGCACACCTGCGGTTGACTGATATAATTAAATGCCAAAAACAAGCTAATTGACAGATCTCACTCAAACTCTGCGACATTATAGAGGACAGTTGTGTTAAAATTCCAGGCAAAAAAATTTAGACGCATATGTAATGTGGCTTTTTAAATGAACAATTCCCGATATTTTTTTGACAGAATGTATAATCAATGCACGTAAATCTAGTGGTAATTAGTGTTTGTCCTAATTTACTGAGCTTTATTTCCTTCTGTGGTAAAACAAGTTTACCAGGTGTATGAATTATCTGATAATAATTAACCTTAAGTGGGCGAAATTGTCATTAAACATCGATTTTGAGAACAAAAAAGAAAAACGATTTTAGATGTGCATGGGGAATTTCTCTCATAACATTTTCCTTAACTTTATTAGATCTACAACTTATTTTGGGTCTCTTCATAAAAGTGCCTCATCACTGAAGGACTTATAAACAAAGTGAATAGAGTAAAAAACAAAATATACTCGAATCAGATTAAGTTGTTTTAAATGGTTTTCAAACTTTTCATAAAATAATTAATATACATAGATACATACATGCATGCACACATACATACATGCACACATAATATAATTACATACATCCACATACTATACACACTCATAATACTTTCTCCAATAGTCATACACTTCTATTTTCCAAGCAATATTTTCGGTCGTCATATATGCATAGTGAGCCATTAAGGTTGAAAAGTAAAAATGAAAAACAAAAACAAAGGTAAACAGACAAACGCCCACACCTGCCGCAAAAGTACAAATAGACATGTGTTCCGTTCATTCAATAGTTTCAGTTTGCGGTGCTGAGGTGCAACTACTGGCCTCAATAGCTTTGCTAGAGCAACGCCTGCTAATGACCATTTTCACCCGACAAACGCAGGCAATTCCTCTTTCTCTCTCTCTCTCTCTTTCTCTCTCTAACTTTCGAAATATCTCAATGTCAAACCCTCTACCAACTAACTAATATTATCTCTCACACACTCTTGCACGCTTTTCGCTCTCTATGGCATTCAATGCATGCGCTGCTCGACAACTAAAAATTGCAATTTGCCAACATAGTTTGTGTATAGTTTACACTCTATAGAGGATAGAAAAGATATGGAAAATGCTGAAAATGTACATGAAACGAACAACCATGTATGGAATATGTATGTGTGTATGTGTGTCGGGACTCAGAAATATCCAAAGTGCAGCAAAGCGATAGTTAAGGTACACACAACTTGATATGACTATTTTAGTGGTAGTGGGTGTGTACTTATGGTGGCAATGTTTGTACGTGGATGTGCACACAGCCAATTGAAGATATGAATCTGTGACAGCAAAATCGTGCTCGGAAATATAAAAATTGTTTGCTGTGTGAAAAATGGGAAAATCACTAAAACTAAAAATAAAAGAGTTGGGGTGAGCTAATGAAAAGCCAGGGAGGCAAAACAAAAAGACAAAAGAACACATAGAAAAAAAAGCAAGTGAAAATCCGAAAGCAATGGAAAAACAAATTTGAAATAAAATTTTTTTAAAGAATCACACACGAAAAATAGAAGTTTGTGCACTGCATATATGTAAATATGTATGCATGTGCATTAGGCTGGGTTGCGAATATATTTTGAAGCACTTTTTATCACTTATGTTGATCAATCTGGACCACATAAAGTAGCGCATCGCTCACTAAAATTCTTTACTTTATAAAAACTAGAATTGAACTCGGTGAAGCAGAAATGCAGTAAGTGCGTTAACTAATCGAAAAAGACACTTTATGTCAAAATAAAGATGACTTAGACGAATATAAAGAATAACTAATAATAAGGAATGGACAATGGTTTGGCTGGCGTTCGATTCGAACGAATTGGGCCACATAAAAACCACCAGCGAGTAAAGGTGAGTGAGTGCGCAAAAAAAATCTCTGGTAATCTGTTTGACCGGAAAAGTGATGCAAACATAGGCATATCTACATACATAAATGTATGCCCCTGTGGAGAATTCGATTCACTATAAATTCACTTTAAGTGCACTATTTAACTGCTAGCTCATGGCATAAGTTGCTTTACAGGCTACTCCATTAACTAATTTGGTATGTCGAAAATGCACGCGGGATTAAACAAACTAAATAAATAATAAAATAGGAAATATTAAACAAGACAAGTAAGAGTGTTTTATGTAAGCATTAATTATATCGGGGGTTTTTCAAGCGCATGAGAACTATCAATACCGCTAATTATGGGTTGACAACTGCGAATATGAAACTATGTTGACATTTCTGTTCAGTAAAGTCAGGCAAGCTATCAGGAATCATCATGGTGGCATCATTTGTACTAATTTCTTTCGAAAAGAGGAAAGAGCTGCCGTTACGGTGACTGAATTTTTGTTTTGAAAAATTAATCAGCTAAACACCGACGACATTTGGTTCCCACAAGATAGCGCAACTCACCCTATAGCACTTAAAATACGGTTCATTGCAATATTCAAGTTACTATTGATGCCATACGGCCAGATTTATTGGAAAAAGTAGTCAAAAATTCGAATGGTCCATGTAAGTCGCGACTGCGGCGCACAATGCCGGGTATTATGCTCGAAAAACAAACGTCTTGAAACTATCCACCGAATTATAATAAGAAAACAAATTCTTTCCGATAATGTTTCTGTTTTGTATTATCATTTTATATCACTTTGGAACAGCAACGGACTAAGTAAGTTGGCTTAGAGACCGACTGCCACTTCCACTATCATTTTAAGTACTCAAGTTCTTAAAAGAACACCCGATATTAGCTGAAGTGGAAAGTTGTAAGTTTTTGCACTTTAACTGCAGTGAATCTCCAACAGCCGTCGTTTCTTGTTTACCACTGATGACGTTTATTTGAGTTTGTAGGTGGGCCATAACCTTGGATGTGTCTAATTCCTCCACCTACAATCCACGATTCGTAGGTATTTGAAGAAATTACATCCTTGATTGCACCCAGTGGTGTGAATACTGAGCCTACAAGAACGCTATTCGTGGCAGATCCTCCTCTTGCAAGTTCATCCACTTTTTCATTACCTTCAATGTGCCGATGTCCCGGGATCCAGATGAAGGTAACTTTATGGTTCTCACTCAAGGTTCTATGGCTATTTATGTTGTTGTTAGAGGTTGTTGTAGCTGAATTGCAGCTTGGATATCCGAAGGATAGCAATACAGCCCTTAAGATAGAAATCTGCGATTAGTAACGTACAAACTTCCCCATGTATCAGTACTTCCGCCTGGAAGACACTGCAGGCATTAGGAAAACGTACAGATTTTTCTATTTAAGGTATATAAGGATATATACCTGCTCCAACACCAAAATCCATTTTAGATCCATCTGAATAGACTTTAGCGCCGAAGTTATTAAGTGAGAATCACTTTATTTCTCGTGAGATGGAAAGAGAATGCCGTAATTCCTGCTGAATACTATCGTCGTGATCATATAATCAGTCCTCTCTGAGGTTAACTGAGTTTGACGCAATAATAGGTAGACTAGTATGACCATAAGTATCTCATAATGGTATCAAAATGGCGCTTCAGTGCTACTTGAGGAGTGCCAGACTGGCACTTCAACCTACCTACCTATGACCATACGTTTTCGCCTTCCACCGACCCGCTTCATTTAAGCTAAGTGCGCTCTTGGTTGCCATATTCTTGGTAAGTAGATCACCTACTCTGACCTTTTATTTTTTTTGCAGTAGTATTAAAAATTGCATCAAAATTTCTTCATTTTTTCGCCTCCATTGTGGGACGCTATAATAAAAATTGTTTACCTATTACTCTCAAAAAACTGTTTCTGAAGCGTAATGCTACTCCTAAATCATTATGTGGTATGATCCCGTGCAATTACCTGATCATCTTGAGATATGGCACACTAAAGAAATTTAGTGGAAAACGATAAGAAATTTCTTCTTCTTCTAAAAATAGTCAAATTTGAGTAATTTTTAGGCTTTGACAGAAAGTATTTGAAAATCTCTTAAGCTTTGAAGCTACGAAAATTATAAAGATTTTTTTTTTGCGAATTGAGCCTCCTTAATGTGTATGTTTGGATAGCAATGCATTCAAATATACCTAATATACCGCTATGTTCACATACATACATATAAAGTACGTATGTTTCATGTCAACGACGGACATATGTACCTGCATGCTGTGTGTATTTATAGGCAAACTATTTGAAAGGCAAGTCGAAATTAGATGGCCATAAAAAAATGGCAAAAAATAAAAATCCCAAAAATAGAAAAATGTACCATAAATGTTTAAAGGTAAAGTAAAAGTAAAGGAAGAATTGGAAAATACTCAAGGCTACAAAAATCAAGCAAACTAAAGTTCATAAGTAACAGCAGTGGCTTATTTGGCCACCTAAACTGCAGTTGTGCAACACAGCATGCAGCAGCAGTAGCCGCTGCGAACGTGCAACAAAGCTTCACATAAGCATACGCATACAACTGCAAGCGTTTAATATGTATATAAATGTGCATGTGTGTGTAGCTATACATACGCGTATACCTACAAATATTTACTGCAATATTTAGCAGCCTTCGCCACAATGGCGCTTTGGTCGCTTTTCAACATTTCATTCATGTAGTCATTTATAGTTACTCACACACACACACTCATACGCACACGCATACATAAACATATATGCACAAACGCTTAACAATTCATTCACTCATTCAGCCATTGAGTCATTGAGTCCTTCATTCATTCACTCAGTTGTACATTCACATTCCCATGGTTGCGATTGTCGTTCAAATATGGCTGAGCCACAGCAGCTACGACACAAAATCACACGCATATATTCGCACATACACATACCTACATGTGGCAGTTACATGTGTATGTACACGCTCATGTGCGTTCTTTGTTGTTCCAACAAATGCCATTCAAGCTGTGCTACACAATGCACTTGCCTGCCACCACTAACACCAACGGACTCAACTGGACTGTGCGCAACTTGGCTTTTGTCCCGAATTTCTTGCGTAGTTCTATGCTGTGGGAACACACTGCCAAGGGTATAGTTGCAAGAATAAAAACAAAAACGAGAATTAATATAAAAAAAAGTTGCACACCCAAAGCATGAAGCCGAATCAACTCAAAAGAGGGACTTACGAAATAACGTAACAAAACGTATGCAACGATCGACGAGGGATTCCGTGCAGATGCTATTTTTTTTTTCTCAGATTTAAATGTGTAAGCTAAATAAATTGAAATAAACTAAATTAGTGCCAAAGTAAAGGTATGAGGCACATACTCTGGAGTGAAAATGTGAACTGGTAAAATAAATTGTTGGTTCAGAGTCAAAGGCATTGCACGCCTGTGTATTTCTAGCTCAATTCTATTATTATTATTTCCTATGACTCCAGGGAGGAACAAAGCTCTCCGTTGTGGCAGCAAAAAATATGGCTGCTAGCCACAGGGTGACACAAGAATTAGTGAAATTTTAAATTGAAATTGTTTCATTGTTTTATTTTTCACATAAATTCCAACTTAATCGGTACAACTTACAAACTAAAGTCCCGAAATATGTATGTAATGTAATAACTGCGCACTGATTGCTCTGATTTGTAAGGGGTTTTTTGCATTTTAAAGCTTCGCTAACCCAGATGGTTTATTTTTATATTGGGGAAAAGTTAAACCCAATATTTTGCATACGTTTTTGCGCAAATGGTTTAAACTGTTGTCTGTGGGCGATCTTTGGCTTCTGGGCGATGTTAGTACTACTAACATTTCGGTCAACTTTGATTATTTCTGTGATTTTATTGACATTTTTGACATTACCAAGATTTTCTTTAACATCAAAAATGCCTCAACGGAATCTACGAAACCAAAACTCAGATCAAATGAGCTGTGGCAGTATCGGTATCATACTCAACGGCATACTCAATTTCAGCGGCCTGACTTGCATTTTCGCCTTTATCAAAGACAAACTGTAAAATTTACCGAATTTTCTCTTTGCTCACTTCCACTGCTAACACCCTGTAACTCAAAATTTTATGGAACAAATAAAAAAAGGAAAAGAATTTTTTTAGTATGAAATGTCACATTGACAAGGAGCATGAGCTTAAAATTCTTTGATAGATACTTTACGAGGTATCGATCACTACAGCCATGAAAAAAAAAATTAAATGAAAAAAAAAATTAAATAAGTAAATGAAGAAAAAAAGAAAATAGTGGAATTCTTTTTCCCCAAACTAATATATGGCTCAATCAGAGTGGAAGATGGCACATATCGTACTAGATAAAACTCTGAACTGAGGACCCCATTCAAGGGCAAAACATTATAAAATACATGAAAGCCCCACAAGTACGTTGGCTTGGACACGTAGAAAAATGCCAGAGCAAAGAGCACCAAAACAGCCTTCAAGAAAAAATCGTATGGGAAGCGAACTAATGGCAGACTAAAGAAAAGGTGGGTAAATGCAGTTAACTCAGTGCCTTCTTCGATATCGAGGGAGCTTTCGCCTCTCACTCAGGGGTATGTTGCGCACTAGAGAAGAGAAACGTGCAGAGACCCATCTGCAGATGGATGGAGTCTTATCACCTCTCCTGTGGAGGAGCCTAGTATTAGACGGCCTGCTTTACTTGCTGACAAGCAATGGAATCCGCTGTCAAAGATTCGCGGTTGCCGTTGTAATTATAACGAGAGGCAGATTCGAGAGCACTGTTTGCGATATACTGCAAAGGCTTAAAACCCTGACAAAAACTAAACTTCAGCACTTAACTTGCGTGTGCATCACGAGAACAATGCGGACCTGCCTTACAGCTGCGATGGAGGTGGCTAGCACCCACTATATTATATCGTACAGATACGCGCTTTTAGTGGGCTTTCATTTTCCATATTTTTTGTTATATTTCTTTATTTTATTTTTTTTACTGTAAATAATTTTGCTAAGTAAGTGGCCTTTTGACATCTTGCGAAAATTTTGTTAAGGGCAGAATGCGTGTGCATGTTGTAAGCTATATTTAAGTTCAAAAGTATGGTAAAAAATACGACTGCCAGTGCATAGAAAATACATATAAGGCCAACATTGATGAGTGACAGAAATACCAAGTAATAAAAGTGCAAAGAATCGAAGCATTTACTAGAGATAAACTTTGAACGCTGAATGAAAATGGTTGTGTATACGCTCAAAGAACTCTGGGAAATATTGCGTTTTCGCTTCGCGTCATGGGCTTGGGATCGACTTGAAGAAGATGAAGACTTTTACCGAAAAATCATCTTTTCGGATGAAGCTCATTTCCATCTCGGTGGGTATGTTAACAAGCAAAATTGCCGCATTTGGGGCTCAGAAAACCCGCACGCACTCGAAGAAAAGCCGATGCATTCACAACGAGTCACTGTTTGGTGCGGCTTTTTGATCGAGAGGCATCATTGGTCCATTTTTCTTCGAAAATGAGCGAGGAGTGGCCGTAACTGTCAATGGAGAGCGTTACCGGGCCATGTTGAACGAATTTTTGTTCAAAGAAATTGGAGAGGCGGATATTGGTGGAATTTGTTTCCAACAAGATGGCGCTACTTGGCACGCAACGAATGCTACGATCAGTCTTTTGCACACTGTCTTCGAAGATCGCATTATCAGCCGAAATTCTGATATCGTTTGGCCGCCTCGGACCTGCGATTTGACGCTGTTGGATTATTATCTTTGGGGTGCCGTCAAAGACCAGTGTTATGCCAAAAAACCAGCAACAATTGATGCACTGAAGACAAACATATACAGCCGCATACAATCGAAAATGTGTTGAAAAATTGGACCGATCGTGTGGGATGCTGCATGGCTAGCCGAGGCAGCCATATGAATGATTAACCATCATTAACCGGAAGGATTGTACTTCAAAATAAAAAAAACAGTTTAGAAAAATATTGAGTAGTTTCTTTTTTATAGCATTTTTAATTCCGTAAAGTTATATGGCGGACCCTATAGTTGTGAACCCTGCAGTCAAATTTTATGGCTCTGCACTACGCCTTGCTTTGCAGCTGCAGTCTGATGATCTTTTATATTTTTCCCCTGCTAGCAACCAGTGGTTTTCCTAGGACATCCTATGAAATGCCGATTATCCACCGCTATATTAGCATTGCATCAGCTAAAGAACTAATAAGCCCGTCTTATACCAGTTAATGAACTAGTCCTTAATGGACAAAGAAAGAGGTATCGATTAACTCTTTCAAAATTTATATTCGCTTAATCCAATTTTAATTGTTTTAAAAGAAAAATATTTGCTTTACATACACCTCTAACTGATCGTTTTGCAACTGGGCCTACTTTAGTCACTCTCGAACTAGCTAGCATGACTTTTTTCATCAAATACGAGAACATGAACTGGAAAGTTTGCTGAGTATTTTAACTTTTCACTGCGTGCTATATACGAATTTTCGCATGCAAACTCACACATACACATACCAGCGAGAGTAATAAACTAGCCAGTTTACACACCCACATGTCATGTCACTGCACACGCATTGGCCACTTTTTATGCGCTTTCGACCAACTGATTGGTATTTACATACTTACACACTTCCAGAAGTTTTTATTTGGGTTTTTTGGCATTCATTGTTTTGGTTGCAGTTTTTATCATTTATGCTCGGTTTGTTTTCTTTTGGCGCCCTAATGCTATTTTCCTTTAATTTCGTGCGAATATGGATATACATATGTGAATGTGTTTGTGTGTGTGTTTTTTTTTTTAATCCGAAGGGGGAATCTTACATAGATACCGTCAATATAGACGGCATGCACGATTCATACTGATCGATAAGGGTGCACCTCATTCGGGACCACGCACAGACAGTCAGTATTACTACTAAACTGGACTTGCGAAACAGTACACCTACGTACTAAACCCTAACTCTGTCCTCTGTAGCTTTAGTTTGCCCTGCGGTACCGCCGCACGTGTGTACGTGTATGTGTGTATGCACTTAGACGTACGCAAAATTTCCATTTTCCCATCATTGTTGCCCGATGTCAGCATTGGTGACATTGTGGTTGTGTTGGCGCCACCAACGCCAACTTTATGCATGTGAAAAAACCAAAAAAAAGTAAAAAAAAAACACAAGAAGCTTTGTTCTAACGCGCACTCAAATGTTTGTATGTATGATCATATCTAAAAACGCTGATGTCCCAGATAGTAAAAGCTATCGAAATCGTAAGGAATTCAATAAATATTTCTGAAAATATTTCCGAGCAATGAAGTCATATATGAAAAATAGTTTCTTTATTAAGAAAACATCATCTAAGTCCGTTTTATTATATTTATTATAAACAGCACAAAATTAATCAGCCTTCGGCAGGCAATCATAAGCCTCCCAGTGTATTTCTGCCATGAAAAGTTCCTCATAAAGATTCCCATCACTGAAAATTATTTTTTTTATTGAGTAAAGAAGTTCTTCAAAAATAAAACTGGCTGGTTAATTTTACCGGCTTTTAATTTAAGGGGTTACATGGGTTTCCTTGGTTCAAAAAGTCGATTTACTTTTTTTTTGGCTTATTATTTTCTACAACATCTTAGGAATATTATCCTAAATATTCAAGTCGATCCGAATAATAGTTTCAGAGATACAGCTTTTGGAAGGTGTGCGCTCCAAGCCACTTTTATTATTACTCAAAACTTTAAACGCGATTTACTCGGAACCGTGTTTTCAAAGTCGGTTGTCAAATGTTCTCGAAAACTACTCAACCCATCTTGATGAAATTTTACACAGTTGTTCGAGATACAATTTACTCGTGCTTGAACGAAGGATTTTGTTTTTTTTTTTTCAATTACAACTATTTAAAAAAAAACAAAATGTCAAGCAAATTTGACCGAAATTTTCATTTTTTTGAAAACGTGTCTGCCAAAAGTCCAATTTTTACTTATTTTTTTCTTTCCTTCGTTCAAGTACGAGTTTATGGTCTTAACTAAAACACTTATTTTTGTTTTTCCATTTTTGATAAGCCTGTCAGGAGTTATGCTGACAACGCGGATGCACCTTTTTTTCGAGGGGTCACCGGATATGACGTCACAATGGAGGAGTTTTAATTTGTTTTTTTTTTGAAAATTTTAGAAATTATTCTTTAAATATGTATCTATAAGACAGAAAAAAGTTTGAATTAAATAAATATTTTTTTACATAGAAAAAAAAAATATTGAAAATAGGCCTTTTTTTACCCGACGAAACCCATGTAACCCCTTAATACTTTCCCAAAAACAAATAGGTTATATTTTTCAGCAGCGAGTATTGCTTTTTAAATTAAATGGCTGCGTAAGTCAAGGATTAATTATGTAATTAGTAAAAATAAGTCTCCAAAGGAGGCATCAGAGCAGACCCTACAATAGTATTTTATTCCTAGATATAGTTTGAAATGTACGAGTAGCGGCTATTAAATAACTCAGCTGATGTTGTAAGCAATTTATTTTTTATGAAAATATTTATTCTGTCAAAGAAGTACCAACAAATATTATTTCGGGAAAAAAAATCCATTATTTTCTCGGAAGATGGGTGCAGTGATCGATATCTCGTGAAGTATCGATCAAACAATTTAAACTTTATGCTCATTATCAAGTTAATATTTCAAGCTAAAAAAATGCTTTTCCGGTTTTTTATTTGTTCCATTAAGTTTTGAGTTACAGGGTGTTAACAATGGAGGCCAACAAAGAGAAAATGCGGAACATTTTACAATTTTTTTTTGATAAAGGCGAAAATGCAAGCCAGCCCGCTGAAATTGTGAATGGCGCTTATGGTGTCGATACTCTAATATTTGATTTCGTCTGTATTTTGGTTTCGTCGATTCCGTTGAGGCATTTTTGATGTTGAAGAAAATTTCAAAAATGTCAATAAAATCACAGAAATAATCAGAGTTAGCCGGTATGCTAGTAGCCGTAGCATCTTTTAGAAGTTAAAGCTCGACCATACAACAGTTTTAAACCATTTGCACAAAAAGTTACAAAAAAGTGTTGGATTTTTTTCTCCCCAAAACTAATGTTTATTCTGTGCAAAATATAGGGTCCGCCATATAACTTTACGGAATTAAAAATGCTATAAAAAGAAACTACTCAATATTTTTCCAAACTGTTTTTTTATTTTGAAGTACAATCCTTCCGGTTAATGATGGAATACAACTTCATTCATATGGCTGCCTCGGCTAGCCATGCACCATCCTATACGATCGGTCCAATTTTTCAACACATTTTCGATTATATGCGGCTGTATTTCAGCTATGACATCGCGTATGACGGTGAACTGATGTTACTGGGGATTCACGAACACTCTCGGCCAGAGCAGCAATATTTTCGGGTGTACGCACGGTTTTTGGTCGGTCACGCGTTGGTTTGTCAATAAGCAACCCAGTTTCTCTTACTTTTTTCGCAAAGTAACGCACATACGCTTCATTCGGTGCTTTTCTTCTTCCCATTGCCTACGTAATTTTCGTACACATTCTGCAACATTACCATGATTTTCAAAGTAATGTCGCAATATTTCCCAGCGTTCTTTGAGGGTATACACAACCATTTTCGTTCAGCGGAAA
Organism: Anastrepha obliqua; assembly: GCF_027943255.1. Taxonomy (NCBI): domain Eukaryota; kingdom Metazoa; phylum Arthropoda; class Insecta; order Diptera; family Tephritidae; genus Anastrepha; species Anastrepha obliqua. The sequence continues at coordinate 145,426,243 of NC_072892.1, read as the reverse complement.
AATAAAACTAATTTTATGTCAAATCAGATGACAGCTAAGTGTTACCATTCTTCAAATAATACCTAGTTCAAATCCGTAACGATAGATGGCGGGCCCTGTATAACAACAAATATTTGTTATTCCTGCAGATTTATTATATCGCCTTCAACGTAGTTCAAAATAATCCTATCAATTAATCCAATTATCAAAATTCGTTTTGAAAAATTTGATGGAATTGATTTTTCACTATTTTTTATGCCTTCTATAGACTGAAATTTGGTGACTTCGGAAGTTTGAGTTTGGCAAGAGAAAAAAAATGATCAGCGATCAAGTGTATGCGGTGGTTGGTCGATGATATGAATCGCTAGCATTGTTCCATGAGTTTGTTTTGTCAAGAAACCTTTACTTTCTTTGACGAATTTACTTTGTCAAATGCCGATATAACGCGTAACTTTTTTTATTAACCATCTGCCATTTTTTTTTTTGTAATATCAACTGAGTCGTTAAGCGGGAATCCTAATTTTTTTATTGGTAATTATAAATTACTGGTGCTTACAAAAATGCGTTTACTTCAATTGCGATATTTTATAGTAGTTCAGACGTCATTAGTTCGTCACCTGCCCCAATAACTTCATTGGAATTCTAAATGAATTCCATTGTACGAAGCACTTCTGGAAGTTTTCTTTTATCAGCCCATGCCAATACATTTACAGAAGCGAGAGGTAGCATTACGATCGAAATATAGGACTGTACGCTAAGCAGCTATTGGTCGTTGAAATTTGGCCATCGTACAGATCCTTAAGTAAGAATACTCTCAGCTGGTCGGCAAAAAATGTCCAAAACTGAGATGAGCTGATTCCAAAGCGCTCTTTTATGTTACACGGTTGCAACAAAAATAATTAAATTTCATAGAAAATCGTATCAAAAAGTCATCATACAAATTAAGATATATCTCAATAAAAAACATTATTATAGCTGAGAAAAATGTTAAAAATTTGCTATTCTGAATTATTTTTAATGTTTGTATAAAAATTCTAATATGGTATAGCAACTCCACCAATACGCTCAAACAAAAATACCAAGCACTCACACTATCACACACCCAGGTGCCTGTAAAAAAATATGGAGAAGAAGAATATTTTACTTTTAATTGTAATGAAAGAATATTTATTTGAGTTAAATATATTTATTTATTTATCGTTCCAAGCTAGGCATCCAGCTTGGCGAACGATTATTTTCTTTATTGTGTCTTACATACTAATTACAAGCGTTTTTATAGTAACTTTTATCAATGCAAGCCAACAACAATTTTTCGGTGTTTACTTGTGTAATATGATTCTAGCATTCACGCGCCGCGCATATAATAATTACGTTAGCTATATTTGCGTTTACTTTCAAGTGTAATGAACCTTTTAAGAAATATGATACTTTATTTAAACGGCACAGCACAGTGAATGCATAAGTGGACAATAAAATAAAAACCAAAACAAAATGTTTATGAATATTAATGTTAAGGCATATCCGACTTATAATCATACTACACCTCCCTTCTTCGGAAGAATGCTCATACAACTTTTTTTTTTGTATGAACATTCTTTTACATTGAAAAATAAAAATGTACATAAGAGTAATCTTAATTTTATTTATATGTATATATTGTATTAATTTTCTAAGTTTAGACCGGTCTTTAAAACTACTTATTGTTGATAAATCTTAAGCCTATTTTTGTGAACTATTTGTTCTTTTAAAGATAACTTATCGACTATAGTAACATTATTTTTATCATCTATTGCTTTAATGGTATAAGGCCCACAATATTGGGGTTCCAGTTTATGGGCCACTTCATTTCTAAGTAAAACTAAATTGCCTATGCTAAAATTGTGATCTAAACTATTTTTATCATAAAATGTTTTTTGCTTAATTTTAGCTATGTCTATCATATTGCGAGCTCTTTTATGTGCTACTTCTAGCCTAAATCTTACTTCTCTAGCGTAGTTATCTATGTTATATAATGGAGTAATTTGGTCTACATTTTTGAACTGCTGAAACATGTTTGGTGTTTTTCCAAAAACTAATTCATACGGACAATAGTCATGTACTGTAGAAGGAGTGGTGTTAAAACAATATGTGAAGTATTGTAGCCACTCATCCCAGTCGTTTTTGTCAATCGATATGTAAGATCTTATGTATTGATTGAAAGTTTTATGTGATCTTTCTATTACTCCTAATGTTTGGTGGTGGTAAGCAGTTGAATTAATTTTCTCTATTTTTAGCAATTCACATAGCTCTGTTAGTATTGAATTTTTGTATTCTGTACCCATGTCCGAAATGAACGTCTTCATTGGACCGTAGGTAAGAATAAACTTTTCAAATATTGCTTTCGCCACTGTCTTGGCGTTTTTGTCTTGGATGGGTATCGTGACTAAATATTTTGTCATGTCGCATATTATTGTGACTGCATAAGTATTGCCATTAATTGTTGTAGGTAGTGGGCCTATTGTGTCTACCATAACTGTATCAAATGTACCTGTAGGTGTTGGTGTTATAGTCATTGGGCTTTTTAAATGCTTTGTTATTTTGGTTTTTTGGCATTTTTCGCAAGTTTTTACGTACTTAGCAACATCTTTTGACATTTTATTCCAGAAGTAATGTCTTTTAATTTTCATAAGTGTTCTGAAAATTCCGCAATGACCGCCTTCTATAGGGTCATCGTGGTATCTTTTTAGAATGTCCATTACAGTTTTAGCATCATTGATCTGGGTCACCTCATTCAGTAGCGCTACTTTTACTTTATTTAATATCATATTGCCCTTATTTTTAAAATCATTTATCGAGACAAATTCGAAAATTTTCTCGCTAGATGCCACTTGTAAATTATTAATGCCATATTTGTCGGCCACTTCGTCGAGCCTAGAGAAGAATTGTCCTAAGTCAATTTTCCCATTAACAAATAAGTCATCAATTTTTATATATGCCATTATAGATTTTCCTCGTTTGATGTAACATCGCGTGGGTGTAATCTTTAATTTATTGTATTTCCTGACGTCAGTGTTATTAATTGGGACATATATTTTGGGCTTATCATATGTTTTAATGTGCTGCTGTGTAGTTGGACTGTTGTTATTTTTCGACATTGATCTAGTCACTATTTTGTATAAATTTTGATTCTTTTCATTTATTTCCTTTAAGTCATTGATTGTAATGCGAGACAAAGCGTCCGCGACGTGATTATCTTTTAAGTCATTTATTGTAATGCGAGACAAAGCGTCCGCGACGTGATTATCTTTTAAGTCATTTATTGTAATGCGAGACAAAGCGTCCGCGACGTGATTATCTTTTAAGTCATTTATTGTAATGCGAGACAAAGCGTCCGCGACGTGATTATCTTTTCCTCTAAGATATTCTACTACGAAATCATACTCTTCTAAATCAAGTCTCATTCGTGTTAGTTTTGAACTTGGATTCTTCATTGAGAACAGGTAAGACAGGGGTCTGTGATCGGTTCTAACTAAAAACTTTGTACCATAGACATAAGGTCTGAAATGGGTTATTGCCCAGTGTATGGCAGCTAACTCTTGTTCAATTGTCGACTTGTTGCTTTCTCCTTTTGTGAAACTTTTGGAGGCATATGCTACTGGTAGATGTTTTCCTTCATATTCCTGAGTAAGTACTGCACCACACGCGTATTTGCTTGCGTCTGTTGTTAAGCAAAATGGTTTCTTAAAGTCGGGATATTGTAACAATGTAGGACTCATTAATGCTCTTTTGAGGTACACAAATGCATCATTGCATTCTTTTGTCCATTCGAAAGCAACTCCCTTTTTAGATAACCTTGTTAGGTGTCTTGAATATTCAGCGAAGTTTTTAATAAACCTGCGGTAGTAGTTGCAAAAGGCGACGAACCTTTTTGCACTATCTCCGTCTGTGGGTGTAGGATAATTTTTTATTACCGAGTACTTATTGTCGTCTGGGAGTATCCCCTTGTTTGTACATTTATGTCCGAGGTAGGTTACTTCATGCATAAAAAATGAACATTTTTCAGGATGTAATTTTAGATTATGTGTTCTACATAAATCGAAAACATTTTTCAAGTTTGAAAGCATATGTTTTTCAGAGCAACCAAGGACTACTAAGTCGTCCATATATAAGAAAGCTTGCTCTGGTTTTAAACCACTGAAAGCAATTGTCATCATTCTTTGGAATGAATTAGGTGCTACCTTTAAGCCATATGGTAGTCTAGTAAATCTGTATGAACCGTTGTTGGTTGAAAAGGATGTGAAATTTCTTGAATTTTTATCAAGTTCTATTTGATGAAATCCAGTCATTAGATCGAGACATGAAAAATACTTTGCCCCTCCGAGTTGGTCTAAAATGTCATCTATTCTCGGCAACGGGAATTTATCTGCAATTAATTTTTTGTTGATTTGTCTGTAGTCGATTACTAATCTCCATCTTTTTTCTACTGTGTTCGGTAGAGACTTTTTTGGTACCAATAGTATTGGACTATTGTATTCTGAAAATGATGGTTCGACTATTTTGTCTTCTATAAGTTTGTTTACTTGTCTCTCAATTTCATCCTTATGTGTGTGGGGTATACGGTAGTTCTTTATGTATACCGGCTGTTTGTCTTTAACCATTAACTTTTGCTTATAAAAATTATTTGTTGTTATTGTTTCTGTTTCTAACCCAAATATGTCACTGTATTCGGAACATAGGTTTGTCAATTGTTTTTCATATGTTTTAGGAAAATTTTTTCTCAATTTGTTGAGAATGTCCGTTTTTCTTTGTGCATTTCCCGTGTTATTGTTTATTATGTCGTAATCAGAAACATTTTCAGTTAAAATGTTGCTTTGCTTTAAAGATACTGTATTATAATTTGTATTTAAAATGCGGATATAGGCGTTGTCAGGTTTTACCAAGGTATTGGCTATAAATATTCCAGGGTGTGGTTCTTGATTTGGAATCAGTGCTTCATCCAAGGTATTAGGTAAGTTTATTTTTCGTATAACTTCTGACCTTGCGGGAATGATTATTTCGTCGTTACATGTTGTTGTTATTGGTATTTCTATAATTTGTGTTAAATTATCTGGTCTCAGAATTAGAGCATCGTAATTTTGAGTAAAGTCTAATACACAATTGAATTTTTTCATGAAATCCATGCCTATTATACCATCACATGGAATTGGAAAGTTATCCGGGATAACGTGAAATTTATGTGGAATTAAAAATTTCGTAAATTTTAAATCAAAAAATATTGTACCAATAGAACTGATTTTGCCTTGCCCTATACCGCTTAAGGGGGTCTTCTACCGTCGCGCCTTAATCTCGGGCCTATTTTTGGGAATTAATTACAAAGCAACCACTTGAGATAATGAAATCAGATTTTTTTATTTAATTTGCACAAGTTTGCACTATTTAAAAATATATTTTTCAAATCGAATTCTTTGGCCCTGTGTCCTAGAACCGTCCTCGAGGTTGCCCTTGTAAAAATGTCCTAGCCGACTTTGTGGCACGCGATCGACCATTTTACTTATCTGAAATCAAAAAATTTTTTTTTTTATCATAAAGTGTAGCGTTGGTTATGTTTTCCCAGTGGCGATTTTAAATATTTTGAAATTTGTAAAAAATGCGTGATTTTAAAAAAAAAGTTTGAAAATTTTCTCTTTTTTACACTTTAGAGGCCCGCAAAATTAAACTAATCAAAAATTGAAAAAAGTGGTCTGGGAAAACATAGCGAGATGTTCACTGAATAACTGGAAAAAAGATGGAATGAATTCGACAAATATTTATAGTAGATGTGTGACCAGAAAGTTGAAAAAAGTCAACTTTCGGGAAAAGGCGTTTAAAGATAAAGAAACGCTCGAAAATGCCACGCGCAGGAACATGTTTTTCATAAAACCCTCTTTATAGCATACTCTTAACATTAGTAGCTTTTAAAAAATCTAAAAAAAAAAAAATCGATTTTTTCAAACCGTGACGGTAGAAGACCCCCTTAATGCTGTAATGTGTTTTGTGTTTATTTTTTGAAAAGTGGATTTATTGAATTTTAAAAGTGATATATCTGCGCCAGTATCTACAAGTAGTGTAATGTTTGTATTTAAATCTGCTATTTTAAGTTGTACAAAAATGCTAAAGTTAAGGTTAAGCGTATGTATCTTAGAGGAATAGATTAGTTTTCCGAGTTGTTTTCGTCCGATTGGGCAACTCGTACATTGTGTGTCATGTTCCGGTTGAAATTTGGTCTGCCTTGTCGGTAACGATATCTATTTTGATTATTATTTCCTAAATTATCAAAATTTGAACGACTTTGATTTCTAGGGAAGTTGTTTCTTCTTTGAAACCTTCCATTTCTGGCAAATCGTCCATTAAATGGTCGTTGACCAAAATGTAGTATTGTGTTTTGTTGTCCTGTAGCTTCAGTACAGCTACCAATGAATTTGCTTATCGCATCGTTCATATTGTTAAAATGGCCGGCTTCCATTATTAATTTGACTTTTTCAATGCTGCAGTTTTTGGTCAATGCTTTTACTGCAGTTTGTGTCGAGTATTTACTTGCGAGTTCTGCCGACAACCCATCTGTGATATAGGCATTTTCTAAGTTTTTTGTAAGAGCTTCTATCTCATTACAATAACTATTAGCTGGTTTGTTGTTCTGTCTGATACTCATTATTTTTGCAGCTAATACTTCTACCGATTCTCCTTTAACTGACCTGTTAAGTTTTGTGATTATTTCAGAGATTGTTGTTTCTGTGTCTATGAGATTTCTGGCATTCCCTTTTAATTTTGTTTTTATGAGTGAAACAGCAACAGTTTCGTGCTCACCCTTGATCACTTCAACTAATTTTAAGGAATCTAAGAATGACCGTAGATTTTCTGGTTTACCATCGAATTCAGTCACTAGCTTTGCAGCCGTGCTGAGAAATTCCACAACTGTTTGTGTCATTTCGCCTTCTTCTTCTGACTCTATTTCTGAATTAGTAATTGGACAATCTGTTTCTGAGGAAACTGCTTCAAGCTTTGTTAATAGATTAGCTGGTGGGTTTTCAATAATATTTATTGAAATTTTCTCATTAATTGAATGAGATACTTCCTGTTGGATGTTGTATTTGGCTAAAACTTTTACTAATTGATCTCGTAGTTGCCAAAATATGTCAAGAGCTTCTTTTTGATGATCCTTTGTGAGTCGCTCGAAATTTATATAAGTTAAATTTCTAATTGATTCTAATGCTAATACTAAATTTTCTAAATGTTTTTTAACTGTTTCCTGTTTTATTTGTATATTTTGATTTATACATTTAAACGATTTTTTGAAATTTTCCTTTTCTATCAGTAAAGTTTTATGAATTTCGGACCATTTGTTCATATTTTGTCTAACTCATTAGATCTACTCATATACTTTTTCTTTAGTTTTTTATTATGCATAGCATATAATTTTAATGCTAATATCAATAAGGTTACGACTGTGATTATAATTAAGCAAATTTCTACTAAATTTAAGCCAGTGTTAACGACTACTTCGTTTACTACATTGGCATTGGGTTTATCAACTTTTGATAAGGTTTTTCCCATTTCTGAAAGATTATCTATTGGGGACCTTATACCGTAAATCAAATAATTTATGCAATGTAATAATGTATAATGTATATATGTATATAATGTATGTATAAATTTTTTTTTTTTTTTTTTACATTGGATTTAAAATTTTTTGTTTTTCAAGTTAATTTATTTATTAAGTAAGCATATTAGAAAGTATATTATATCAAATTCAAACATTTTCATAATTTAAAATGACTTTCCGAATCATTTTTTTTTTTTTGCTTAATATATTCTTTTACAGTTTCATCTCTAAATTTTTATAAGGCAAACATATAACCAACAGAAACCAAAGTGGTTTAATTCTCGCCATGTAAAGAAATAATTTATTGTATTTTTTTTTTTTCTGCGAGCGGTTAACGCTTGTCAGCCTATACTGTCTGCGTGAAACACGCACAGTTTTTTTTTTGTTTTTATTTATTTAATTTGCTTACGCTGTTGCAGCAGGAATTCCAATTTTGAGATGCGTTCCCAAATGGAGCAAGCCTTTTTCCAAGGTGGTGGTGGCTGAGTGTTGACTTCTCGGAGGAGATATCCAATCTCTCGCTTAATGCGCTGGGTATAGCCGCCTCTGCGCTTTGGCTTCTTTATGATTGGGATGACTGGTTCTTGATCGGCTGGTTTCTTTAATAAATGGTTTCTTCTCCTGTACTCCTCAATGGAGATAGCTTTCGGCCCTTCTGTGGTCATCTATCTTCTGGTCTATTGGCCAGACCAGGAACTTCACGCAACTGGTAGATCTTATTGGCTGATCAATACCAGGACTTTGTTATTAGTATTTGCTTTCCGCCACTTGTGCAAAAATCTTAGCACCAAGCTGGACTTTGGAATAAGCATTTGAGCTTTCCGCCACTTGTGCAAAAAAATCTTAGCACCAAGCTGGCAGGATCGCCATGTAATGAAAGAATATTTATTTGAGTTAAATATATTTATTTATTTATCGTTCCAAGCTAGGCATCCAGCTTGGCGAACGATTATTTTCTTTATTGTGTCTTACATACTAATTACAAGCGTTTTTATAGTAACTTTTATCAATGCAAGCCAACAACAATTTTTCGGTGTTTACTTGTGTAATATGATTCTAGCATTCACGCGCCGCGCATATAATAATTACGTTAGCTATATTTGCGTTTACTTTCAAGTGTAATGAACCTTTTAAGAAATATGATACTTTATTTAAACGGCACATCACAGTGAATGCATAAGTGGACAATAAAATAAAAACCAAAACAAAATGTTTATGAATATTAATGTTAAGGCATATCCGACTTATAATCATACTATTCGTACGAGTACTAATCACGTACGAGTACTCTAATAGAACAGCATATTTTTTTTTTCCTTGTTCACTCCTCTCGGGAGCATAGGGTCTCGACAAGAAATCTTGCGTTGGTTTCGTTAATCTGTTTTGATTTCCGACAGGGTAGGTGATTAACCTGCCGCTATCAGTTCTAAGTAGTGGGAATGCCCACCTGTCGTTGCTTAGGAAAAACGCCTTCTTGCTATTTGGAGCCCCATCTGTGTGTCACATTTTTCTGCCAGAAGGATCACACAGATGGTTGCGAACTTCGCTAAAGTGGTGTGCACCAGTGATGCAATGTGTAACTGCGTGTTTTTCTTTAGTTTTGCTTGTTTTGAGAGCCACAATACAAATAATGCGCTGACTATTGTGCGGGAGTAAGGATGTTAAGGATAAGTTGTTGGGTTTGAGTAATAGTTCTAAGTGAAAAATTCTTTAGGTGAGTTTAAAGTTTTTGCAACGGCGTAAATTTGTGTGTTTGTTAACAGCATTTCGTTTTCATTTAGAATCGACGAGTACAGTACCTGCATGTAAATCCAGATAACTTATAAAAATGATATTTCTAGATTGCAGAATAACCCGTTGGCTGACAAAAATTCTAACTTATTAAGACGATTTGACTTTACTGCAATAAATTAGCGGAAGTAAATAAGCAAAAATAAGCGGATACTCTGATCATCATCGTCATCATTCAGCGCTAGCGATATGGGTTTTGCATTCCAGCCGCTATTCACTTCCAGCTCTTTATCATTTGCTACTGAACGCCAGTTTCTTATTGCAATTGTTTTCAGATCATCTTCGATGCAGTCTAGACCGACTTTTGCGCGGCCCTTCCGTTTTTCTCTCCATTATCGGGATATACGAGCAGTCAAAAACACCACTAGTTTTTCGGGTCCGAATGTTTTACATTCTTATGACGTGTCTTAGCCATCTTATCCTATGCGATTCAATGAACTTTACCATATATCTTCTCCGTTTATTAGACTGCGCAGTTCCAAGTAGCTTCGGAAGATGTACTCGCCTTTCTCATTTCCGCAGTATTATCGTTTCAAATACTTTTAGTAACTCTTCTCCTAAATTTGCCAATGGATCCAATAACTGAAACTGGATTTCTTTAACTCATTTGCTTGTTTATGTTTTCTGTACAGTTGTACAGCTATTGAATTTTTGCTCTATCGGTAGTGAGAAAAGTTTATTTGCTGCCGATTTGACGACAAAGGACGTCGATCAGATTTTAATAACTATTTTATAATTATAAGTAAGTAATTAAGTAATTACTTAAATTATGAAACTGTTAGAAAAATTGGAAAAGCTCTTTTATAATGTGAGTCCGGTTTATAAAAATAAATTTAACGAAATTGGAATGCATCTCGCATATCTTTGCTCTGTTTAATAAAAAGTTAAGTATAATTGCAGAGGTGGTGATCTAGCGTTTTCTGCTGAAAATGTCATACCAACCAAAAGATGGGCCTGTACTTGCATTCTAAAGTACAACTTTTTTCTTTCACTCATTTCTACGAAAAAACTATTATTTAAAAACTTAAATTATAGATGTTTTTTTTTTTTGGTATTTTAGATTTGTAAATACCTGTGCGGTAACTAGCCGATTGATTCGTGAGATTACTGTATGAATGCCAAATGGAATTTTTCTAATTCATCTCCGCATGAGCATTGAAAGTATCCACCATCGCAAAATTATGATTTTTCAATTACAATTAAATCAGCTATTTCACATTTCCTGCAACGTATTATATGTATATTACGCTTGCAGGTTCTAATTTTGTATAAAAGTTTACTCAATTGTCGTTCTCTTCATTCACAACTTCCAAAACTTCGTCCCACAGCTCTTGAATTTTAATTATATGAAGCTGCAGATAATCAAATACAGCGCAGGAGCTTATGTTACAATAACTCCAAAAAATTTCATTACTACTCGTTTTTGAAGAAAATTGCCTGATTTCATTTCTAGAATTTTACAAGAACTTCAAAAAATTTTGTTGACTGGTACTCATCGAGGTATTTAAGCGCATTTGTTGCTACCACTTCCATGCACACATGCACGTACACTAACACATAGACGAGTACATGACTTATTGCGTGCGCTCGTGCAAATGTCACCGCTAATTTACAGCACAACATGAGCGCTTGTACACCCCGGGGACTGCTTTAATGCATTTAATGTACTGAGGGGTGCAGTAGAAAAAGACAAGCCTCAAAAGAAAAATTAAAGAGAAAAAAAATAAATAAAAGAAAATATAACAATAAAATGGAACAAACGAAAAAACACTTAAATTTGTGTATATTTTTTTCATTGCTAAGCGGCAGTTACATCAGTGATTTGGTATTCAAAAGTTCATATGCTCTCGCCTACTCCGGTACTTGCAGCAGTACATAAAAAGCTTTGTTATTTAGGCAGGTACAAAAAAGTAAGAGCGTCAGAGCGTCTGTGTGTTGCTGGGAATAATTTACAATTAATTGATTGGCCTATTATTTTTGACTGATTGCTTGAATGGCGCGGATTGGGAACACTTTTTAAAGAAAAATTTACTCCGCTGACGAAATTCGCCGTTAAATTCATGAAATTTCAGGAAAAGAATGAGAACTTGTATTAGAAATAGAAGAGGTGATTTCGAGAAGAACAGTTACCATACACAATTTTTAAAATTATAAATCTTCTTATAGGCTGATTAATTTTGTGCCACCTTGCATTTACAGTGAACTACTCTAATGAGCTTCAACGCTTAGTATTTCAGAAATTGTTGGCCAGGGTTTTTATTGTAATAAAGCTATCAGTTTGCACTTACTTCCTTGGTTGATGAAATGGTTGAAGTACCAGTCTGGTACTTCCCAAGAAGCACTAATGCAATGTTTTGGTATCATTATTAGACCTCCAACAGGCAAGTAAAAACAGCCAGCCAGAGCTGTTGATGTTGTGGAGATGGTTGATAGGATTTAAGTAGGAACACTGCCGCAGGCAATCACATAAAGTAGCACCCAGTGACCTTAATCTTTACCATTGACTGAGAAAGGTCTCTTTCTCTGAAAGTTCTCCACAACTTCTGAAATAGGAATTAAGTGATAAACCCAGCCTTTATGCGTGACTGCCGTTCAACGATCGGTAAGCAAAACTACAAGTTTTGAAATTGAATGGCGTGGAGTCTCCAGGAGTATCTGCGTCCTGCGTCTATTGTACTGGAATCAAAGGATTTTCGAGAGACCTCACGAAGGAATGGAACTCTGTCTAATCTGTGCTTTTCTGAGTTGTAAGTTAGCAGTTCGCCTTTAACAACAGTCAGAGGGATGCTTACAATCGGATGGGAGACCTGTGAAACCAATTAAGTAGACCACTTCCCGGCACGCTCAGCAGCCATTCCATTTCTTTCTATGTTCCTATGTCCTGTAACCCAGATCAGAGAAATGTTACCGGCACATTTAAGAGATTTGGTCTGCTCCTCACAGGAGTTATCTAGTTTGGATCTGCACCATGGCGTCGCCAGAGCCTTAATCGCGGCTTGAATATCGGAAAAAATGTTAATATCTCCCTCGCTCTCTCGTTACCTAAGCATTTTGCGTAACTGAAGGATCGCAAAGACTTTTGCCAGAAAAACAACAGCAGTATAAAGAAAATATGACATGTGTAATATGAAAAGGTATTGGCTGATTTAGGGAAAATCCCTGTACCCATTTCCGATTCCATCTTGGAGCCGTCAGTGAAGACAGAGGTACCAGCATAGCTACAGATTTTCTCTTACTTATAATTCTGTCGACTTGGATAGATTGCCCTGACAAGCCCCTTAAACTAGAGTTTGCGGATAGAGAGGTATGTCCCAAGTTTAGAGAAGTGCAGTGTTGATTGCCGCAAAATGCTACCATGTACCTTGAGAAATTGCCTCCAGTGGCCAATCTTCTCTTTTCTGATTGCACTTTGAGAAGCTATGGAAATAACGTGAAAGCCGATGGGAAGTAAGTGCAAAACGACATTCAGGATAGCACTGGGACCAGTTCTACATATTCCGGTAAAGCCAATGCAAATAATTCTTTGCACTTTCTCCAGTTCAGTGATATTATATCCCTTCCGAAGAGCTTCCCACCAAACCATGCATGAATACGTGGCAGAAATTCTATGTTGTATATAGAATGTGAAATCTATGGCTTGCAGAAGTATCATAGAAAGCTATGCTGGCCTTGTTTACCCGAATTTCAATGTGTAGGTTCCAATGGAGTTCGGAGCCAAGTATCAATCCTAAATACTTAACTTCAAAAAGGGTCCACCTTATATTTTCTGGTAAATAAATTCCTTTTATCAGAGTTGACTCTGAGGTCGCAACTGGCAGACCAGCGACTGAGTACAGCAAAGAATTAATGCATTATTTTTTTTAAACTCATCATTGGCATTATTTCCTTTCTTAGAAGCGAATGCATGCAAACGGGATAATTTACATGTTTTAGTCGGCAATGTATAATGTTTCTTGGACTATATTTTTTGACCAATAATTGTAAAATGACCAATGACCTAAACTAGTTGAACGCTTATAGGCCCCTTTGATTGCGCCTACGTTAGGTGGATATGTAAATACATCCCATATTAAATATTTGACACTACCATTATATTGGCAAGCACCCACACTTCCACACATATTTCATAAACATTTCTGAGATATTAAATTCGCATAAAAATTAAAGTCCTTTCAAAAATCATTTTCATAGAATTTAGTAAAGTAAGGTGGGTGAAGGTTGTCATGAGGCAACGATAAAGCAGCAACGGTGTGGGCAGGAAATAACTATGTAGGTATGTATGTAGGTACATGAGTATGCTAGCAATAGAGCAAAATATAATAAAAGTGTCATACATTATATATATGTAAATATGTATGTATGCAATAATAATAGTAGAAAAATAACAACAATTTCAGTAGCAGAGAGGAGGCAAAACAAGGCAAAAAAGGCCAAATCAGCAAAGCTGAAACGAAACCCTTTTTAATGGTTACTGAATCTCATTAGAATTTAGATGAGTCTTAATGAGTCATTGTTTTGTACGTTGCCAGTATTGAGATAGAAGGCAAACACACACACAAATCTGTGTGCTTGTGTATGTGTATGCTTGTGTATTCATTTGTATGTAAATGGTAGTTGGCATAGAACAGCAAAGCAAACAGTCGGAGAAAATAACAACAGAAGGTAGCAAAATAGCAACACTATAAAAATAGAATTGACTGACTGAGCGGCTGAGTGGCTAAAGAGGTGAGTGCAGCAAAGGACAAAAGATACGAGTGGTAAGAGTGCAAACAGCCACGGCATGATAAGCAAGGCCATTAAAGGGGTAGGCGCATAGATATATTTCAGAGTGACAATGGGGCGAGTGATAATTGTAGTATAGTGCAGCAGACCAACAACATAATTTTAAGAAGAAAAAACAAACTACTACGACTGCAGACGGAGCAATATTATGAAGGAAAATTCAAGTGGAGCTGTGAATTCCATTTCATGAGGCAACACTAGTGAGGCAAGCACAAACAATAGCAGCATAAGCAGCAAAATTCACTGTAAGAGAATACCGCCATGGTCGCAAATGCTGAAAACCAGCACACCTTATGAGGAGGTAAGAAGATATATATGTGTATTAGGGCGGGTCGATTTAAAAATCGCTCACTGCTCTGTGAAAGTCGTATTCGAGGGATCAAAATCAGAAACTTTGCCGAAGGAACCACACCTCTAAAACGAATTCTGATGTCCCCCAATTTGGGTCAAATGAAAAATCCCACTTTGACCCATTTAGAGTGCTCCAATCGAGTCCAAATGTATGACCGACCCCCACTAACTTTGGACGGCCGATCCACCCATACCAGTGGCACACCACTGGGAACTTCCCTGGGAGGTTCCCCATACAATCATTTCAAAATATCACCATTTTTGGCCTTTACATGAGAAAAGAAACTAAAAAGTTCGACCCAAATTGGGGGACATCAGAATTCATTTTAGAGGTATGGTTCCTTCGGCAAAGTTTCTTATTTTGATCCCTAGAATATGATTTTCACAGAGTAATGGACGATTTTTTTGCCTCCCCACAAATCGACTCGGCCTAATGTGTATGTATATATAGTAAATCGATTCAAGAACGAACGGAAGGAGGCCAAAGGATTTTTGTGCGCACTCAAGAGGCAAACAATAAAATTTTCATTTAATCTGTTATATAATATATCATTACAAAGCATTAGCGAAGGCGAAAAGTCAGCATTTCGGTGTGTGTTGATGAGTTGGTTGAACCCAACAACCACAATAGTAACTATATGTGCCACGCTACACAAGCATTTGCAGCAACCAGCGCAGGTGATCAACCAAACCGTAGCAACAAAGTAACCATCAACAAAAGCAACCACCAAAGTACGTGGCGTGTTAAGGCTATCTCTATGGCACACTAAAAATTAAATGGTGTTCATGTGTGCGTGTATTTTTCAACCACAACTACATCACCGCACGTCAATGGTTCAAAATCTCGACAGCTTTCGTTCTCGGTCTTCAGTAGCTGAGTCAAATGTCAGGTTGCTAACCTGCGACGAACTCACAAGGATGTGAAGAGCTCTCACACAAACACATGCATACCTGCGAAACACACATATACGTACCATATATGGCACAATATGAGAGTAGGTTGTGCGTGCATGTGAGCGAGTATGCAGCCCCAGCAACTTTATGTTTCCGTTAAATCTCGCAAATGTAACACTTTGACTCCAAATTACAGAAACAGCTGGGTTGGCTTTTATAGCTGCTGATGGCATTTTTTTTAGCCTGCCACTATCATTGTTGATGTTTCAATGACACTACTTTAGTGTCGCCGTATATATTATTGTTAGTCTTGTTGTTGTAGTTGTTGTGCACGTTAGTAACTTGGCAATGTAAGAGTGCACGCATATAAGGCCGAGGTAATCAACATTAACACTTGCAACTGTGGTGGCTTTACAGCTCAGTAAGGGCATTGGGAAGTAATTGAGGCAAGTGGAAGTGAGGTGTGGCGCAATAAAAAGCAGTAAATGTTGAAAGGAAGCAGTCGGTTTACGAAGTTAAAGTTACTGTTTCTGATACACTGAGATGTGGCACCTGCGCCCAGTTGGGCTGCCAGTATGACGACGCACAACCTTATAACCCGTCACCCGTCGGTTCTCCTTCTTCTTATCCCTATTACCAGATTTTTTATGAGTGCAGCTTACAGGCAATGGAAGTTGGTAAGCAGAAGCTATTGCAAAGTCAACGGAAGTAGCTACGTATAGCGATGACAGCTATTGATGAAAGCTATTGGCGATAAAATTTGTAGCCATTAGGATATACCTATAGTTTGCCTCTTCCATATATGCAAATACATACGAATTTTTGTTTTTTGTAAGGAGGTTAAAATCAAAATGTCAGAAACATCATCAAAGGTGCCGTCGCATGAGTGTTATGTGGGGCATGCTCCTTTTAACACTAGTACAATCCTTCTTCCACCCTGGGATCGTGGTAACGTTTCATTAAGTTGGAGCCGCGCTTATGGCTATTGAAACAACAGGTACCTGCGTGCAGGTTCCTTTCACATGCGCCGATGGAGGTTATACGCTATCGATAGTATTCATTGCTCCCACTTCATAAGTAATTCTGCAGCAAACGGAACATCGGAAAAGATGTCGTAAGTATTACCGACACGTCGTGGCCTGGTGCCGTCGTGAGCGCTTGGCTTAGGCATCTGTGATTTGTCGTCAGTTCGTAGGCACTCAATCTCTAGTCGAAAGCTGCTGTTGATTTCTTCGCTGCATGTTGTGTTGCCGCTCTGTGCGTTGACTATCATTGTTGCAATTTTTTTTCCTACATTCCAGCAAAAATTTTATGCGCTCGTCTTGATGATTAGACTTTCCGGGCACCGCTGCCCACCCCGAAAGTGAATCAAGGGTTAAGCGCGCTACTCTGAAACGATCGCAGTAAAAGAATACGCGTTCCACACCTTCAGTCGCGTTGTTGCAGTTTGGGTAGAACGAGGTGCCCTCCAGATTAAATGGAGGTATCCAAAAACCCACTCTGGTCTCTCAGTATTTCAGTGAAATTGAGTGAGCAGTCAACGTCTCAGTGTTTCCTGGTCACCAATTGGCTAATATTTGAGATAGGCCTATGTGTCCAGCGTCCGTTAATTGAAGAATCACATCTGCTTAGCTATTCTTCTATTGAAAGCAGTCACTCTGCACTAATAACGGCTTGGCTCGTCGCCTGCCATAGAGGTGGCTCCATTCGAATGTGAGTAATGCCTGAATGTCACCTGGTAGTTTGCCCACGATAACGCTTATTGCGTCTCTTGAGCCCGTTCTGTATCCTTTATTGTCACCCTTATTGCACTTTGGGGAAGTATCAGTGCTGCGTATTGTATACTAGACCCTTTGGCTCCGACCCATATCGAGCCAACATTCGAGATATATGTATTATAAAAATTGTCCGGCTTCGAGTGCTGGACAATGACTAGCAAAGACGAGCTTATTTCGTGTGTTCGAGCGAAAAGTGTTCCGCAGGGTGTAAGGGCCCATGCGCTGCAACGATGGAACGTTCCGAATACGCTACAACGATGAGTTCCTGAGTAGCTAGAAGTCTATTGCTTTAAGCCGTGCAGATTGTAAGAGGATTGGGGACGAAGCTAAAGCTCATGGTGAGAGTAATGTAATGATGTTAAAAAAATAACAAAACTTTATTTAAAGTAGATTTCACGCAGTTGATAAAACTGAGAGAGAAAAAAATTGAAGCCACAAAAAGACACGAAGAAGCCAAATATCATAAGCTACAATGGCAAAGCGCGTGATTGTTGAACGCGCCCCTTGGTGACGGAGTTCAACTACCTACACCCCATGTCGCCAGTCTCTATTCCCTAACTTGCCACATTATTGTTATTTTGAAGATTTCATTAAAATGTGCGCGCATAAGTGCTAAAGACTTTGTCTATGCTGTCAGCCATTGGCATTTACTTTGGTTCTTTGTTGCTGTTGTTGTTGCTCTAATAGTTTTGTAAAAAGCAATGGAGTGTACCCAAGTGGGCCACAGAGGTGAATACTACTAAAATACCATTACCAAAGCGTGAATCTGTGCCGCATACAACGCTTCAATAGCACGACTAGGTATTTAGAGGATATCAAACACACACACACATACATACACACACATGCATGCCATATACACATCTACGTATACTTGCGTACACATCTGCCTGGCAGTCATGCCAGTTCAAACGTCTATATCGACATGAGTCTGCCAAGGTGTATGTGTGTGCTTGTGTGTGTATGTGTATGAATATGGGTGTATGCATGTGTGCTAGTGTTTGCTTGGCTTTGGCGCGCAAATTTCAAATTCAAATGAAAATGCATTTGCAATTTTAATTCGGCATTGTGTGCGAAAGTGAATCGACATACTACGGCGAGTTGTTGTTTTTGTTGTGTTTTGCTTGCCACCGCAGCCATGTACGTCAATTGGCGCCACTACTGCTCCTGCTACTTTTATGACCGTTTACACTGGCTGCTATCACTGCATTGATGGCTCTGTTGCAAAGCACTGTTTTGGTTGTTGTTGTAATGCATTTTCTATTTCTAGCCGGCACTTGGCAATGAGGCGCGTTGAAGCTTATTTTCCAAACTGTGCCCCTCCTTCAGCTGCTCCATATCGACCCTTTTTGCCGCCTCCATTTCACATTTCCCACTTTTATTGTCTTCGTCCATCTTAATTCGCCTTTGTTACTGGTTTTCGCATTTTAGCAGTATCTGCAATTTGCATATATGTATGTATGTGTGTGTGCGTGCAATTGTATGTAGCATGGCGTTAATATGATTTCCTAGTCTGCCCTGCCGAGTCGTTTAATTATGTGACTCCTGCGTTGCAACTAAAGTTGGTTCAGCATTCAATTCGCTTGACTCTCAATATGCCTTAGTTTCTACTACTTTTTCACTTTTCTTTGCTTTCTTAGTTGGGTTGAAGTTGCAGTCGTTCGACGCTTGGCGCGTCAGCGGTAGGAATACGGCAAACAAAATGTAAATGAATGCAATTAAATGCTCATTAGAAATAATTTTACTGATTTGTCTGCATTTGCTATCCAAGTTAATGTTGTTGGTGTGCAGGAGCTTACAAGAAAAGAACAGAAGGAGAGCAGGAAAAATGTCTTCCTATTGCAAGGACAGTTGGATGCAAACAAACCTGGCAGGCTTTTGAATATTTATGTTGTCATGTAAACAAAAAGACTAAACGTAATTTAATCTAACTGTAATTGAAATAAATTAAATTACACTCGACTTTTAAAATTGCATGAATTCCAAAGACAAGACAGTTTTCGTATTAAATACGCTAAATTGTAGCCTCAATGCGAGAAAACGTAAACATTTTTAATGATTTCATATAATTAATCCTAAATAATTGAAGCTACATGTGAAAGTATTAAAATACAACTTTGTGGCATTGTGAAAATGCGTGCCTCGCATTAATTACAAACCAATCCTATATTTTTGGTTTCTGGATTTAGAGCCCCGCAGTCCGAGTGATGACAGCTGAGTTGGGTAATTACCAAAGATCTTCTTCTTAATTGGCGCGATAACCGCTTACGCGATTTTGGCCGAGATTAACAAAGCGCGCCAGTCGTTTCTTTCTCGTGCTAACCGGCGCCAATTGGACACACCAAGTGAAGCCAAGTCCTTCTCCACCTGATCTTTCCAACGCAGAGGAGGCCTTCCTCTTCCTCTGCTACCACCAGCTGGTACCGCATCGAATACTTTCAAAGCCGGAGCGTTAGTATCCATTCGGACGACATGACCCAGCCAACGAAGCCGCTGGATCTTTATTCGCTGCGCTATGTCTATGTCGTCGTAAAGCTCATACAGCTCATCGTTCCATCGTCTACGATATTCGCCGTTGCCAACGTGCAAAGGTCCAAAAATCTTACGGAGAATCTTTCTCTCGAACACTCCAAGCGTCGCTTCATCGGATGTTGTCATCGTCCAAGCTTCTGCGCCATACGTTAGGACGGGCATGATGAGAGTCTTGTAGAGTGTTAGTTTTGTTCGTCGAGAGAGGACTTTACTGCTCAATTGCCTACTTAGTCCAAAGTAGCACTTGTTGGCAAGAGAGATTCTACGTTGGATTTCAAGGCTGACATTGTTATCGGTGTTAATGCTGGTTCCTAAATACACGAAGTCTTTTACAACCTCAAAATTATAACTGTCAACAGTGACGTGGGTGCCGATACGCGAGTGCGCCGACTGTTTGTTTGAAGACAGGAGGTACTTCGTTTTGTCCTCGTTCACCACCAAACCCATTCGCTTTGCCTCTTTATCCAGTTTGGAGAAGGCAGAACTAACAGCGCGGTTGTTAAGGCCGATGATATCAATATCATCGGCATACGCCAGCAATTGTACGCTCTTTACCAAAGATCATCATGATAAATTCCTAGAGTTCCATTGTAGAACATAGGGATACAAAGAATTTCTTTCATTCGCGTCTGTTTTGCACCAATCTCTTAACTTCATTGCAGCTAAGCTGCATGGCGCAGGTTCTAACTCCAACAACCGTCTACAGTAGGGCGGGTCGATTTAAAAATCGCTCATTGCTCTGTGAAAGTTGTATTCTAGGGATCCAAACAAGAACTTTGCCGAAGGAACCATATCTCTAAAACGAATTCTGATGTCCCCCAATTTGGGTTGAACAAAAAGTCCCACTTTGACCCATTTAGAGTGCTCCAATCGAGCCCAAATGTATGACTGACCCCCACTAACTTTGGACGGCCGATCCACCCATGCCAGTGGCACACCCCCTGGAACTCCCCTGGGGGGTTCCCCATACAATCATTTCAAAATATTACCATTTTTGGCCTTTACATGAGAAAAGAAACTAAAAAGTTCGACCAAATTTGGGGGACATCAGAATTCGTTTTAGAGGTATGGTTCCTTCGGCAAAGTTTCTTATTTTGATCCCTAGAATATGATTTTCGCAGAGCAATGGACGATTTTTTTGCCTCCCCACAAATCGACCCGGCCTAGTCTACAGGTATTCGGTCGTCTTCCACGACCGCGGCTTCCTTGCGGGTACCAGTCAGTGGCGGCCCTTGTTATTTCCTCTGCGTAGTACCCCATTTTCTCTTTCGGATCTCTAATGCTATAGGTTTCTGCTGGGTTCGAGCAGTCGAGATAAAATTTGGCCAGAATAGTTTGAGAATTGTTCGAATGCAACTGTTTACAAAAATTTGTGTTGAGCTTGTGTCAGCTGACGTCGCATTCTATGTTTCACAATAATAAAGTAGAGTCGACTTTACGTAGGAGTTAAAAATTCGCAGTTTTGTGCGGCGTGAAATGTGCGATGCGTTCCGAACTACCTGCAGGGAGGCAAATGCCGTCACAGCTTCCTTTATTCGGCTTTTGATATCATCGCTCAAACCTCCATGAACCGATACAACGCTGTCTAAAGCAGAAAGCAGAAAGATTATACATCTTGGATATCGATACCATCATTCGAGAAATTTTCTCTATTTCCAGTAACTTTGGTTTGCTGGATATTGATGTTCAGGCCGGCTTTCTCAGCCGACGATGGGACTCGAATATTTGAGTATGATCCGGAATTGTAGTATACTACCAATTTATAGTGACAGTCAAGCTGCTCTAAACACCCTTGCTAATCCACGTTGATTTTCGAAATTAAAGCGTGCATGTAAGACCGAACTGAACAGTGTTGCAAAACACACTAAAGTGTGTCTTATTGGGGTGCCTGGACTTTGGGGTAATGAAAACTCTGCGAGCTACCACTAAGCCCTGAACCCTTTCTAGGTGTCAATTCTGCATAGATTTAAGTATGGATTGACGACTTCATGAGATCTACCCATAGAAATCGTTGGCCTGCGTTGGACTCCTGCATAGCAGCCAAGTGCTCTGTGTAAGAACCAAACAGGAAATTAGCTACCTTTCTCCTAAAACTTAGTAGAAAGAAGGTGAGAGTCCTGGTTGTTGAAATCACAGGGCACAACGCCTGTAATCAGCATATGGCTAACATGGGAATCTTTGGCGACCCGAAATTGCTTTCCTGTCTTGAGAAGGAGTACGCTGTACAGTATTTTCTCTGTAGCTGTCCGGCGTTTTCTATAATCAGACGTAGGCTGTTCGGTTGCGACGTAATGAGTATGGATAAAGTTTATACTCCTCCTCTTCCGTATTTCTTTAGATTCAACAATGAATCAAAAATATTTGCGGAAGCGAGACGTCAAACCAATTTTTCCATCTTATCATCCATTTTTTAGCTGTCCTGTCTCTCTATTCTTTCTACTGTAATTTAACTGCGTACAGTACAATGGTCTTTATGACTAAGTGGCTGGTCTGGTCCAACCCCCCTCAAATCTAGTCTTATTTAGTCTTATCTAATGACCCCGAGACCAATAAACGAGGTCAACACTATAATGCGCCCTGGCAGACCATTTCGCTTAAACTAAGTCTATGCGAGATTTGAATATATAAAATAATTAATTCTTTGCTTCACTTTTTGACTTTGCTTGCTTCCTTATCGAAGAAACCTCTATACAAGAAGCTATAAATCTCGTATTTCCAGCGTTCTTCCATTCTTTACCATTTTATTTAGATTATCGTGATACCTTTCTACTGGACCGTGTTATCTCTCGAAGAGGAAATCAAAATTGGCCACCGAGATCTTGTGACTTAACACTTCGGGATTTTTTCTTTAAGGCCACGTGAAATAGAAGGTCTACGCCAACAGCTCAGGGTCGTTTCAAGACCTCAAAGATGGAACTCATGAGGCTAACGAGGACTTAGGGCAGCCCTAACTTTGCAATTCGGTTATGGAAAATTTCATGAAAAGAATATTGCTCTGTAAGCGTGGTCGCGGCGGTCATTTGCCTGATGTTATTTTCCACTATTAACGGCATAATTAAGTGATTTGATAGCTCAATCAACTTACCTTCTCTTCTACAACATTAGAAGCATCATTTACCGGTATAAGAACATGATTTGCTTCCTAAATCTCTGTGGTCTATTCTGTAGAGTCTAGAAAGTGTGTCTACGTTGGCGTGTCCAGAAATTTCTGCTGAGCCGCATGACCTTCGCACGCTTTCTGCTCGAACTGTAAGTAGAAACTATTTTTCAGCGCATAGGCGCTTTAATTATGGTTTCTGCAGTTATGCACAACTGCTGTCAGGTTACCTTTTGCATTTTTTGCTACGCCAAATCAGTCAGGCGAAAGGTCATTCTATTGAAACCATTTACAATTTTCATTTTGCGCTATCAACTAGTGCAATTGTAACTACTTCGTGAACTACTTACAGCCTATCTCATCTTTTTGCCAAATTACCCACACCTGTTTATATCTGCACGTACGTACGCCTTTAGTAATCAGCATTCATATTTTGATTTTACCATAAAGATCTGCGCTGGCGAAAAGGCAAAATTTTATAATTGACTGCGTAAATCGAACGGATAAATACCCACAGAAGGCAAATCGTACAAGAAGAAGAAGAAGGAGGAGAAACCATTAACTTTCCCAAATTTATATGCCTAATAAGTGTGAGATGCCTAAAAGGCCAAAAGATCGAAAGGAAGGTAAGGGGAAAAAGGAAAATCATCACACGAAACCCAACCCAACTAAATTCTACTGAAGTCATCACTTTGTGAGCATACAAACATGTGTACAAACAAACATAATTCTATGCATATTTGCCCCAAATAAAAGGCCAATCAAAATAACAAAAATTCCTTAACAACGACAAACCGTTCAAAGTCATAAGTCAGCCTCATACAAATTCCCATCTAAATATCCTTTTTTGCCCGCCTCTTTTTGCTTGGCCAACATCGAAGTGAGTAGAGTTGAATCGAATGCTTCTTAAGAATTCCGTACGACATAAGCTACACAATTGAAAGGTTCGCTACAGTAACAGTTATTTGTAAAACAACAACAAATGGCATATTCCCTACCCTCAAGGTGCTTCCGCCTCATGCACAAGTATGCGTGCATCTCAGTGGATTATTAACATTTCAATACATATATGCACACACACACGTACAAGCATATTACCAATAAAATATGTATGCCCATGCTGCGGCAGACAAATTCATATTTGCTATTTGATGTGAATACAAATAAATTGTTGATGATCCGACGTCCCAATTGTGTGAATGTGTAAGTGCACAAGTACATGTGTTCGAATGTTTATGGCATCCTGTCCTAGTGTGCCAATGCGTATTTTGGTATTTTGCTGACGCCAAAGAAAAAATGACCAAATGCCAAGAGATGTCCTCTAGCTGAACGCCACAAAGAAGCGAGGAGCACTTGTATGTAGTGAGTAAATGTAGAAGTACGATGGACGGAAAGTATTTCATGCAGCAGAAATGGTCGTAAATCCAGCACAGCAGTTGGTATATTCTTTGTCCTCTCGACACACGCACATTTCGTTTGGATGCGTGGCACAGTGAAAATCCACACAAACTAGAAAAAACGGAGTGGAGCAGACGTGGTCAATACGGATGTCGATTGCCGATATGTGACGTCTTTTATTGCCTTGCAGCGTGCATGTGTGCGTGTTAGGGAGGGTGTAGTATTTGTGCTTGTGCGCCTCAACAAAATCCCGAGCACTTGAAAAGGCTTGGTTGCGGTGCTATCGATAGCGGTAAACACTCCAACAACAAAACCAACAATACTCTGTAAGTTCTCGTATCAAAGCATAGGGGGAATACACAAAATTCTGGGCAGCTCCCCTGCAGTGAGAAGCTAAACTAAGCAGCCAACATTTTAGCTCTTGAACTGGTGTTTTATGGAAGTAGTCATATTAGTTCGAGAGTGACTAGAATTGTACCAGTTGGCCGTTGAACATTGAATTGAGCTACAAGGCCACTTATATTTGGATGTAGAACAAATATTCTTGAATATTTAATAATTTTAGAATTTCAGAAAAAATAAAAACTCGAAATATTTAATTTTTAAAAATAAAATATTTAATAATTATTAAAAATAAAGTATTTAATTTTTATTAATATTTATTAAATATTTAATTTTTTCATATTGAGTGGAAGCACAAATTTCAAGAAAACGTGATTTTTCATAAATGAAATTTTTTTTGCCGAGTGAATTGTTTGTTCCGAACCATTTTTGTCTAAGGCGATAAACCTATAGAAATTGACTTGACGGTTTTAGAATTAGAATTTCGTTTAGTTAACAGTATTGACTCTGTAGCATCTTTTTAAAATCGAAAAATCTTCTTGAAATAAAGCAGACTGTTTTAGTTAATAAAGTTAACAAAATTCACATTTTATTGTGGATTTCATGAGAATATCTATTCACTAACAATGCTGGTTCCCCAAGAATTTTTAATTTGGTTATAGAAGAAAGTCATAGAGATGGGGGTGGAAGTTGCTGAGAAATTCAAGTGCTTTTCACTATATTAACAGCTAAACGATATAAAAATGTGCTACTACATATAATATTAAAGTTAATAAATGTGGGCGCTACTATATTAAATGTACGCAAATGTACTGATCTAAAATTTTTTCAATTAAAAATTTGTTTCGAAAACTTTCCAATGCAGTTTATTTTACGCCACTTTGAATTAATCTACAGCTAACTTGACTCAATTTCAGCCAGAAAGATGAATGTAGCATTTAACCCTCGAGTAGGCGCGGGGTAGACCGGGTGCTAGTAAATTGGATTCGTTCGATGCTGGCCCAAAGAATCGTTTCGGTGCGAGCAGAGGAAGATCTGTTGGTATCATCTGGGGTTAATAGAGGCTGCCCCCAAGGCGGTGTGCTGTCTCCATTGCTCTGGTGCATGGTAATCGATCCTCTACTCACCACCTTAAACGATTCGGGAGTCTACGCACAAGCATATGCGGACGATGTTGCTTGTTTGGTAACAGGCCCTTCGCTTATGAACATCTGCAGGAAAGTGCAGAAAACTCTGGATCGTATTGACACTTGGTGCTGTGCAAATGGGCTATCGGCAAATCCCACCAAAACTGGTATTGTCCTCTTTACCAGAAAGAGGAAGCTTGATGGACTCGTTCTTCCAAAGATAAAAGGAGTCACAATCCAGCTATCCAAGGAAATTAAATATCTTGTAGTAATCCTCGATAGTAAGCTCCTATGGAAATCACACGTTGAAACAAAGACATCCAAAGCACTGACAGCTTTCTGGCAGTGCAATGGTGTCTTTGGGAAAACGTGGAGACCCCACCATCTCCTAGCAAGGCCCTATGGATCTACACGGCTATGATAAGACCCATTATCACCTATGCATCAGTGGTCTGGATAAGTAGACTCTTTGTAGTGGGAGTCAGGAGGACCTTACCCAGACTACAACGCACTGTGGCCATCTGTTGTACCGGAGATTTTCCGGCGCGCAATGAGCAAAATGCCGCACATATAAAGTAAACCAATATCTTCGATCTCTATTCGCACACTACACACTTCGAATGCTTCTTATTGCAAAGACAAATCATTTACTTAGAGGTACTGAACGCCGTTATTCTAGGACTAACGGTAAACATTGAAAATTTGGCAATTTTAAAATTGCGTGAGCAAATTGCTCATAGCGCGCCTTCTGAAGGGTTAATAATGTTACGAGGTATCTGTATGGCATTTGGTCGGGTATGAGGAGATAAAATTCTTCGATGGAATATTTTGAATTTTTTAGGGGCAAGAATTGGCAACCAAACAAGTCGCTGAGCCATAACAGCCTAGTTGTTTCTAATATATTTCGCTACTATCAGCTGAATGTTTTTCATTAGCGCTGCAAGACTGTGTATTTGATTTGTTAATTTGTAAAAAGTGAAGTGATTTAAAAGCTACAGCTTCGAAAGGGTCTTACTTTAATGCTTCAGGGGCACTCGTCTTTATATAAAGTCTGTTACATAAAGCCAAAAAGGCTATTGCAATTGCAATTCTTATGCAAACAATTTTTTTTCAACCTTTGTATATTCGTTAGCAAGAGGCGAGCAGATAAAACAACTGGTATAAACAAATATATGCTGGCAGCACTGGAAAATAGCTGTCAAAAATTACATTTGTTTGGAGGCACTTAATGGGTATGAGTAAGACCGCGTTCATGCAGGTCAACTTCTGTTGCTTCAACTCGTTGCTTGTGATGCTTGCGCTCTGTCAAGTCCCCTGGTGGGCGCGTTTTTCTCAACGTTATTCTGGACTACAGACTAAAGAGTAACAATTTCAAGATGCGTTAACATAACGGAAACATCAAAAGGGAATTCCCTGTATGTACGCGGTTTAATGAACTTTGCGTAATATCAGAAAAGAAAGATTTGGCAGTATTGAAAATGGTGAGTTATACCAGTTTTATGGGGTACTACGATACTCGCTAGCAGCGAATCTTGCACTGCACGTGGCTTTCATATGGAAATTTTTTGTCAAGCTAGCACAGCCCAGAGATAGCAAGCAGAGCAGTCCCGAATTGAAGGCACCAAATGGACTTTATGCATTTTAGAACAGTACTTAAAAATTCTCCTGAGCAAGTTTTCTGGACAATAAGGTTTATTAGAATTCATAATCTAATTCATTTTAAAATGCATAAAAGATTAAAAAAAATTAAAATTTTAGGAATGATTCCAGTGATGGAGATTTTCTTTCGGTCTATATTACCCACTGAGTTTAGTGTCTTTTCCTAGTCCATGCAGATTTTTAAGTTTGGTTTTAATAAATTTTCAAAACAAATGCCAAATCTAAAATCAGCTAAGTTTCAAAGCTTGGCTGTTGGTTTGAAAAATTAAGGTTTTTAAATTCTTTCGATTTTTGAGCGACACAATCTTTAAATCCGAAGGATCAACATGATTAACGTAAGATGTCAATTAAAAATTTATATAAACGTAAAGCTGTATTCGCCGAGCATATTTGACTAGGTGAAATTTTCTCAAGGCCCTTCCGTGTAAATCCTTATTTGTATCTCACAAAAGCAATAACATAAATAACAAATAATAATAATAATATTTAATAAAAAATACTCCTATTAGAGTGGAACGATTGCACTTTCAAATGAGCCTAGTTTTATTTTTTATTTATTTATTAATAATCTAGAAATGCAGTATTTCTTATTATCTTACTTTGAGAAACAGATTAATGCTAACCAAATGTTTTTAATTAAAAATAAATTACACTTAGAAAACATACTTAGAAACAAAAAACCAAAAATACCCTGCCTTCCTCCTCTGGCTTTGGCATCCAAATAGAAGTACAGTAACTTCGATTTCACCCTGTCCTCTATACTCACGTTCCAGCTTAGTTTCGTGTCAGGAAAAAATTATTTATTTATTTTTTTTTTTAATTTTTTTTTATATTATTTTTTTTTTCTTTATTTTTTTTAATTATTTTTTTTTCTTTATATTTATATATTATATATTTTTTTATAATCTAAAAATGCAGTATTTCTAGCAGACCATGAAAACCAGTTCAAAGCTAAGCAATTCAATTAAAAATAAATTAAACCCATAATTTTCTTATTTAATTTGAATGAAAAAAATGCAACATTTCTTACAGTTTACAGAAAAAAGATATTAGAGAAAACTCAGAATCAAGTTAAACAATTCATTAGTAGTTCTTTGTACAAGAAAATCCACGACCAATAGGATTTGAAATCAATTTAAATTCGCTCGAAATTCTAAAAATCGGAGTCATGGAAACATAATTCGATCTAATCATCACCAATCAGAATAAATCATTATTTCGTAAGCTTCAGTGAGAAGTATTTAAGTTATAATAATTTTCTTGAGTAAAAATGGGGATTTAATCGCCTCACTTATCAAATGGAAAACGAAAGTGAGAGAGAGAATAGTCCTACTCCCTACTGATTTTAGGTTAATGAGCGAGCATCAACCTTTACAGAATGGAATTGGATAAGTGAAATGCAAAGAATGCAGATCAAAGCAGACAATGTCATTCTGGACACATTCAAGCCTACTAAAATGAGAAGCATAATATGACGGATTTTGCCAACGTTTTTTAGTTTTAGGTACATATTTTTTTGTACTATATTTTCAATGGCGGTATGAAAATCCATACACGCCAGTGCTATTTTTATTTCTGTACTCATCTGTTGAGTGTATATAATACTTACAACAACAAGTTTGAAAAATTTGAAAAAATTGAAAAAATACTCCTTGCTGTTTAAATAAGATATAAAATTTTGTGCTATATTTTATTGAATTCTAAAATATTTTGGAAAAGTTGAATTTTCAATTTGAGTTTAATTATTCAATCTGTCCACAACTACACAAAAATGTGACTAGAACTTTTTTTGGCCTATTATGAACTAGTAATAAACACGCTGGACTGGTATGCTACGGATGCAGAGCCCAACAATCCCTAGTTTAAAAAAAAACGATTGAAAACGAGCTACTTTTGTTGCAAAGGAAACTGGTATCAAGGTATTCGTTGTAGTTCAGAACTAGTAGATTTCACTGCATGGTTAATTTGGTAAGAGAGTGAAAGGCACAAATCTACATATGCACAGGCAATCGCACATATTTATTTGTGCAAAGATATGTGTATGTGTGTATGTGATTTTTGGTGCGAATGTCGTTAGTTGTGCACACAAAACGAAAGTGTGTGGCATTTACCGGCTAACTGATGCGTATCTTCGCATCACACGCACGCACACACACACACGTGAATTTTCGTACTATCCCAAATGTATGCCAATGCGGATACTCTTCATTTCCCAGTCATCGAATGTGAAAAATTACGAAAGTTGCGCTGACCGCAGCCGGACTGATAGATGAGATGAGATGATGAAGCCACCCAAACTGTGCACCAAAGGCGACTAAAAGTCAGTTGTGATATGCTTTGGGGGAAAGGGATTGGCGACTGAAAGGTATCGACAGTGTAATGATACACCTCACTAAACTAACGCACACATTGCATTTGTATGTGTGCATGTACCTATGTAAGTACGTATGTTTGTATACGTATATATAGCATGAACGAAGGACACTCCGATTGTGGCGTTTGCATGTTTTAACTTGAGGGCAAACGATAAATTTGTGGGTTTCCATTTTTGGTCATTTTAGTTGGTCAATCGTATGGTTGGCTGAGTTTGTGCAGAGGCATTTTTGGCAGCTCCCATGAAGTGTGTCGTTCAATTGTTCACACATACATGTATACAGCCATACATACGACCACGCAATGAGACCGAACTGTGTGTGTGTGTGTGTTGATGTATTATTTATGGAATAGTTCGTGAAATACGCACACCAAAAAGCCAGTAATGTATGGCTGTGGTCTATGGCCCACTGATGTATGCCAGTAATAAGCTTGATTTTCCGTTACAGTACTCAAAAAATTTGATAGAACATTCTGATTTTGTATTACCTTACACAGATAATTTGTAAATATATCGAAAATTAGTGATAGTGAGGAATTAAGTTAAAAAATATATAGCAAATAACTATTGAAGCTATGAAAACATGATTAAAAATCGATTCTAATTAGAAAAAGTACAGAAACACAGCGCACTATCATCATCATCAGTTCCTGTTTCTCCCACTGGAGCATAGGGTCTCAGTAAAACACCTCCATCTGATTCTATTTTTTGCAAGGAGCCTGATTTCGCTCCAAGTTTTTCGTGACGTTTCAAGACAGTTCTCCTCCAAGATATTTTTGGACGGCCAACCTTGGGAGCACTTTGTGGATTCCAATCCAGTGCTTGACCACAGATTGCATTTGCGTCTTTGCGAAGCATATGCCTAATCCACCTTCACTTTCGCAGGGCATCTGCCTCGCCCACCCACCGTATGGTCCAAATCTGGCCCCCAGCGACTACTGACTGTTTTCAGACCTTAAAAAAATGCTCCGGGGAATGAAATTTCAATCAAATGAGGAAGTTATCGCTAAAACTGAAGCCTCAAAGATAAATCGTTCTACAAAACAGGCATAGAAAAGCGACAAACTCGTTGGAGTGATTGTATCATCGCTAAAGGGGACTACCTTAATGAATAAAGAAGAATTAAAAAAAAAAATTTATTTTCTTATTCAGGTCGGGGACTTAGTGACCGATGTGTTTAAAATTTATAAATAGATTGTTAACATTTTATTATTTTTATTTTCGACTTAATATAGGAAAGCAAAAAAAAATTTTTTTTCGCTTTTGTATCCTAACTGCCTTAAAAATATAATCCCAACTATTTATGTAAAATTGAAGATTTGCAATAACTTCTTTCGAACCTTTCTTAGCCAATTAAAGTTTTCACTTACTTTAAAATAATTTATAAAATCTAATTTTTCAACCCAATCCGTTCCCTGTGCTCGTATTATTTTTGCCCAATTAGAAGATAAGAGCAACTGAAGTGCAAAATTTGGTATACATTTAGTACAGGTATTTAATGATAAATGATTTATACAAATTTACACTTGGTTAAGCAATACCAATTTGAATGGATTATAGCAATTTACCGTTTTATTTAGCCTGTAAACTTATTACGTTTTATCTAAAAGCCATTAAGGCGCAAGCAGCAGACAAACACACATACATACGTACGTTTTGTATTGTAATTACATGCGATTTATAAAATAAATACACATACTCGTACATATCTGGAGGAGTTTACTCGTATATGTATGTATATATTTGTATGTATTTATTTGTATATACGGCCAGCTGGCATTGTCTTAAATGCACCTACGTTTGTGGATTGTGAGTGCGCACACAAAGTAATTAAAAAGCCGAAATGAAAGAAACACTTCAGACGCCTGTAAATGTACAGTAATTAAGTGATTTATAGAGAGAACACACAAAAACTTAAGTATTGCATTGCATATGTATATGTGCTTGCATGCTTAGTGATTTGTATATAATTTTTTTTCGTGAATAAGTATGTAGTAAAGTGAGTTATTTTCTTCGAAAATCCAAGTGCAACTCTTGAGGGGTTACATACCTTGTGACGATTGTCATAATTTTTTTTAAATATGTTTTAGAACTAATATTCAAATGAGGCATATATCATACTTAAGGGTAACTCTCGAAGTATACATTTTGGTGCTTTTATTTAAAAAAATGTTATTATTTTTTTTTAATATCGCCCCTCCCCCGAAACGTCGATTTTAGAAGAGGCTTGCGGTGATCACGGTAGCGCATGAGCAGCTCAACTGAAATCAAAAAGATTAAATGATTATTGTAGAAAAATGGTTTTTAGTAAATCTGAACGGTTTAGTTAGCCAAAAAAAATTTTTCTCGATATGAAAACAGCTTCGCATAAAAAAACGATTTTTGAGGGGTTCAAAAATGAAAAAAAATTTTATTCTAGCAAACTATGCAAATATTTATAAAAAGTGAACCGTTCAGATTCACGAAGTTGTAACTTCGAATAATTAAAAAAAAAGTTTATGCAAATCGGTCAAATAGTTTTTGATAAATAACACTGCGTTACAAAAACGAACTTTTTTTCTGTCCTATGAACCAAATATACTTTTTCGGAAAGGGGAGAAAAAATAAAAATACACGTGTATCGGCGAATTTCATGTACACGTCAGAATTTTTTTTTTATGTATAAAATATAGAGCTCATAGTCCGCCTGTGTGAAAAACTTTGGATCATTTTTTAACCCTTTTTCCGTGATCCAATCGCGCTGAATTTCTGCAGGCAGACTCGTGGAAATGTTTTTATTATATAAAATTAAAAAAAAAAATTTTATCAATTCTCAGATTTTCTTGAATTTTTTTTTTTTCTAAAAAAAAAAAATTTTTCTATATTTTCGGCATAACTTGAAGCGACTCCAATTTTTAAACAACTTATTAACCTTTAATTTATTGTTTCATACAACACACTCTGTACCGTTTGTGTGTTTGTTACAGTTCCGGAAGTTCCTATCATCTGACAGTTGCGCTACTAGGAGACGTATACTTTGACAATTGTTTTAAATTCTGTTGCGCGAAAACGTCTTTCTGTATATTTCATCTTACGAAAAATGCAGTGCCCGACTCGAAACAACTTTTGTTACGTTTGTGGCTTATTCGCACCAAGTAAAAATTTTAAAAATATTACGAAAACAGTGGATAATTCGTTTCAGAAAATATTCAAGACTGCTTATGTCCCTTTCTTGTGGTATACTCCGGAAGTCGTGTGCGACTTCAATGGAGATTTTTGATGATGTTCCCGAATTAAGGGATGGAGAACCAACAGTAGCACCAACAATGCTATCAACATTTCTTGCATCGAATGCGAGATGCGGGGAACCAGAAGTATCGGAATTTGTACCAACACCCAGTGAACTTAGGACTGCAGTGCCGCATTTAGTAACGCAAGCCGACTTCAATGACCTTGTACGAGAAGGAAATTTGTCAAAGAGAACAGCCGAACTCTTTGCATCACGCTTTAAGCAGTGGAATATAGTGGCGGCTGATTTTAAAATAACAGCCGCTCGTGATCGACGTAGCAGTATTCCATATGACGAATTTTTTAAATTGCACGAAGAGCGGGGAAAAAACCTGGCTTATTGTTGTGATATTGATTCGATGTTTGAAAAAACTGGTTACCCTCATATTTCAGAGGAGTGGCGACTTTTCATCGATGCATCGATCAACAGCCTTAAAGTAGTGCTGCTTCATATCGGTAACAAACATCCAGCTGTCCAGATCGCATATGCCACCAACTTCAAAGAAACATACGAAGGCATGGAATTAGTATTGCAGCTGATAAACCACCAAGAGCATAATTGGAAAATATACTGCTATACTGCGATCTAAAAGTGGTCGGATTACTCATGGGTGTTAAGCGTGGATTTCCAACCCACCAGTGCTTTTTGTGTACATGGGAAGGTCGCAAAAGAGATCAGCATTACACTGAATTTAAGTGGAAGCCGCGAACATGCTACAAAGTAGGCGTAGAAAATATAGAAAATCTACCATTAGTGCAGCCATCTCAAATCATTTTGCCATCACTACACATTAAGCTCGGTGTCGTATCAAATTTTGTTAAAAAACTGGATCGTGAGGGCGAGGCGATTGCAAGTTTGCGCAATATTTTTCCGAAACTGAGGGGCGCAAAGATTCATGTAGGTATTTTTTTACGAAGGCTTTTAGTAACTTTATTTTTTTAATGATGTGTATAATTTAAGGTGTTTTCAGTGGTCGGCAGATAAAAAAAATAGTTGCAAGTTATGAATTTTCATCAAAATTGAATGCTATCGAACAACGTGCATGGAAAGGCACAGTTGCCGTTATTGAGCAGTTTCTTGGCAACAAACGAGCTGATAATTATAAAAATATTGTTGCAGAAATGATTTCGGCATATGGCGAAATGGGCATATTAATGTCGCTAAAGATCCATTTCCTTCACAATCATTTAGATTGTTTCCCTGGTGATTTAGAAGCTTGTAGCGATGAACATGGCGAAAGGTTCCATCAGGACATTGCGGCTATTGAAAAGCGCTTTAAAGGATAAGACATTACGCATATGCTTGGCGAATACTGTTGGTCTATTTGTCGAGATACTGACAGAAATGCTTACCAACGCAAAAATAAAAAGCCTAAGTTTCTTTAAAAGCATTAAAATTTTTAATGTAATAATTTTTAATTTTAATATAATAAAATTAATAAAAAAATTCGGTGTTTTGAATCTCTATTGTAATGCGGAGTGAAATACCTTTCTTTTGATACCCACATCGGCATATCTCATGCAATATTTTTTTTTTTATTTCGAACAGGTGGCAACCCTGTGAAACATTGTCAGTGGCAACACCTAGGTGAAAAGTCTAGAAATGTGATACACTATCTGTGTGCCCAACTTCATTCAAATCCGTTAAGCTAATCCTGAGATCGTGTGGCTATACAGATATGCATACAAGAATTGCTCGTTTAAAGTTATAAAATACAAAAAAAAAATTGTGACGTGTACATGAAAATCGGCGATACACGTGTATTTTTATTTTTTATCCCCTTTCCGAAAAAGTATATTTGGTTCATAGGACAGAATGTGTGTAACGCGGTGTAATGATCACCGCGACGGTAATTTTCAAAAAAACACGACTTCGAGATAATCGCGTCTAAAGTTTTGCGTGCACTTCATTTATGGATAAGGTCGCGCGCTTCTACGGTCTGTAATTTTCTTTCTAGTGCTCCGATCTTTATGATTTTATGAACTTATATTTTTAAGATGGTGTACTTTTAGAATATGCCTTAAAAAATTTGAATTTTTTAGTCCAACACAGGGTATATAACCCCTTAACTGGCGATCCTACGGGGTTATATACAGTTAGAAGCAAAAAAAATTGTTTTCTGAGAAAACTTTTCAATTTATCGAAAAAACAATTGTACACATATTATGTTATTTTTTAGTTTCATTTTATGACTTAGTATTAGTAAAAATATTTATTTGGAAAGGAGCTACAGCTGATCTACGGGAGCTCCTCTCAAAAAAGACGTTTTGCGGTGTCCACTATGTCTCTGAACTGGATGCTCTGAAATTAAAAGAACCAAAGAGATTTCGTTAAAGTAGTGTTAAATGATTAATCGAAGGAATAAGCAAACTAAATTTTTTTGACGGTTTCTCAAAAAAAAATCGATTTTTGACCAAAATTTTCGGCCTTAAATTGCTTATAAAAAAGTAAACAATATTTATCGGAGAGAAAAAATCCTCGATTGTTTCCAAGAAAATATATCATGTTAAAATTTGAGGGTAATCGGTTTAACCGTTTTCGAGTAATGTTGGTCACCGACTTTGAAAACACCATTTTGAGAAAAACGCGCTGCCGCTCCGGCCTTGTACTTTTAAGCACTCTGGAATGCCTTTTCAAATTTGCGTGTAACTTCGAAAATATTGACCGAAACGATATTAAATTTTCAGTATGTATTCTTAAATATGTGTTCATTACGAAAATTAAATAAAAAACAATCGATTTTTTGAAAATTCTAACTCTATATATCCCCTTAACTAACTACAAGGTGGCACAAAATTAATCATTCAATTTTGTTTTTGAATAGCATTTTTAATGGCTTGACTGATTGTATACGGCAGCTGTCTACATAGTTCACAAGTGTCAAATATGATTGAGGTACGACGCCAATTGCAGAGACTATAAATCTGCCAAAAGAGTGATTTATTTTACGCTACCTTGTAGTACGACACAGTTTTTTTCAGAAAGACTGCAGCTTTCACAGCTTTAACAGTCCCCAATTTCGTTCTAGATTTCAGTTAAGGCAGCGAATAGAAATCTCAAGATGCAAGCACGCTACTATACTTGGCTAAGATAGACCAAGCGATGTGAGCGGACACAATGTCTTGTTGAACGGCCCATGAGTTATCCTATGCTTTTCTTTCAATCTTTCACAGAGTTCACGAAGTAAATGTATAAAGGCAGGCATCTTGAATAATAGTTTGCAAGAATTATAAATCTTCTTATAGGGTGATTAATTTTGTACCACCTTGGACCTAAGTCTTTCTGCCTATCTCGACTATCGCTTACCGTTACAACCTATAAAAGAAAAACGGCGAATTGAATTTAAGTTCTGTTTATGCATAAGTTTAAAGCTGCTCAAGATTTTCATAGCATTAGAACGTAAATTCTCAAAAATTAGGCAACGAGTATCCACGTGATATGCATCAGGTGCCTCTACTCCCCAAAAAAATGCACAGCTTAACGGAGATTTTGGTACTGCAGTATTATTTTTTTCATTTATTTCAAGTCTACAGTCACTCGTTGGTCGTCATCCTCAAATCATCTAATCTAATCTGTCTGGTTACTCCCCCTTTCCCGTTCCCCTCCCCTCCCCCTGTATGGTATCACAACGTACAAATTTTCATTTTTTGTCCAAGTGGGCCCCTGGCAAGGGCATCTATTTAACCTGAGTCTACAGACTACTTAGAAATAATACGAGCTGAAATTATTACATACAAACAATTAAATTAATTACTTAAAAAAACAATAAAAAAGTTATAAAACTCATTCTTTGACACCGAAAAGTCAAGCGGCATAGCACTCGAGATCTCATTCAATTCTCTTACAG
This sequence comes from Anastrepha obliqua, assembly GCF_027943255.1. NCBI lineage: Eukaryota > Metazoa > Arthropoda > Insecta > Diptera > Tephritidae > Anastrepha > Anastrepha obliqua. Next base: position 145,389,406 of record NC_072892.1, on the reverse strand, counting down.
TCCGGGCAATAGGAGCACTAAGCGCATAATTCGCATAATAATAATATTGGACCTTCTTTCTTTGAAAATGTTACCAATATCGAATGATGATAACACAATTTGTGTGACCGAAGTTGGCGCCTCTTGCCATACTGAGGTGGAAACTTTCAAATTATTGGATGAGTACTTCGGAATAACTTTGCATGGCAGCGACATTAAGTGCCCACTGAGCTCACTTAACTTAACACCGCTTAGCTATTTTTTATAGAGCTATGTAAAATTTCTGGTCTGTGCAGTTTAGTAAAAAACGATTTCTGTCTAAAAAGTCAACATAACTTAAGTACTTCATAAAATTGTGCTCTATTTATATGAAAGTATCATCTGAAAGTGGTTCATTAGGATGTGTAACCTATAGCGAAGCAGCCACCGACATTTGCACGAAATTATATTCGCATATCAAAAAAGCATATCGCGGACGAAATAATCAATGAAAGAGAGAGATTAAGGCTAAAAAAATCGCCATGTTATGACCCAAAAAATGGGGAAATTTAAAGCAGCTGCCAAAGAGAACTATTGAGCACTTAACGAGTATAATCAAAACCACATTTAAGCCGAATTACTTTTCAATTTACTGGAAAATGACAAAAGTCATGATGTTCAAGAAGACAGGCAAATCAGCGTATGCAGTAACGCCATACCGACCTTTGGACAAATTGTTAAGCAAACGAATTAATAAATACAATACAATTGAAAAAGACTAAAGACTGCACTAAATTTTCGACTATTGATCAAGTCCATAGAATTGTTCGAGTAATTCAGAAAGCATTTGAAGAGAAAGAAACATGCTCTGCTGTATTCCTCGATGTGTCAAAGGCGTTTGACAAAGTACGTCACGCTGGGCTACTGAAGAAAATAACTGCACTATTATAAAATCCGTATTACCTCATTTTACGTTCCTATTTACCCGATTTCAGGCCTCTAAGTAATAAAAGCTCGATTTCCTGAAGGATGTGTGCTTGTTTCTCTAATGTATTTACTGGGCCTCCTGAATTTACTATTCACATCTGAACCACTGATGATACAGCAATACTTTCAGTAGGCAAGACTGCAAACGAATCGATCTCCCAATTGCAAATCGCCATAAATAACATTTACGATTGGACAAAGAAATGACATATTCAACTTAACAAAACAAAGTCTGTGCATGCAAAGTTTTCATATAACAAAACAAAAATACCTTCCCATACACATAAATGGGGCACAAATGCCGTACTCAAATACAGCAAAGTATTAGGTTGGAGAATAAATAAAATAATTATTTTATTTTATTATTGTTTAAACCAAAAACAATAATTGAAACAAAACACAATGAGTAAGTTAATCAATTATATACTCCCCGTTGCTGTTTACAACCTCTTCCCACCACTCGAACAATTTGTTGATGCCGTTCCGCCAAAAATCGCCTGGTCAGATGTCAAAGAAGTTGTTAGGCCAGTTTTTAAGGACCTCTTTGTTGTCGAAGTTGACGCCCTTCATATGGCTTGATAGCGAGCGGAAAAGATCGTCATTGGTCGGTGCAAGGTTCTGAGAATACGGCGGATACTGAAGGACCTTCCATTCGAACTCTTGGAGTTCGGCTTTAATGTCTCGTGCATCATGGGGCCTGGCGTTGTCGTGAAGGAGTATGGTTTGACCATGTTAATCAGGTATTTTCAGTTGAACAGTCTCATTCATGCTGTGTAGCTGGGTAATGTAGAGCTCCTTGTCGACCGTGGCATTCTTTTCGAGCATTTTCCAGTGCACCATGCCCTCCTAGGCCCACCAAACATGTATCACGATCTGCTTTGGATAAAATTCCGGTTTGACTCTCGGCTTTGGTGCATCTCCAGGAGCCACCTACTCCTTTCTCTCCAAGAGCCACCTACACCTGCTCTATTAATGTATAGGTACCATTTCTCATCTCCCTTGACAAAAATCGCTGTTTGTGGCCACGTGTTTCTCGTTTTTTTCGTTGAGCTCTTGAGACAATCGGGTTCCCAATTTTCCGGTAAATCTCTTTAAATGAAGGTGATTGAGAATCTTTTTGATTTTTGATCGCAGTTGATTTTGTTTTTGCCAATTCACGACTAGTTAGGCGACCGTTCTGCTTCAAAAGTTATGTGAGTCACTCTTCATCTTCCGCTGCGGGACGTGTCATCGAGGTCACAGTCGCCATTTTTGAACTTTGGGAACCATTTCCGTGCTGTATACTCACCTATGCCACCTTCCCCATGCACGTCGCAAATGCCCCGTGCTGCTTCGACAGCTCTTTGACCTCGATGAAAAGCAAAGAAGAGCAGCTGTCGAAAATGCTGATTTTTTGCCTACTGGTCATCTCATTTCTGAGCCTCAGATTCATTAAAAAATTAAATAACTAAAAGAAAGACTAAAATAGTTTTGTAGAGAAGTAAGTTTTCTGTCGAACGCATGCTTACCCTTTGCCAAACAGCAAACAAATCATTGTAAAATGAAAGAAAATATAAAAACGCTAACGACAGAGCGTCACGCGTGATCTGCCAAAAAAAACCTTCAATCCTGATCACCCTGTATATATCTAGGTACTCAGTAGCTGGAAGGAGTAAGCACTTGCTCGCACCCTTTATAAGTACTCATAGTTACGTAAATACATGGGTATATACACACATTTTATACATACATACATAGTTTCCTGCATGTACGCTGACTATTAAATTTTATGCAAAATATAAAGTAGCAATAAATGCGGCCTTAGAAAGGATTCATTTGCGCTATACGCTAATATACTCGTACATATAAATGGAAATATGCACAGCACACCTTTTACATTTTTCTCCTTAGCAACCAGTATTTATTTCGTCCTTTTTCGCATAGTTTAAACTATTTAAGTAATTAAGCACACATTCAATTTCTTAAGACAGCCTGCAAGTGGTGGCGGAAACTGCCGCAACTAACAAACTACAGGCTACACACGCACACGTACACACCCATGAGGATATACTATTACACGTCGCAAATCTGCATAAGTAACTAAGTTACTAAGAAGAACTACCTTTGTAAACACATTCATGCATATAAATATGTTAAAACATAAATAAGCGCACAAGTGGCGTAAGCAAATACGTAAATACGAGCAGATACATGCCGCACATAGTAAGGGGCACATGTTGGGGATGTTGACGAATTGAAAAGGCAACAACAAGTCCAAATGCAACTTGATAGCTTGGGAGTTAGTTGCTTGGAAGCACGCGTTAGTAATAAAGTGAAGTACTCAGCTACTCATTCATAGTAGACAGGATGCGAACAGGAAGAGAAAAAGGATGAAATTAAAACTTACACTGCGGTTGGGCAGAAGGAAAGCATAAAGCAAACGCACTTGCCAACTACTCTACTCACTACTATGTACTTCAAAAAACGTATATAAATGTATATGTAAATAAATGCACACATTTTTATACAGCAGCGTTTGTTGCTTTGTAGTACTGCGCTGAGTACTTTAATGAGTAGTGTAAGTGTGTGTGTGTGTGTGTATGAGCACGGTTGGCTTAGTTTAACAGCACAGCACGGCTGGGTAAATACGAGTTGTGGACGGGCATGTGTATGTGTGCGTGTTAATCACCATGTGCACCAGCTTTGGCGGCTAAAGTTACAATGTGGCAAAGGTATTTTTGTGCGAATGTATAAATAAGTTTTGAAAAACAAACGCTGGCAAAATTGCGCTGACACACTTTAGACTAGAAAATGGCTATACCTGGGTTTGCGGTGCTGATGGCTTAAACATTTGCATATTTGCAGAAGAACTACTCGCATATTTGTATGTGTGCACAGAGGTATAGATATATATACATACATATATATTAAGGTGGTCTAACAAAGTTGAAGCACTGAATTTTTGTTGGGGCAGTCCCTGGAATTTAACTATTAAAAAAGAGTTGAAAGGTTAGTAAAAAAGTTTTGTTCAAGTGAACTTCTTAGGCGTCGATGTACGAGCGAGAGAATGGAGAGTAAAATTTCAAGGCCATGCAACGTTTTGGGCATTTTCGTTCCGCGAGAGAGAAAAAAGATATAACGTCGAGGAAAAGGAGAGAGAGAACTATACCTTATATATTTTATAGTAATTTACTATCATAAATCCATCCATTTTCGGTTGTTTATTTGCTGTTGACCGTCTGATATTTGACAGTTTATATTTTGTATTATTTTATTACGGGCATCGGTCACAACGCTCTGTTTAAATATCGGCTTATTTAAGGTTTTTCGCAATGCTAACCCTTTACGTGGGTTATCCGAATTGTTGCTGCAGTGAATGAAAAGCGTTAACCAAAAAATTTCAGATTGCCCAGACTTGAACACAGAGAAATATATGTATTTCGGCATACTTGCAATTGCTTAACTGCTTGTGGTCGAGCAATATTTTTGGTTATAATTATTTCGTTGCGTACCGTAGTTCTTTTTTTCCTCGATAATTGGTAAATTAAGAGTTTTTCAACTAATTTCCCTTGAAATATTACAAAAAAGAAACAAATTTGTCTCCGTGTACGTCTGTAAAAAAAGCCGATTGATGTTTGGTGCAAAGTTGGCGCTTGCTCTATTGTGAGCAGTATGTAAGCAGTGCTATTAGGTAAAATCAAGACACTTATGCCGAAGCAAATTTTATTGCAACGTCGCTGCTAGGTATTCACAAGGCAGATTCAATTTGAAGAGTTTTTAGGAATTAACGCAGTTAGGGTCTCCGCACATGGGTCGTGTCGTCAGTGGCTTGTCCGCACCCAATGCAACTATCTATCGTAAAAGTACGAGTTGTCAATATGTCGATTGTTGAAGGGGAATTTATTTGTAAATTTTGTCTATTTGTATTCTCTGCAAATGTTGTGAATTTATTTAGATATATAGTCTTTCTCTCTCTCTCTCGTTCTCCCTCGCGCTCTCCCTCATTCTTTGTCTGCCTTGAAAGTTTCACTTCTGTTATGACTACGCTATACGCACTTTTTTTTAAATCGGTTGGTAAATAAATCTCTTGCAAAATCAAACACTCTATACGAAGATTTACAATTTTTACAAATGACTCTTGTGAACTAGACAACTCCTGCAAAAAGTCCCTTTATGATGTGATCGTTAAAAATACCACTAAAAAAATTTTTGAATATAATATAATGTCTAGATCACGAACTAGTTACAGATCAAATTTTAGAAATCTTCGAAAAATGGAACATAAGCAAGTTACTTAAAAATTACGTAAAACCAAATCATAGCTTGGTTGGTCTGTACGACCAACTCCCTAAGACTTTACAAGTCCGTTGAATATCTATGAAACTAGACTTTCAGCTATTAGTTCATAGATGTTGCTAGGAGTATTTTTTAACCTTCCCAAATGACTTGTTTTTTTCGTCTATCATCAGTCAACAATACTCAGTTCATTGTTTGTTACGTTTCATACAACAATGCATTTTTGTCGCTCTTAAAAATGTCGAATTTCGTGCCTTCAAACTACGATTTGCAGACATCGAAAAACCACTTGTGAAATGCTGCTCTCCCGGTTCAAAGGGAAGTCTTTTTTGCATCGAATCGTTACGGGTGATGAAAAATTGGTGTATTTCTCCAATCCCAGCGTGGTATGATTTGGTAAGAACTATTAAAACCAGATGAAACAGTTGACGGTGTACGCTACCAACAACAATTGACCGATTTGAACAGCGCTATACACCGAAAATGACCAGAATATGCCAATCGGCGTCACAAATAATTTTTCTTGATGACAATGCACCTTCACATCGAACAAGAGCGAGCCGGGAATTGGTGGAGACGTACGATTGGGAACCTCTGGTGTATGCGGCTTACTCACCAGACTTGGCGCCTTCCGATTATCATTTGTTTGCATCGATGGGCCACGCACTCTCCGAGTAGCGCTTCAATTCTCACGAAAAAGCTAAAAAATGGCTCGACGATTGGTTTGCGGCAAAAGATGGCCAATTTTTTTAGCGCGGCATCCACAAATTGCTTGAGAGATGTGAAAAGTGTGTCGCTAGCAATGGCTATTATTTTGAAGATTAAATTTGTAACCATTATTTGTCAATAAACGCACCACGGGAACCTCATTTCTCTTTCTTCGTGGAACCAATTTATGACTCTTATGAAGCGTAGGAATGGTCCAACCCCTCGCCAGACAGAGAAAATTAAGAAAAAATATCTGTTTAAACACCTGGTGTGCGTCTAGCTAATGCTGGAAAATTGCACAGGAAGTGCTCAACTGTTTCTTCCTCTTCCTTATCTTTACAACTTCAGCATAATTCATAGAAGAAAATTCCTAGTCTCAAGGAATGCCTGCCAATTAGTCAATGATTGATTATACAAGCCTCGATCTTCGAGATATCCTCTCTTGAATGGCTAAGCAATTCCTTTGTCTTTTTCTTATTTATTCGCCTACGTTACTGCTACTTAAGTGTCTTCATCTATTGGCCTCTTCAATAATTTTAATTTTGATTATTAATTCGGCCGTATCCCAATGGAACTTCTATCACTGAGCAGTTGAAGAGTAGTACCTTTCCTGGCAAGTTCATCGGCTCATCGGAACCCAAATAAGGCGAACTTTGAATACCACACTAATATCATTTAGGGCTGCCCGGTATTCCTGTGCAACCTTTGATCTTAGTATAGACTCATTTATTGATTTAATGTCCGCCTGGCTATCCGAAAATAATTTATTGTAGTTCTTGTTAAGATACGTAGCTAAATAATCAGTGCTTTAAATAACCTTAACAATTTTTCTATGTCGCCTTAAATTCAATAAGTTTTCGTACCCAAAAATTCTTAAGCAATTGGTAATGCCTAAAATCCTACGTCTACAGCGAACATTCCTGTGCGTTATGAGAAATAGCTTATTTAAAAAAGTGGGAAATAAAATATGAATTACTATTCCTTGACTCCACTTAGCTAAGAGTACTTAATGGGCTTTAAGTACACTTTTTATATATTTTTTTTCATTTTATTTCTTCGTCAGGTGGAAGTCAAAAGTGCAAATAATTTCCACAAACCTGTTTCTAATACAAAAATTCTAAGTTAAAAATCTTAACTTATTCCTTTTAGAAAAATTGAATGGCGAACATTTAGAAAATAAAATTTTTCATTTAATGAACTACTTATTTTTTTCTCTGTTCCTTTTCACAAATAATTCCCCCGGCATTACCCACTGGTGGCACGTCGCCTTTAAACCTTTGTTTTGTAGAATGACTTCAGTACAACTCTATTTGTATAAAAAATGTTTCTTGTATAACTGCTTGCATAGCCACATATAAATACACAGTTATGTTGGGACATGAACACACATACTCGTACATACTCATGAAATATTTTATTTAGATTCGCCGCTCTGTACTATGTCTCGTATACTCTCCACAAAGTATACGCTGTTGCATCCACAAAGGAAGCATAAAATTGCGTCAGGTCGGAGCGCTTAGGAAAAAAAGTTGCGGCAACTGAATTTATGATTAATTTATATCCTACAGCTATAAGCAGCGGAAATGAAAGTGGTCGGGAGTGGAAGTGAAGGCGAGTCAGGCAACTGAATTCAACGGGGTAGTAAAATTGTAGCCAGGTTGCCGCAAAGTATGCAATACCAAACGAGCGCAAAACTACATAAATTTACATATGTATGCGCTAACCTCTATGTTTGTGTGTATGAATGTACGTATGCATGTCCGAAGGTATGTATGTATGTATGCATGTCCGAAGGTATGTGTGTATGTATGTATGTCCGAAGGTATGTATGCATGTATGTATGTCCGAAGGTATGTGTGTATGTATGTCTGTATGTACGTGCATGCACACTGGCTAACTAAAGTTTTTGGTGCGTAAAACCTCAGCGTGACTATACAACTGGGGCATTGGCGCAGCTTTGAGTGTGAAAATCGGTTTGAGGCGCCACTGCAGCAAAACTAAATTAACTCATTACAATGAACGCAATGCAACCGTGTCGTATGAGCGCCACAAATCGGGCGGAAATTGCCGCCAAAGGAGACTTTGAACACAGGTGAATACATATATTATATATATATATATATATATATATATATATATATATATGTACACACACCTATTCTATACATACACACTTGTATGCAAACACACATTATATTATACAAATATATAAAATAACTATTTTTGCATGTAATTGTGTGAGTGTAAGCACTTGTGAAAATAGCTTTGGCTTGGCGCCCCAATATTCGATTACTGTTCCAAGCTCTTGAGGACATACTTTTGCAACGAACTGTGCCTTTTATGCACTATAATAGAGAGCATTGGTAGATGAAACAAATTTATAATTGAAAACTGCTCAAAGCCCAATAATTCTTAACTTTTATTCAAAAATATACCCAGACAAGAAGACGTTGGAAAATCGTGGAACTTTATTTCAAAATTCTACGAAAAAATTCTACTAAGCGATTAAACTCATTTTCTGTTCAATGGCTATGCAAATAAGCAAAGAAGCCGTGCAGCCATTATTGAGATGCCATTACCGTTCGATCCACAAAATTTCGAAAATGGCTTATGAGTTGTTGGAATACATGGTACGGCTTTTTTCTAATTGTGCAAATTTTAAGGCCGCAGTTATTCGAGTGCGCCATATATCTACATATATTTAATCGCTATGTCATTTTCCAGCTGAATAAGACACAAAACCTAATCGATTTTTGGAAGAAGGTTTTCAATGGTATCAGGGGTCAACTGGGTTTACTATTTGTAAATTCGTGTGCGAAGCCCCCAGCGGATATGAAAAATCAAATTATGAAAAAGTTGTTTTGTTCAATAGTGGGCGCCCCTAGGCAGATAACGGCAAACCACAGATTGCATTTCAGTGAAAGAAAATCCTCTCATGAAAAGTTTGTGCCACTCAGAGTGGTCATAAAGCTGGAAAGGGTCCCCGCATTGTAAGAGAACATCGGGATGCTCAAAAAAAATTTATTTGAACCTTGGCTAAACACTTATGTTATAAAATAAGTACGCTACAACTATTTAATACGACGTGCAATAGTAAAGGGTGATCAATTTAGAGGTATCGGATTTTATATAGGAAAAAAGAACAACGGAAACTGAAATTAATGGAAATGTTGACTGGTGGTATGCTATGGAGAAAAAACCTTTTACCTATAAAACCGGAATTAGCAATATGTGGCGTCATGAAAACCACGCCATCCATGGCTTTGTATATCATTTTACATCTACCACCCCTAGATATCTTCTGCAAATACTCAGCGGCCGGTTCTGCTTTAAGGCGCAGAGCGAGCTCACAATGGAAGACTGTTACACATGGACATTCAACCATCTTAGACTTCTACATGGATATACCCAGTGATTGTGACTATCACCCTCCCATTCCCTGCTTTGAAAGGAATTCCTTAATGAAAATCCCTTCTAGACTGGAATGGCTTGAAGAAGATCCATCACCCAATACACCCGTGGAGACTCGGACGGATCTAAAATGGATACCGGTGTAGGATCAGAGTTATATTGCAGAGAGCTGTCTATCAGTCTTTCTGATAGGTCTGAATCCTTTAAACTACCAGATCACTGTAATGTTTTTCAAGTGGGAATGCACGCTATTCATGAAGCCTTAAAATGTTTAGAGATAAACAGAATATCATCAACAGATATCTGCATTCTATCAGACAGCCAAACTGCCCTACGGGCGCTGGATGCACTCCAAATAACATCAAGGAGTGTCTTACATTGTCGCCAATCTCTTAATGAGATAGCCAAACAATATCGCATCATCGTATGCTGGGTTCCAGGCCACAGAGATACACCAGAGAACTGTAGGGCTGACCAATTTGCAAGAGAAGGTACCTGTATGCCAAACATAAGCAATTTTATGGGATACCTCTCGCAGCTTGTAAGCTTCTCATTAAGGACGCACTAATCAGTTCTGCAAATCAAAGATGGATTAGCGTTAGTACCTGTGAAATTTCCAGGCAAACGGGACCAAGGCTAAATCGTCGTCCGTTCAAGAATATTATAAAATTGAGTAGACTTCCAATTAGGACCTTAGTAGTGGCCTTCACAGGACATTGTCGCACAGAAAATCATTCAAGGAGATTAAACGTTTACATGCATGATTTCTGTCGTAGCTGCAGAAATGAGGAGGAGTTGGAAACAATTCAACACCTTTTCTGCACATGCCCAGCTTTGCCACAAGCAGAAACCGATATTTAAAATCTTACTTCGTAATGAATATAGATAATTTATACACTTTAGGTATCAACAACCTTTTAGGCTTTGCCAAAAGTTCAGGATGGTTTAATATGGAAAGGGAAATGTAGTCCAGCCCCTGCGGCTCACATCGGGCCCATTTCGTGGTCTAACTGGCATCGGTATATCTATGTGCGATGGGGCTGCCAAACCTAACCTAACCTAGTCGAGCTCCTCCTCCTATTTGTGGTGTGCGTATTGATGTTCTCCACAATTGGAGGGACCAGCAGGTTGAAGGCAACTACGAACGGGAGATATTTTTTATGAGGAGCTTTTGCATGACAGAAATACAATCGATGGCTTGCCTTTGCCTGTCGTGGGGTGATCGCTATTAGGAAAAATTGTTTGAATTATTTTGGTATTTCATGCATCGAGATTCGAACATACACTTTTCCAATGGTAGTCATGTACCAGCCATTCGGCTACGGCAGCCGATCACTAAAACTTTTGAGCTTGAAGGCCCAACTAAATGAATCCGTAAAGGAGTTCACTTCGAAGCTGAATGAAGACTCTACCTACTACTACTAGGCCCTGAACCCTTTCTAAGTGTCAACTCTGCATCGATTCAACTACGGAGTGACGACTTCATGAGACCTACCCATGAAAGACGTCGGTCTCAGTTGGGCTCCTGTAGAGTAGCCAAGTGCTTTGTGTAAGAACTAAACAGGAAAGTAATGAGCTTTCTCCTGAAACTTAGTAGGAAGGACCTGAGAGTGCACAAAGCACAACGCGTGTAATCAGCATATGGCTACCATGGGAATCATTGGTGACCCAATATTGCTTCTCTGTCTCGAGAAGGAAAACAATACAGAGGATCTTCTATGTAGCTCTTTAGCGTTTTCTAGAATCAGACTGATAATGTTGGATTGCTGATCACTGAGTACTGAGTATGGATAAAGTTCATACCCCTCTTCTTCTGTATTTCTTAAGATTCAACAATGAATCCAAAAGATTTAACGGAAGAGTGACATCAAACCAAATTTTCCGACTTATCATCAATTTTGTATTTATCCTGTTTCTTTATTCTTTCTTGTCCAACCCCCACAAATCTAATATATATAACGCTCTTTCAATTCTCGCTATCCCCACTCTCCTTAATTCTAAAAAAAAAAGTCTTTACAATTTCTGAATGTGCCAAGGGTATAAGCCTTTGCAGAACTCATTTCAAACAACTCTTTAAAGATTATCTTTCACAGTGTCTCAAAAGGCCACGCTATCTCATGAAATTTCCGAAAGGGCACTAAAATTACAAAATTACTACAATTTTCATTGTGCAGCATTTGCACTCTTCTGCTTTTAAATTTTTTTCCCCACCCCTCTTCTTATTGCTGTTCCTCTTTACTTCTTCCTCCATTTTTGCCTCTTTGCGACTGCCTGTCGCATTCGCTATTTGGCTTTAATTAGTAGCGTTGTTATCATTAATTCTTATGCTGTGCGGCGACTTTGGCTGAGCAGATAGCTAAAGAAGGCGCAAAGGGAACCTACATATGTATGTGTGTGTGTGCACGTACATTGCTTTAGTGGCACATTGGAAATGCAGAAGCATCCAATTGGCGAGGCTGAAGCGCTTCTGATGCCAAAGCCACTATCGTGGCGCAACCATGAATTTTTCATTGGCAATCGCAGACAAAGCGATGATGTCGTTAAAAGCCGACACGAACAGAAGAGAACGAATAATGAAAAAAACAAGACAGCGTTTTGAGAAGAAGCATCAGGGATGTTAAAGTCACGGAAAAGCAAGAAGGTAAGAAGGGAGTGAGAAAGCAAGGAAGTAGGCTTCACTTTGTGCTAGCGCAAAGGCAGGTATGTAGGTGATTCATACAGTTGGTGGCTTTATAATTGTTGCTGCTTATAATATGTTGTTATTATTGTTGTTGCTTATTGGTAATGGCAGCAGTTATGGTGAATGTGGTTGCGGCAACGGGTTGGCATGCCCACCTTTCTCCACCAAGTCAATTATGCAATCACAGGCTATGCGCTCGTATGCGTGTGAGTGTGTGTGCCTGTGTGATTATTCATTTCTTATGTAGAGAAATGTAATATGTGCAACTGTATGCGTGTGTGTTATGTGTATATGTACATTTGCGTTACAATTGCGTAGAGTTGCGCAAAAAAGGGAAATTGAAATTGTGGCTGCGGAAGCAATAAAAGCCGCAGTTACGAAATTTGTGTAGGTCGATTGATTTACAATAATGAGTCTCATTTGTGCCCGCGCGTGCAAAGGCAAAAGCAAAGCCAATTCAGGTACTCGCCCTATGCTAAAGTTTCTACTCGAAATCAAGCCCACCAGTAGATAGTCAGCACTGCACCCAAGAGCTTCATCACCTATCCCCATCCCATTCATCCCCCTCGTAAGGCAATACAACGCAAATTTGTAACGAACGGCAATAAGCGAGACCTAAATGTGCGGCGTTTTTCATTAACACCAGCAGCAGTGGAAGAACAAGCAGCAGCGGCGGGAAAGACACCAACAAACAATAATATGCGTAGTCTGCTAATGAGCGCGGTGAACTGCCGTTTCGAATTTGTGTGAATGGAGCGGCGAAGGTTATGGCGTTCGGTAGTAATGGAGCAATTTAACGTTGTGCCGTGCAATGGTTGGGGAGTGAGAATATTTAAAAATTTAGGTTAAGTTGTAGTTAATGTTATTGTTGTTGCTGTTGCTGTTGCTGTTGTTACGAACGTTGTACACAAGCGATTCACGCAGTCTGCACGCATACTTACATTCATACATACATACATACTTGCCTAGGCAGGTAGACTTGTGTAGTCAGCAATGAAGGGTTTTTCAATAGGTGCGCTCGAACTTTGACAGCTTATAGCGGCCATCTTGGTAAAGCTGCAGCTATCAAATTTGGCGGGTATACTTTATCCAGATTAGCACTTAACTATGCAATGATGCACGATTCAATAATGCCTTAAAATAATTATAATTTGTTTGTGAAAAAAGAAATCCATTATTTTCTTTGTAAATGGCTGTAGTGATCGATATCTCGTAAAGTATAGATCAAATCATTTAAAGTTTATGCTCGTTGACAAGGCGACATTTTACACTAAACAAATTGTTCTGTGTTTTTTTTTTTGTTCCATTCAGTTGTGAATGAAAAAAAAAAGAAAAAATTCTGTCATTTTACAGTTTTTCTTTGATAAACACGAAAATGCAAGCCAAGCCCCTGAAGTTGTGCATGGTGTTTATGGTACCTTCTCCTTTAACTATGGTTTGGTCTTGCACAGGCAGACCCGTCGTCGAAAATGTCCGTAAAATCACAGAAATAATCGAAGTTAACCGGCATGTTAGTAGTAGTAGCATCGGCCAGGAGCCAAAGCTCGACGATAAAGCAATTTTAAATCAGTTGCGCAAAAACTACGGTCCCTAGTACATATAATTCGAGCGAACTTCTTGTATCAGTTGCTTAGCCATACTTCAAATACATTTCTGGTGTGCAGCCGGATGTTGTCTCACGAATGCGGGGCCCCTTTCCAGCTTAACGCAATTCTGAGTGGCAAACATTTTTTGTGAAAAGCTTTTTCATTACAGAAATGCACTCTGTGGTTTGCCGTGACCTTTTTTATCTTTTTCCCCCAAGCTAATATTTATTATGAAAATCAGTGCACTGTTCGCCAAAGATGCTGAAGAAAACATTTCCCGTGCTGAGACTCAATTTTGGTTAGGTGGCGCTGTAGACGAACAAAATATGCCAGAATGGAATCCATGGAAGATTTATCAGATGCCTATACACTCAGAAAAAATCAGTGCCTATTGGGGATTTTGGTTTGACGATGGTGTCGGGCCCTTCATAGAAAAAGATGTTCAATTACTGTGTCACCTGTCAATGGTGGTCACTGTGGTGGGATGATAACAAGCCAAGAATGAATAGCGCTATTCGCCATTAACTAGAAAAATGGATTTTATTAGAAAAGAAGTTTGAGCTATTCGTCATCTCTAAATTTTGAGTAAAAAAGTTTGAGCTATTCGTCATCTCTAAAACTTGAGCGTTCTTAAAGTAACACCCTATGTACCACGAGACAGACAATTGTAATATATATTCAAGAGTTTGGAGATGGTTGGCTGCAGTCAGATGAAGTTCAGTGATTACGACAGCCGTTAAGAGATGAAAGAGCTTATTATTTAGGTTGATTGTTCACAATAAAGATGCGTTACTTTTCCGTTAAGGCAATTATCTTCGGAATGGAAAATTTAAATGTGATTAGGCGAAATACTAAAGATTTGTTCAAAAGGTTTGAAAATCTTTAATTCAAGAAATTGCTCAAGGGATCAAGGGTAGAATCAGAGGCGTAAACAAATGAGTATTAAAAAAATATTCGACTGATATTTAAATAATTTATTAAGCTAATAAAATAACAAACAGGTATATTTTATAATGTTTACGCTTGACTTCAAAAATTTTACAAAATTAAAATGTAATAATGGACTTTAACCACCTTTGTAGTAGTGCTTCTTGCTGGTTTTACAACAATTTTCTGGTTTGTATAAACTTCATGAAGCAAACAAAATTATTTAGTAAATTTAGTAATTAGTTGAGGGTTTCTCGTGAAAATTAAAAGAATTAAGATTTTTAAAAGTTTATAAATAACTAAATTTTCATGGAAAACAAACATAATTTATTGTTTGGGACAATCGAAATTTGTACCAAGAAGCTTCGAGCTTCAGAAATTATTCTTCAGTGATCGTCGACTTCAAAAACATAGTTTTAAGGTCACAAAGTAGTTATTTATTGAAAAGAAATCATTGCGTTACTGAGTGAAGTGTACTTTATACAAAATTTCGGATTCTAATGAATACTTAAAAATTGCAATATAATATTAAATTATGGTGATGTGATAGAAGTTAATGGTTCATATAGTTAAGTTGTTTATATATAAGCCAGATAGTTGTTCGGGATCTCGATCAGCGGTTTGCCCAGGGTTAACATTCTGTCCTTCCGTAAGGCAGGGCATTCACAAAGGAACTGGACGACTTTTTCCTTTTTCTCCGATTCTTTATAACTGGAACAGTGTGTGTTGTAAGGGATGCCCATTTCGGCTGCTTGTTCTCCGATAGACCCAAAGCCAGTTATAACTACCGCTAGCCTCTAGGCGTCCCGTCGTTTCAATCTTAAAGTTATTTCGCACTATATAATGAAATTAAATTAAATAAAAAAAAATTATTATTAATTAACTACAGCTATTTGGAACAACTCAAGCATCTAAAAATATTGTTTCTCAAAAAAATTTAATAATTACTAATTTATTTTGAGTGCGGTGCAACATTCAGGAAAGTTTCTCACGTATTGATTTCAGGAAACTTAAGCCTTTCAAAAAAACACGCAAATTTTTTTAAACATTTTGCGTTCAGTAATTTGTTTGGTAACACTTGAATGAAATGGAAAATGGGTTGAAAATCACTCAGATCGTATTTAAAAAAATATTCCAAATAAATATTTTTATTAAAAGTAAATTTACACAATTTAATCACTTTTCTAATCCCATCAAAAAATCTTGATTTGATGTGCTATGTAATTATTTATTGTCCCACTTAATTAGATATTAGGAGCGCCGAATCTTACTCGACAACTTTGTTGTTGTTTCGTATGCAAATTTTTCGTCAAGTTAATCGAGTATAGACATAACGAGCGGGGAAATGGCGAATAGCAGAGGTCTATTCTTCGATTTTGCGGAAAAACTGACGAAAGTTTTTATCAATAATTGTCATTGTAAAAATTGCCAAATCTCTTCTATAAATATTTTTTATCTATTTTTTATATTAATTTGTTGACTCGCTTCTTTTTGGTTTTATTATACTACTAAATGTTGTTGCATAAGCCTCAATTAACTTTATACACGCTGCACTGCCATTAAATGTTGTACAAAGCAAGTGAAAAGTCCTTCCTTCCTTCCTGGCTAACTTTATTAGTTACTTCTTTGTTGCAAATAATTTTACCTGCAATTTATTTGCAAGTAAATTACAAGTCCTACCACTTCTTATTCAGTTTGTATGTAAATAGGATATAATGCAACAATATAAAGTTGCAAATTCATTTTAAAAAACATGCACATCGACGCAGTTGCAAGTTGGCTTAAGCTGAGTTGGCTTGTATGTCCATACGTACACACACACACATACACACAAACAAACTTATCTGCATCTGCATAAATATTAATATGCGTACTTGTAAAATTGAATGTTATTGTTGCGGTATGCAAATACACAGACACACACACACACACACATATATATACGTAATAGAGATGGCAATCCCGGATTTTTTGGGATTTTCGAAATTTGTAATTTCTTGAGCAGCATATGAAATTAAGGCAGACGAATGACTTTTTATAGCAAAAGAAGCAGCATGAAGAGGTTAGTTTTTGTTTTCTTCTCAATGGTAAAAGTCATACGTAAACATGTGTACCTCTATTGCAGAAAGTTACATACAGCAGCTGTCAAAATAATAGTAGTGCCCACAGAGTGGGAAAGAAATGAAGAAGAAGCAAGTTTTCTTTTTTGTTTAATATTTTTGTTGTCTTTATTTTAAGTTATTATGACTGTTAACAATAAAATCATGAAAGTAAACTTTGAAAAATAATGAATTTCAACGTTATTAAAATTAAATTTCATACGAACTTTCGCGTATCGACGGCCAAAAAAATAGTAGTATGATTTTTTTGAATGAAAAATATTTAAAATAAATCTCTCTTTTCATCACATTCAAAGTAAAAATAATACTTAAATAAGCATAATAGTAATGAGTATTTAGTAGAGTGTCCTTTGCTGGATATTAACGAGATGCATTGCCTATGCCTCGAATTAACGAGATTTTCACATAGGTATCGATTTTCATATCGCTCTACTCTCTCCAAAAACTGATTATTATTTGGTGGATGAGTATCAGCAACTGCCTCTTTCACAGTGCTCGACAAATTCTCTATTGGACTGAGGTCTGGCGACTGAGTAGGCTATTTCATAACCTCAATCATATTTCTCTGAAACCACTGCTGCACCAACATGCTTGTATACTTTGGGTCGTTGTGTTGTTGGAAGACCCAAAGCAATAGCATTTCTTATTGGCGAGCATATGGTAGCATGATTTTCTCCCTAGTTGAATCTACACAGTACGATCCACAGTTTCTTTTACCAGGTGTATACCTATGAAGTGAGACTTTTTTTATCCAGTATATCGGCCAAACACCATAAAAAGAAAAACATGCCCAAATCATAATACTTGATCCTCCGCGCTTAATATTCTTAGTTGGGTTTTTCGGGTTGTACTCAAAATTAACAGGTCGTCTGACGTATTGGTGAGATCCTCTTGTACCATACAGCACGATTTTGTATCCATATGTCCATAAAATATTTCTCTATTCGTCGGTGGACCAATCGAAGTACTCATTTGCAAACTTTAACCTAGTGCCACATGCCATGGCACTTTTCTTGGGCTATGAGCTGTGAAGTTCTGTTCTCGCAAACGTCTACAAATAGTTTCCACATTTACCTCCAGTTCCAGTTCACTTAAAATTTTAGTAGCTGGTGCAAAAGGATTATTCTTTGCATGTCTAACCACATAATTAATTGATTTAGTAGTCAGCGTGGGACGTCGTTTACTTGTTTCAGGTTGGGATTTACATTTTAATGCGTTACAAATCATTGTCAGTGATCAGCTCACAATATCTTCAACTTCTTACTAAGTTTTTCCTTTCGAAATTAGTTTTTTTTTAGTTAAGGTTGCGCAGTTTAGCGGTGCGGTAATTGCTTTGTCCCATAGCTGAAAAAATTTCAGTCAGATTTTCACAACATGGTTTAGGCATACAATACATAAAAAAATGCATGACTTACTTTTTTGTAAATTTTTGAGACAAATAAATATTTTATATGAACTTTTTCGCAGCTCTCTCCTTGCATTACTATCATTTTGACAGACTCGTCAGCCAATAGTCTTGAAAATGCATAAAATTACGACACCAAGTGCTAACGTATGCAGTTATAACGGCACTTTTTTGTGAAGGATAATACAGCAGAAAGAATACAACGAGAAAAAATAAAAATATTACACTATGTGAAGTACTAGCATTCCTATTATTTTGACCACAACTGTACATCCACTTACTTAATTTTTCATTTGAACACAAATTAATATTTTTTAAAGTCAATTACTTGCCGCTTATTCCACTTAAAATGCACGAGATTAAAAAATACAAGGTGGCGCAAAATTAATCATCTAGATATGTTTTTGAATTATTAAGTGAAAAAAAGTATTTTGAGTTATAGAAATCTTTAGTTAGTACCTGTCTAATTCATAAAGGTGAAATATGATTGACGTAAAGCGCTATTTGAAAAATTATAAATCATCCCATAGGGTGCACTGTGCACTGCAAGTATCTTCTGAGGTTAATCACTTAAGGATAATCCTATATTGTAAGTTGACCTGGTAGACGCACGTCAAGCAAAAGGTCTCTCGAACACTAAAAGTCTTCTGGCACTGTAAGAGAACCTTTGGCAAGATATGGGGTCTAGAACCGACGATAGTACACTAGTTGTACATCATCCTCATACGTAGTCTGGTGGAAGGCTACATTGGCTAATTCCAGAAGAAAACCTCCAACCGGACTATAGAGATGTGTGCAGTTGGGTATCACAGGTGCTATGAGTATGACATCTAGCGATGTCCTTAATGCCATCCTGAACTTGCAGCCTCTAGATCTTCAACTCCGGAAGGAAGCAATGAAGGCGGCGTACAGACCCAAGTCAAACGGAGTCTGTGGAAACAAAGAAAACATTGGCCATTCTCGATGCCAGCGAACAATCGGGTGACTTACATTGGCTTCGGTAGGAAGCAGGACGTTTTGTTCTCTATCAATGGTTAAGTCCGGAGAACGGGATTTCAACATGCTTTCTACATCAACGGATCCAAAACCAGCGATGGTAGCGGATCTGGATGGTACTTAGTCGAAGACATTAGGTACTCCTACGCTACAGAATGGCATTCCTAACAGCAGTTTATGCCATCTTAACGGAAATCTATGCCATCTTGAATGTGGCGTACTGGCTAATTGAAAAAAAGAGGCGGGATAATAGTATTGGAATTTGTAGTGACAGTCAAGCTACACTGAGAGCCCTTGCTGACCCACGCTGCTCTTGGAAGTTAGTCGGTGAATGTAAGACAAAACTGAACAGTGTTGCAAAAGTTTGTCTTATTTAGGTGCCTGGACACTGCGGTATTACACGGAACAAGTTGGCTGATAAACTGGTACTGCGGCATTACTGGAAACGAGTTGGCTGATAACCTGGCTAATGAAGAATCTGTAGGCACACCACTGCGCTTTGAACCGTTTCAAGGAATCAATTCTGCATTGGTTCAATTATGAATTGACGACTTCATAAGGTCTATGCATAAAATACATCCGCCTGAGTTGGACTCCTGTAGAGTAGCCAAGTACTTTGTGTAAAAACCAAACAGGAAACTAGCGACCATTCTCCTAAAACTCAGCAGAATGGACCTGAGAATACTGGTGGCTGAAATCACAAGGCATAGTACTACCATGAGAATCATTGATTATGAGGATACTGCAAAGAATTTTCTCTGTAGCTCTTCGGCGTTTTATAGAATCAGACTGAGGCGGTTGGATTGCGATGTATTGAGTTTGGATAAAGTACGTAATCTTTCTCTTCCGGATACCTTAAGATTAATCAATGAGTGCAAAGCATTTTCGGAAGCGAAATCTCAAACCAATGTTTCCATCTTACCATCCAATTTGTATCTGTCCTTTCTCTCTATTCCTTCCACTGTAATCTATCCGGGTGTAGTACAATGGCCTTTCTGACTAAGTGCTCGGACTTGTCCAACCCCCACAAATCTAATCTAAAAATGTAGAAATGTTCGTTTCAAATAAAAAATTATATTTAAATTTAATTTTTGTATTATAAAGGGTGGTTAAGTTTTAAGGGCCGGTGTGGATTTTGAATGAAATACAATTTTTTTTATGAAATTATTGTGATTTCTCCTTACTACGATAATATTGGTATGGCTCAATTACGTATGGAACAAAATATTGGCCAAATAGCCGCCGCGGCCTCGGCGGCACACCTCCATCCGATGGTCCAAATTTTCGATGACGCTGAGGCATAATTGAGGTTCTATGCCGTTAATGTGCCGAATTATCTCATCCTTTAGCTCTTGAATGTTGCTGGCTTATCGACGTACATCTTTTCTTTGAAATAACCCCAAAGAAAGAAGTCCAACGGTGTCGTTGACGTTTAGGTGTGGTTGACATTCAACATCGGCCTTTGAAATTTAACCACCTTTTATATTATATTATGAGCAATATTGTTGCAATTTGTTCGAGTTAAATTGTTGCAAAGTAATAAATACTCCGATCCCGAAATCCCGAAAAATATGTAATGGAGATCCGGATAATCCCGAAATAATAGAAATCGAAAAAATTGAAATTCCTAATGCATCCATACCGTAAGTTGTGCGTGCCTGCAGTAATACGATTGTTGCTTTCAAGTGCTTCATTATTTCACATGCAAATATGGCAGCTATATATGTGTGTATGTGTGTATGTATGTATATCTGTACAAATGTATTTCAGCACCTTACTAGCTGGCTGCGAGTAAAAATTGCATGAATTCCTCTAAATGGCAGCAATCGAGTCGTGTGGCGCAAGGACAGAAATTCGTTGCGAATTCACTGCGTGTGGCAGGATGTATTACGCATTTTCTTATATACACAAATACATAAATACTTAGATGTGCATCGGCGGGTGTAAGTGCGTTTGTGTGCACCTTGCGTGAAACTACTATTTATTATTTCGCTTATTTCTTCGACTGTTCCGCCTTTCAATTGCAACTGCGTCTATTTTACTGCTGCAGTGCAACCACATGCCGCTTTCTTAGCTTATGACATACACATAAAATACGCGATATTATAGTAGTATACAAATACAAATACAAACTTACACTTGTACGCATTACCTGGTGCGTAAAATGCGCTACAGTGAATCTTCTTTTGCCACACATTTCTCTAAATGAATTCTCGTCCTTCTTTAGAGTTTGTCCTTGTTGCATGTTTCAGCACGCTCGCTGCGTGCGAAGAAAGCAGGCAAGCCTTTATATCTACACACATAAAAAAATACTTACAAGACATGCACACATGTTGCTAAGTTATATAAATACATACATACACTTGTAATCTACTATAAATGGTACTATTTGCAGACTGGCGCAGAAGTAAACAGTTTAGAGGTGATACTGGGAATCACTGACTGGCACTGCATATCCGCAAGTTATTTACAAAAAATCATGAATTAGTTACTGATACCTCAGACATGAAACTTTTTGTCTAAAAGCAGTCTGCTCTCAATAATGCATTTGCCTATATTTTCGAATGAAGTTGGTCGCAAAAATCTGTAAAACTTTTAGTCAAATACTATTTAAGATAACAACCACAAATACAGATGGTGACATCATAAGGGCTAACCTAATGATATTATTTCAGTCCTCCAAAAACAGTTGTAAGAATCGCTGAATGTGAAAACAAAACAGTGCTACACCCTTCTCCTACATAATTACTGTTCCTTCACGAAATACCAGCCAATAGTTATTGAAAGTCGCTAGGCAAAATGATACATCTTGCACGCCCAAAATTAAATAAATTTAATATATATATATATATTTCTTTTTTTAATTAAAATTAAAATATATTAAATAAACGTTTTCAAAAATTGCTTAATTTTCTCGCAATTTTGTCGCTTATTCGATTAAGCATCATTTTGAAGAGAACCAGAAAAACCAAGCTAAAGATTTTTAACTCCAGCCTAAGATCATTGCTCTTATAGGGCTGTGAAACATGGTTTGTGGCCGTTCCATCAACAAAGCTTCACAGCTTCATAAATCGCTGCCTTTGTGTCATTCTGTGCAAATGTTGGCCCGATAACTGGATGTCAAATGATGAGCTCCTCCGCCGAGGGAGGCAAAGGACCGTTGAAGTGGAGATTTGCGTGCGTAAGTGGAGATGAATTGGTCATACATTGCGCAAATTTGCGACTGACATCAGCAGAATGTGCTTAGACTGGAATTCAGAAGGCTTACACCGTAGAGGTCGACTCCATGGATCTTGGAGACGAAGTCTGTACCATGAATTCACGCCAGCTGACAACTTACTGACATGACCGCAAATAAAGCTTAAAGCTAGGAATCGATCCCAGTGGAATTTATTCGCTTCGGCACTTTGCGTCCCTAGCCGGCGCGCTTGCAAATAATAAAAATAAACCAAACACTTTGTACCAGATCAAGAAAAATTCGACAAATTTTTATTAAAACTCAAAAACTAGTAATCAGAATAACTAAAAGAAAAATTAGTCCACAATTTTATAGCCTATTAAATTTTAGTACAACAAAAAGCAAGTTTGAAGTAGCTCGAAATTGTCGTTTATTTCTTCTTTTTCTCTCTTTACCGTATTGCGTACTTTCTTCGTCAAAAAAATTGTGGATTTTCGTTTTAAATCTGATTAAAAAGTTCGAAGTTTTGAAGAAAATTTTCTATTTTTTTCAAGTTTTTATATAAAGTTTGAAATTTGACTTAGAGTGGGTTGAGCCACCAAATATCCTAGTGCTCCTTGGCTCGACCTTTTTAAATTTCAATTTTCAGGTTGACAGAGAGCTATACTTTTATAGAAAAAAAAACAATAATAATGAACATTAAGAAGAAAAATTAAAAAAAATATTAAAAAATAAAGAGGATAGTTAACAAAACCTTTTAAAATATTGAGGTGCCATATTTTTTCGCGTGCTGCACATCTCTTTTGCAATATATAAATTTGATGAGGCTGCCTTCATTTGGCGGCCGTAACATGACTATCATTTAAAAAATATTCCCCACATTTTCGCTGCGTTCGTTGAACTTTTGAAAACTTTTATCGTCTTACGAGTCCCGCTGTCAGCTAGTAAATTTGAGACTATGTAGATCTGCCTTTCTTGCTTGTAATTTTAAAGTTCACCTTCTGAATAATTTCTGTGATTAACTTTCCAGAACTTTTTGAAAAATAAACTTTCAAGGTGCTTATATGTAATAGGCGTTGGGTCACAATAATTTATATTGGAGTTCCAAATTACAAATTTGTCGAATTTGTGCCTTTGTCTAGAGTCCTATCTGAATGAAGTGATGTCCTGATTCGGGCCCTTCTCTGCCTTGTGAAGTTATCCGTGGACTATTGATAATTATTTTTAAATAGTATTAAGCAGTTTTGTTCTAAAGTCAGTAAGAATTTTGTTCTAAATTGTCTTCAATAAAATACAAATAAAATAAAAATCAATGTAAGGAATTAGAATTCGTTTCAATTGTTATTCTAAATGTAAATTGCGGTGTGTATCAGTTGGTTCCTTAACCTCACATTCGAAAGTTTTTTCTAACTCAACAGCTGGGTTAAGCTCTGCATTACTCAATTCACTGCCTTGTTTGTTTTCCTATTTATAAATAGTTGAGGCGCTACTTGACTACTTGCAGTGCCCGTTCGACACCAAACATCGAAAGTTTCGTCAAATTTTATTGAAGATTCCACTACAAAAAGTCAAAATGTCAAAAATTTTATTCAAAAAGTTTCAGGAGAACCCATTTGATTTTGAATTTACATACAAACATACATAACATATGTATCTACTAGTCCGTACTTACCTTAAAAACTCTGTAAAAATTTCCAAAAATTTCCTTCTAACGCTTCGAAATTTTTAGTTGTTCAGCTGGTTCATTTTCTCTGAGACTTTATTCTGTGCCAGGGTGCCTTTTAAATGCTAAATGTGGTGGAAAAAGGTACCCTGTAATTAAAAGTTATCAATCGTTGAAACAGATAAGTGAAAAATTATTTAATATACGAAAGTTTTTGTCATAAATCGAAAAAATTTTTTTTCGTAAGTAGCATTCGTATCAAAAGCTTAAGTAAGCAAGAGTATTTTCATAGATATTTTTGATGGCTTTCAGTTCCTTCGTCGCATTCTCTTTAATCTATTGTATCTCTCCTTGTATGTTTTACTTGGTGTTTGGTCAAATAATCCAGTACAATTTGGGCTTGGTGCGATGGAGCGTTATCATCCTCCAAAATCCAAAAAATTGTTGCCTACATTTCCGTCCGCTTGCGAGGCACAGATCTCTGAAACGCTTCAAAATGGAAAAATTATATTTTTAGCATGTCGCTTTAACTTCCTGATTTATTTGTTTTTTGCTCGTTTTCAAATAAGACATGGAGAACTACAGCTTAACTCAAAAAATGTAGATACATGCATCGTCACACCGACTTCTAAGTTATTTTTTTAAGTATACCCGTTCGTTCGTCGATGAAGTTCGCCGTGAATTGGAAGCATCAAGAGGCGCTGGAGAATCTGTTGCAAAAGGCAAAAAACACGAGTAACCTTCTGACATTGTCCGATTTGCAGAATTTTTTCAACAAGTGCAAGCGATCATTGACAAAGAACCTTCACAATTATTCAAGGTCCTTTGAGAGAGCTTAATGTTTTAGAGGGTCTTATACATCGGGTTGTCCATGAAGATCTCCGGCATGAATTTCACGTTATGATCAGAAGACAGTTTATATAACCTGAAACGACATGTCAGGTGGTTTTTTGTTGACGAAAAAAAATGTTCACCAAGACCAAAAAAAGACTGCAGAAAAGAGCAGAATGGCAGATGGCTATGTTCTAATCCTACTGAAGTTTCTGTTGTTAGGCACACAAATTTCCCAGTCACTCTTATGGTCTTAAGTGGTTTAAGCAACAAAAGACATGTCATGCCACCACATTTCTTTACTCAATGATTTCAAGTGAATTATGCTGCATATATTGAGGCAATCTAGAAACTGTAGGGAAACCCTGGTTTGCTAGTGTACGCGGTGAGAGCCCATACATCTTTCAGCAAGACTCTGCTACTTCACACAAACCGCGGGTGACATAAGATTGGATGGTTGAAAACTTCTATGTCCACATAATATTGAGCTTCTGGTCGCCTAATTCCCCAGACTTTAATTCATGGATTCCTGCGTATGGGACGTAGATCAGCGTGAAACCAATAAGCAACCTCATAAAATCATTTCTTCTCTGAAGGCTGCAATTAATACCGTTATGGTCAATTTGAATAAGGAACATTTGCATAAGAAACTATTGCAGCTAATGGAAAGTTTATTGAATGTTTTTATTTTACAATTTTTTCCCTTGTTCACTCCGCTTGGGAGCATAGTGTCACGATGATACTCAGCCTTGCATTGGTTTCGTTAATCTATTTTGATTTGTGACAGGGTAGGTGATTAGCCTGCTGCTAAAGGTGATATTAAAGATATATAATAAGTTAATGTTGTGTAAAAATTAAATTTAACCTACAACCGAATTCAAACCGACAACGAATTCGGATTCGGCAACGCCAAAAAAGTATGTATATACCTGTGGGCAAAAAGTAAGGTGAATTTGGTTGTAAAATGAAATATCTTTATTTATTCTTGTAAATCAATTTCATCCCCTTCAAAATAATCCCCTTTCGATGAAATACACTTATGCCAACGATTTTTCCAATCCCCGAAACATGCCAAATAGTCCATTTCCAGTATAGTCATCAGCACCTTCTTCGATTCAGCTATTATCTCCTCAATCGACTCGAAACGCGTTTTGGGAATAGCCAGAAGTCACACGGAGCCAAATCAAGCGAATACGGTGGTTGCGGAACGATATGCGTGGAATTTTTGACGAAATGGTCACGAAGAACGAGTGCAGTGTGAGACGGTGCATTATCGTGATGCAAAAACCAAGAGTTGTTGGCCCATAATTCTAGTCTTTTTAGACGAATTGCTGCACGTAAACGACGCATAAAGCTGAAATAATATTCCTTATTAACAGTTTGGCCAGGTGGAAGGAATTCATAGTGCACCACACCACGAAAATCGAAAAAAACTGTCATCATAACCTTTATTTTTGAACGACTTTGACGTGCTCTTTGTGGTCTGGTCTCGCCTTTAGCACGATATTCGCTTGATTGGTCGGTTGTTTCAGGGTCGTAAGCATAAATCCAAGTCTCCAAATGCCTTCTGCAACATGCTAAACGTTTCCGCAGCCGAAATTTCATTCCGCAAACAAAATTTGATGGCACTTCTCTGCTCAATCAAATCAGACATTGTAAAAATCGAAAAATGCACTCTTGGTCGTTTGGTAAACACAAGCGTAAATATATTACTGATAATGACATTCACATGAAAGTTGGCCCAGATGTTATTAACAGTGCTGCCAACTCATAAAAAAAATAACTGGAGCGAAATTTTAATCCCGCAAAGTTTGACAAATAAATTCACCTTACTTTTTGCCCACAGTATTGTTATATGTATAGTTTTTTTTATATTTTTTTGCTGAATATTCGAAATTTATGATTGAAAAAATTAGCGCTGATTTGAGATGCAATAAAAAAATTCATAAAATTTATGCATACAATTTTTTATTTTTAAAGTTTTTCTGAATTTTTCATAGAAATACGCCAATTTCAGAGACTGTTTTTATATAAAAAAAATTTGGGCCTAGACAAACTCTTTTAAAATCATTTAATAAGAAAAAAAATATTAAATCGGGTCGAAAATTGGGTCCTGCAGCTATATTTCAACAGAATTGGTCGAAAAAGCACCACTGTGCACTGGTTTGTCTTAACGTCCTCTAGCATGCTTTGGCACTAGTTACATACTGGTCCTTACCGAACCACATATACGCTTTTCGAGACTGCCTCAGAGTTCAACTTGTATACGTGCCTTCACACATACATATACACATAAATTTTCCGACACATACACTAAACTAAAACATTACCCGAAATAATTAGCACTATTCAGTTGGGGAATGACTGCGAAAATCCTACACACGTTCCTACTCGTACCTCTTCTTTTGCCAGTTTGCACCGCCTTCACATGGATTTGCGCTTCGTACGCTTCTCACTGGCATCCCTATGGCGTTTAGTCATGCAGTCATGCCGTACATACACGCTCATATAACCATAAACTATAGCGCATACATACAGACATGAAACTTGTTACTACACTTGCACGTTTTGCGTAGTTCTGGAATTGTGAGCGTTTATTAACTCTGCCACCCTGCCGCAACAGGAAGTGGGTTAGACTCGTAAGCAAGCGTATCTACATACATACTCCAATTGAGTGTTCCATGCATGTGTAGATACATTTGCCAGCTAGTATTATATTGTATATTTTTTTGGTTCGTAGTCGTCATGCGCTACTAAATATCTTCTCGTTTTTATAGCAAGAACGCGTGCACAAATTAACGTTTCCGGTAATTTTGGATGTAAATGGAAATAAAGCGAAATATATTCAAAGGTATGCATGGCATACTCCATATTTGTGCGAACATAATCCCATACATACATTAGTTGCTTTGTAGCAGGCAAGGAAACGACTAAATAAGCGCTGTTGATTTTCAATATAATATAAAAATGTGTATGGGGGAAAGAAAGTGGGATACTATGAATTTGTGTTCATAAGTACGAGGGGAGGTCAATAAGCCGCTGGAAATTAAAACAAATATTATTTGTTAACTTTGACTCCTCTAAAGGAGTTGCCACAGTATTTAAGAAGTCTTATGCGTTGGAAGAAAATAAAAATCCAAAATCGATGTTTTGAAAATAAATCCATAAACTTCATTAAAAGTTTCCTATTTTTCAAGTCTTTGCAAACTCATGTAAAGCGTTTTTCAATAGGTGCGCTTCAACTTTTTTCCAATAGGGAGGGCGAACGACGCAATATTTTTTATTTTTCGCTTGTCATTTGTAAACTTCATTAGTATACATTTCATCATGGAACGCTACACCCTTGAGCAACGATTGCAAATCGTGCAAATTTTTTATGAAAATTTATAAATTTTCCAAAAAATCATCTTCAGTGAAGAAGCTCACTTTTGGCTCAATGGCTTTGTCAACAAGCAAAATATGAGTTACTGGGCAGAAAGCAATCCACACGTGATTCATGAGGCAACGTTGCATCCTGAAAAAATCATTGTTTGGTGCGGTTTACATGCCGGCGGCGTAATTGGCCCATATTTTTTCATTGACGAGAACGATCGCCACGTTACTGTGAATGGAAATCGATACCGCGATATGATAAACGATTATTTTTGGCCGCAATTGAATGATATGGACTTAGACGACATGTGGTTTCAACAGGACGGGGCCACAAGCCACACATCACACGCTACAATTGATTTGTTGAAGAGTAAGTTCGATGAGCGCATTATTTCCAGAAATGGACCGGTCGAATGGCCACCGCGCTCGTGTAATTTGACGCCTCTAGACTATTTTCTTTGGGGTTATGTGAAGTCATTGGTCTACAGTAACAAGCCGGCGACGATTTGTGAGCTCAGAGCCAATATTGAACGCAAAATTGCTGGAATTTCGGCCGATTTATGCAAAAGAGTGGTCGAAAATTGGGTTCAACGATTGGACTTCGTAAAACGTGCATGCGGTGGTCACGCAAAAGAAATCGAATTTCATACTTAAATGTATATGTTCAAACTCGATAATAAAAAAAAAAATAGTTAGAAAAGTCAAACCGTTTGTGTTTATTCAAAAAAAAAGTTGAAGCGCTCTTACTGAAAAACGCTTCATCTTCAAAGTTCTTCTCTAGCTACATTTCATGCCGTGTTTCTCACATTTTTGACACCCTTCGAATATTGCGATTTCTCGGGGCCTAAAAATATATCTTCAAAGATTCTAATCTTTTACCAGGGAGCCATTTTGTCATACTTGGAAAGATAAAATGGTTGCATAGGTTTAAATCTGAAGAATTAGCGAATCCAAGAGCAGTTTAAAATTCGCTGGTGTCTTGTTCCAGTGGAAGCGGACATTTTATCTCGTCTATTTGTCCGATTTCGCCTTAAATTGAATTGCTTTGCATAACATGAAGTTTTCAGTTTTTTAGGTAAGCGGTGGGAATGGCCGACAACACCGACAACAATGTCAGCCTTGAAATTCAATGAGAACCTCCCTTGCCAATAAGTGCTACTTTGGACTAAGTAAGCAAATGAGGCGTCACTTGGAGTGTTTGAGAGAAAGATTCTGCGAAAAATGTTTGGACCTTTGCATGTTGGTAACGGCGAATATCGCAGGCGATGGAACGATGAGCTGTATGAGCTTTACGACGACATAGACATAGCGCAGTGAATAAAGATCCAGCGGCTATGTTGGCTCCGGCTCTGAAAGTATTTGATGTGGTCCGAGCTGGTGCTTGCAAAGGAAGAGGAAGGCCTCCTCTGCGTTGGAAAGATCGAGTGGAGAAGGACTTGGCTTAACTTCGTGTGTTCAACTGGCGCTGGTTAGTACGAAAAAATGAAAAAATCGAGTAAGTGGTTATCGCGCCAATTAGGAAGAAGAAGAGGGGGGAATGGAATGGCATCGCGCGCTTCACATCATGAACAAAATTGTGGCCTTGGTTCATTTTTGTTTCTTTCGGCTGCCTTAGGAATCATTTATTCCATTCTCTAATTATTATAATTATTATTAAGAGGACTTAGCACACGTTGCCGATTCTCTTAATTTCCTGAGGTAGCAGCGAGACGTTCACAGTCACTCGCTTACGCCTACTTCTTCAGCTACCTTTGCCGCTACGTCATCTGGTATTTTGATTGCAGTGTTGATGTAAGCTTAATTCCTGGTTGCTTATTTACATAACTGAGTCTTTCACAACTTCTGTTTTTACCCCTCGACGTCGCTTCAGCCACGGCTTCTCCATTACCGCGACCTTTGTGGAAGTGGGCGGGAATGGTGGTGAATTTACAGCATATCCTGTAGTTGCTCTTCTGCTTTTATTAACTGGTCATAAATATTGTAGCCTAATATTCAAAGTTTCCCAGTCCCAGGTCAATGGTGCCGAGTTCTTTCCTCAAGTATGTACACAGCCGCCTGTTCTGGGTGATGGTAAGGTCCAGAAGCTTTTTTGTTTCAACGCCAGGTGCTCGCGGTAGATAAACCGTCACTAAGTGTATACCCAGTATATTATCCCCGTCACATGTTCGGACCTTCCCAGCTGAACAGTTTTGGTGGTTTGCTTGACTGCACACTCTAGTGCTAAGCATAGTCCAAAGTGTATAACTTCAAATTTAAGTTCTGATTTCCATCTTTTATACTTGCATTTTTCCTCTACGAGGAGTTCTCAATTTTTCCCTGTCCCTAAAGTGTCAATCTTAAGCCCTTAACGATGCAGCGTAGCTAACACCGGATTTCCTGGTGTTTAAGTTGGTTCTCTGAGCATCTTTTGGTGCAGAATTTACGCACTCGAAGCTTCAGGGACAGTATCCCACTTGCACGTTGTGCCCTTCTTTTTATGGCAAGGCTGTCTTGAGCTGGGCTCATTTTAGTAGTGTCACGTTTCCTCGACTCTGGCGAACTTTTGATAGGGCTCAGCACCATCTACTTCGAGGCCTCTGGCGATAAACTTTCTTCGAGCTAGCGCAAATATCATTTGGTTCCAGTAATTTTTCTGACCTTTCCGAGCTGGAATTTTCCAAGCTAAAATACAGGCTGTGCAGACCCCCAACTGCAAACAAGTTCGATGAAAACGTTGTGCCTGTCCCAGGAACAGTCAGACAAATAAAATGTGCGCTTTTGAAAGATGTTTTTTCATTTGTCGGTGATCCACTCAGGCACCCTCGTATTACATATGTACGAAAAAGTATGGTATTAACGAAGTAAAAAGAATGAAAAGGATGAAAGTAAATCAGATTTTGTGCTACAGTCGTATGCTATTTGTGGCAAAGAAAATAGGCTTTGTGATTAACGAAAGGCGGTTACTTAGCTGGCTAGATTGAAGAAGTAAAATTTCCAAAAAACAAAAAAAATACTTTTATCGTTATTAAATAAGTACTTAAAGAATAAGTTTAAATTTGTGTTGTAAATTGCTTGTGCAGCTCTCTTTGGTAGAAGGATTAGTTGCAAATTTGGAGACGAATTGTTGCGACTTTCTTTCAACTTCGAAAAACAAAACAATTTCTTAACAAAATTTTTGTCTTAAAATTTATTACACTTCTATTGAAAAACTAATTATCTCAGAATGAGAATGTGTTACCGCTACTTTGATTGCACTTTAGAAACATTTTTTATACACACAAACAAAGCAGCGGTTGAGTTAGTATTGTTCAAAAGGTCTGTCAAAATGAGCGATATTTGTTTTGTAATTTTTTTTCTGGAATAATCAAATCTACCAGACTATATAAGTAATTTTATCATTAGTATATTAGTCTAGAGAAGCAGCCAAAAGATCTGCTCTAAAACTGAAGATATCAGATACCTCTCTCACAGAGGCTTTCAGGTCACAGCGACATTCTGAATTCAAACGGAACGTCAGACTACGTAAATCCACAAGTTAAATTTGCAAACAATCCCAGCGTTATTATAGACCAAAATGAATGGCAGAAAGGTCTAGAATTCCCATACTATTCATAGAATTTTTTTACAGATAGGTCCAAAACGGCGGAAGGAGTACTAACGACTGTCTTTTCTACGCAATTTGATCTCCCAAAGGCTTTCAGAATCCCTAATTACTGTAATGTATTTCAAGCTGAAAATTTAACCGCTCTTGATACTCGGACAAACATTTTCATTGATAGCCAATCAGCCATTATAGCAATTAACGTTCCTTGGACTAACTCGGAATGTGTTCAACAGTGCAGATCCAAAAGAGATCAACTCTGCGGAAATAAGCAGCTCACTATATACTGGATATCAGGGCACGTGCTGAGCTTGAGCACGCCAGACATATACCTTCAATATCCTTGAAAGGAACTAAATGGGGAATTAGCTCTGGAAACGCAGCCGATATGAAAACACTCTACCTCATATAAAACTGCCAAAATTGTGCTAAGGACTTGGAATACGAAAACTATGAACAAACTTTATTGTATCACTGTCTAGAAAAGACTGCAAAATATTGGTTGAACTACCTACTGACGAGCCAATGTCTCACCCCACATCACGCAGCCAAAATGAGATAAGCCCATAGCGAAGCGAATGCTAGGCGTACTTTGGAACACCTAATATACTTTGCCACCGGCCAACTCTTTGTAGGAATCGACAAATGTGCCTAGGATCAGCATATTTTACATCCTTAAAGGACAATGCTGACAAAAGGCTGAACGGCTTGTTAAAATTCGCGAAGAGGTGCATTAAGAATTACATAAAATAATATTTTCGGCTCGAAATACATGGCACTGGTAACACAATGGACTCCAGAGCTCTATGTGAGATGTTTTTACAGATCAGGCAGCACTACTTAGCCTAACCTACAGAAGTTTTGTAAAAGGCTTTTCAGAACTTATGCAATAATTGACCAATTTCTTTAAAAGGGAATCAACATAAAATCTATTGGCTCATTAGTTTTTCGGGCGGTTATCGATAAAAGGCTTCGTACTAAGCGTTCCATAACTCCGGAAATTACAGAAGTTCAATAATTTTTTTATATTTTATTCATACAAAGTGCAAGTTTCAAGTAGATCGAAAGCCACGCCGATTTTTGAGAATTTTTACGAATAGTTGTTTTTTTTTTTACTACACCAGACCGAGAAAAGTATTTGTGAGATAATTGAGTTTAAAGTTTTGAGAGCGGATATTTTCCATTGATGCAGCCATGTGACGAATCTGACTCTTTGTGCTAAAACGGCGGTAGAATCAGAAATATTGGGAATATTCTTCCAAAAATTTGGCAGTATATTCTTACATGCCTGAACTTTCGAAATATTGATATTTCAAAAAAAAAATCGATTTTTTTTAAATTCTAAGACCACCGAGACCCCTGAAATATTGTAAGTGAATAAATAAATTAATTAATAAGAAATAAATAAGCCTTCAATATGTTTTATTTGAAATAAGTAAGCTACAAGAAGCTTTTAATAGTCCGGGAGCCAGGAGTCATTTTTACCTCATCATTTCGTGCCGACTGATTTTAATATTGAAGACAGACGCCATCCAATGGATGACGAAACCAACCGTCAGCTGCTCCAGCAGTGGTGGGTACGTGCGTGGGATGCTGCGAAACGTGTCGAAGAAAAATTTTTAACAATTCATTTAATACCAGCTAAAATTTTTTTTTGTGTATTGTTGACATTTAGTAGAATAAAAAAAATAGTCAGCTGCGCCGTAGAGGGGGGAAAATACGTCAGCTGAACAGGCGAACTTGTAAAATAAATTAAATAGTAAAACTACTTATGCCAATTGAAATTTTTTTACATAATTTTGGACACATGTGAAAATATAACAATGATGGTCAGCTGCGTTTATAGCGGTGGGAAGACCGTCAGCCGAGGCAAGAATGTATCATTGCGTTCAGCTGACGTATTTTGCCCCCTCTACGGCGCAGCTGGCTATTTTTTTGAATTCTACTAAATGTCAACAATACACAAAACAAATTTCAGCCGGTATAAAATGAGTTGGTAGACATTTTTTTCGACACGTTTCGTACCCTCTCACAATCACACCCATCGCGGGTGCGCCAGCTGACGTTCACTTTCGTTATTCATGAAAGCTAAGTCACAAGTATAGTCAAGAATTTAACGGTATAAAAACGCAGTCCAAAATCGACCCCTGGCTTCCGGACTATAAGTATGCAATCTTAATTAGAACTTTCGCAATAATATTAACCATTCAAAAATTAGCAATCATTTCAGTAAATTTTTTTATGTGCTGTTTCTGCAAAAAAAAAAAGAAAAACTTCAAGGACGACCTTCGTTTTTTACTTACATGGCAATGTTTCATACTTTTATTGTAATATCAGAGGGAAAAATCAACTTGATTGCTATGTGATTGCGAATAAGAAAATACAATATCATTTTTTTTTTGTCATGCAAAACTAAGTAATGAGATTGAAAGTAGTTCAAAATAATGTCAATTGGGTGTTTTTTGTTACTTTTCCTTTGCCAGCTGTTGCAGTAACCAGTCCATTTTGTGCAAAAAAAAAGCGTGAAAAATATAAATAAATGTTTACTACACTTAACCCTTTTTTTATCTCATTCGTTTTTTTATTTTGTTCTTCCTTTATTCGCTTTTATTACGTCTGGTCAATGATTGCCTGTAATTTTTTCTTCTCACTGATTCTTTCATTTCTTTCCCTTTTATTGTGGCAAATGCTTTAACATTTATTTTGTAAGCGCCAACTCGTCGAAAGAAATTATTCTGAAGAAAAAGAAAAAATGCTAAAAATGAAAGTGCCAGTTGTATATTATGCGTGTGTATGTGTGTGTATATGTATAGCAGCAGGCAAGAAAAAGGGCAAAGAAAAATTATTGGTTGCCATTTTAAGGCGATTTACATTAATTCAATAAAATTTCTCATCTTTCTTTCGAGCGGCGGCGAATACTCGTAAAGAACACCCAGCCAGCCATTCATACATGAGACTAGACACGCCCACGTGTTGGCGCATAAGCTGTATGTGTGCATGTATGTGTGTATGTATGTATGTATGTATGTATGTATGTATGGATGTATGTATGTATGCCCCAGCTGTTAAGACTATGAATGTGTTTGTATGCTCACCCTTCATCAACGTCTTTGACTCGAATTTTCTACTTTTTGCCTTTTTACAACTTTTCGTTGTCCCCAATTTACAGTCGAAGATTGTTTTATGCAAATTGCTCTATATTTGTGTAAAATTTATGCCAAAAGTTTTTCCCTCTATTACTTTACTATCATTTATGGGGGCGATGGATGTTGAATTTGTCTTTTTGCTTTGCTTCGGCATATTTAATTCGATGCTTTAATATAAATATTTTTATGCGTAACTTTAAGTTAGATTTTAAGAGAATATTTTGGGAAATTCTTACTGATTTTTCGTATATTTTTTTAATTTCAGAACAATTTCATATTTTTGTGGGTGATTTGAGCTCAGAAATCGAGACCCAACAATTACGCGAAGCTTTTACACCATTTGGTGAAATTTCGTAAGTATAGAAATAAAGTATGGGAATAAAAAAAACTTTAACTATAAGAAAAAGAGATGTATGACTTCCAATAAGAACGGGTCAGACTTGAAACGAATAGAATGCGTAAAATTTATTAAATTTAAATATTTTAAATATTAATTTTAAATATTTTAGATATTAAATTTTAAAAATTAAATTATTAAAGCTAGTAGCCCATAGGTCTTACAGAAGTGTTTTACATCAGTTGTACGATTTAAGTTGCTAAGTGCTTAAAAACTCCCACCAAAAACTGAAATTAATATTGCTGAAGCTGTTGAACACTTCAACTGTTGCTTACAACAAGCTGCTTGGAATTCGAACCCGCCTATCTCTTTGCCAAAAAAGGCGCAACAAATTTCTCCCAGTATTAAAAGAAAACTACGGGAAAAACGGATTGCAAGAAAAAAGTGGCAGCAAA
This sequence comes from Anastrepha obliqua, assembly GCF_027943255.1. Taxonomy (NCBI): domain Eukaryota; kingdom Metazoa; phylum Arthropoda; class Insecta; order Diptera; family Tephritidae; genus Anastrepha; species Anastrepha obliqua. The sequence goes on along the minus strand of NC_072892.1, from coordinate 145,353,791 downwards.
CTAGACACCCGACAGATAAAACAAACTTAAATACACTCACAAGGTAGCTTAAAGAAGCTCTTGTTAATGAACGAAGCACACAATTTAATCGCTATCTCAGAAGTCTTAACACTACAGCAGATTCTGAGTATTCGCTCTGGAAAGCTGCTAGAAATATAAAAAGATCTATACCCCAAATACCAGCCCTTCGAATGGAAAATAATGAATGCGCTAAAAGCAACTCCGAAAGAGCAGCGACATTTGCCCGGCACTTAAAAAGAGTATTTGCCCCACACTCAATGGTCTCTTCACCCAGTTCCATAGAAGACATAAATTCTGTACTAACACAAACCTATCAAATGGAGCCACCCATATGTAAATTCTCAAATTTGAAGTGAAATCAGTTATCAAAAATCTGAACACAAATAAAGCTCTCGGCTACGATCTTATTGCAGCCAAAGTACTCAAAGGCCTGACAGAAATAGGAGTTACTCTGTTAACGTATTTATTTAATGCAATTATACTAACTGCAAATTTTCCTGCCCAATGGAAAGTGGCTGAAATCAAAATGGTTCTCAAACCTCGCAAAAAACCAGATTCAGTTGAATCGTATCGTCCAATCAGCCTACCAACGATAACTTCCAAACTTCTGGAATGTATTATTGTCATAAATGTAGAATAAAGTCCAATAAAACAAAATTAGTACTAGTCACATTCACTCTTAAGCGAGACACTTGCCCACTCGTCATACTCAACGATATGGAAATTCCACAAAGCAATGAAACCAAATATATAGGAATGCATCTAAACAGAAAATTAACGTGAAACACACATGTATTCTCAGAAATAAAAGCTCTTGGTATTAAAATCAGAGACCTTCACTGGCTTTTAAATTGTCATTCCCAAGTTCTAAAACCCGTGTGGACATACATATAGTATTCAACTTTGGGGCACTGCGGCAAACTCCAATATAGACATTTTACAACGATTTCAGTCAAAGACATTAAGAATGATCATCAAATCACCCTACTAACTATATTACAAACTCGCGGAGTGATAGCAAATCCCATTGCTTTCCCCCGACTCAAAAGAAAATCCACCACATATATCCTCTTCTAGTGGGAAAAACTAAAGTGGGTTGGACCACTGGGTGCATGCTATAAACGACGGAAATTCTCTATCTGTTAGCTTAAGTTATTCTACAAATATTGCTTAATATATGTATACAGCTTTTAATAAAAGTGTTCTTTAAAAAAAAAAAACAAAAAAGTGCTTATTAAAATCGAATTTGTTGCGACGTAGACCTTTCCAATAAGAACGGGCACACATTTAATACACAGACAGTATGTAAGGTGGTAATGGGATTCCCTTCACTTCACATTCTAAGCATAAAATATAGTATTATCCAAACAACAGTCGCGATCGCAGAGATCCAAAGGTCTAATTTTCAACGACTCCGCTGCGTAAATCCAGTTAAATTTGAGCAGTTACCCCAAGTGTATTGACCTGAAGTCATTTGTCATTTGGAGCTTAAGGGGGAGCCTGCTTTAGAGGCTTCAAAAAATCGATTTTTTCGTTAACTTTTTTGGAGAAGGAAAGAAATATTCGATTGAAACGAAATTTTCAGGTTTTATTGTTATATATTATATTTCAACAGTCTTCTCAAATTTTTTCATTAAAATATTGCCGAGGCGCTTCGAGTGTGCATGTGTCGTGTGGCGGGAAAGATGCAGGTCGCAATTTTCATCAGAAACCAAAAACCTAAAAAAAATTTATTTTAGTATAGTATAGCTTCTAGGCCGCCGTAGCCGAATGGGTTGGTGTGTGACTACCATTCGGAATTCACAGAGAGAACGTAGGTTCGAATCTCTGTGAAACACCAAAATTAAGAAAATCATTTTTCTAATAGCGGTCGCCCCTTGGCAGGCAATGGCGAACCTCCGAGTGTGTTTCTGCCATGAAAAAGCTCCTCATAAAAATATCTGCCGTTCGGAGTCGGCTTGAAACTGTACGTCCCTCCATTTGTGGGACAACATCAAGACGCACACCACAAATAAGAGGAGGAGCTCGGCCAAACACCCAAAAAGGGTGTAAACGCCAATTATATATATATAGCTTCTAGGTAAACCAAGAAAATTAAATAAAAAGTGAGAAATTAAATTTTTGCTAATAAAAAAAAATTAATTTTTTTGGTAAAACAAATTCAGTTTAGATTGTTTTAAAAGTGGGTTAATCATAACTTTCTTAAGGTTCAACTAGAAGAGAATTTAATGCCGAATACAATCAATGCTATCTCGTTTCGATAGGACGTTTAAATGTTTCCCTATCTTTCCCGCCAATCGTACTAGTCTTATCTAGAAAGGAAAGCAGAACTATCGTAGGTATGCTGACAGGCCACAATTTGTTACCGGCACACATATAGAAGATGGGAATTACAAACAATGATAGCTGCTGATTTTGCAATGAACTGGAAGAGAGAGAAACTCTAGAACACCTTCTATGTTCTTGCCCTGGATTGCTATAATCCGAATGAGGTTAGAATGTCTCTCAGGGTTAGAGCTTCAGAGCTTACTTAGATTTTCAAAAGACACAGGATTATTATAAGAAGCCTACTACAAGGAAACGTAAGAGTCAAGCTCCATATGGTACCACTAAGGACCAATAGGTCTATGTGATGGCTTTCAGCCAGCCAGGTCAACCTAACTTAACCTAACCTAACCATTAGCTATAATGGCTGCTATTTTTGAGCTAGACTTTGTATTAATTTCTGCGCCAGTTGTATGGAGGCAATTGGCTACAAATCAGCATAACCGCCCATATTTGCTTTCCTTTGAGTTTTTGCTTAACCATTGCAATATAATTTTCAATAAGGTTGTCATCGGGCGACTGTGAAGGCCAATCCAACATTTCATTCCCCGTTTGCTGTTTTCACTCTGCACACCCTCAGCTTCGATACTTGGCTTGGGATCGTTGTCTTCTTGTAGAACCCACGGCCGGCTAGTTATTCCAAGCATCTTCGCGGTTGACAGTGATAATGTTTTTTGGTAAATTTTATTAATCAAAAAACGGCATTCAAATTGACAGTAAACTCGAATAAACAACCAAGTCCTTGTTGGGAAAAGCAGCCCCAAACATGAATCTAAACTGGATGCCTAATACTTTGTTGAAGTAGTCGATTATCAGCAGTACACCAGGGTCCACGTATGCGACTATATATATATATAAATGAACAATTGAAAATTCAATAAAAATACCGCAAGACTTATATTAGCACAAATGGGAGGCTCATCCGTGAATACCATTCCGTTCTGAATTTGCCTTAGCCCATGGAAGTATCTTTTCAATGTGCGATAATGAGAGCAGTGGTTGTTGCAACGTGCTGAGGAATTTGAGGTCTGTTTACGTGCATCCATGCATCTTCTCTTTGAATACATTAATATCTCTGCAACATCCTTATAACAGCACAACTGAACACACCGATAAGTTCGGCTTTGTCACAAATTAATCAATGACCTTTTCATCTTGCTTTAGAGAGGGGGTTTTTTGGGCCTCCTCTGGGGTAGTCGTCATCGTTTTTGACTTTGGCATACCATTGCAACCATTTCTTTACGAATGTCTTCAACTTCTGGGTACATTTTGTTTCATATGTATGTGGCATTTTTGGACCTTTAGGGTGTGCACATGGAACATTGCTTCAAATCGTTTTTCATACGCGGAACTCATTTTGTAAAATCAGCGTAAGCAGAATTTTTTATAACGAAACTCCAAGCTTCAATTTTGCCACCCACGTTTCTATTAGTCATAATGTACTTCTCAAGTTCTAGTACTTCTAAGTTTATAATTCGTGAAATATCTCCCTCATTTTTATGTTTTAAATGCAGTGTTAAGCCAATAAAAAAAAAAAAAATTTCTAGCGCCAATAATATTCCATCCTAGACGGGTAAAGAATCACTCCATATCATCCACAGGATAAAAAAAAGTACTCTTCATGCTCTTTAGTACCTTTTAATTTGTGTTGTGTGACTAGTCCACATCTTCAGTCAATTCCTAAACCACTCTACATTTAGATATTTAGGCCAAGAGTATGTAAACCTTTTCTCTGTCCCTAGTAGTTTTTCACATATAGCAAATTTGCGAATGACCTTCCGAGTTGTTCGATATCTTGAATGGAATTTTGAACAAAGTAATCCGATTTCATGTGATTCCTTCAACTGGATGAATTAAAAAGCTTTAAAAATTGTTAAGTAATGACACGGCGATGGGTAAAAATAAAGCAAAGTACCTCTATTACAAAGACTTACCTCAAATTGTGGAGTGTTTAGCCGAGTAGGCATGTGTGTGACCAACATCTGTTTGACCTAAGTTCGATTCCCACTGAGGATATGAAACATCAAGTGATATAAACTTGTTTGTATGTAATAGCAGTCACCTCCGGCATTCATGGATGTATTCTGCGATAGAAGAAGGTTCACATAAAATCCGTCTGAAATTGCAAAGTAACATTAAATATTACAGTGTCTTTTACGTTGCCACAACAGTCGGTTCTGCGTAACCGAAATGATCCGGATTTAGATCCGGCCAAGAACTGTCACTTCAGCAGCATTCCTGGTATATGTAACAAGAACAACAACAACATTACAGTTCTTCCATTTAGCGCATGAAATGGGATAAAAATATTTTAAAAATGCCCCTCTTTCAATATTAACAGAATTGAGTACAGCTTCTCCTAAAACCTCATCCTTTATAATAAATATTTTATTACTTCAGATACGAACTGTAGTCCCAACAATCGACTAAGATTAAAATTAGCCAGGTTTTGGGTAGGTGAACTGGTTGAAGTGCCAGTCTGGCACTCCTGTAATAGCACTAAAGCGCCGTTTTGATACCGTTATGAGACCTCCAACAGCCAGAGCTGTTGATATAATAGAGGAGACGGTTTGGTTTTTATGTTGGCGTACTGCCCCAGGCTGTCGAAGAAAGGAGCGCCTCCTAACCTTAGTCGTCTAGCTGCCAAGTCCGGACATTTACATAGAAAGTGCTCAACAGTCTTCTTCCCTGATGGGTCCCCACAGCTTCTACAAGGAGGGTTAAATGATGATCCTAGCTTTTCCGCGTGTGTGCCGATCGTCCAGTGTCCGGTAAACACAGCTACAAGTTTGGAAATTGAATGGTCCTCAGAAAGTCTTTTGTATATCGTATTGGGACCAAAAAGTTTTCGAAATAGCACTTGAAGAAATGGTGCTCCATCTTTTCTGCGCTTTCCTGAGAAATAATTTGTGCAGTTCTTCTTTAACAACTGCCAGTGGGATGCCGATGACCGGGTAAGAGGTCTCTGAGGCCAATTCAATACCCTTCCTTACACGCTCATCAGCAGTTTGATTTCCCTCTACGTTCCTATGTCCTAGAACCAATATTAGAGAAATGTTACCTGCACACCCAAGAGATTTGATGTCCTCCTTACAGGAGTTTACTCCATGACGTTCGTTCTGCACCAAGGCGTTGTCAGAGCCTTAATCGCAGCTTGACTATCGGCGAAAATGTTAATGTCCCCCTCGCTCCGGCGTTCCCTAAGCCTTTTGCATGCCTGCAGGATCGTAAAGACTTCTGCTTGAAAAACACTAGCAGTGTTCGGCAGTTTAAAGGTGATAGATAAATTGGCTGATTTAGAGAAAACCCCTGCTCCGACTCCCGATTTCATCTTGGAACCGTCAGGGAAGACAGAGGGACAGGCTTTTACTTAATTTAGAAATTATGTTTACGCACACACATAACAACGTATATCACAGCCCACAAATTCCATGCAAAATTCGCGCAAATTCCATTTGATCCAAATCACTTCAATACTAAATCAAACACTCACCATTTCGTTCCATATATTTATATGTGTAAGTGTATTTGTGTACTGCATCCTCCGTTCATATACAATAGATAAATATTTATGCACAAAATCTGGCTATTTCCACTGCCAACCTTTAGCAATCGCTTGACTTACGCTTATTTGTCGAATATTTAACGCGGATTTGCCTGTCGACAACAGACTGACGAGACACTTCTCCAACAACAACAACAGCCACAATAACTACAAAAGCAAACAAAGTGGTTAACATAGGCGACACCTTGCTTCGCCTGAAAGAATAGTTAGTAGTGCTGTTAACAGGCAGCAGGCGAGAAGCACATCATCGCCATACCCATACACAAAATGCATATGAACGGTAACTGCGCGCCTAAAAATCCTCTACTACTTCAGTGCTTAACTGCAAAGAGCTACTCGCTCGTTGTTGTTGACTTGACGGCCTAACAGGAAGACGCGAAAGTGACACCATGTGAAGTGTTTGCCGAAAGGCTGAATGGCAGAGGCAGAAACGATATATGTAATAATAAGAGTGTGAATGTATTTGCTTAGAGGTTTTGTTTAGCAAAGAAGATTGCGTGGAAATGTAACAAAAATATATAATATTTGAGCGGATTGCTGATGTTTGAGTTGGTTAGCTGTCATAAGTAGGAGTGAGAAGAGGTAAAGGTAGAGAGTGGAGAAGGTAGAGAAAAAAAAATAGAAGGGGAAGAATGGGGAAAATTGATTAAATGTAAATATTATTCTGTATTTACTGCGAGATGCTTTCAATGCATTGTCGGTATCGAAGTTATTTAATAGTAAAGTGAGTAATTTATTTTGTGCAATAAACAGTTACATTCCTTGATGGTTTAAATATAAATTTTTTCATAATTATGGCCTCCAGTTATCGAGTAACCCTCGGTGAAAGTATCGTAATGACTAGCGCGACTATGTTAAAGAAAATTGAACACAGCGCCGTGGACGTTCAATAATGTGTGTGACTGACACATAGATGGCGGCACTAGTACTAAATCAATATTTTTTTCGAAAGTTGGCAACCTTTTTAGGCTTACTGTCAAAATCATATGTTAATCCGACCATTTGTTTACAAGTTACAGGGCTTTAAGTGACGCTACTTTTGAGTTAAAAAAAAAATGAATTCAAAGCAATTCCGTGTGCTGATTTATCATTGTTTTTTAATGGAAAAAAATACTGTTCAATGCCAGGAATGGCTTGAAAAACATTATTCGGACTCTGCTCCATCAAAAAGAAGAATTTGTTATTGGTATGCCGAATTCAAACGTGGTCATACAGACACCGATGACATTCCATCTACTGGAAGGCCAAATGACGCTGTTATTCCGGAAAACGTTGAAAAAACACTGAAAATCATTATGTCCGACCGTAAAGTGAAAGTGAGGGAGATTGCTGACATTTTAAAGATATCAGCAGGCAGTGTACAAACCATAATACACGAACATTTGGGTATGAAAAAGGTGTTTTCCAAATGGGTGCCGCGTTTGCTCACACCGGAGCAAAAACAACAACGAATCGATGATTCAAAGAGCTATTTGGACATGTTTACGCGCAATAAGTCGGAGTTTTTGCATCGGTACATCACAATGGATGAAACATGGATCCACCATTTCACCCCAGAGTCAAATCGGCAGTCTGCTGAGTGGCATGCAGCCGGTGAAAGCGGTCCAAAGCGACCAAAGACGCAGCAGTCGGCTCGCAAGATTATGGCGTCTGTATTTTGGGATGCGCATGGAATAATAAAGTAATCGCCGAAACTGAGGCCTATTTTGAAGGCAAAGAAAAATCGCTTTACAAAGGCGGTATCGAAAGATTGGAAAAGCGTTGGAATGTTTGTATCTCCCTAAAAAATGTGTTTTAATTAATTAGTCACACACATTATTGAACGAAAATTAAAGGTGAAAAAACATTATCGAAAAATTGGTGACTATTTATCACGATTTTCCACCTTCACTATCTACTTATACAATTCAAAAGTAGTTGAGTAAATTTAAAAGAAGCAGGAAGGCAGGGTATTGAATATAACTCTCGCACCGGCTTACGCGTTACTGCCATTGCAGAAGAAAATGTGAAAAAAGTAGAGAAACTGGTACCGGAGGAAGCACGAATAAAGGTTATATTTTTAACAGAGAATACTAACTTATCAGTTATTACCATGCGCACTATTCTTCAGTGTGCACAGTTTTTATCGTTCTAAAGATCACACGAAAAAAAAACTGCAGCGAGTCATACCAAGTGAACTCGATGGCTGTTGGATGGCATTTTTTTCGTTATTCATATAAAATTCACATATAATCATGGCACTGTGCGACGGTGCGTTCTCTTGGCGCAAAATCCACGAGTTGCTTTCTTACAAATCCTTTCTTTTCTGACGAATTGCCTCACGTAAGCATCTCATAACGCCCAAATAATAGTCCACATTAGCTGTCTGACCGTTGCAATCCATAAAAACCATGAGCAACGTGGGTTCCTTGGTCTTAGTTCACTCGGAGCTCTCCCTCCCTGGCCTGATATCTGGATTGCTAGTCGTACTTAATGAGTCTGCTGAATGTTGGGTTGAATTCAGCCTTTGAAATCATGACTTTGGCGATGTCTGTTTTTGCATGAAATTGAGGTTCTTTGGGATCAACTTTGCAGCAACAGTGCAAACCCAAATCATTAACACAAATGTTCTGAATGGATCCATAAGCAATGTTCAAGGCCTCTGCCAGCTCTCTGATGGTTAGTTTGTGGTTATTTTTAAACTTTTCTTACACTTCATGGATGTTTTCATCAGTTTTCGATGTCGATGGCCTGCCGCTACGTTCGTTATCCTCGATGGACTCACGATACCTTCAGAAGTTTTCATGCCGATCATAAACGGCTCTTTTCTTGAAAGTCTCGTTACTGAAACAGTTTTCCAACATTTTTAAGTTAAGTTTTCCAACCATTGCATTAATTTTTAGCGCAAATTTTAATTCGAAATCACTTTTAAAACTGTAAAAATTGTAAAACACACTTAGAGGTAGATTTATTCAAGACGGCCTTAACTTTTACAAATTTCGAGCAAAAGCGATAATGCCAATGGCAGGAATGTTAATTAAGGTGGGGCAACCTAACAAAATAAAAAGAAAAAAAAAACAGAACTGAAATCAGCTGCATTAAAGCGTTATTTGGCGGTTTGGTTCCGCGACCCTTTTGATGGAGGTAGCATATCATATCGGCGAGTGTCGTAAGCGATGGAACAAGAGCTGTATGAACTTTAAGGCGACACAGACATAGCGCAGCGAATAAAGATTCAGCGGCTACGTTGGCTGTGTCATATCGTCCGAGTGGATACAAACGCTCCGGCTCCGAAAGTATTTGATGCGGTACCAGCTGTTGGTCGCAGACGAAGAGGAAGACCTCGTCTGAAGAGCTGGGATTCACTTGGTGTCTCGTACTGGCGCCAGTTAGCACGGAAAAGTTACTGACTTTGTTTCTACTCGTATGAACATACACACAACTTCTGTATTAATTATAAATTTGACCGTCATGCCATCATATATCCGCATCATCCCCATTAACGCTGATTTGTCTAATAAAAATTTAAATGCTAGATTTAAAAAAAAGTTAATAACACCACAAAGTGGTTCGGATTAGGTACGAAAAGCTCCAAGGCACAGAAAGCAGAAAAACGAAAAAGAAATTTAAAAAAAAAATAATAATAAATGCCCAACCCAAAGATGTGTGTTTACGAAATTGAAGGCAAAAAACTAATTTAATTAATTCACAAACATAAAAAGAAATCAAAAATGGCAGAGCGGATTGGATTGCATAGTAAAAGTTCCAAACGGAAAGATAAAAGAAAGTAATTAAAAAGAAATATCAAAACGGAAATAATATAAACTGAAAAATTAAAAGGAAAATAATAATTAAATTAATTAACAAACATAAAAGGAAATCAGAAACTGTAGAGCAAACATAAAATAAATATATTTATTTAACTTTTATTTATCCCCACCACCGCTTGCCCGCCGACGTGCAGCATTTTAATATACCTTGACAACTTTATTTAACGAGCTTTCTACCCCGCCCCTCTATCGCTTGAAGCGCTGTTGCGTTTTGCTCCACATTCGCTAATAACATTGGAAAAATCCAGGCATCTGTTGTACGTGGGTGTGTGTACGATTTATGTGTGTGTGTTGTTTGTGTTGCCTGTTTGCTCTCTGGGGTGTATGTGAAGGCTACAACATAAGCGCGAAAAGCACTCAACTCACACCTTTGACGCTGCTTAGCATAAGCAACGCCTCGCCCCTCTAACTTCTGCAAAAATATTATATAAATTAACTTTTATTAAAATTTGCATAAATGTTAAAGTTCTGCTGGGCGATGGTCGGGGGAGTGCGGGGGGCGTGGAGTGTGATGTGCCATCAGAGACACAATTCCACAATTTCTGCCCGTGATATCACTTTGCCACACTGCCTTCAATGCAAATAAATGTTTCACTTTTTGTTTCGCTGTTTTTTTTTTTTTTTTGCTAATTTCTCTTCTTTTCCTTTTTCTTTTTCTATTTTGCTTATTTGCATAGTAGCAAACAAATGTCGGTAGACAAATAAATATTCATTCGCGCGCAAGCATACAAAGCAAATATTTCTTGGCAGTTTTATTCAAGAGTAGCAAGCGGTGGCGAATGGGTGCAGCAGCAAGGTGGAATGTGCGCTGTGAGATGCGGTCGACGCTTAATGGCAGACTCGCTTCATGTTTGACACTTTAATATTTTACTTTATTAAAAAGTTTCACCGCGTAACTCCCAGCAGTATTAATGCAACGCCAATTCAACGCACAACTCGTTTAGTCTGTGTATTTGCACTACTGCTCGTCCATACATAGAGATATTACAAATAAGTTAGCGGGGCGTTATTACTAATTTATTTTAATTAAAAAAGCTACCCCTTCACGAAAACCAGTTTCACAGTACAATAGAACTACAATCCCATTAGCATTTCTCTGTTATTTAGCCAACCCCAAAAGTTTCTATCCAAAATAATATTTACACACCCCTTCTCTTGTGTTTGTCTTCCTTTGCAGTGATTGTCGCGTTGTACGCGATCCACAAACATTAAAATCAAAGGGTTATGGATTTGTGTCATTTGTCAAAAAATCGGTGAGTACTTTTACGTTTTATTTGCCTTAAATAATTGTTGACTCCAATTCATTAGTTATTAATTTAGCCCGAAAACTTTTAGCAACTCTTTCATCTTAATTAAAAAGCATGGCGCACAATTTTCCCTCAGTCACTCAGCCACTCAGTCACTAACTCAACATATTTTCCTATATATACAGACTTACATACTTACATACACACATTTAACCTCTACTAATAATTTCAATTTCATTCGTACTTCTCTCATTTTCACTGCACAACAGGAGGCTGAAAGCGCCATCACAGCTATGAATGGACAATGGCTCGGCTCGCGTTCGATTCGAACGAATTGGGCCACACGAAAACCGCCAGCGAGTAAAGGTGAGTGAGTGCGAAAAACAAAAAACAAAAAAACTTATCTAGTATTCTTTTTGAACGAAAAATGTCTGCAAATATAAATCCACATACATTTTTGTACCTGTGGGGAATTCGACTCACTACAAATTCAACGTAAGTCCACTATTTCTCCTGAGTCTCAAGGCATACACATAAGTTGCCTTTTAGGCTGTTCCGTTGACTACTCTGGTATGTCGAAGTGCTTGCGGCGTAAAGAAGGGAATATTAAATAAGATAAATCAGAGCATTTAATATTGGCGTTAATTATATCGGATGTTTTCTTTAGCTGCATGAGAACTAGCAATATCGATAACTATGGTTTGACAGCTGAGAATGGCAAACTGGGGTGACATTTCTGTTCAGTAAGGCTTGTCAAGCCATCATGATGCTTTTACTGTCAGAGCAGTGCTTCCAAACTGTGGAAATTTCCTTTGACAAAAATTAATCTGCACATGAAGTTCATACGCTCAATTGGTCGATGGACAAAATCCGCAAATGATGAGTTTTATTTAGAGAACTTGGAGGAACCTGAGGTTCATATTAGTTCCCCAAAAAATATGATATTTCAAGACATTCTGAATATTGCAAAAATACCACTTTTGCAAATAGTGGAAGATACTTTTACCGATAACATTCAGTTATAAAATTTATTCATACTCATTTTTTTCCACTCGTTTTTAACAAAAACCTTTGTTCGTAAGCTGCATTCGTGAAAAAATATTGTTTAAACGTAATCCAACTGTACCCAAATATTTAAGCTTGAAATAAAAATATTTGAAATAACCTTTTTTCTGGTAATCATAATCATCTATATACATATATAAAAATGAAATGATGTTCGTTTGTACGCATTTTTTTGCGCCGATACGAGGCCAATTTTATTCGTTCTTTTTTCATATTATAGGGATCCACTAGGGGAAGGTTTTTGGCAAAAAAAAATTTCTTTTAAATATTTTCTTCATATAAAAAAAAGAAAAAATCAAAATATTGTACAAAACAAAACTTGCTCGATTCTTAGATTAAAGTAAGTTTCGAATCGACATTCATTTTATGTGTACAACTTTTTTTGAATTTTTCGTTATTGTATACAGAAATTTCAAATGATTCGAATGAAAATTTTTTTTTTTTTTTTATTTCTTCCATAAAATATTACACCTGTCGTTAGACAATCAGTAATTTGATTTACAAAAAGATGGAATGAGAGTGATATTGAAGGGCCAATGCCCCCAAGCTCATTTAGAAGAAATATATACATATTATTTAAAAACAAGTGGTTAACAAACAATGACATATACGATTAGTTGACAATTGATTACAAGGATTTTGCAAGATCTGTTGGTGTTTGACGGTTAAGCCGACTTTGGGTAGATTTTTCTTTATTTGGTAGTCTTCTCATCATAGGATTTGTATGCGTTAATAGTCTATTCATGTGTCTTCTGCTAGCGCTTTGTATTGTTTCATCAATAGTATCGATGTCAAGGTCGCGATGAATATCTGCGTTAGGTATGTACCAAGGTGCATTAGTTAAGATCCTAAGTATTTATGTTTCAGTTTCCTAAGTAAGTATGTTTCAATTCAATTGAGCAATGCTTTCTTCGACCAATTCTATATGGAAATGAATGCGTTTGCAAACGATGTTTTCGGCTATGAACAAATGTTGGAATCGAATGAAAAAGGAAAGAAACGCGAAATGATAAAAAAAAATCTTGGAAAATTTAAAATGAATGGTGCTTCATTGGAAAAATTCAAAGGTAATAAGAACATACACAAGATAAAGTTAGAATTCGAATTTTTAGATTTATTTTGTTTATTTCTCATTTTTTCAGTAGTACACCACACAACAACTCATTCCAACTCTGATTTTGAAATCCTGTTGGAATTGGTGATCGATAATTTTGTCACTATAATGGTCAATGGAAATTTGCGTGTATGCAAATTGTTATTATTTACCATATCAACTTTTTATGGGACATATGGACCAAATGAACACAAAAAAATAATTTAGTTTTGTTTTGATTTTTTGCAACATTTTGGTTTTCAGTTTTTTAGAAAAAAAGTAAATTTTTTGGTTTTGAGGAAATTTGTTTATTGTTGCTATTTGTGAAAGCGTAGATATTTGTAAGTATTTGACTATAATCCTAAAAGTTAATGGAATACCACTATGACACATAGAAAACATTTTTTCAAAGGGGTGTTTTTCGAAAATTATAATAAAAATTGTTTTCAAAAATTTTGAAGAAACAAAGTAAAATAAAAAAATTTCGAAAGCATGAAATTTTTTAAAAACCAAATTTTCCTCAAAAAGATAAAAGAAATTTCTTCGAAGAGGTGTTTTTCTAAAATTACAAAAAAAAAAATTTCAAAAATTTTAAACAAATAAAATAAAACTTTTTCAAGGGTATGAAATTTTTTCAAAACAAAATTTTCTGAAAACCAAACAAAATTAAAAAAAAAATGGTGTTTTCAAAGCATTTCATATTCCACTATTAATAGAGAATACATTTTTTCGAGGGGGTGTTTTTCAAAGCGGAAAAAAATCTTTTTTAACAAATCAATTTAAACTTTTACAAAAGTATGAAATTTTTTCAAGAACAAAATTTTCTCAAAAACAACAGGAATGATAACATTGCCTAACAATTTCTGCACTTTTGCCCAGTCTAAAGAGGCATTGATACAGAGTGTATTTCCAAACATAGTTCAACATTACAAAAACCATGATTGACTCAGCGAAAGAGCAATTTTAGCTGAGAAAAATAAGGACGTCAGTGATATAAATTCAGCTATTTTAGATCAAATACCTGGTGACATAGTTGCGTATAAGTCAATGGACACTATTACTGATCAAGATGAGGTCGTAAATTATCCAACTGAATTCTTAAACTCACTCGATTTGCCAGGCTTACCACCTCATAATTTACGATTAAAAATTGGAGCACCGATTATTATGCTGCGCAATAGTAATGTGCCACGACTTTGCAATGGTACCAGACTTGCTGTGAAGAAGCTAATGGGTGACGTTATCGAAGCAACAATTTTGAAAGGGAAGTACAAAGGAGAAGACATTTTGATACCCTGAATTCCACTGATTCCGGCGGATTTACCATTCGATTTCAAACGTTTGCAGTTCCCTATTCGCCTTGCCTTCGCTATGAGAATTAATAAGGCGCAAGGACAGTCTCTACAAATGTGCGGTATTAATTTAGAATACCCAATTTTTTCTCATGGACAATTGTATGTAGCTTGCTCACGAGTTGGCAAACCATCGTCATTATTCACGCGAAAGATGAAAAAACCAAAAACGTTGTCTATTAAAAAGTGTTACAATAAAGTTCGAATGAAATTGTGTCAAAGAATTTGCTTTGTTTCGTTTTAATTTTATTCTCTTTCAGCAAATCATTGAATTTATCGTCTAGCGAAGCGGGCGAGGGTACGCTAGTTAATTATAAATAGATGCTTACAGTAGCTCAAGGACAAAGTGTTCCCGTGTTCCCTTTTACAATATTTAATTATATTTTTCGGGTAGCATTGTTTTTTCGTTAATTGTTTGAGTTAATAAAGGGTTTTCCAATAAGAGGTGTTATCGTTTCGTGTTTCGCTGCGTGTGTGGCACATGGCGTCGGCTTGTTGAAAATAAACGTTGTCCAGATATATACCATCCAATTCCGGCCATAAAAAATCGTTAATCAATCGATAGCGCAATCCATTCTTCGTAGCTGTTGCTCCAGCTACATTTTAAAAAAGTAAGGTCCAATGACTCCGTCGGACCATAAACCGCACCAAACAGTCACACGTTGAGGATAGAGAGGCTTTTGAACAATAACTCTTGGATTTTCTGAGCCCCAGATCCGACAATTTTGCTTGTTGACGAAGCCACCAAGGTGGAAATGGGCCTCATCACTCAAGCTGATTTTTCGATGGAATTCCGGATCATTCTCATGCATTTCAACGACCCAATCAGCAAAGGCACGATGCTGTTGATGATCGGCCGAATTGAGTTCTTGTGTTAACTGGAGTTTACAAGCCTTAACCCCTTCGCGCCGGAGCTTTATTTTCGCTACCGGTATACTTCTTGCACGCTTGAGTATGCGAAGACGAAAGAAATAATAGAAAAAATATGTACTGCATACTTAAAAAGTCCTTAATTCCTTGCATTATCCTGGGACATATTGTCCTAATAAGTATTTATATTGGGACAATTTAATAAACCGTCGAATTTAGTTTTAAAAAATTTATTTGAAAAATTTAGTATTTTTGTGTTTTATTACAGAAAAGGTATTTACTTATGGTACGAGGCAAAACATTTGAAACAAAGTGCATTGTTGCATCTAGAGCAAACGTAATTTGTTCTCGTTTCTTTTTGCAGGGAAGTGCATCGTACGCAACGACGTCGAGAACTACCTTTTAATGGTAAATGATCACCTATGGTGATGGTCATCCACCAGTTCGCCGAGTTTTTAACTCCTTGTGCTTGGTTCCTTCCGCAATAAGGGACTCTGCTAATGGGACTATGAACTGTATCAGTGTTGATTTCTTACGGTTCAGGTCGTTATGCACAATCCAAGCATTAACAGTTGAAAGCATCAGAATCTTGAAAACAACCTTTTTCCACCACTTTTGGGATTTCCGGTTGATATCGTATACCGCTGCTTTCTGATCAGTCCACAATAGCTAAGGGGCAGGCAATTTTTTTCTTCTTACCGTCCTTTTGCTTCCTATCTACTTCTCCTATGCTCGGCTTGTGACAGTTGGAGTTAACAAGTACTTCTTTCGAGTCCATCCAACGAGTAGCTAGTAGACCATCGCAGTTTATTTGGAACTGGCTTTGCCCACGATCTAGTCGCGACCCGAACTCCGGTGTTTCTTTTCGATTTTTCATATATGTATCAATAGCAGGAAATGGAATGGATTTCATCAATGTTATTGATGTGAAAAATCGATCGAATGCAACAGCCACATCATTATCACGAATAGTACCTGCTAATTTCAAAACTCCTCTTTCTCCAAGAGTTCCAGAAAGATTAGTGGTGACATCTTTACCAGTGTATACATTCAAATCGTATGTATATCCTGTTTTTGCATCACATCGCAACCAAATTTTAACACAGCGTTTGATTGATTTCATAGGCATGTACTGCTTTAGACTGGACCTACCGTTGAATTTTGCCATACATTCATCGATATAGTTTCGAAGAAAGTAGAGTGAACCGATCGCGAGAAATACTTTGCTTTATCATTTCGTTTCCCACAGATGCGTGTTTGCTCCAATAATCATGTAATGATGGCAAATGGTTGTAGTGCATAATCATAGCCACGCCTAAAAACACCATTATTTCATGTTCATCGGTTAATGCTCTATTAGTTTTCCTCTCTTTATTAAGTTTTTTTAGTCGCTGATTTGTGCACTGTGCAATAAAAATACACAAACTTTTTGGAAAAAATTCTCTAAATACACGGAACTCGGTAGACCCTCTGGGAAGATCTACCAGAACTTAAGAATCTCTTTCTAATGGCATTCGAAATTTGGGTTCGAAACATCCATCTTCTATGATGTTAGTCCAGGTGGCAAAGGCAGGTGCTTCACTCACCTCATTCTCGCATAATTCTTCTTTCTCATCCACACTCGAATTTATGTCATCGCCAGCATATTCTTCGTCTGATTCGGAATAGAAAGCATCACTCTCACCTTCATAAGTATTATCTCCATCTGCTTTACTGTTCCCAGAGTTTGACGATGGTTTGTAGCTACTCTCAGATGGGCTAAAATCTTCCTCTTCAGAGCTTTCATATGAAATATCTGCAACCTCTTCTACAATGTACTTTTTCTTCGACATCTGGGAAAAACCATATTGGTACAAATAAGTCCCATGTAAAATGCAAACTGGGACAATAGATCCCAAGACATACAAAATTATATGCTACTCACCTTTACTGATATTCTATGTATTAAATACAATATAGGGGGAATTCTAAGTGCACTATTTACTGATTCGATGCTAACGCAATGACAATCGTGGAACATATTATATGTTTTTGACATCGTTTGTCTTGCCATATCATCACAATTTCTCAACACGTGCTTGTTAACTGGATCAGTGGTGCCACGTATATTTTAATTACGAATTTTTTTGGGATTTTTGTTATAAATGAAACCAAGAACTTTTATTGGGACAGTTAAGATGGAAGTTTTATTGAATAACAAAACTAATAAATAACTTTGTACGAGGCTGGGACATATTGTCCCAGTAGGCGCGAAAGGGTTAAGACCCAAATCTTTATGCAAAATACGGTGTAATGACGTTTGTGGAATGCCTAATTCTAAAGAACGATGAGGAATGGACAAACCTGGGTTTTCTTCAATACTTTCTGCTACAACAGCAATATTTTCGATTTTCGGCTGTTCTTGAGCGACGTGCACGGGTTTTATTCTTCACATCACTAACTTGTCCCAACAGCTCGAATTTTTTCACCAATTTCTGTATTGCGGTCCGACAAGGTGCTTCACGATGACTCAAAAATGTTGGAGGTTTACGAATCGTCTCTGCCCAATTTTCACCATTTTTATAGTGAATTTTAATAATTTATGCGTTGTTTAAGCGCGCATCGTTTCCTTTTTATTAAAGGCGTAGTTTCTACTTGTCAAATATCAAAAAATAGCAGCTTAAAAAGTGACATCTACCAAAATAGTGGGCTATTAAAAATAACACCTGTTATTGGAAAACCCTTTACACTAGTTGACATCTCCTTAATAAAGTACCAACATCATGCGCACACAGCCACAAACAACTTTCCGAAACACCGAAACACTGTTCGGAAAAAAGTAGGCTATCACTATCAAGCGATTTTGTAACTATTAAATCCTGAAAAACTGGTTTTGAAAATATCATAAAAGCTTTAAAAGTTTTTCAAATAAATACAGAAAAATACAATAATTTTAATTCAATTTACGTAACTTTTTTTAATACATAAAGAAAATATTTAGCAAAAACGTATTTCCAGGCGTTTGAAAATGATAAGACACTGTTTAATTAAAGTGATCGTTTAAAAAAAAGTTTACTTTTTTCGAACTTTTTTCCGTCGTCTATAATATTTTAGTATTCTATTGAAGCTTTAGTGAAACCTTTTTTCATCGATTCTGCTAACTTTTTAAGTAAATTAATATCTAGAGAAGCACCTTCTGCCTTAATTGCCGCTTTAAGCTCGTTACTGTTGTCGAATTGCTGATTGTTGACGTATACTCTTTTGACTAATATACCCTAAATATTTTATATTGGGTTTAGATGCGGAAAACACGCGGCCGGTCCATAGTTTCTATCGGGCAATCGGTCAAATACTGCCTTGTTTCCTTGCTTACGTGGATTCGGGCGTTGTCTTGCTGGGAAGGGCACTTCCCAATTGTCCTGAATAAAAGGAAGGAGACTATTTTTCAAAACGTTTTTGATCATTCGCGATGATGTAAACTGTATATTAAGAGTTGCTTTCGATGTAAATGCACCTCAAACCATAACAGAACCTCTACCGTAGTTGCGTTTGGAAACAAATAAGAGGGAGCTCTTGCGCAAATCTCTCCAATAATTTAAAAAACCATCGGGTCCATTATGGTTCCATTTTTTTTCTCATCTGAAAATATAACCTTTTTATAAAATAATATGAAGTTGTGTAGGTGTTTTCCAGCTTGTGCCGTGGCAAAAGATGGGGTCCTTTTCTTATTTTGGATAATTTTAATTGTTTTTAATACCTTATTTTGAACAACAGCGACCAAGTTGGCGCAAGACTTAGTCGAGTTAGAATCTTTTCTTATGATTGCTCGCTGTTCTCGACCTGATGGTGATACTTTTCTTCCAACGGCTTCAAAATGTTGTAATTCTCAGGACTCTGTAAAAAATTCCGTATAACATAACGACTACTGCCCGTTTTTTTGCAATTAATTTCATTGACGAGCCTGAATCCTTGGAGGCCAAAATTTTCTACGCTCCTCTTGTGATAGTATTGAACCCCTCGGCATTTTAGATTAAATTGAATAAAATTATAATTAAAGCCATACAAAACAACAATCAGCAACTTCTACCTCTTCAGAAGCTTATTTTCAACTAGTGTCTTATTATTATGAAAGGCCGAAAATACTAGCAAAAGTGCAGCTTCTTGGAAAAAGATAACGGTTCTACAAAATAGAGTGAGCTATCGCACCAGAAACAATTGAGGGCAGTCTTAAGTGTATAACTGTTAAAATGACGCCAAAACAAAGCTACTCCGGAAAGAAAAAGCAAGCTTACAGGTATGGTAGCTCAAAAGAGGTATACCAAAGGTGTCTTATGATTAGGAAACGCACTTTAAAAGAAAATGTGTGTGAAAAAAATAAAAAAGCAGTTTAATTTAACCACTAAAAAATCGAACTTCAAACAAAAGTAGGTCAAGAACTTGACTTGATATTGACTTTTATAACAGTAGAGTTATTTCTACAACAACAAACATATAAATCCTAATTTAAAACCTTGAGCAAATTCAACAAACATCTGAAATTTTTATCAAATTCTTAAATTTTTTACACAAAATGCTTACAAAATGTTCGGGTACATAAAGGGTTTTTCAATAAGGGCGGGTAGATGTTGAAATGGAATAAAATGGCGTTTGCTGTGTGGCACGTAGCGCCGTCCTGCTGGAACCACATGTCGTCTAGGTCCATATGGTTCAATATGGGCCATAAGAAATTGGAAAGGCCACCACGTATACCGAAAAATGGGCGCAATGCGCGCAAAATTTGCGTTAATGAACACTCATTTTGATAATAAAGTTTTATCATTTGAACAGGCTGTTCAATCGTGTAACTTGCCATGATAATTTGGCACAAACAACTAAATAATAAACAAAAGATTTAACAGATGTCACCAAAACAAAATGGCTGCCACAGGGCGCCAAAATCGACCCGCGCCAATTGAAAAACCCTTTATAGTAGAGTTTGATAGCGGCTTCCGTCGCCGAATGGGTTAGTGCGTGACTACCATTCGGAATTCAGAGAGAGCACGTAGGTTCATATCTCGGTGAAACACCAAAATGAAGAAAAAGTTTTTTCTAATAGCGTTCGCCACTCGGCAGGCAACCTCCGAATGTATTTCTGCTGTGAAAAAGTTCGTCGTAAAAAATATCTGCCATTTGGAGTCGGCCTAAAACTGTAGGTCCCTCCATTTGAAGAACAACATCAAGACGCACATCACAAATGGAAGGAGGAGGTCGGCCAAACACCCAAAAAAGGATTTACGCGCCAATATAGTTTTATAGGCGCGCTACTATCTTCACACTTGCACGCTTGCCACGGATCTCTTTTTTCATTTTTTCACACAGAAATTACCAGTGAAAAGAAAATTTTCGTATGAAAGTATTTGGATGCTTCTTTTCCTTTTTTCTCGGAACGCAAATCGAAATAATGTAATGAAAATGAGAAAAAAACTTTGATTGTATTTCCATTTAACACAAAATTATTATCCAATTCATCATCATTACCACCACTTAGTTCTGCTTCTTCTCCATAATTTTCATACATAATACTAAAGAATCTTCTACTAACCTCTTCCATTTCCTTCGCTGACATTCCTTTGTGCCTTGCCGTGCCATTTTCAAATATAACAGAAAATACTCCAAGTGTTGCTTTTCATTGCTTATTTGAAGGCTTCTTTTTTCTGCCAAAATCGAGCAGGAAATCACGACACCTGTAAACAAAATTAAAAAGTAACAGTTACCTAGCAATTTAGCTTTTGTCATGCTAATATTAACATGCTAACATATGTACATATGAAATAATTTTCTACATTACCGTTTGCTTATTGACATCTTCTATTATCTAACTGTATGTAATTTCCGGTTGTATGCATTTTTTTTATGCGCGTATTTATGTATTTGTTAATCTCTGTATGTAAGAAAACCCACCTTAATGTAAATATTTGACGACTTTTTCACCTACTTTTCCTTTTGTCCTCTATATTTGCCCATTTTTTATGTAGCTGCTTGAGCTGGCTGCTGCTACACGTGCTTGCTACTATACCTCAGCTTTTGTATATACTTGAAGGGCTTAGCTATCTACCAACACATACATACTTACACATATCCACGAGTATCCATACAGCATACAATGCAATACCTGCAGTGACCATCCGAACTGTCTTCGGAACTTCCTTAAAATGGTGATAAACGTATGAAGAATTTAACTGCTTCGAATGAAACCCCTTAAGGTGACTCAGTAAGCCAAATTAAAAGTGCAACAGGTTAAATTGGCTGATATCTCATATATCAGAACTGACTCTTAGGGATATCATGAGCCTTTTTTCTGCGTCCGTGGTCGAGCGCGGCGCGAGGATCCGTCGACGGAAATCTTTCAATTTGTGAGAAGTTAGATGACATCCTTTGGAAACTATGCCAGTTGCCTATTTCGACTACTTCTTTTCCAAAAAGAGTATTGCGGGTTTACTTTTTTAACAATAAATGCACTTGGGGAATTACCGCTGCCTGCCGCGGAACGACCGCTTTTATAAAAATTATTTAAAGTTTAATTTATTTAAATCTAGTTTTGAACCCGGCCAAAACGGTCACTTTAGTTGTAGGTAGGTAGGTGAAATGGTTGAAGTAGCTGTCTGACACCTTCCAATGAGCACTAAAGCGCCGTTTTGATACCGTTATGAGACATCCAATAGGCAGAGATCTACAGCCAGTCAGAGCTGTAGATGTAACGAAGAAGGTTGCTGGGATCTAGTTTCGAGCCCAAGCTGTCGAAAAAAGAGCACCCAGTCACGTTAAACGACTAGCTGCCAACCCGGACAAAAGCTGAGCAGACTCCTTCTCTGAAAGGGGGCTTAAATGGTAAACCTAGCTTTCCGCGTGTATGCCGTTTGTCGAGTAACCGCTAAACACAGCTACGAGCTTGCGAACTGAATGGCGTGGAGTAGCCAGGACTTTCTGTGACCTCCGTCTTTTGTACCTGTAGCCAAAGGGTTTTCAGAAGTAGCACACGAAGCCGTAACCGGGTTGGTTGGTACCTGACTACCATTCGGAATTCAGAGATAACGTAGGTTCGAATCTCGGTGAAACACCAAATTAAGAAAATCATTTTTCTAATAGCGGTCGCCACTCGGCAGGCAATGGCCAACCTCCGAGTGTATTTCTGCCATGAAAAAGCTCCTCATAAAAATATCTGCCATTCGGAGTTGGCTTGAAACTGTAGGTCCCTCCATTTGTGGAACAGCATCAAGACGCACGCCATGTGACCTGGTCTATGAAAAGGTACCTTACGTGCGAAAACAAGTTTTCGAGAAAACAGCAGTTAAAGTTTAAACTTCTAAAAACCCTTGTAACTTTTTTAAATATTAATATTTTTCAATCCGGTTTGGCTTATTTTCTTCAGCATAGATCACAGTATCAATAAAATCACAGAAGCAGTGAAAAACATTTTTTTATATATAAATAAAAAAGAAAAAGTTAATGCAAATCGCAGAAATCGTTTTAAAAAATAAGTTAGCTTTTGTACCGACATCCATGCCAAAAAAAACTTATAAGACCCGGTGACAAAAATTTTTCGAAGTACTTAATACGATTCTGGTGTCAAATTTGAAAAATTTTAAATGGCATATCCAAGATGGCGCTCCAAACAAAGAAAAAATAATTTTAGTTTTCCAAAACCCCCGAGTGAAAAGTTTCAAGCGGATCTGATGAATTTTGAAAAAATATGTCCGCCATATTGGATCCGCCATATTGAATTTCTGAAAACTGATATTGGATTCGTAATCAGCAACGCCAAAAATCCCCGTGTATTGAATCTTAAGAGGATCCGTTAAATTTAAAAAAACATGTCCGACATATTGGATCCGCCATTTTGATTTTAAATAATCTCACTTCATATTCATATTCAGCGACCTCGCAAACCCCCGAATAACAGTTTTTAAATATTTTAGTTAACTTTTGATGTTCAAACAATGCCACAATTCGTGACAAAAATTTTGACAAATCCTTAAAAACCACCATTTATAAAGTTATGAATACATTTTTTGTAACAAATTTTTTGAAAACAGACTTCAGTACCGTATTCATTACACCTCAGACTATCCAGAAATGGTTCAGTTTTTAATTTGAACAAATTATTGTCTTCGTTATTCTAATTTGTATCATGACAAAAAAATCAGTCTTTTTCGTATTTGTACTTTTTTTCACTTTTAACAAACTTTTAAATAAATTATGACTTTCTGGTTTTCAGCATTTTAAAGAGCCTTTCACACACTATTCGAATCAACAAAAAAGTGAAAAATGATTTTTTGACACGTAAGGTACCTTTTCTTAGACCAGGTCACATATATATATATATATATATATACATATGCATGAAGAAATTCAGCTCCATTTGTTCTGCGCTTTCCTGAGAAATAAGTTCCACTTTAACAAGTTGTTTGACCAGGTAGAAGACGTTTGAGACCAATTCAGTCGACCTCTTCCTGGCAAGCTAATTAGCAATTTCATTTCCTTCTACGTGCCTATGTTCTGGAACCCAGATCACAGAAATCTTACCGGCACATTCAAGAGATTTGATTTCCTCCCTACAGATTTGGTTTCCTCCTGCATCGTCAGAGCCTTGAATGCAGCTTGACTATCAGAAAAAAATTTAATATCCCCTCTCTTCAACATTCCCTGAGAACTTTGCATGCCTGCATGAACCACAAAGACTGCCTTAAAACTCTCTATTTTGGACAGTTGTGAAGAAATAGGTAAGTTGGTTGATTTAGAGAATAAACCTGCTTTGACTACAGATTCCATCATGGAGCCGTTAGTGAGAACAGAGGTACCAGCCTTGACACAAATTTTCCCCTGGATCCAGTCCAGCCTACTTGGAAAGTTTGCTCTGCCACGACCCTCAAACTACAGTTTGCAGATAGAGAGATCTGTCCGAAGCTCAGAGAAATGCGGTGTTAACTGCTTAAAAATGCTACCATATTCCTTGAGAGGTCGCCTCCATAGGTCAATCGCCTTTAACCCATTAATGCTCACACATAAAACGGGTTAAGATAGGTGACTGAAATTTTCACCAAGTATTTGTGTTGATGTTAAACGGTTCATTTCCATTTTTCAAAAAAATATCTCGAAAGATGTGGGCGTGGCAAAGCGTATGATATATCATACATAAGCGTATTCGGAGAGCTACTTCTATGAAAATAAAACTTCAATATATACATAGGTTTTGAATTCAAATCAACATTTTATTTATAAAGTGACATATTATACATCTATACATTTTTAAATTTCTTAGTTATTTGATAAGTCAGTTACATGATATTAGTAAAAACAGTTATCTGGGTGCAATCCGAAACTACCTTTCATGCAAGTTTCGTACACTTGCCACAAAATTTGCATCGGCGTTGAATTCTTGAGTTATTTACGTAGTGCTTGACTCCATCGTATCTAGTTTCGTTTTCTCGTTTCCTCTTTCGTGCTGAAACTGGACGAAGTTCTACTGGTTTTGAAAGAATGCTTACCAAAATAAGGCTCCATCGATTCGTCTATAGAAAATGAAGTTCCAAATGGTTTTCCAAGCTCTTTAAATTTTGTATTTAAATGATTCAGAATAGGCTGTGCTTTGAATGCTTTATTATACAATTTGTGTATTATTATTGAAATGAAGGTACCGATGTATTTTTTTGAATTTATTCCGCGCCATTGAACCTGCCATGGTTGTACACATCACTTTCTGTCCCCAGTACATCCGAATAGCTGATACCTAAAAATGCAACTAATAAATTTATCAGGTAATCAAGTGAAATTATGGTTGAGAATAGTCACTTTGTTGCACCCACCCCATATGTGTACAATTCCTCAAGATTTAGGGTCACCGCTTCATATCCTTTGTTTACAGCGTATTTTATAGTCTGTACTTGTATATAGGTATTTTATAAAATCGTCATCAAAAATTAGTTTAAAAAGTTGTAATGGATTTACATCGTTATTCAAAATATCTGCTATAATATCCGGAGTGTGAACGCGTATTTTGTGTTTGTGCTTTCTCTTGTTTTTAGTTTTATTTTGGACCACTTTCGACGAATTGTGGGTTTTTTCTTTTTCCTTTGAGTGGAAGCCACTGACTGCGAGGTTTTTGAATTGATCACATGATTAAAACAACTGTATATTATCCACTTCTGAATTGGCAATTTTTATCGTGCATGGCCTTTTTAGAACCCCACGGCCCAAGTCGCCCAGTATACCTTAATCGTTCTCATCTGCATCATCGCAATCGGATAACTCTTGTTCTTCAGGTGGAAATAAATTCACATCGATTGAATTGGCATTTCCGATGTCGTCTATAATAACTGCTTTATCGTCCTCATTCAGATCTTCGAGCCATCCAATTATCTCCTTAGTTGTTGCTTGTCTATAAAAAGGTATTATATATGAATACCCGTAAAGCCAAACTGGGGTAGCGTTTACGTATGATAAAACATACGCAATGATTTACAAAAAGCTAAAACACATTTCGGGGCGAATTTTTCATTGCATTTTATATGTATTCGATGCTTCATGGTTTCAACTTTGAGTTAATGCACGTATTTATGTATATAATACTGTTACTTGGTTTTTTTTAAGATATAAAACTCACCTGCGTGGCATTATTCACTTTTCCGAAAAACACTACATGAATTGGCGCGAAAAATGTAAATAAAAGAGCTTTAAATGACAACTAAAAAGCTTTTCTTTTCAAATTACTCTTTTATCTCACTCGCCCGTAAATATAAAACGCTTTTATATAATATTGGGTTTTTGGTGAATTTTTGAAAAAAGGTCTTTTTGCGTATGATATATCATACTTTGTCATTAATGGGGTAAGCTGACTGCACTTTGAGCAGCTATGGAAATAACATGAAAGTCGATGGGACGTAAGTGCAAAACGGCATTCAAAATAGCACTGAGACAAGTTCTGCATACTCCGGTGATGCTGATTCAAGCAGTTCTTTGCACTTTCTCCATTTTAGTGATATTATAGCCCTTCCGAAGAGCTTCCCACCAAACTAGGCATCCATACGTTAAAATTGGCAGAAGCACTACATTTTACATCCACGATTCGCGGCTTGAGTCCCTAGTTTTTTGCGAACGTAGACTTGCAGGACTAAAAAGCTATACTGGCCTTTTTTACCAGATTTTCAATGTGTTGGTTCCAGCTGTAGTGGCACTCATATTTTATGCTATGACGACAACTAAAATGTAAATAACTGAAAATAGTTGCTGGGTAGGGAAAGCTATAAAATATTGCTTACGGGAATTTATACTTCTATTCATGTATATTTGTGTATGTGTGGGTATGTACATTAGGCCGGGTCGATTTGTAGGGAGGCAAAAGAATCGCCCATTGCTCTGTGAAAATCATATTCTAGGGATCGAAATAAGAAACTTTGCCGAAGGAACCATACCTCTAAAACGAATTCTGATGTCCCCCAATTCGGGTCGAACGAAAAATCCCACTTTGACCCATTTAGAGTGCTCCAATCGAGTGGATTTTCACAGAGTAATGAGCGATTTTTAAGTCGACCCGCCCTAATGTACATGTACGCAAAAGTAATTTTATTTTACTACCGTTCACGCTTTTTGGTTTGATAAAAATTATTGTTAGTTTGATTGCTTTTATTGCCATTACCGTTTTTGTAATTACCGTAAGCCGTAATGACCAACATGCCGTAACGAAGGGTGTGAATTAGCGCACCGGGGAACAATTTATACGCTTACAAAAGATATAAATGTAGATCTCTACGTTGGAGCTCCCTGAAAAATAGAAAGCCTTGCACACCCAGATGTTAAAAAGTTATGAATTAGTCTACTGTTTATATATGTATGTATGTATTTAGTGCCGTGTTCTTCCTGTGAATTATGTACAAGTACGAGGTGTATTCAAAAAGTATCGCTAATTTTCGAATTTTCAAAAATTATTTATTTATTCGTTAATACTTATTTTGTCCCCTTTAACGTAATCCCCATGAGATATTATGCACTTGTGCCAACGTTCCTTCCAATCCTCGAAGCACTTCAAAAAATCATTTTTTTTTAACTTGTTCAGCTCCTCCTTCGATACCGTCTTTATCTCATCAATCGTAGCGTAGCGTCGTCCTTTCATGGGCCAGATCTGGGGAATACGGTGGCTGTGGCATCATTAATGTGTTGTTTTTGGCCAAAAAGTCGCGCACAAGCAACGATGTGTGAGCAGGGGCATTATCGTAATGCAAGAGCCAATTTTTGTTCTTCCACAAATCCGGACGTTTCTGGCGCATTGCTTCGCGCAAATTGCGCATAACTTGCAGATAATATTCCTTATTGACCGTTCTGCCCTGTGACAAGAACTAATGATGCACAACACCCCTGCAATCGAAGAAAACGGTAAGCAAAACTTTTACATTCGACCGAACTTGGCGCGCTTTTTTCGGTCTTGGTTCGTGCGGCAGCTTCCATTGAGATGATTGAGCTTTGGTTTCCACGTTACAACCATAAGCCTACGATTCCTCACCAGTTATGACCCTCTGGAGCAAATTTGGGTCCTCGCGGACAGAGTCCAACATCTCATTAGCAAAGTTCATGCGATGCTGCTTTTGGTCGAAATTGAGCAGTTTTGGGGCGCATTTTGCGACGATCCGTCTCATGTCCAAATCATTGACAAAAATCGAATGGCACGAGCCAATCGATATGTCTAGGTTCTCAGCAACTTCTCTAACTTCTACCATTTTCTTCACTTCATAAATTTTTTCGTCTGTTGTTGAACTGCTCGGGCGTCCGGCACGCATTTCGTCGTTCACATCTTCTCGGCCTTCTGAGAACATTTTGTACAACCGATAAACGTTGCTTTGCTCCAAAGTAGCTTCTCCTTTGGACACAGTCAACATTCGGAATGCATCCGCGCACTGAATTTTGTTTTTCACACAAAATTTGATACAGGTTCTTTGATCGAAGACGAGCCGAAACACGTGCAAGCAAAACAGCTGTCAACAATTAACTGAACATTCAAAATGGTCCAACTCGTCGGCATGAGTGAGAGACATGAGTACCAACATATCGCCAAAAAAAAAATCGAAATTCGAATATACGTAACCTGCGAAAATTCCAAATTCGCGATACTTTTTGAACACACCTCGTATGTAAATACAGCGGTTCCTGCCCAAAGTGGAGCAACCATTGAAAAAATAGTCCCTTACAAAATATATTTATGTTAAATAAATTTTTATTTGGAGAAAATGCGTCACACAGGTAAGGTAAAAAATTATCAAAACTCAACGAAATGTTGGAGCCACTTCAAGCATGCACTATATTATAATAATTTGAGGAAAATAATACCTTTCGTGTAAAATTTTTGCGCAAATAGTTCAAAACTGTTTTATGGGCGATCTTTAGCTCTTGGGTGATGTTACGACTACTAACATTGCGAGTCAGCTTTGGTTATTTCTGTGATTTTATCGAAATTATCGACACCAAAAATTCTTGAATGGAGCTATTGCAGTATCGGCACCATAAACATCATTAACAATTTCTGGAGCCTGGTTTGAATTTTCTTTTTAAAGAAAAAACGGTTAAATGTACCGAATTTTAAAAAAGAGTAAAATAATTTTTTTTGTGTAAAATGTCGCCTTGACAACGAGCGTAAACTTTAAATAGTTTGATCGATACTTTATGAGATATCGATCACTACAGCCATCTACCGAGAAAATAAGGATTGGTTTTTGCCCACACAAATATTTATCGAGTTCAAAGAAACGAAGAGAAAAAATATATGAAAAAACTGCATGCTCTTATAATATATATTTGACATGAGGCTATATAAGTAAGCTTATTTGACAGGTTGATTGAAAATCTTAAAATATTATACCGACAAGAAAAAAGAGTAACAAAAAAAAAGCTGCATAGTTTTTAATTTTTTGCTGGGGAGGTTGAGTTAAAAATGCCTTCTCACCATATATTAACCGTCGCTACTGCGTGTGTGGTGATTCAACTAAAAACATCCCTCCTCTTGTCTTGGAATGCTTCCTCAACCCTCGGACTACTTCGGCATCGCTTCGAGGTAAAGCTCCAAGATGGTGTCTTAAGTAGGACTCTTACTTACTCACCCTGCGTCCAGGGTCGCCTGTTTTGAGATACCTATGCTCAATGCTCTGCAGCATAACTTTCCATTTCAAGTCTCTTTTTTCGTATAAAATCCTCCACAAAATTTGCGACGGCACACCATTTTTCTTCGCCTATCATCATTTCCTTGACTATTTCTTTAAGTATATGTACATGTAGGCGGCCGCCGTAGCCGAATGGGTTGGTGCGTGATTACCATTCGGAATTCACAGTGAGGTCGTTGGTTCGAATCTCGGTGAAATCAAAATTAATAAAAACATTTTTCTAATAGCGGTCGCCCCTCGGCAGGCAACGGCAAAACTCCGAGTGTATTTCTGCCATGAAAAAGCTCCTCATAAAAATATCTGCCGTTCGGAGTCGGCTTGAAACTGTAGGTCCCTCCATTTGTGGCACAACAACAAGACGCAGGCCACAAATAGGAGGAGGAGCTCGGCCAAACACCTAACAGAAGTGTACGCGCCAATTATTTATTTTTTTTGTATGTACATACACCAAGAGTTCGTTGCAGAGCTGTTCTCTCTGTATCCCACCTCTCGAGTTTGAAGAAGGTTGCTTGGCATCATAGTCTCCTGTATCTCCATAAATGCAATTTGGTGGGTTCACCTTTTCCGATTCATCTCAAATATTTGCGAAAGAACCAATGTCAGGACAAAAAGCTGTATGAGTTAATAGTTAACCTCACCGTGCTTTCTTTCTTCCCACTTTTTTAACTCGGGGTGTTAGTCTCGCTGTCCGTCTACTGTACTGCTCAGAGCTTCATCTTGTTTGCCAAAGTTTGAGCGTTTGACATCTAATGTCGGGGAAGCATGGTTCTGAGACTTCTGATATTTTTGCCTCCCATCTTCGTTTGGATTCTTGGAATATCTATCTGGATATCTATCTTTTTCAAATCCTATAGGAATGGTTCCGCTGATTCTGTTGCTGTTCTGTATGAACAAGCCACTCTGAGAGCACAGGTGCGTTGCACAGATTACAGAATTTTCCGCCGGCATTGCACCCTTAGCGAATCTGCCCATATTTCGCATCCGTATAGAAGAATCGAGTTCGTTGTGTCTCTTAAAATGTTCACTTGTTCTGCGTTGGACCACCAATATTTTCCATGAGCTTACTTAATACGCTGCTCACTTTGGCTGCTCTTGTGCCAGCATGATTTAAGTGCGCCCAGTAAGTTAGTATTGCGTCTAATTGCACTCCTAGGTATCTATTTGACCACTTCGTTTATCGATAAAGTGGCTCCCAGTACTTACATATCTACTTCTAATGGGATACATTTGTTGGTTAGAAGGATGTTGTTTACTCTGCGGCCAGTTTTAAAATGTTGTGCTCTAGCCATGTTGGTACTCGTACCATTATCTGATTTATCTTCCTTTTGGCTTCGTCAGTGTTTCGAGCGATTATTACAGCTGCAATGTCGTCTGCATATCCCACTAAATGCACGTATAAGAGCACGCGATTGCTTAGATAGCTGCAAATAATTTTCAGTAGATTATTCGGGACCATGAATTCTGTCTTTAAGGCTTCAATTACGTTGCCCCATCTTAAACTGTTGAAAGCATTTCTAATGTCCAGTGTGGCTAGTAATATTGAGGTAATGCATTGTAGTAGATCGTCTTCATCAAAAATTTGCAATTTGAAAACATTAAAAAAATTGTATATAGCAAAAAATAGATGTAGATTTTTTAACTTTTATCGGAAAGTATGGACAATCTTCATGTAAAATATTTATTTTATTAAGTTCTCGCTTTTTGATGAAAATAAAACTTTATTCAAAAAAGATGGTTACAAGTGAATCATTGAAAGTCTTTCTGGTAGATCTCGTATACCGTCGCGGTAAAACTGTTCATCTTTTGAGGCTATCCACGGATCAAGGTATTTTTTGATGGGCTCCTACTACTACTTTGGATTGCTGTAAAAAATCCATTTTTCATCACTCGTCACAGGCGAAAAAACGATGTTCAACATCCCTTGATTTTAACTCAAAAGGAACCCAAGTCCCCTGTTTCTGAATCATTCCCAAAACATGCAATCGCTTGGAAATGGATTGACGGGTAACTCCTGATACTGAAGCAACCTCTTCTTGCGTATGATCCTCATTGAGCAATGCCTTCACTTCAGCGTCTTCGAAGGTTTTTGGCCTTCATTCACGCGGACGGTCGTCAACATTAAAATCACCGTCTTTGAAGTGACGGAACCAATCTCGGCACGTTGTTTCACTCAAAGCAGCATCTCCATAAACTTTTTGTAGCTCCCGATGCGTTTCAGCCGCCGTTTTTTTTTCGAATGAAAGTGGAAAATCAACACTTCCCGCAAATGACGATTATTCGGCACAAAATCAGACATTTTTACAAAACCAAAAGTCCATGATACCAACACAAAACCACTAATGTGTCGAAGCAGTTTGTTGACCAATGTCTAAGCTGGGTTTATGACGTTTAGGTTATGTTAGAATCGACTAGCACACACTGCTGGCGGCATCTATTGAGAACCAGCGGTAATTTAGTTGCGCAACTAATAGTTTATTGTACACCGACAATTATTGAATTTACAATTCTAAGAGAAGAATATATAGTATACAAAAAATATGAAATTTTAACCTAAAGACCGTTGTAAGCAGTAAATATTTTCGTACTTCATTTTGCACAGTTTAAACCACTGTCTCTACCAAATTTCATCAAAATCGAAGAAGTAAAGTTGTTAGGTGGTGGTCGCACGTCTTTTGCCACTCATATGTATGCATGTATATACTCGTAAATATGTGATTCCTTATTTTGTATTTATCACATTTTGTGAGGTGTAAATGTAGGATAGTTTTTTATTATATCCGTTATAATTTTCATTATATTAAAAAACTATTCCGCACTTTTATCTCCTTCTTCCGCTAGTACAAATTTTCTTTTTGCGAAAAAAAATTTCCCGCCACGCTGTCCTACGTTGACTTATAGCCACCGTACACAAATACTTATCTCTCCTTTAGCCATATGAGTTGTTTGCCTTATTCGCATTTATCAGTGCGTAGACACATAACATATGCACATATTTAATAAGCCTTCGTGAGTTCCGAAGAAAAACATAAACAAAACAAAACAAAACGAAATTATGTTAAAACATGCAAATATGCATATTAGCTTTGATTAACAACATAATTTTGATTCACTTTTTTTCACAACTGCCGCATCGTACCCCACCCACTGAAATCATTTGCGTATTATTTCCTGAATTTTTCGTATGCGTATTCCAACAGTTGTCTCTTTATCCTCACATACAATGCGACCGCGACTATCCTTTGTTTCTGAATTGGGCCATCATTTATTGCTTGTGCTCCCTGCTTAACTGCTCATTATGCTTCAACACAGTTTTTTATTTGGTTTTTTATTGGAGACATTTCATATGAATATCTGCCATTCCATGTGGAAATATTTCATATGAAATGGTTATTTCAACGCGTCGCAAGGTGATGATTGTCAATTAGTCTTTACTTTGCGTGCTACTGCTCCTCTGTTCGGCGGAACTATTTCACATTTATTTTATTGCTTTTTGGTTGGTACAAGGTGGCATTTAATGTCTACTTTGAATTGATTGGTCGCGCTGGCATGCATATCTAGTGTGTACATATCTACATACATATAAAGTATCTAAGTAACGAAAAAACTTTGTCACATTTTGAATGCCAGTGGGGGGTTGTTTGTCATGTGAATAGAGTGAAACTGGTGAAAAGATGAATGTAAGCAATTTCCACAGTTTACCTAACAGGGAATCCACTTGTATCGAATTGGCTCATTTCTGGTGAATTTGAAACCATGAATACCTTGCATTACTTATTTTTCGATATATGCAGCTGGTGAATTTTACATAGCCCTAACCAAGGAAGTGTCGACTGTGTCACGCAGTACTCCCATATCAATGGTTCGGCAGTAGTACTAAATTCGACAAATGATGCAAAGTACGCGACGCATTGCTTTATCGATAGTTCCGAATTTATAGCGCGTCAGGAAGTAGAAAAAAAAAAAACGATCATAAATCAAGACTTCACCAGATGCGTTTGAAACTAAGTATCTGATGGTTGTCGGAGTCACTAGTTTTAACTTTAAGCTGGTTTTCAAAAACTCAAAATGGCGTACTCAGTATGAAGGATGAGCGTTTTATAAAACTAACCGAAATCGTATCGTAAGCCTTCAACTGTGGATAATACGACTTATTGACTTTCCGAGCCTTTAAATTAAGATATCATCGGCGGAAGCAAGCAGTTCCAATGAATACCTTTTCATCTATCACAACCAGGAATAGCAACGGAGAAAAATGGCAAACAAGTTGTACTCCAGTGCTGGTGAGTATACACTTTTGGACAAGTTACCATTGTCAGGAGGGGAGGCCGGGCAATATATCAAGATGTCCGATCACTACGTTTTGTCCACAAAAACACATTTAAATTCGTATAAATATTTTTTTATTAAATTCCATGTATTATTTTACAAAAACGTTAAATTCGGCTATAAGTGAGCCTTTTTAAAAAGATAATCAAAATTCTTGCGG
Source organism: Anastrepha obliqua (assembly GCF_027943255.1). Classification (NCBI taxonomy): domain Eukaryota; kingdom Metazoa; phylum Arthropoda; class Insecta; order Diptera; family Tephritidae; genus Anastrepha; species Anastrepha obliqua. The sequence continues at coordinate 145,319,799 of NC_072892.1, read as the reverse complement.
CACTCTCTACTGCTACTCTGCACTCGAACTCCTTCTCTGCTCGTCGGCGTCGGTCTTACTTCGCCGTTTTTACAGCGACACAAAAGCAAGCAAATTCTAAAAGCGGCCCACTGACAGCGTATATGGCGAATAAGAAATGCAATTAAAAGGTGGTGACTTCGAAATTAACTCTGTGGTTAGAATGATTTAATCTCGGCATTGTTTTTTAATTGTTGGTTTAAAGTATGCGTGACACCATTATGCAAAATTCGGCATCTAAAGTTGTTTGGAATATTCCGAGAGTGTAGCGCATCGAATATGCTGTTACGAGGCTATTAGAAACTGTGCTGTAGTCCTCAAACGTTAGTTGGATGGTTGTCTGCCATTTTTGCGCTTGTTTCCCCAAAGTGTTATTAATGTTGATTTTGATGCGATTTAACAGCCCACTGGACAGAATTTTTGACGCTATTGACAGCAGCAGTAATCCCACAGGTCACCTTTCCTTGGTAGTACGACCAGGATGCCTTGTAAGCAAACATCGGTTAGCTTCTCTTCATCGCAGATAGCATTAAAGATAGGTTGAAGAAGATTTGTAGCCTGCTCTGGGCAAGCCTTAGAAACATCTGCTGTAGTTACTTCTCAGAGATTTTATAGCAGTGAGTATCTCCTATTTGGTTGGCGAGAAAATGATGATAGACGAAGGAAAATGGAAAGCCGTCGCAAATTTCGTGAAAGATACTATCCGAAAAAAGAAGCGTGAAATGGAAAGTTATGACGAAGAGCATTGAGCATAGGTCTCTCAAAACAGGCGTCCCTGAACGCAGGGTGAGTAAGTAAGTGTCCTTCTTAGGACGCCGTCTTGGCCCTCTACCTCGAAGCAATGCGGACGCAGTCCAAGAGAAGAGGAGGGATATTTTTAGTGGACTCATCATACACGTAGTAGCGACGGTTACTATATAGTCCGGAGACATTGTTAACCCGACCTCACCGCCAAAAACAAAAACCAAAAAAAAAAAAATTTGGTTGGCGGTGAAGCAGATATTTTTTGGACGAGGAGGAGGAATTATGGCATGAAGGTTCCAACATCGGTCCATCTAAGCCACTTTCTGGACTTAGAGTGTAGGTGTTATCAGAGTTATGGTCAAACATGATGCCCATGTGGGATTCAAATGCTGGCGCTGCTGGTGCTATTTTCCTCTATTGTTTTTTTTTTGAATAGAATAAATGAAAATATTCTTGTGTTAGCCACTTGTTGACCAACTCTTTCGGCTACGTCGGCCGCGCTTTTATTTCGACTTAATCTTTTATAATGAAAAAAATATATAATATAGATATAATATATATATTTTTGTTTTATTAAATTAGCATAACCCTGGCATAATCAGTCTTCTTCATTCCTAAAAATTTTTGATTTTCGTCTTGTGACTCTTTTTGTTTTAGCGTGCGTTATGTAGATAAATGGAAAATACACCGATACTGTCAGCAAATTTGTCAAGCCCTTCGTTTTTATTACACATTTGCTCATTTTATTACTGCTACGTTGCATAGTTTTGGGCGCTGCCATGAAAAAGTGCTACGCTCTCTTTTTGTTGCAGTAGTTTGTTTTGTTTGGTTTACCTTTTAACACTTTCACTACGCTTTACTCAATTACTCTTTATTTATTGCATTTATATCTTTCCCGTTTAGCTTACCTCTTTGAGCCATTTTATGTTGGCACTTGCGTCCTGCTTCATATTACAACTGCGCCAACCAGATTTTATGATATGTCGCCTCCTAGCAGAGCTTTGTAAAAGAAAAATAAAAGGAAAATAAATAAATATTGTATATCTGGAAAAAAAGAAAAAACAATCGTTAGTTTCAGTTTACGACCAATTTCGTGTGTAAACGTTGCACTTAAATGCAAAGTGGTGTTAAATTTCGATGCCTGTCTATAAACTGACACACACACAAAGGCACATATACACACATTTATGCAAGGACAAACTGTTTTTATATTATTGCCGTGCCTACCGGCTTTATATGTTGAAAATTTTCTATATTTGCCCAGCAGCCGTGGGTTGCTTAGTGGGTTTGTACGCTATTTGTACTATTTGGTTAGACCGATTTCGGCACCCACTGTGACATGAAACATAAAATCATGGAAAAGTTGTTTTTAATAGCGATTGCCACGCAGCTGTCAGTGGCATAGCTCTGTAATGTGAAAATATTCCAAAAATTCCACTAGTCTGTGGGTTCCTCAACAAACTTAAGATACACTCCACAAATCGGAGCAAAAGTTCGGTCAAACAATTAAAAATTGGTATGAGCCTCAATTATAATTGGGTGCAATGATTTTCTTCGACTGCATTTCTGGCATTTTTGAAGTCTTTATTCATATAAGTTTAGTCTATGAAAATACGAGTTTCTTGCAGACTATAGGCAAATCAAAAGTTTCTTACTATAGCAAACTTAAGGACGATCTTCTCATCGCGCGATGCGTTTAATAGAGATGCTTTCCATTTCAATTCAACCGGGCTATTCGGGTCATGTTCTTCGATTTCGATGTAACTTAAATATGTTGCTCTCTGGTCAAAATAATGAGACACGTATTTTTTTGTTCGCCCGAAAAAAATTTTTTTCAAGAGTTATCGGCAATTTTGTTTTTCGGCTGAAACTCGATTTTTTTAATTATGAGTAAAGCCATGTCAAGTGATCCTCGAAAATTTCACTAAGTCACGGATTTGAGCGCAAGATGTCTCGTTGTGTAGTCAAAGTCATGTTAACGCTGTTCTATAAATATTTCGCGCAAATTCCAGTTTTAGCAATTGTTATTAACAATCAAAGTTTTAAGCAAAATTAAATTGAAAAATTAATTACTCCAAAACTACAATAGATAATGACGTGAAATTTTGCATACCAGTCAAGTATTGTCTGTACTATTTTTTAAGTGTTAATAACTCTTTTTATTGTGACAAATAGATAAATAAATAATAACTTTTTGTAATCAGTTGCATTTTTTCATGTTTTCTTCACGCTGTTAAACAATCGGACTTACGAATAATTGTGCGGAAAACGTTTACCTTCAATAATCTGAAATTAGAATTTTGTACTTTTACTCCATTCCCGAGATATTGACAGTTTTGTAACTTGATGCGCTCGACGGTGGCATTGCTGCCATCGGCTGATCGGTCGCGCGGCGGCTTGAGGGACCGCGCAAACTGAAGCAGCGTACAACTACGTCTCACTTTCTGCACTTTGAGTAGGACTGAAAAGCGCATCAAGTTACAAAACTGTCAATATCTCGGGAAAGGAGTAAAAGTACAAAATTCTAATTTCAGATTATTGAAGGTAAACGTTTTCCGCACAATTATTCGTAAGTCCGATTGTTTAACAGCGTGAAGAAAACATGAAAAAATGCAACTGATTACAAAAAGTTATTATTTATTTATCTATTTGTCACAATAAAAAGAGTTATTAACACTTAAAAAATAGTACAGACAATACTTGACTGGTATGCAAAATTTCACGTCATTATCTATTGTAGTTTTGGAGTAATTAATTTTTCAATTTAATTTTGCTTAAAACTTTGATTGTTAATAACAATTGCTAAAACTGGAAGTTGCGCGAAATATTTATAGAACAGCGTTAACATGACTTTGACTACACAACGAGACATCTTGCGCTCAAATCCGTGACTTAGTGAAATTTTCGAGGATCACTTGACATGGCTTTACTCTTATATAAGAAAAAAATTTTTTTAAATGCCCATAACTTAGTCAAAAATGAACCGATTTTAATAATTCTGGGTTCAAAATGATCGTAATTACTTACACGAGCGACTTCATGTAGAAATAATTGCAAAAAGTAGTTGAAAATTTTTTATTTAGCAAAAAAGAAAAAAAATTGAAATTTTTTCGAAATTCAATATTTCAAAAAGTGTATTTTTTTTTTTATAACTTTTTCCAAATCAAGAGGACATCTCAAACTTCAATTAAGCTGAATGCCCAGTAGCTAAAATGAGTTGTTTTTGAGTAATGAATTTTTGAGTAGAAAACCTGTTTCGCACTTTTTGTTTTTTGCAAAATAAAAAATTTTCAACTACTTTTTTGCAACTGTTTCTACATGAAATCGCTAGTGTAAGTAATGACGATCATTTTGAACCCAAAATTATTAAAATCGGTTCATTTTTGACTAAGTTAAAATAAAAATAAAATAAAATAAAATAAAAAATTTTCAACTATATTACTTTTTTGCAATTGTTTCTACATGAAGTCGCTCGTGTAAGTAATTACGATCATTTTAAACCCAGAATTATTAAAATCGGTTCATTTTTGACTAAGTTATGGGCATTTAAAAAAAAAATTTTCTTATATAATTAAAAAAAATCAAGTTTCAGTCGAAAAAAAAAAATTGCCGATAACTCTTGAAAAAAAATTTTTTCGGGCGAACAAAAAAATACGTGTCTTATTATTTTGATCAGAGAGCAACATATTTCAGTTACATCGAAATCGAAGAACATGACCCGAATAGCCCGGTTGAATTGAAATGGAAAGCATCTAGAATGATCGTGATGAATGATCCCCAAACGAACGTAGCATTTTCGAAATGGAACGTGCACAGTTCCGCCTAACAAAGCCTAGTGTTGAATAAGATTTCCTAAAAATTTGCTCCACGTAAATAACTAACTAAACTGAAATTCGATGAAAAAATAATGCCAACATTTTTTTGTTTCATAAACAAAACATTCCGACTATTTGCAAAAGTGATTTTGAAGCGTTTTTTTAATATTGTATTAAAAGAAAAGTGATTCTTAGAGATGCAAATTATCGATGCCCAGATTGAAGTTTATGCTTATCGTTCAGATCTTTGATGAAAGAAACAATTTTCAAACCAACTGCATAGAGCAAAAAATTAGCCTAAGAAGAACAATTACCTACGTCAGAATAAGCAGAACAAATAGTAAATGACCTATAATACTTACCTGAGGAACCCAGGAAGGAATAAAGAAAGGTGAAGAAGGTGTGCCGTGACAACACGTCGCCTGTTAGAGAGATTGGACTTAACCCATTGAAGGAAACCCGAATGAAGTCCAAAGCAAGCTAATTTGCTGATTAAGCTAGAATGAGACAAAGTATTGAAAGCTTCTGAAAAATTTGTAAATATACAGTCAACCTGAAACTCTCCTGCAAAATACGTAATGCAGTATTCACTAAACTCGGCTAAGTTAGCAACTGTTGAACGATTAGAAACAAATCCATGCGGATTTCGGAAGATTAAATTGGGGCGTGATTAGTCAGAATACAATGAAATTTTAAATACGTAATTGTAAAAAAAAAGTATGATTCATAAAAAAAATGTTTTTTTATATTTTTATTATTTTTTTAAGTTCGTAAGAAAACATTTTTATTATTTTTTTTTTGTTAAATATTTTCTAAATTTATTGTAAAAAAAATATTTTCGTAGAAAAATGTTATTAAAATATTTTTTACGAATTAAATTAAAGTAATTAAATTAAAGTAATTAAATTTTAATTTAATTAATAAATTACAATTAAAAACAGGTTTCTTTTATGAAACAAAACGTTTTTTTATGAATAAAAATAGTAATATTTTTTATGAATAAAAAAAAATTTTTTAAATGTGATATAAAAATTTAATAAAAATATTTTTTACGTATTAAATTAAAGTAACTAAATTAAATTACAATAAAAAAAAGGTTTGTTTTTTATGAAAAGGTTTAAAAAAAAAAACGTTTATGTTTATGAATAAAAATTGTAGTATTTTTTTATGAATAAAAATTGTAATATTTGTTTATGAATAAAAATACTATTTTTTTATGAATAAAACTGTAATAGTTTTTTATGAATAAAAAAAAAATTTGTGAAGAAAAAAAATTTATTAAAAATTTAATAAAAATATTTTGTACCAATTAAGTTAAAGTAATCACATTAAATTCCAATTAAAAAGAGGTTGTTTTTATGAAAAGGTTTGTTTTAAAAAAAAACCGTTTTTTATGAATAAAATTGTAATATTTTTTTATGAATAAAAAAAAAAAAATTTGTGAAGAAAAAAAAATTTATTAAAAATTTAATAAAAATATTTTGTACGAATTAAGTTAAAGTAATCAAATTAAATTCCAATTAAAAAAAGGTTGTTTTTATGAAAAGGTTTTTTTTTATAAAAACAGTTTTTTTATGAAAAAATAGTAATATTTTTTTATGAATAAAAATGGTAATAGTTTTTATGTATAAAAAAGGTAATATTTTTTTATGAATAAAAATTGTAACATTTTTTATGAATAAAAATTGTAATATTTTTTTTTAAACAAAAAAAATTTTACAAAAAATTTAAGAAAAATACTTTTTTACGAATTAAGTTAAAGTAATTAAATTAAATTTATGAAAAGGTTTTTGTTTATGAGAAAACGTTTTTTTATGAAAAAAACTAGTAAATTTTTTTACTCATAAAAAAAAATTTTAGCTAATAATTTGACTTTTATGTATATAAGTGTAAAAAAATTACAGCAGCCGCTTTTCCTAAATACAGTTTACAAAAACTCCATGTAATTTGCTTTGTAATGCCATCTTGGGATTCCTCAAATAAAAAGTCGATACCAAAAATAAATTATTTCAATTACAGTGTAGCCAATATTCGACGGACCCATCTGGCAACCCCGTATCTTTTGACAGAGACGTCAGATCGCTTAATGACATACCGCGTTGAAAGCGTCAGTCTAAGCAGATTTTTACCATGGAATAGTACACGCCACGCAAGCGCTCCCAAATTGTTGAAATTTACATTCAACAAAAGAAGTCAATTGTGAAAACTCAACGTGCGTATAAAAAATTAAATAATGTGAAAAGTGCGCTTTCTAAGAACACCATTAAACGTTTGTACGAAAGGTACGACCAAGGCAATTGGATGGGAATATTGCTCTTGTACGGGCCAGTGTTGAAACGTCGCCAAGGACATCCCAAAATCGCCGTTCTCAGCAGACGGGCATTGCTAGGACCACTTAACAACGAATTTTCCGCATTGATTTGCATTTATTCCCATATAAGATTCAATTGACGCAAAGATTGTTGCCTGCGGACAAGCCTCGTCGATTGGAATGGGCCCAAAAACACATCGTCGGGTCCGTCGAACATGGGCAACCCTGTATATCAAAAAATTCCCAAGTGCAAGTTTTTTTTCAATTTCTTTATTTATCGAATCTTTCTAGCATAAGAAGCTAAGAAATAAGCTTAGAAATCTCCATAAAGGACGAGAAATAAGCTTAGAAATCTCCATAAAGGACGAGTTTTCAATCTCTGATTCTTCATGGCTGGTAGCCGGAAAGGCCTAGTTACCAGTCCCCCATAAAGCTTCCGTTAACCTGATTGTGTGTGTATTAAAACACTTTTTATTTTTTTATTTTTTAGATGTGGTTGGATTGAATGGAGGCAACCGAGAAAAGGCCTAGTGTTCAGTCTCCTTTGAAATCTGTTTTATCTCTCATAGCAATGAGGCCATAAAGAATGGCCGAGATTCTGTTGCCTACGTGGTCGGGCCGTCGTGCGAGATAGATAATTAAGATTGTGTAGACTTGAAGATAACTTTTTTTCTCACTCGTGTGTGACCTTCATTTAGAAGTAGACTCCAGGCTGATTCATTGGGATGATCTTCTAGCTTTTGTAGGTTTTTTTTGCTCCACCGGACTATTTCATCGGCTACACAAGGTATGCAAATGTCTATGTGAATGTTAGCGTTCCTTATAAGCCATGACGTTCCCGTTATTATCCGCTAGGCGTTAGATCGCACTCTCTGAAGTTTTCCTGACTTTGAAGTTGTAGCAGCTCCCAATATTTCTATCCTACACATTAACCAGTTAACTGTGATTGACGAGTATACTCGTCATGGAGAAGTGGCAAAATTTTGTGTATTGACGAGTATACTCGTCATGCGTATAAATTAGTGACCATTGGCTATTTAAATTACAATTTTTGAGAAAAACAACATATATTCTCAAATTTCAAGATGTTTAGAATATGTTGATGCTATGCCGGAATTAAACAAATAAATAAAAAATATAAACAGTTTGAGATGATGTCATGCTTCCCCGTATGCACTGGTTGAAAAAGTTCACCAGTTCGCATAATGAATTTATTTATGTGCGAAGATAACTTTTTTTAGATGTTAACCTAAAAGGGGCAAAGGCAAAAGTAAAAAAGTGGATTTATAAACTAGAAAGCTAAGTCGTGTGTGTCAGTGCATATCTTACCAGGTGTCTGCGGTTCTTATTAAATAAGTACAGTGCAACGTAAGAATTTCAAGTGCGTAAATATTATAAAGTTGTCCAGAAGTTCTGTAAATTACTATTTTTTTATTTTTAGTTCATTTGTCCCCAATTTTAAAAAATTAACCCATCTTTTTCATCCAATATCTTACCAGAGCAACTTACTCTGTGATTGACGAATATACTCGTCATACCTCAATTCTGGCGACACAAAACTGTGCGCACTTTTAAATGGGAGCGCCACAGTTAACTGGTTAAAGAGAGCTTCTTTGAAAATTTGTAGTGCACGAAATTAACTTTAGCAATAAGGTAGGTAGGTAGGTAAGATGACAAAAGTACCCCAGGTACACTTTAAGTAGCACCTACGAGCCGTTTTGATACCATAATGTGGACCACTACCTGTGAAAAGATTTAGGGAAGAGAAAAACCGTCTACAGGCATCCAGTGCTGTTGTTGTAATGGAGGAGAGAAAAGGGATCTAGGCTGGAGAAGTCATCCCCAAAGGGCACGCTAAAGAATCTCAAGCGCCTAGCCGCCAGAGCCGGACATTTGCAGAGAAAGTGTTCAACAGTCTCTTTCTCTGGAGGATCCCCACAGCTTCTGCAATAGGGCTTGTACGGAATTCCAAGCTTCTCTGCATGATGATGACCGATGTTGAACCGATGATGACACCGATGTCTGAGAAGGGGACAACTGGAACCGGTTCTGCCGACCCCTTTCTGGCAGGCTCATCGGCGATTTCATTTCCCTATATATTCTTGTGAGAAATACACTCCATTCGACTTTTTTCCTAGTAAATTTATATAGAATTGGAAACTGATAAGAACGGCGTTGAAAAGAAATTTAAAAAGCCGCTTCTATGTATATAAGTATATTGGGTGTTTTTTAAGAGCTTGATAACTTAAAATGCTAAAACAAAACAAAAATATTTTTGGAATGAATATTTTTTATTACAATTTCGTAAATAATTCTATTGCATTTTTTTTTAATATAATATCCGGCATATGTCCGCCGCGGCTACGACTTACATCGTTCATTGGATCTGTACAATTTTTTACTACTCTTAACAATAAATCTGGTTGTATGCCATCAGTGGTGGCTTGAGTATTGCAATAAATGGATTGTTACGTGCGCTGTATGGCAAGTTGCATCGTCTTTTTGGAACCAAGTATCATTGATGTTTTTAGCTGATTAATCGGTGGAAACAAAAATTCACTCAACATGGCTCGAAAGTGCTCGCCATGCACCGCAATGGCAGCGCCTTTTTCATTTCGAAAGAATAACGGACCACTTATGCCGCCAGTGCTTTCTGAACTTCGTGAACAGATTTCTTTTGTTTTTGCAAAGTAAATTTCCACAATTGGGAAGCGCTGCTCTGGCGTTAAACGATTCATGATGGCCTAATTACTGAACAGAAATGTGAAGACAGTTTGCCATTCTCAGCTGGGAAATCATAGTTATCGATATCGACAGTTCTTGTGCAACTAAAAACCACCCGTTACCTGCAAACGTATTTTATTAGCTTAAACTCTAGGGCACTCTCACCCTTGTATGTGTGCCTTATGGAATGTTCGTTGTTTGAATTTCGCTGATTTTTCAACAAAGTTTTATGGGCAGTAGACTGCGTCTTTAACTATTTGCTTTTGTTTTTTATTGCCTTTCGGCTGCTTATTATGCTTTTTTTTCATACCCCTTTCCGTTTTTACACCGACTTACTCATAAAAATTCCATCCTTTGAATTTATATTGAGTGCCGCGATCTCATTTTTGTTGGTGCTGGGGCTGTTGTTGTTGTTGAATTTTATGCTTCTCTGCCGCACTGCAAAGTCGCCAAACGTCAAGTGTACTCGTAAATTCTCATGAATGTCTTTCATGTCAAAACAACAACAACAACAACAACTACTACTACTACTACTACTACTCGTACAACAGTCACCTTACTATATAAAGGCAGCTTTTTCAACGCTTTATTATGCTTCGTAAATTGCCAGCCCAGAGATAACCTCTGACACGCACACTTGCACACCTACCAACCATGCACAACACTCACAAAGCGCTCACAAAGCCCTCACTCAAACAATCAAACGAGCGTGTAAGCGCCTAAGAAATTCCAATAAGCAAGCAACCTCATTACCTATGCTCCTCCTGCAACTCGGCAATCGCCAGCACTTACCTGCTTTTATAATAACTTAATTAACCTGCGAAATATTTCAATGACAAATTTGCTCCGACAACTATTTGACTTCTGACTTCTTTTGACGCCAGCGTCGTCATTGCCAACACCAACGACGCACTTGAATGGAGCTATGGCGTTTTCTCTTATTCCTTGTATATATGTATGTGTGTGTGTATGTATGTTCTTATTTTTGTTTCAATGTTATCTGCTTGTTACTTACCAGTTGAGTTGAGTTGAGTTGAGTTGGCGGGCGGCAGTTCAGTTTGCTTGGTGGCACACGAAAATTTTCTGCCATTCAGTATAATAAATCAAACTTTTCGCAAGGTTGCGCACAATTAGGTTCACAATTTTTGAGTGCATGGCATTATATTAGGCGCAACAACAAGCCGATGAAGTAAATGAGAAGGCAGGCGTTTGTAGAGAAACAAAAGCCAAAAATGCCACCACTTCTCCTAAGTCGCTGGTCATGGCAACTTCATTACACAAGTGCGCCTAATTAAATGGGACTCAAAGTGGCTGCTAACTTTCCACAAACGCACACACACACACACACACAGGATGTTGTATGCGTGTATGCGTGTTTAGGCTGTTTATTTGTTTTCGTGTTTGCAATGTTGTTCTTTTATTATATTTAAGTTGCGCGTGCGAAAACTTTTCCGTTTTGTTTTGATTTTATAACTTTTTTTTTTGATATTTTATGTCATTGAAATACTTAGGCGTATTATTCGGCGCTTGGGGTTTTAATAAATCTCTTCTCAATGCGGTTATAAAATTGGTTTTCTTAAGTTCTTTCAAAGTGGTTAACATTGCGGAATAATCAAAACAGACAAATAAGTTTATGGAAGCTTAGGAGATATGCGAGGTGTGGCTACTAAGTTCAGTGAACTTTGCCAGTAAAAAACTAGCAAAGTAATCACAAGCAAACTTTTATTATCGACCAACGCAATAGCCTCCTGCATACAAGCATTCGAACATTGTTCTCTTGACCAGAAGCAGCTCCGGTAATATGCCGTAATAAACCGATTTAGCCCCAGTATTTTAACCCCCGCCATTGTGAGTTCGCGTGAGCTGCATCTTCAACAAGAAAAAATCGTAGCGGCATGTCGGGGATATGGGGGAAATGTATTGGAACGCTGTTTTCGCAAAAAAACTCTGGCGCAATAAACGAGAGATAAACCAGCGCGCTGTCGTGGCGCAAGACTCAGGCGTTCTCAGCTTTCTCGCTGACGTCCAGCCACACACAGAAGATGCATGCCCATACTTGCTACAAACCGCCAAAGTAGAAGTGTACAGTTACTGTCTATCCGGCAGGAACATAATTGCATTGAATGATGACGCAAATATCGAAGAAGCGATTCACATTTTCTTCTTGGACAACCTGACTTTTTCCAGCCGCTGCTGAATGTACTTATGTATATCGCGAATCTTCAAAGTCTAGGACTCATCACCACCTGAATTATTTGCAGGTTTTCCAAGGGTTTTTCACCAGATTTTACTAAACATTCGATCACATGATGTTGCTTCAAAACTGAGATACGTATTTTTACCAATTCACCGAAAAATTTACTTTCCCAAAAATACTCCTTAAGCACACAATATCGATTGAACAACTTTGAGAACTGGAAGGAACTACTCGACTGGAAATCCACGACCTTTACTCGAGAGGGAGGAAATATTTTCTGAACAACATCAAGACGCACACCCCAAATACGAGAAGGAAGTCGATCAAAAACCTAAAAGCAGTGTATGCGCCCGTTGTTTATTTATTTTAATAGGAGATTGGCACACACGGCCATCGAACGGACGTATGTTTTTGGCGAAACCACCCACTTTCATCAGAAATATGTATTTATTTTTATATTTCCATTTGAATAATAGAAATGAGCAATTAGCTCAATAGGCATGACACACATGTAGCAGTACTAATTAAAGGGGTTTCCAATAAGAGGTGTTAGTCCCGTCAAGATCAATAGTCTCGTTGCTTGGGTGGCACGTAGCGTCGGCTTGTTGAAAATAAACGTTGTCCAGATCAACACCATCCAATTCCGGCCATAAAAAATCGTTAATCATCCCTCGATAGCGCAATCCATTTACCGTAACTGGTACAATGACTCCACCGGACCATAAACCGCACCAAACAGTCACATGTTGAGGATAGACAACAATAACTCTTGGATTTTCTGAGCCCAGATCCGACAATTTTGCTTGTTGACGAAGCCACCGAGATGGAAATGGGCCTCATCACTCAAGATGATTTTTTGATGGAATTCCGGATAATTTTCATGCATTTCAACGACCCAATCGCCAAAGACACGAAGTTGTTGATGATCGGTCAGCTTGAATTCTTGTATTAACTGGACTTTATAAGCCTTAAGACCCAAATCTTTATACAAAATACGGTGTAATGACGTTTGTGGAATGCCTAATTCCAAAGAACGACGAGGAATGGACAAACCTACAACAGCAATAATTTCGGCTGTTCTTGAGCGACGTGCACGGGTTTTATTCTCCACCTCACTAACTTGTCCCGACAGCTTGAATTTTTTCACCAATTTCTGTATTGCGGTCCGACAAGTAGTAACGTCTTATAATTCGATGTAGCCGGCTGCACGCACCCAAAAATTCGTCGTTATCTTGCTCATGCGTCGTTACCTTGCTTGTACTGCAAGCGAAGCGCGAAACGAACGACAAAGAGGCACAATCGGCCCCCGCGTTCAACAACGTTCGACATCTGGCTCTCTTCTACTTAAGTGAACATATATATATATGTATATGTATGTATATGCGCATTTGTATATAAATTCACATATTTGTATTTGCATGTGCCTTCTTCCTGTGTGCATGGTAATGAACCATTTCTCTGTTGAGAATAGGACGATGATAGGGAAAGTAGGAAATGAAAGGGAGTGTTTCGAGTGTAATGTGTCTTGAAGAAGGCAAATCGATGATGTTGCCTCTTAGTGTTGTTGACTTACTAACGTCCGATGCGCAATCGAAATTGAACATATCTTTCATAATTTTGATAAATGTTTCGTCATTTTTCACGTTTGTGTAAATGTAACTTGATCAATTCCATTAACCTCCTTCTCTAAATCGATACAAAATATCTTTCAAACAAATAAAATTAAAATTTTCTTTTGAAAAATGCAACCATTCCAGCAATATTTTCTTATGACGTTGTCACGTTCAACTATCTTCAGTAAACCGAGTTTACAGACAACCTCTTTTTTTATTAATGGCGTAGTTTCTGCTTGTCAAATATCAAAATATGACAGCTTCAAAAGTTACATGTACCGAAATAGCGGGCAATTCAAAATAACATCTGCTATTGGAAAACCCTTAATAACGAATCAGAGAACCACTTACGTTAAAGAGCAAATTTACTTTATTTAATTAATCTTGTTATCAGTGCTAATACCTAATAATTAATAGCGTGAATGCGTGTGAGCCCTTTGACGGGTCATCTGAGAAGAAAGCTGATGCCTTTGCTATAGCATTGCTTGGCCTATCAATAATTAAATGTCGAGACTCGGTAGATCTAGTGAGAGTTTATTACATAAAAGCAATGTACTGGAAATACTGAGAGAGGCTTTGATTATCCAAGTTAAACGACATTGGCAGCGTTGCCACATATATAAGTTATTTCCATAGTTTTTCGCAAACAATGTTTGGCTTTTCAAAGACATCAAACAGATTTTGTACTAACATATTGCATTTCCAAATATTATACATATATACATAAATACCTACTCCTCCCACGCACATATCACTTTTATATCATCCTTCATCATTGCTTTATAAATATTTTCTCTCAAAGCACTTTATTTCATTCTTATACCTGCTGAGCATACTGCTCACATATTTATACGAACACATTTACAGATATTCATATTTAATTAGCTCATCGCTCATTGGTCGTAAAAAAAGTAGTAAATGTAAGCGAAGCTAATGCATCTGAGCTGATCTGAGCGCACCTGGGAAGTGAAGTCGACGAAAAACGTCAACGATTCCGATTTACGAGCAGTGTCCGGCAGCACAATACAACACTAATGGATAAAAACCAAATACACTACAAGAACAATGCATTATCAATCGTAAAGTGCCGAGTGAATGTACTCAACAACAGCACTGTCACCAACTGTAACCTCTTGCATACTTACATAGTACCAACAACAATAATAATAATGCAGAATGGTTGTATATAGCACCATGAGCGACACTAGAAGAGAGGTTGACCTTTCTCAATACCTGTTATGAGCACAAGAGCTGCATGCTGCAACATAGTTGTAAGCATTAAAATGCTATTATTGAAAGGAAGTTAAATTGAATTTCCGTTCGAGTTTATACCGGAAACTATTGCAGCAGCAGGCAGCCTGTAGCTAGCAGCAGGCAACAGCAAAGTAAAAAGCACCTAAATAGAAAATAATAAAAATACAAAAAATCTACTATGTATAAATTGTGAAAAATTAAAAAAAAAAATCCTCTCTGCTTTAACTGGGGAGTAAAATGAAAATTGAATTCACAGTAGAAGTGATGATACTACTGCTTCACTGTGTTTGCTATTGGATGTAGTGGAGCTTACTCGTGCATTCATCGAATATTATTGGTATTGATGATTTGCTGCTTTCACTATTTTTGCTGCTACTGCTGCTGCTAGTGCCCCAGTTGGCAATCATGATGATGAAAATAATGGCGATGACGATAAAGCTTGCGCTATTCAACAAAATGGATAAGTTTGAAATTTATGAAACAGCACTCGTAATATGCGCAACAACAATTGCTAAGTACAAAAACAAAAGAATTTTGCTTCATAGCATCGTAAGTAAGTATCTTACCGGAACTAACTCTAAAAGTCACCATTAAATATTTACGTGTGTCCTCCTTACTCTTCGTTAGTGCCACGCGCCACATGCCACATGCTGTTCAACGACAATTGAAGCTAAAACCAGTGGGGGTGTAATACCCAAGTTGTGAATATGCGATGAGTATTAGAGCGATGAGTGTTTGCTTGATGGGGGTTGCATATAAATTATCAACGCGCTAAAACTGAGATAAAGATGGACCGACGTTAGCGTGCATAAGCGTACATTCATAATATTGCATATTTTATATTATTCCCTTAATATTCTAAATATTATTTGAGTTTGTAGTTGGCTAATGTTCTTTTCGAGATTACGGTAGGAATTGAGGCACAGCATGCATTTGGAATAAAAAAAAAATTAAATAAAAATATTAATGAAAAAAGTAATACGAATGAAAATATACTTATCTATACTATAAAGGTGAATGTCTGTACGTTGTCCGCGCATAACTACGAAACGACAACACCAAATGACGTAAAAATTATTATACATTCATATTTTCACCCAATGAAGGTTATAGGCATGTTTTTATGATGGAACTCCCTTCCCACAGCCCCAGGCCGCGCCACCACTCTCATTCGTCACTAATAATCGAATATTTGCTTAAATTTAATCTAAAAAATCTTAGTTTTTCCTATTTCCCACTATTTATAGCACACTCTAGACTTCATAATCCGCATAAGCTGTTCAACTATGACCCAAATGCAAAGTTCAAAAACGGTTTGAGATAGAAAATTAATAAAAATAATTTTGCTTGATTATTTTCTGATTGGTTGTTTTGATTTTATTCAACGAGGCATGGCAACGGAGGATGCCGGGTATTGTAATATTATGGTTATTAATAAAAAATTATTTTCTATGAAATTATTGTTTGTAATTCTTTTATATGAGTATACATATCCTAAATCCCTCAAAACTACTCCTACGCGAGCGGGCCCACGGGTTAAAGCTAGTATATATTGGGTAGTCGAAAATGTCTTTTCGTATTTCTAATCAAACTTCAACTCATGTTTTTTATATTTATAATGAACTTTATTAAGCCAAATATGTATCATTTTGGTTGACCACCTTTTGTCATTTTTCTTCTAGAGACATTATTCCATCAGTGTAAAACTTTTGTGGTTTCTCGGCGAAAAACTACGACGAGTAATTTTCACAGGCTTCTCTTGAAGCCAACTTTACTCCATTAAGGGAGTTCTGCATTGACCGAAACAAATGGTAGTCCGATGGTACAAGGTCAGGGCTATATGGTGGATGCATCAAAACTTCCCAGCCAAGCTTTGGCCAAGTCATCAAAAATGTGTGTGGCCTAGCGTTGTACTGATGGAAGACGACCCCCCATCTGCTGATCAGTTCTGGCCGTTTTTTTTCGATTGCTTGCTTCAATCTCATCAGTTGTTGACAGTAAAGTGTAGAGTCAATCGTTCGAGCAGGCATAGTGGATGAATCCTTTCCAATCCCACCAAACACACAGCATAACCTTTCGAGGCGTCAATCCTGGCTTTGTGACCATTTGTTGAGCTTCACCACCCTTGCACCATGAACTTTTTCGCACATTATTGTCGTATTTGATCCACTTTTCGTGTCCTGTTACCATTCGCTTCAGAAATGGTTCGATTTCATTTCGTTTCAGCAAAGAATCGCAGATGTTAATTCGGTCCATTAAATTTTTCACAGACAATTCATGTGGTACCCAAACATCGAACTTCTTTTTGTAACCAGCCTTTTTTAAAAGGTTCAAAACCGTTTGATGATGAATGTTTAGTGCCTTGGCGATGTCATGGCAGCTTATGTGACGGTCCTGGTCAATCTTTCCATAATTTCATTGAATTTGTCAAGGATAGGTCGACCGGAGCGAGGTGCATCTTTCACATCGAAATTTCCAGAACGGAAGCGAGCGAACCATTGTTGTGCTACACGAACTGATACAGCATCGTCTCCGTAAACTTCACAAATTTCATTGGTGACTTGCGTGGCATTCTTCCCTCTTTTATACAAAAATTTCAAAATATAGCGAATTTCTTCATTATTTTCACTTATTTTTGAACAGCTATAACTTTTTTCCAACTTCTCCGAATTTAATTTTTTTTGGTTAAATGAAGCTTAAAATGTCACCTTTCTAACACTATATGATATATACAATGTGATTGGTAGCACTGGAGATAGATGACTCAAACGACATCTATTGACAAAATACGAAAAGACTTTTCCGACTATCCAATATATATATTTATAATTGCCGCTTACAGCCTTTTTGTGTGTTTGGCCGAGCTTCTCCTCCTATTTTTGGCGTGCGTCTTGATGTTGTTTCACAAATGGAGGGGCCTATAGTTTTATACCGACTTCGAACGGCAAACGGTTTTTTATGAGAAACTTTTTCATGGCAGAAACACACTCGGAGGCTTGCCATTGCCTGCCAAGGGGCGAGCTAATAAAGGAAATAATTTTCGGTCAGGTTCTTTCTAAACTGAGCCGTACGAGCGAGTACCTCGTTTTCATTTCACAAACCATCCACATATACATACAAATAATATTTATATTTGAACGAAAGCAGCACGAAGAATAACCTGCTGACAATTCCCGTTGCAGTTGAGAAACAAAGCGCGCTCTCTACAGCTCTCATTATATCCATTTATTTGTATGGTGCAGAAATATGGACTAGTGTTACAAAGAGGAGACTGTTTTGAGAGCATGAGAGAGTACTACACTTCATACAGCCATGGACAGATAAATAGCACAAATGTAAACCTTATATGTTAAGTAAAGTTTTTAGTATAAACTCTGCTTTGATCAAATAAATTTGTTTCTTTACATTTATTACCGTTTTTAAGCTTACATTTATGCGAGGAATATACCGTTTTTCTTCGGTGGAATTTTTTGCGTTCTATTTCATTTATGCTTATTGTTGTTTTGAAGTGGACACAAAAATATCACATTTTAACTTGTGCAGCCGAGAGTAAAACTTTAATATTGTTTCAGGGATTTTTAGTATACATTTTGTTTCTTAAATAAAATTTTAAAGTTATTACTAAAATGGGCCGTGAAAAGCATTGCACGCCGTATGAGTCAAAACGGAAAAAGCTATGCAGAAATAGCGGAAATGCTGATGTGCTCTCGGAAAATGGTTTATAATGCTCTTAATTTAGTTAAGAAAAATTCATCCTATCTAAGCAAAAAAACGGAAAGAAAACCAAAGCCGCGAAAAACTGTTGTTAATGTGGATAGAGCTATAATACGCAAAAGCAAAGCAGATCCTTTTAAGTTGGCACGGCAAATAATGCTTCAAATAAACCAAAAATCTGGTATACAGGTGTCCAGAAAGCTTGTACGAAGGCGACTTAACAAGGCACAGCTGTTTAGCCGCATAAGCAGAGAAAAGCCACTCCTCTCAAAAAGACATACCAAACACCGACTTGCCTTTGCAAGCCCACAAAGACAAATCTATTCAGTTTTGGAAAAATGTACTTCTTAAGAGGAGACCAGATGGGAAAACTATTGTACGTCGTCCAAAGCGCTAAATCCTAGGCTCACAAAAAAGACGAATAAAGACGGCGGCGGAAGCATCATGGTTTGGGGAGCTTTTTCCTGGCATGGTGTTGGGCCGATTGTTCGCATGATTGGTAAAATGGATAGATTTCAGTATCTGGATATACTCCATGCTGGAGTCACTTGTGTTTGAGTTTATGCCATTAAATTGGACATTTATGCAGGAAAATGATCCAAAGCATACTGCAAATACAGTGAAGCAATGGCTCAGAAAAGAAAAAATGAATGTACTGGATTAGCCGGCGCAGAGCCCTGATCCAATAGAAAATTTGTGGAATGATGTTAAGGTCAAAATCGCTAACAAAACTTTTAAAAATGTTGATGATTTGTGGGCCGCAGTTGAGGAGGCTTGGTACTTGATTCCAAAGGAAAGATGTCAAAAGCCTGTAGAAAGATATTATTTCTTAAATATCTGATTTGTTTAGGTTAGGTTAGGTTGGTATGGTTGCCCAGGGAGTGAGCACACTTGGGCGAAGAAAGATTCGTCCATTGTGATACCATTATGCAGGAGGTAAGGTGAAAGGGAAAGACCGATGGGATGCAGGGAAAGGGCGGGGAGAGGTGGTGATGGGATGGTTAGGAGCGTGCGGACCACGAACGATGACTATGTTTGCGTCAACCGCTTTATGCTGCTGATGATATTCATCAGATTTTTAATGTCAGCGTCAGCTATATCAGCAGGCGCGGCAAAGAAGTAAGAGCCAAGATGCCTGGATCTTAGCCCCGCCAGAGCAGGGCAGCTAAGGAGAAGGTGCTGAGATGATTCCACCTCATCCTCCATACATCTAGCGCAAAAAGGACTCGAGGTGATTCCAAGTCTCACAGCATGCATTCCTCGCGCATTGTGTCCTGTGATTTATTTACTACTTTTGCTATTAATTGGAATTTTTGGGGATGTGCTATTTATGTGTCCAGGAGGTTTCGTGAGTTATCAACGTTCTCGTAAATTAAATCAGAACTGGAATTCTTTTTGACCATTTCTTTGTTTTAAAGTGGAAAGTTTTTTATTTTTTATGTTGCTTTTTTCCCAAAAAAAATAGTTATTTAAAAATATATTTAACTCTTTGCTTTCAAAGTCTAAATGTGCTACTTATATGACCAGGACTGTATGTGCGCAAAATTTATTGCGTAGGCTTCCAAGCGTGGACAGCAACAAACAACAACGCTCATTAACATAATGGAAGCTGGACAGAGGCAATTGATGTATTTTTTGTTTTTTTTTTTGGACTGGCTCTGAGTCGTCAAAGCGCAGCGGTTAAGATGGCTGGGTCACATTACAAGAATGGATGGTACGAGGGTGCAGAAGAAAATCGTAGAAGCCAGAGCGTGCAACACTAGTGCAAGAGGAAGGCCGAGAACAAGATGGACCGACGAACTAGAGGACGACATCAAGAAACTTAGTATAACGAACTGGAAAAAAGTCGCAGGCGTTCGAGACGTATGGAGGTCCCACGTGCAGCAGGCCAAAGCTCACAAAGAGCTGTAGAGCCAAAAGATGATGGCTCTGGGTCAACAAACAGTTGAAATGCCAAACAAGAATGACGAGGAGTATGTATTTGCAAATCATAGTCACTGGATTTGTAAAACTTACAAAAAAAATTAATAAAATTTCACCAAAGCTTCAAGATTCTTTAACAAATTTGTAAGATTTTGTATAGCTCATTCAACTTTATTATGATTTTGTTACAAATGGCTGGTATTAGGTTGGGGAATAAGTTCATAGCGATTTAACCGAAGACTTTGTAAAGGTCCAGCATCTTTCTCTTAAACACTCCAAGGGATGCCTCATCGGATGTTGTCATCGTTCAAGCTTCTGCGCCATATGGGCCAGGACGGGCATGATGAGAGCCTTGTAGAGTGTTAGTTTTGTTTCGCTGAAACCTCCTTCGGTATCAAATGCGTCGAAGAGGTCCTTCCCAATTCTGATGGCACTGCAGGTATTGAACAACGTCGACTTTATTTTATTCTTCTCTAGGAAAGACTGCAAAATATTGGTTGGAGTACTGACGGGACACTGTCTCACCGCGCATTACGCAGCCAAAATGGGATTAGCCCACGAAACGAATGCTAGAGGTACTTTGAAACACCTACAAATGTATCCAGAATCAACATATTTCACCCTTAAAGGTTATGACTCACAAAAGGCTGAATGGGGTTGTTAAAACTCGCGAAGAGGTGCACCAAGAATTGCATAGAATAATTTTTCGACCTTAAAATTATATATGGCACTGGTAGCACAATAGCCCCTAGAGCTCTATGTGAGATCTTTTTACAGATCAGCCAGCACCACTTAACCTAACCCACTAGCAACGAGTCACTCCATTAGTGTTATAAGTAAGGCTTATCATCGATTGCTGAGTGCTTTAGATTGTAGTTTTATCAGGCGCTCCTTGTTTGTGTGACTATACAGGTAGCACCGACATGCTCTGCATATTGCCACCATACGTGGCCTCTCTTGTGGCTAGCACGAGACATATGGCACAATAATGTAATATCGCCACAGGTGAGTGGTAGTTGAGTGTAACAGATGGCGACTGCCATGACTGCAGAAAAAATTCAGCCAAGCACTCACCCATACATGCCCTGCAGTACCATCGAACGCTACGAAAACCCCTGCCAATTCGAATTACCTACTTTGTAGCGGGACTTACTGTGATAGTATCCATGTATTTGTTGCTAGTCTGCGGGTTTGAGTTGGTTGTCATTATTGTAATTATATTTTGAAAAATTAATTACAAGTATTTAAAAATGCCTGAGGTGCAACGTTTGTCACGCCAAAGGGTAGGCGGCCGGAGTTACGGACGTGTGCGAAGCGTGAAAAAACGAGCAGATTTCTCCCCTAGTTTAGCGTTTGAGATAGTTACTCAGCTAGAAGTTGTGCCGTCAAAGTGAGGCATACAAAAAATTATGTATAAATTAGGGCATTATGTTGCTGCCAGCGGCGTGCAACAAAAAACAAGAACACTTCAGCCATTAACTCACTAAAAGTGTGGCAAATGTTTTAATTGTTGTTGTGCCGTGCAATGTTTTAGTTTAATTGTTGTTTGTGGTTGACGGCGAGGTGAGGTGAAATGAGTGGGGCGCTGCAGAGCGGGCGTAGCGGTGCAAATTCCTGCTTATAAAGGTGGCAACTGCATCAAAATTAACAAAACCAACAATAACAATTCAAGCATTACATTGCACACAATGCCTGCGTTTCGTGCAAAAGTATCCACTATTTGTGTGTGTATGTGTGTACGTGTGTGCGTGTGTGTGTTATTACCTTTTATGATGTTTACCTTTGCGCCACGACAATAGCGTCAAATAAATTTTAGCCTTGTTATGAAGGTATTTTTATGAAGACATACACATGTACATACTATATAACTGATTTTGTTGTTGTTGTTTTTTGTATGTTTTTTTTTTTATTCATTTGCTATGCACGAGTACACTGCCACTCTGCAGCGTCTACGAGCGCTTGTCATGAGATTTCTGCAGTGTGTGGTGGTGGCATCAGCACGTTGCCACATTGCCACATCGCCCACGGGTTGAATTGGCTAGCTCGGCTTGGCTGGGGCTTGCGAGGAAATGAGTTTCACGAAAAAATTCCTGTTGCATGCTTTGAAGTAATTCCATTCTTAAGCGCCATCGTTATTGTTGCTGGCAATTGTTGTTGTTTTTGCTTTTGTTTATGCATGTTATGTTTTGTTGTTGTTGCAGTGTAATTATTGTACCTACAACTAGCATTTGCCATTACAATGAAGCGAAAGTCAAAGCAAGGCAGTGTTTCGCTTATTGGTTGTATGAACGTGAGGAAAGTTTTCACCAAAAATGCAGGTGCGGTTCAGTGAATTTACGGTATTAATGGAATGTTTTTATAAAAATATAAATTTTTATAAAAAGTTGGCTTTTAGGGTCGGTTAAAGAATGAGTTGGAAAAATGGTAAATAATTTCCGTCTGTCCAAATAAATTCCGTCTAATAAGGCAAAACTTAAAAAATATTATTTCCGAAAAACGAAAGACTTTTTAATGGCAGAAATGCACTCAAATCATTTTTATTCACTCTCCTTTTCTGCAATTTAATGTTTCATACTGATTATGGCTCTCGAAACGGGAAGCAATCTGGCTTCTAGTAATGCGCGCATCCACGACGCCACCGCGGGTATGTCAATCAAGCTCCGGAAATCTGCCTATCAAACATAAGCGAATTAACTTACGAGCAAAATCAAATCATAGACCTTAAAAATGGTCTCTCTGTAGTCCCCTACAACGACTGCAAGCTTGCTGTCACGATTGAAAAACCCCCTTGGTGATAATATTCGACAGTTAACACGTTGAGCGCCGCGGTTACAGTTTCTCGGACAATCCTGACAATACTCTGAGAACACTGATTCGACCAGTGACAATGCGTGAACAGTGAAAGCAGATACAATTACACAATTAAGCATATTTGAAAAAAGACTACTGAAAAGAATACTGGGTCCTGTACGAGTATAAAATGGTCTCTATCGCGTCAGTGCTAGAGCAATCCTTACAAGATGAAAACGTCGTGCGGTTTGTTAAATCTCAGCGCATTCGATGCCTAGGGCACGTTTGCAGAATGCCAGATAAAGAATACCTCTCAAAGTATGGTGAAAAGCGTAGAGGAAAACCGCGGCGCGATAGACAGACGACATTGAGGACGATCTAAGAGGCATAGGAGCGACCAACTACCTCAGTAGGGCTATGGATCGAGAGGCATGGAGAAAAATTGTGGAGGAAGCTAAGGCTCACACCGAACTGTGGTGCTATGCATTATGATGAAGATGATGACAATCCTGACATGCCCACGTGATGAGTTCGCTTGAAGTTAGTGTTCATTTTGTGTAATACAAAAAAGATTCATTCGGCAATATCGGGACTGGAGATTGCATACAGCAGTGCTGGAATTCATGTTTTGTCAATAACTCTTAAACAATGAAAGAGGATTGTACCGGCGAGTTGTTTAGTTGCAAAATTCAGCGAGTTTGAGCCGTACATGAATCTAATGTGCCCGCAACTTAACCAGAATATCAACGGCGAGTTGTCAAGAATTTAGTTGCCGCAATCAGTATGAATAACAGGATTTTAATTTCTAGTGGCGGACGTTGCTGGGTTCCTGTGCATTGCATCGTGAATGAGCTGGTTAGGAGGGGAACTGATCTTAAATCAGTCAATCCTGCCCAATAGGGCGACATGCCTTTATTCCCAAGCAAGGTTTGAATCAGGTCCAAAAATAGTTCACTTGTAAGATAACCAGAAAGAAAGAATGAGTAAAGAATTCTGTCCCTTATCAATCTAGACCAGCTTTCTGTGAGTACAGTGGTTGGTATGATCACCGGGCACGGCCCAATAGGAACCAACATATGACAAACGTATCTGGTTTTCTTCAACTGACTTCTGTCATAGCTACATGAACTAGGAGCTACTAGCTACAGTTGGAAAGCATTGAAAACTTCACCTGCCACGATCCCAATCTTGTCCAAATGCGCTTTCTAAACTCTTACTCCTCTAGATGCCAGGCATATCTGAAATCAGCAGCAATCCACAGTATTTCATCGTTTGTCCAGGAGACGAAGTGGTTTCACCACATTGGGAATTCAAATGGAACATCTGAATTCAATATAATAGCATCGCAATGGGTTTCCAGTCCTAAGTGGACTCGCACTGAACCATAATGGAGAGTGGCAACGAGCTTAACTTAACCTAATCTATAAGCGATAATCCGGACACATAACGGCTCAAAATTTCAGCTACGTAATACAAATTTCTTTCTATCCTTTGAAATTGCCGAAGTGTCATCAGAGAATACAATTATTTTTTTTTACAAAATGTCGCACGCTAAACCTTCCTTCGTCAGAACTAATTCACCAAATTTTTGAAGGTTGATCAGATTGGAAGTACTGATCCCAATAGGGTTTTTTGACATATCACGTGCAACTACTGTCAAATTAAATACATAATTTTTTTCAGTATTCATTAACATTTCATAATGCAAAGACTTGCGGCTCAACAAGGTTCACAAATCGTATGATTGTATTACGAAAATCGACGATCTGCGAAATGTTCCATTGCGCGCTCAGACCAACTTACCGTGTCAATTCAGCGATGAGGCCTATTTATGTATTAATGGATGTATTAATTAACAACAGTGCTGTATTTGGGCGGAAGAGCAACCCGAAGTTATTCAAGAACAGTCATTAGATCTATTGAAAACAATCGTTTGGGGAGGCCTATGGACTGGAGGAATCATCCGCACATATTTCTTCAAACACTAGGCTGACGACAATGAAACAGAGAATAGCAAACATTATCGCGCCATGATAAACGACTTTTTGATGTCAGGAATTGAAACGCGTGATCTCTACCACAATACGGTTCTACAAGACGGTGCTACTTGCCATGCAGTTCGTGAAACAATGGACTTACTGCATTCTCGGTTTGGTGGGTTAGCCACCAAGATCGTGTAATATCACGCCTTTGGTCTTATATTTGTGGGGGTATGTAAAGTCTAAATATTTTGGGGGTAAACCAGCTTCGATTGAGGTGTTGTAAGCTACCATTAGTAAAGCTATTCACGAGATACCGACCGAAGTGCTCCAGCGAGTTATTCAAAGTTGGTGTTTACAGCCGAATTACAGCGCAGTTGCGGCCAACATCTGGAAGTGTTTATCTTTAAGGAATAAATGCCATGAATGGTTCTCTACAAAAATAATAAAATTTGCGCAATCAATTCGAATTTTCGTTGTTATATTTCAATATAAAATCCGACACCTCTAAATTGATAGATATCTCATTGAAACCTTCTGTAATATTGAATTTCGTGCAAAATCAGTAGGCCTTAGAATAAATGAAGGCAAAACTAAATATCTGAAGGTCTCCCGCAGCGAAGAAAAACGAGGTCCTGAAAACATCCAAATCAGGACATTAACCTTTGAAGGTGTTCAACACTTCAAATATTTGGGAGTGTTAATAAAAAATGACAACAGTAGTTACGACACAATACAAGACAGAATAATGGCAGCAAACAAAGCATATTACGCCCGCACAAAATTGCTGAAGTCCAAACTGCTCACACGTGAATGTAAACTCCGCCTCTACCGGCGCTGTCCTACGGCTGCGAGTGCTGGACATTGACAAGCAAAGAGTTTTCGAACGAAAAGTACTCCGAAGGGTGTTTGGCCCCATACGCTGCAACGATGGAACGTACCGAATACGCTACAACGATGAGTTGCTAAACTTATGCCAAGGAGAAGACGTCGTGAATACATTAAATCCCAAAAGCTTCGATGGTTAGGGCACACTGTGCGCATGGAAGACAGCCGCCGCCAAAAATCTTTTTTATCGAACGAATTTTTACGAATTGTCTAATGACCCGAGCCCGAGGACGTCCAAGGTTAAACTGGCTTGACCAAACCATAGCCGTACTGAAAAAGCTACGAGTTAGGAGCTGGAGATCTGTTGCTATGAACCGTGCAGATTGGAAGAGGATTGTGGATGAAGCTAAAGCTCACCCTGAGCTGTAATCGCTACCTGATGATGAAGATGACCTCTAAATTGATCACTGTTTATACCTATGTTTGAAATAGAAAACTCAAATACAAAAATTACAACAAAATAAGTTATGTTATTTAAAGGATTATGTACAGTTAGAGTTTCCAAAAAAATCGATTTTTTTATTTTTTTTTTTGTTTCTTAAGGGGTTACATTCAAGCACGAGTTTATGGTCTTAAATAAAACACTTATTTTTGTTTTTTCATTTTTGATGATCCTGTCAGGATTTATGCTGACAACGCGGACGCACCTTTTTTCGAGAGGTCACCGGAAATGGCGTCACAATGGAGGAGTTTTAATTTTTTTTTTTTGAAAATTTCAGAAATTATTCTTTAAATATGACAGAAAAAAGTTTGAATTAAATAAATAATTTTTTACAAAGAAAAAAAATATTAAAAATAGGCGTTTTTTTACCCGACGGAACCCATGTAAACCCTTAACTTACATATATTTAAGAATAAATACATATAGTTCAGTAAATATTTTCGAAGTTACATGGAAATTAAAAAAGGATTTTCAGAGTGTTTGAACGGGCTTTTCAAACTTTCGACGCTTTTTTTGAGGGAAGCTCCCGGAAATCAGCTGTAGCTCCTTTCCAAATAAATATTTTTACTAATACTAAGTTTTGAAATACAGTTAAAAGGTAACATAATATGTGTACAAATTTTTAGATCAATAAATTTAAAATTTTTCTCAGAAAAAATTCTTGAAAATTCGCCTTTTTTGGGCCTTCTAACTGTATATAACCCGCTATTTGATGCTTTTATAATCTTTAAGCTCCCCAACCCGCCTAGCTGCTGAACCGCTACTGCATTGCAAATACAAAACTGAACACTAACACACACAAACATTCCAGTGCATACGAACACATTCACATGCGGCACTTATGAGTACGTGTAATAGAATATTTATAAAGTACAACAAAAATGTACATTGAGCCATAAACACGCGATGTTGACATTATTTTTTTAAATAGTGCAAATTTTATTTTAACCTGAAAAAGGCTAATTAGTCCGTTTCCGTACAAGCAGCGGATAGCACATTAACATGCATACCAATGTATACATATCTATGTGTATGTATGTATGTATGTGTATTTGTGTGTGTGTATACGTGCCTGCTTTCGTGGCAATGAATTTTTAATGTAAATTGAAGTTTTATAAAAGTTCCAAACGAGGGTATCTATTTCCCCATATCTGTTCTAAGTGCAATATTTATATATTTTTGCTTGTATGCAAGTAGCTGCGCACTGCTTTCAGCATATTTGATGATGTGGTAATCGAAATTGCATTAATACTGGTGCCGGTACGCTGGTAAGCTTTGAATGAACGGCAGCAAAAAGCGATGCATATAATTATGCTGGGAGAAAATTGCTGAACTTTTAATAAAAAGTTGTTTTTCAAATCCCCAGCGTCTCAATGCATAGTTGAGCAGATTTTAGTTTTGCATTTGCTAAGCAGATATTTTAATTTTTAATATACTTTTCGAACAGCTAATATTTATTAATTCATCCAATGCCATTATTATGATCCCAAGCCTAAATATAATCCCATTGATTAATTTTTCTTTCCCTTCATCTCGAGCCCTACTCACTCCGGGTGGAGTGGGCAAAAAGTAAGGTGAATTTATTTGCCAAACTTCGCGGGATTAAAATTTCGCTCTAGTTATTTTTTTTGTGAGTTGGCAGCACTGTTAATAACATCTGGGCCAGCTTTCATGTGAATGTCGTTATCAGTAATATATTTACGCTTGTGTTTACCAAACACCAAGAGTGCATTTTTCGATTTTTACAATGTCTGATTTGATTGAGCAGAGAAGTGCCATCAAATTTTGTTTGCGGAATGAAATTTCGACTGCGGAAACGTTTAGCATGTTGCAGAAGGCATTTGGTGATTCGACCATGTCACAGAAAAATTTTTATAAGTGGCACAAAGACTTCAAAGAGGGTCGAGAACGTGTTGATGACTTGGAGCGCTCCGGACGACCATCGACGTCAACAGATGACCAACACGTCAATAAAGTGAAGGAGTTAGTGCTCAAAAATCGTCGGTTGACTGTTAAAGACCTTACTGATATGATCGGAATATCAGAAGGATCTGTGAAAACCATTTCGAAAGACCATTTGGGCCTACGAAAAGTCAAATCTCGTTTGGTACCGAAAACTCTCAATTTCTTGGAAACAAGTCGTCGCGTTGATGTGTGTGAAACAATGCTTTCAGACTATCAGGACAAGCTCAAATGCATCATTACAGGAGATGAGACTTGGATTTATGCTTACGACCCTGAAACAACCGACCAATCAGGCGAATATCGTGCTAAAGGTGAAGCCAGACCGAAAAGAGCACGTCAAAGTCGTTCAAAAATAAAGTCATGACGATAGTTTTTTTCGATTTTCGTGGTGTGGTGCACTATGAACTCCTTCCACCTGGCCAAACTGTTAATAAGGAATATTATTTGAGCGCTATGCATCGTTTACGTGAAGCAATTCGTCTAAAAAGACCAGAATTATGGGCCAACAACTCTTGGTTTTTGCATCACGATAATGCACCGTCTCACACTGCACTCGTTCTTTGTGTCCATTTCGCCAAAAATTCCACGCGTATCGTTCCGCAACCATCGTATTCGCTTGATTTGGCTGCGTGTGACTTCTGGCTACTCCCAAAACTCAAGAGACCACTCCGGGGAAAACGTTTCGAGTCGACTGAGGAGATAAAAGCTGAATTGAAGAAGGTGCTGATGGCTATACCGGAAATGGACTATTTGGCATGTTTCGGGGAGTGGAAAAATCGGTGGCATAAGTGTATTTCATCGAGAGGGGATTATATTGAAGGGGATGAAACTAATTGACAAGAATAAATAAAGATTTTTCATTTTACAATCAAATTGACCTTACTTTTTGCCCACAGTTATTTTATATATACAGCCTTGGCCAAAAGTATTAGGCACCCACCTAAGTACAGAAGCCACAATCCTGCTGTTGAACCAAAATCCTCTTGTTTGCGACGAAATGACGACAAAATCCAGTAGCCTGAGACGAAACCAAACTCCTGCAGCATTTGCAAAACTGTCCCCCTCTATATACAAAAAATATTTCAATCCAAGCCTACCTATTTCAACAGAAAAGCAGAGCCTGCTTATTTCACAGAAAAACAAGTGCTGATAAACCTTAACGTGTATAACTCACAAATTTCATATACACTTTCAGTCTACATTATGAGTGAATATTTGAGTATTTTAATATTCGTTGCGAATGCTATTAGGGTGACCCAACGCATACTTTATAAATATTTTAAGACCCATACTAGAATATGACACGATCGTCTAAAACACGTCTCACCAAATTTATAAGTACTTGGATAAGTTTGAACCGATACAAGAACCGAGGTTGTAAAAGACTGCGTTTATTTAGGAACCAGCATTAACACCGATCACACTGTCAGCCTTGAAATCTAACGTAACATCTCTCTTGGCAACAGGTGCTACTTTGGACTAAGTAGGCAACTGAGCAGTAAAGTCCTCTGCCGACGAACAAAACTAATACTCCACAAGGCTCTCATCATGCCCGTCCTAACGTATGGCGCAGAAGCTTGGACGATGACAACATTCGATGAAGCGATGCTTGGAGTGTTTGAGAGAAAGATTGTGCGCAAGATTTTTGGACCTTTGCACGTTGGCAGCGGCGAATATCGCAGGCGATGAAACGATGAGCTGTTTGAGCTTTACGACGACATAGACATAGCGCAGCGAATAAAGATCCAGCAGCTACGTTGGCTGGGTCATGTCGTCCGAATGGATGCAAACGCGCCGGCTTTCGATGCGTTACCAGCTGGTGGTAGCAGAGGAAGAGGAAGGCCTCCTCTGGGTTGGAAAGATCAGGTGGAGAAGGGCTTGGGTGCACTTGGTGTGTCCAATTGGCGCCGGTTAGCACGAGAAACAAACGTCTGGTGCGCTTTGTTAAACTCGGCCAAAATCGCGTAAGCGGTAATCGCGAAAATTAAGAAGAAGAAGAAGATTCAAGAACAATTTTCGTATTTTGCCTTTAGATATTCTCCATCGGATTTGTTATATTATGTATTATTATAATTTTTTAAATTTGAAAAGTCGAGCTAAAAAGCACCGAGGGATTTGGTAACTCCTAAAATCCTCAGGCCAATAAGCCCATTGAGACTGATGCGGATACAGAGGCAGAGACAGAGACAAAGACAGAGGCAGAGACAGAGACAGAGACAGAGACAGAGACAGAGACAGAGACAGAGACAGAGACAGAGACAGAGACAGAGACAGAGACAGAGACAGAGACAGAGACAGAGACAGAGACAGAGACAGAGACAGAGACAGAGACAGAGACAGAGACAGAGACAGAGACAGAGACAGAGACAGAGACAGAGACAGAGACAGAGACAGAGACAGAGACAGAGACAGAGACAGAGACAGAGACAGAGACAGAGACAGAGACAGAGACAGAGACAGAGACAGAGACAGAGACAGAGACAGAGACAGAGACAGAGACAGAGACAGAGACAGAGACAGAGACAGAGACAGAGACAGAGACAGAGACAGAGACAGAGACAGAGACAGAGACAGAGACAGAGACAGAGACAGAGACAGAGACAGAGACAGAGACAGAGACAGAGACAGAGACAGAGACAGAGACAGAGACAGAGACAGAGACAGAGACAGAGACAGAGACAGAGACAGAGACAGAGACAGAGACAGAGACAGAGACAGAGACAGAGACAGAGACAGAGACAGAGACAGAGACAGAGACAGAGACAGAGACAGAGACAGAGACAGAGACAGAGACAGAGACAGAGATAGAGATAGAGACAGAGACAGAGACAGAGACAGAGACAGAGACAGAGACAGAGACAGAGACAGAGACAGCGACAGAAACAGAGTCCTGTTAGAATTTTCCAGATTCTTTGGCAAATTTAAAAATACCCTGCAGTTTGAGAAAATGAATTTCACTTGTTCTCATCACATGGCAACCTAAAATTCGCAGCCTTGCCTTGGCAAATGCAGGACACTCATAGATACAATTCTCAGTACTATCGGCCACCTCTAAGCAAGACAGGTAAATCGTGTGCTCAATGATTTCAATGGTGGTCATATGTTGACTCCATGGATTGTATACTGTAATAACCGTCAATCAAACGTCTTTTCTTTCAAGTTCGAAGAAGAAAGTTCGAAAGTTTTCTGTTCCGGCTAGACACAAAATACTTTGCACTTCTGCAGCATTCTATACCGGACCATCGCTCTTTATGTAGCATAATGATTGATCCACTTTATGGTTCCTGCCGAACGGATTCCGATTATTGGCTCTGGCCGATCCCTCGGAAATTTCATTCCCTTGAACACCGCAATGTCGTGGAACCCATATAAGTACGAGCTTATTCTATCTGGCAGGTGAATTAAGCTTCTTCTTACATTCTTGAACAACCTTTGAGGTTGACTTTGCGTCCTCCAAGACTCCAATCTGTTTCCCGCTCAAAGTTTTCTGGATTATCTATTTTCAGAATAGCAAACATTTCCGTTTGGAAAACAACTGCCACTCCTCCCATAGCGTAATTACATGTGTAATATCGTTTGATACCATACGGCTTCAGAACCTATTTCATTCTTGGAGCCATCGGTAAAGAAAATATCCATAAAACCACTCTGAATTCACACCAGATTACTCCATTGTGTAACATCAAAATGAAACTATGGGTATGAGGTCGTCCCTAGGTGCTAAAAACAGTGGATACTGCTACATACAGTGGATGCTATCTCAAAGATTCCTCTGTGACCCCAAGTTCCGTCTACGTGCCAGAGACCATATTTATGGATCCTAAAAGCAACGTATTGCTTCTTTTTGTATCTTAAGATCCATGGGGAGCAAATCAAACATAGCATTTAGGGCATCGCCGGAAATTGTACTGATGGCACCCGTATCGCATAAACATACACTTCTTTGCAGCCTGTATAGTTCCCGAATTGTGAACTTAACCATAGTCCGTTACCACCAAACTACAGAGACATAACTGATAATTAGTCTGGTAAGTGCTGTGTATACCCACCAGACCACGGTAGGCTTCAGAGTACAGGTGTTGCCCAGTCAAAAATGCAAAAAAATATTCGTTTCTTGACGAAATTAAATTGTAGAAAAAAGAGAATAGAATAATACTTAATTCTATTATATTGGGTTGTCCGAAAAGTAATTGCCGATTTTACATATAGACAGCGTTAATAATTGTTTTGAACAGCGCGTGACTATTTATTTTAATTTTTTCTTTTGTCAGTTATTAGCTGTCACTTTTAGCTTCCTTTAGAAAAAAAGGAGCGTAATTTTGTTTATATTTGTTTGTTTGGTTTCAATTTTAATACGGAGCCCACAAAAGAGCATTTTCGTCATATTTTACTTTATTATTTCCATAAAGGAAAAGGCGCAAAGAAGGTTGCTAAAAAGTTGCTTGATTTGTATGGTGATAAAGTGTTAAAAGAAACACAGTGTAGAAATTGGTTTATCAGATTCCGTTCGGCCAAGTGATGCCGATGAAGACGTTATCAAGGGTTTAGTCGAATTGGATCGTTATGTAACTTTGCGTGAGATTGGAGAGAGTTAAGTCCACCAAAATCAACCATTCATGAGCATATAAAGAGTCTTGGGCTGGTAAAAAAGCGTGATATTTGGGTACCACATGAATCGAAAGAAATTCATTTAACAAACCGAATCAACGCTTGTGATATGCATCTTAAACGCAATGTAGTCAATCCACTTTTGAAGCGGAGTATCACCGGTGATGAGAAATGTATTGTTTACAATAACGTCAATCGAAAACGATCATCCAACCATAATGAAGCGCCACAAATCACTTCAAAGTCTGCTATTCACCAAAAGAAGATTATGCTGTCAGTTTGGTAGGACTGGAAGGGTGTGGTATATTTTGAGCTGCTTCAAAGGAACCAAACGATTAAATCGGATGTATACTGGCAACAATTGGACGAATTGAATACAGCCATCAACGAGATGCAACTAAAATTGATCAATCGTAAAGGTGGCATATTTCATCAGGACAACTCTAGACCGGTCACTCGCCAAAAACTGAGATAGCTTGGCTGGGAACTTTTGATGCATTCACCATACAGCCCTGATCTTGCACCGTCGGACTACCATTTTTTTGACAATGGCGAGGCTATAAAATCGCACTTGGTTCAGTTTTTTGCAAATAAAGGCCAGAAGTTCTATGAGAGCGGAATAATAAATTTGCCGGAAAGATGGCAAATGATTATCGAACAAAATGGCAAATATTTCATTGATTATAGTTCATTCTAAGTTTCAACAAGTTTTAATAAAAATGTATTTACTTTCTTTTAAAAAATCGGTAAATTCTTTCCCGACCTTGGATGTTTAATATATAATTATTGAAAGTGTTTAATTTTTGTTTTAATGTTTTATTAATTTTTTTTATGAAATTATGTTGTAAGATTTTCAGTTGCTTATTCGTTGTGGTCCTAAGCTAAGTAAACTGCATCTTTTGAAAAGCATCTCAGAAGTGACCTCAACTTTCAGTGGCAAAGAATCCTTTCAAAATGGAAGTAAAATACTATTCTATTATTTTCGCTAATAAGTCAATTAGCTTATTTGATCTATAAATCATTTAAAAAACATACAACTTTCTGCTTCTAATTCCTATAACCCATAATCACCACATCATTTCTCTTTTTTTTTTACAGAGAACATCAAACCATTGACATTCGATGAGGTCTACATTCAAAGCAGCCCCTCAAATTGCACTGTTTATGTGGGTGGTGTCAACAGCGCCTTAACTGCGCTTAGCGAGGAAATCCTACAGAAGACCTTTTCGCCATACGGTTCGATACAAGAGATACGCGTCTTTAAGGATAAGGGCTACGCATTTGTGCGGTTAGTATTAGTAACGCTACGCTGCAGAACCCCCCCAAACAGCACTAAGATAAATGACGAACATAACACACACACATGCATATCTATATACATACACACATTTGCAGCAAACACACTGAAATACAAAATGAAACTACTCAGCAAACATTCTAGCTCATGAACTGATAAATCTTTGACGGAAGAACTCACACTGGTCCACGAGTAACTAGAATTGGACTAGTTGCAAAATTACCACTTCGAGTTATATATAAAGCGTTTGCATATTTTGCTATTCTGTTTGTTTTTTTAGCCGCTTTTGTTCAAATAACTAAATATAACTAAAATAAAAATTGAGAAGGATATAGATCTATGATATATATATACCTTCTACTCAAATATGAACGAGACGGTATCAATAAAACGGTCCGCGGATGACATATGGCAGAAATAAATTTTTTGTTTTTTAAAACACTTGAGCTTGACTTGTTTACAGTAGCACACAAAACAAACTATGTGACATATCACGCTGAAATTTGCCATGTAAGCTTTTAACAGTCCTACCAAAAAACAAAAAATTTATTTTTTCCATATGTCAGCCGCGGACCGTTTTATTGATACCGTCTCGTTTATATTTGAGTAGAAGGTCTATGTATATACAAAAATGCTCAGAATGTTGAGAGGGGTTCGATTTAGCGATGGTTCGTCCGTGCTGATACTCGCGCAAAAATTTATATATTTCATGGATACTAAGCCTGGTTCAATGTTTATTGGTACTGAAAATGGGTGAAAACAATCGATAACCGCGCCCACCTACCATATAACGGAAATATTAAAAAAAAATTGCATTATCTCTATTACAAATGGAGCTAATTTTGGTATAAGTAATGAACACAAGTTAAGAAATATGACGCAAATAAAATTTTGAAAAGTTTAATAATTTGGAATTTGGAAATAATAACTTTAACAAATCAAATAATTTTAAGTCGATCAACTATTTCAAGGTTAAGAAAAAGTTGTGTGTTGTATTTTAATTTGTAGCAAAATATTTTTCAAACCTGAATTTTTTTATTTTAAGTTTCTATTTTCTATGTTAATTTTTTGTTTTAATCCTTATTCTTTTACGACCATTTTTTTAATTGTTACATACTTTTTTTTATTTTAAATTCTTGTTTTTCTACGTTAATACTTTAATTCTTATTTTTATGCATAAATTTTTTAATTTTAATAATTTTTTTTTTGTAAACTATTTAACGCAAAATCCTGCGAGTCGTCACTGCAGAACCTTGTTGCTAGGGCATAGACATTGAGGGGGAGTTTGATAATGTCACTTTTGACAGTATGTGTAGCTTTGCTAGTAGACACGGCGTAGATCGGGTGCTAGTAAATTAGATTCGTTCGATGTTGGCCCAAAGAATCGTCTCGGTACGAGCAGAGGAAGATCTGCTGGTGTCATCTAGAGTTAATAGAGGTTGCCCCCAAAAGCGGTGCGCTGTCTCCATTGCTCTGGTGCATCAATCCTCTACTCACCACCTTAAACGATTCGGAAGTCACCGCACAAGCATATGCGGACGATTTTGCCTGTTTGTTAACAGGCCCTTCACTTATGAACATCTGCCGGAAAGTGCAGAAAACTCTGCATCTGATTGACTCTTCGTGCTGTGCGAATGGGCTATCGGCGAATCCCACCAAGACCGGTATTGTCCTCTGCACCAGAAGGAGGAAGCTTCATGGACTCGTTCTACCTAAGCTAAAAGGAGTCACAATCTAGCTATCCAAGGAAATTAAATATCTTGTAGTAATCCTCGATAGTAAGCTTCTATGCAAATCTCACGTTGAAACAAAGACATCAAAAGCACTGACAGCTTTCTGGCAGTGCAAGGGTGTCTTTGGAAAAACGTGGGGTCTGTCTCCTAGCAAGATCCTATGGATTTACACACACGGCTATGAGAAGACCTACTAGCACCTATGCATCAGTGGTCTGGATGAGTAGACTCTCTCTCGTGGGAGTCAGGAGGATCTTATCGAGACTAC
This sequence comes from Anastrepha obliqua, assembly GCF_027943255.1. Classification (NCBI taxonomy): domain Eukaryota; kingdom Metazoa; phylum Arthropoda; class Insecta; order Diptera; family Tephritidae; genus Anastrepha; species Anastrepha obliqua. The sequence goes on along the minus strand of NC_072892.1, from coordinate 145,283,516 downwards.
AACGCACTGTGGCCATCTGCTGCACCGGAGCTTTTCCGACTATTTCAGGCCCGGCATTATATGCTCTGATTGGCTTACCACCACTTGATGCTTTCATCCAAGGAGCGGCCTTGAAGGCTATCTGCTGGCTGAAACACAATTGGAACTGGTATGGCCCCTCTCCGGCATTGGAAAACAGAGAAGGCATGCACGTCGATCCAACGATTCTCTCCATGCTCCTTGACTCCATGCCATCAAGAGTCGTACTTGAAAAAAGATACAGTATAGTGCTACCAGAGGCTCAGTTGTGGGAAGACTCAGAAAATGAGCCCGGCAAACACTGTTTTCGCATTTTTACGGATGACTCCAGGACCGAGCATGGCTCCGGCTCTGGGGTCTACGTGGAATCCAGCAGGATAAAACTGCACTTTGCTCTTGGAATGCATGCATCTGTGTTTCAAGTGGAGGTGTATGCAGTTCAAGAAGCGATGTACTTCGTTGTGGAAAACCGATGTAGAGGCAGATCTATATGTGTCTGTAGCGACAGCCAAGCTACGCTCATGGCTTTAGACAGCCCCCAACCACATCAGGGGTAGTCAAGTCCTGTAAATCTAGGCTGAACTATGTTGGTAGACACAATAGCCTAATGCTAACATGGGTCCCGGGACACGTGGTGGGTATCGTGGGTAAGGAGACCTCTGACTCCTTAGATAAGATGAGTTCTGAAGCCAAATTTTTTGGCCCAGAGTCCGTTTTGCCACTCTTTTCTGCGGCCATCAAAGCCACGGTTAGCGAATGGGTAGCTACAACCCACAAGTGAGCTTGGCAGACTGAGAGAGGCTTCAGATGGACTAAACTAATGTTACCTATAATGTCCGAGCGACTGTCGCAAACCCTTCTGGTTGGGTTGGACTGATGACAGTACACTTTCCGCGGGCGAAGCACATGGAAAAGGTAGGCATCTCAAACAGTGTACTCTGCTCAGCTTTTGAAGAGGAGGATGAGACGGCGTACCACTTCCTGTGCGTCTGCCCCGCCTTCGCTCGAATCAGGTTTGAGGTCTTTGGCACTGATGTGTTAAGTAGCGACCATCTTGGCTCCTTGGCCCCACAAGATCTACTCAGATTTCTTCGGAGATCGGGTAGATTTAAAGAAAATTAAAAGGGAATCCAAGTGTAGTACAATGGACTGAATTAATGCTTGAGTGCTGCGCTTGCTAGTTGTCCCGACAAAAAAAAACACGTTTTTTAATACATATTAACCTTAAGTTTCTTAGGTCTTATTTTCTCACGTTAAATTTTTAATTTAAATTCTTATTTTGTTACGTAAATTTTTTAATTTTTACTTACATTTTTTCAATTTAAAATCTTATTTTACGTTAATTTTTTAATTCTTATTTTTATGCGTAAATTTTTTAATTTCAGTTCTTTTTGCAAATTTGCTCTAATCAATTTTGGTTTTTTACGTTAATTTTTTAATTTAAATTTTTATGTTTTTACGTAAATTTTTCAATTTTTAATTCTGACTTTTTTGCGTTAATTCTGTAATTTTTATTTTTTTACGTTAATTCTTTAATTTTACCCTCTATTTTTGACTTTATTTCTTTAGTTTTAACTCTTATTGCTTTACTTTATATTTTAATATAATTTACATTTTTACGTTAGTTTGTTATTTTGTAATTTTTTTTATGACTCGTTTACAGCCGTTGATTGTCGTTACAAATTGGACTAGAACTTTTTTTCCACTACAAATTAATTCATTAACTGCTATAAGCCAAATGCGGAGGCCGTAATTTATTTACAAATATCGTACGGCAGCGTCATATCAAAAACATCAGCTGTTAGTATTGAAAAGTATTGAAATAAAAAGTTGAACCACGAACTGCTTCAGCTTCCAATCCAACCGGTAGTAAGCTGGTTCAGAGCTAGTAGGTATGACTGCTAGGCAAGCCTCGTACGGTCACACATTTCCAATCCCATATGCCGTGCTCATCCACACCAAGTTTGCAAATTGTGTCTTGCCCGCACAATATGACTTCTATAATTTTCGCTCCTTCTTGCTAGCGAACACATTAATTCATTAATTTGTTTTTGTACTTTACCCTTTCATGCTGCTGTGCGTTGTTATTGCTGTAACCTATTGGCTGTTGGCTGCTGCCGCTGCTGCTATTCCCGTCATCGTACATTTCTACGTTCTCTGCTATGCCGCCCATACTCACACCCACCCACACAGCTTTTCAACCAAGGAAGCCGCCACACATGCCATTGTCGGCGTACACAATACGGAAATCAATGCGCAACCTGTTAAGTGTTCGTGGGGCAAGGAGAGCGGTGATCCGAATAATGCACAGACAATCGCCAGTCAGGCGCTTAATCCCGCAGCAGCTGCTGCAGCCGGTTTCCCGTATAGTGTTGGGGCAGCCGCAGCTGCTGCAGCCGCCTATGGGCAACAGCTGGCCGCCACCGGTTGCTGGTATTCACCAACGCCAACGTATTCCGCTTCGTCGACCACAGCGGCCGTAACACCGGCTGCTGCCGCCTCCGCAGCCGCGGTGCAGAATCAATTCTTGCAAGGCATTCAGGGATATCACTTCGGACAGTATGGTGGCTATCAGCAAGGATATATGGGGTAAGTGCATTTATTATACATACATACGTACATATGTCCATACACGCACACATACATACATAGGGGCATATACATGCAATCGCATACACATACACATCCATGCATTTGTATGCATATAAGCCAATTCAAAGCGCATATAATCGTGCAAGTGAGCGTCGCGCGACACAGCAGCTATTAACATAATTGAAGGCGATAATCGTTGAGTGCGTTGCGGCGTAAGAATAATGGGCGGATGGGGGTTATAGAGGGCAACAGCGTATGAGCACGTAACGCCTGACAGGTGGATTCTATTCAATCGATAGTCTATTTTCACTGAATAGGTGGCTGTAGTAGGTGGAATCATTGCTGTGTGCATTGCTTTTGCGATAAGCCGCATATGGTGGGCAAATCGCCGTAATGTATGCAAGACAAAAATTTGCAATTAACTCAAAATCGCTTGTGAACTGCTCGTTGTGCTGCAGCGCTTCATTTGCAATTTGGTTAATTTTGCATTTATAAATACTACGCCATACCAAAGCAGCCTTCAATTGAGGCTCGCATCAATCGATCGATGTGAAATTTTCGCATATCTGAATGAATCCTGTGTTGTATGAGCACCAGAGCACCAGTTCGATTGCTTCAAATGGCACAAATTTTACTGTAACATATAGCCAATTAATGCGAAATCACAAAATTCAAATTCTCACCAATTGCCAATCGTCAAATGCCAACAACGAATACAATTGGAAAAACAAGCGCCGAACGACGCATCCATAATGGACATCAGCAGTGCTGCAGTTTTCTGTCGCTATGGTAAATTCTACACTCGTTGGCATGAGGATTATGGAAATATTGAATAGTTTCGCGGCGCAGAGGTGGATAGCGTTGAATTATGACGAAATGACGGTTGACTGAATTCATTTGCTGATTGCAAAAGTTACGCAGCCAGCGCTTTCCGTCTTCCGCCTTCCGCTTGCCGCCAACGGTCATCCGACATTCACTCTGCGCGCTGTCCAACGGCTGCTCTGCACTCTCATTTGATCAACAGATACACACACTCGTTCGTTTGCTAGTTTATCATAAATATTTGTACTTCGGCTTCTCAGTATTCATGCGCCTATGTGACTGGGTGGCCAGATTCTTCCGTTTTTTTTATTAGCATAGAACAATGAAATGTTCGAAAATGTAGTTAATGGTTCCACGAAACTTTGCACAGTGTAACTGTGAAAGTAATAAGTTAGCAAAGTTTGATTCATTAATCGCGACTTGCTGTGGAGGGTTCCAAAAATTCATAAATTGCAGTAAATTTGTTTTATTGAAATTTTTGTTATAAGCTCCAATTTGCCTTTGAAATTACAAATCTCAAAATTTCAAATATAAAACTGAAGTATAAGGAGCTCTATGAAGGGTAAACGAGCGCTTTATCTAGGTTATCTCTTGTCGGCTGCAAAAGTCCGATGTGATGCTCATGAGCTTTTTTCCATATCAATAAAAGTGCATCGGGGAATGTAGTCAAACTTTTCAATGAAACTACGTCACCAAGATTGTCAAGATTCCTCGAAGAAGTGGTTTTCCAGAAATCTGAAGGGTTTCGCTGGAAGTTCCGATCATTTGAAATTCTCAAATCCCACCTCCATGACTTCATAACTACAGCTCCTGTAGAAGTTGTAATCTAGACTGCTAAAGCCGTCGGCCAGAAAAGCAATGGATCAGTGTTACATTAGTATTCCGACTTCTCATGGTATATTCTTTTCTAGAGCTTCGCAACCTCGTCTCCTACGATGCTTTAGACCGTATTTGTGGATATCAAAGCGCTTTGAGCGCATTCTACTATTTAAATAAGGCATTTTTTGAGAAGCAGACGTCCGTAATACCCACCATTTCAATTGCAAAAATATCGGTTGCAGAACACTTAATAGATCTTAAAGTTCTTAAGCTTTTCTTGCTGAGAGTAGTTGTAATTAGACCTCAGATCTTATGCCAATATCTATTTTTGTGTCATCTGTGAAGGTTGGGATCCTGTCAGTGCTTTGAATGGCATCACTTTTACAATCACTTCTTTCTGCAAAAATATGTACTTAATGCGCCTGCTCAAATAGTGTCGACCTAATGTTATTCTTCTTCTTGATAGGCATAGCGTCAACGGAAGCGATTTTAGCCGAGTTCAGCAAAGCGACCCAATCTTTTCTTTATCTTTGTGATGACTAGAGTCAATTTTTTCATCCGCACCATTAGCAAAAATTATAGCAACTACCCTCAGGAACGGACCTTCCTAAGAGTACAATTTACTATATTCCTGTCAACAGCATTTGGACGGGACATGACCGCATACTCTCTAACTTACTTAGGTCAAGAATAATTGAGATAGATTGCCGAAGGCCCTAGTAGCCTGCGCTTATCTTGAGAGCATTAATCATTTATAATTAGTTCTCATGCCAATAAATAAAAAAAAAATTAGAGGGAGCTCTACTTAAGCCACTTCAACTTATTTTGCTTCAGAGCACCAAAATATTATATACACAACGCCAGTACCTACCTCGAAAAAATTGTGATGATAAAAATACTATGCAGAGGTAACTTTTGGAACCCGAAATACTTAAGCGCGCATTTTAAATCTACAGCTCATAGTATAAACGGCCGATGATAAAGTTGGCGACTTTTAAAAGCTTTCAAAGCCAAGCCAAAAACTTAAAGAATGCACCGTTGACCAAACTAAAATACAAGTCACAAGTATGCACTCTAGAGCAATTCATAGAAATGGTATATAATTTGATATGGTACACTGCAGAAACAACAGTTGATAATAGCGATGACTTAAGAACAACACTTTCATTTTCCCATCGCAGTCGGTTCTACGTTGCCGGGAAGTTATTCTAAAGAAGTCTGATCTGGAAATATCAACAAATAAATAAAATCTTTCATTACATTGCAAAAAACATCCAACGCAAAGAAGTCCGAGGAATATAGGCTCATAAGTCTCATGAATCACTCGTTAAAGTTTTTTTTTAATTAATTGAATGAAAATTGGGACACATCAGCCGAAATAAAAACCAGAATAGAAATGGCTAGATCTAAATTTTGCAAATTTAGAAAGATTTTAAGTTGCCCTGACTTCGATAGGAATTTTAAAATTCGTTTTGTGATGTGTTATGTGTGGGCTGTGCTCTTAAATATATGGCATGGAACTAATATATGAACACTCAAAGTCTCTGACATGAACAGACTCGAGGCCTTCGAAATGTAGATTTTTAGGCGAATTTTGAATATTCCGTGGACCGATCTGGTTTCTAACTGAGAGGTTCTACGACGAGTTTTTCGAGATCGTAAAGTTCTACAAGCAATAATACTGGAATAAGAAATACGAGGGGTGCCTTTTATATGTCGGGATTAGAGAACAAAAACAAATTTTAATCATCGAAAATCACTTTATTGTTTTTCAAAATATTCTCCATGAAGATCTATACACTTTTGCATGCGTTTGAACCAATTGTCGAAGCACTTTTGCCACTCTGAATGAGGTACCTCCAAAACATGCATTCTAAATGCCGCAACCGCTTCTTCAGGTGTCGAAAAACGTTGACCTCTCAGTTTGTTTTTTACGTACGGGAATAGAAAGAAGTCATTCGGTGCCAAGTCAGAACTATACGGCGGATGACCCATTAATTCGATGTTTTGGGTGCTCAAAAATGCAGTTGTTTGAGCCGATGTGTGAGAGCTCGCATTGTCCTGATGAAGAGTGATCCGTCTTCGGCGATTGGTTTTCCTAATTTCTTGGAAGACAACTGGCAAACAAATGGTTGTGTACCACTCAGAATTTAGTGTTCTACGTCGTTTTTGTGGTACGGTTGCGACATGTCCAGTTTTTCCGAAAAAACAGGCGACCATTTGCTTGGAAGTGCTTCGTGCGCGAACAACTTTTGTTGGATTTGGCTCATCTTGAAACACCCATACAGTCGACTGCTGTTTACTTTCGGGCTCATACGCGTAAATCCATGATTCATCACCTGTCACGATGTCATAGACGTGTTTCGAAGCCCCGCGATCGTGCTTTTTGAGCATTTCCTTCGACCAATCGACACGAGCCGTTTTTTGAGCGATTGACAAATTGTGTGGGATCCAACGTGAACGAATTTTTTTGACAGTCAAATGTTTATGCAATATTGAATGTATGCTGGTCCCACTAATGCCTAAGATTGTCTCAATCTCACGATAGGTCACATGACGATCTTGCAATATTAGTTCGCGCACAGCATCAATAGTTTTCGGAACAACAACTGATTTTGGACGACCTTCACGAAATTCGTCTTGGAGTGAAATACGACCACGATTGAATTCACCATACCATCGATAAACACTGGTCCTTGATCGAGCTTCATCGCCAAAAAATGAATTAAGTTCATCCATGCAATGTTGCTGAATTAATCCACGTCGGAAGTTGTAAAAAATAATCGCACGAAAATGTTCAAGATTTAATTCCATTTTTGGACCGAGATGAAGTTTCTAAGTTACTGTAAACAACACAAATAGCGCTGGTATTTCAAAACGTTCTGAGTACGTAAAAGCCAAAAAATGTCAAACTTTGCGATACAGCTGTCAGTTGCCAGATTGCAACACCAGGGTTGCCAAATCCCGACATGTACAAGGCCCCCCTCGTACTGTAAAGGAAACGAAGTGTTGGCCGCAAGCAGTTTTCATGGTTACGAAATATAAGGCATTGGACGGGCATATGTAATGTTGCAAAATTATGGGATGTAGCATTCACGGAAACAATAACGCCGAAAAATCTCGGGCGAATATTTTCTCTTACAATAACAACAACAAAACACAATTAAACTACCAAGACCTCAAGATTGCCAGCTGTGCCATTGAAATATTAGATGAAGCATAGTAAGAAGTTCTGAATGGTTCTACTTTGAAATTCAAATACATTATCAGATTTAAATGAATTACGCGGCTTCCTGGCCGAATTCCTTGTGACGAATTCCAATTTGTGACGTGCGTCTTGATGTTGTTCCACAAATGGAGGGACCTACGAACAGTTTTAAGCCGACTCCGAAGACTAGATCTTTTTTATTAGCTTTTTCATGGCAAAAATACTCGAAGCTGTATCATTGCCTGCCGGAGGGCGACCGCTATTAGAAAAGACTTGTTCTATTATTTGTGTCTCACGCACGGAGACTCGAACCCGCGTACTCCCGAATGGGAGCCAGCCATCTCGGCCACTTTGGTCGCATTGAGATATTAGCTCAGGGAAAAAATTTTGATTATTTTTCATTTTATTCCGATGAGTTAGCAGATTTAAATCAATTATGCGCCTTTTCGCTCGCTAACTTTTGATAATTTCGGAAGAAATTTTGAAATTCCACAATTGAAGCAGTCCTCGTCTCCACTGGTAAATAACTCTTTCAGGTAATCTTCAACATTTCATAAAAATTTTCAAAGTACTTGGAAAGTTAGATGATACTCGATTGGCACCAGGTATGGACTATATAGTGGAAATTACTTCATTTCTCATTTAAGATCTCGTTGCTTGCCTTGATGGAACACAACATATTTCCTGTTCGTCAGTTCTGGCAGCATCTGGTTAATCGCATGTTTTAGTCCAATTAGTTGTTGGCAGTAGGTGTTCGAGTTAACTTCTTGGCTGGATGGAAGCAACTAACAATGAACGAGTAGTCGTTCGAAACATTGGAGTCTGCCTTGTATGATCGTGACTAGAATTTTATAGGTGACGTTGAGCAGGGTTATTCCTCGCCTTTCTTGGGCAGCTTATAATCGGGTAGCGAAAATCAAATGAGAATCCATATTTCCTTGAATTGAAATATTGGTAATTTACCTTATTTCATAGTTCAGCAACGCCTCAAGGAGGCCGTCACGCCAGTTTCAAGTTATGTTTATAATTTTTTTTGTAATTTGGACCAAGTGCACTTTCATAATTATGGGCACAAATAAATTAAAAACGGTATTAATTTCAAAAACATGTAAGCTCCCTTTACCAAAAAATATGCGCACCAGAAAATAAAAAATAAAAATATACGCACAAAAATGGGAATAAAAACGGCAGCAATAAATTATAAAGGATGGTTAAGTTTCAAGGGCCGGTATTGATTTTGAATAAAATACAATTTTCTTAAAAAAGTATTGCCATTTCTCTTTATTATGATAATAATGGTCTGGCTCAATTATGCATGAAACAAAGTATCCGCCAAATGGCCGCCGTGGCCTCGGCGGCATACCTCCATCCGATGGTCCAAATTTTCGATGACGCTGAGGCATAATTGAGATTCTATGCCGTTAATGTGCCCATATTATCTCAACCTTTAGCTTTTGAATTATTGCTGGCCTATCGACGTACATCTTTTATTTCAAATAACCCCAAAGAAAGAAGCCCAACGGTGTCAAATCACATGTGGCGGCCAATTGACCTCGCGACGTGAGATTATTCGGCCATCAAATCTTTCGCGCAAAAGAGCTATTGTTTCGTTAGCTGTGTGACAAGTGGCACCGTCCTGTTGAAACCACATATCGTCCACATTCATATCTTCCAATTCGGCCCATAAAAGGTTCGTTATCATCTCACGTTAGCGAACACTATTCACAATAACTGCCTAACCGGCCTCATTTTGGAAAAAATACGGCCCAATGATGCCGCCGGCTCATAAACCACACCAAACAGTCATTATTTGTGGCTGCATTGGTTTTTCAGCAATCACTCTTGGATTATCATTCGCCCTAATGCGGCAATTCTGCTTATTGACGAATCAGCTGAGGTCAAAATGTGCCTCATCACTGAATCATGAAGTGCGCGATTGATTTGAACGCCCGTTTTCATAATAAGCCTGAATAACTTTAACGCGTTACTTGATTGTGTAGTTTTCCATGGTTGAAATTGAGTTAGTCTGAAATTAAAAAATGTCGAATGAAATGTAGAAAAACACTTAACGCTTAGGTGTTGTTTACATTCAACATCGGCCCTTGAAATTTAACCACCCTCTGAATGCTTGAAAATTAATTATATTTTATGTCGCATCGCCTAATTTGTTACAAATTTTTTGCAATAATTTCATAATTAGTTGGAAATACTGTTGAATTACAGAAACTGCACAAATCTGCATTTGCGACTGCAACAATTAATTTTTTCTAACGTTCCACTTTTGTGAAATTGTTTCACTGTGCAACGACGCGCCCATTCATAGCAAGATGAAAACTGTGTGAATATTTGTTGTTGTGATAACAAATGGTTTTTATTTTATTTTTGAGTTTTGGTTTTTGCTATTGTTGTAAGCAGCTTTTGGCGCTGTTATTGTGGTTGTAACTCTTTCTGACACTTTGGTTGATTGCATCAGTTTGCGTTCACAACATCAACATCAGACTTTGCATACGCAGCCAACGGCGACGGTACAGCGGACAGCGTATAGCAAAAACAAATAATAACACTACTAAAAAGATGAGTAAAATAAGTTCGCCGAAGTTTTTATGCACCAAAATTTGTTGATGGATGTAATAGTGGCTAGTAAAATTAAAACTCTACAAAAAAAGTAATAAAGGTGGTGGTGGTAAATTTGTGCGACAAATTGAAAGAGTATTCGAAAACAAATATGGAATATTTTAGCAAATTTATAAAAAAAATTTAATCATTCATCTGATTGCGTGGTAGTGCTGCGGTCGAAACATTTCAGAAAATCGTATTTACGGGTTAATAGGGCGACCCAAAATATTTTTGTGTTCTTGTAATTCCTTTCATGCCTCTTGCGTTGCCCAAAGCCGATTCAGAATAACTAATATTGCAAGAAAGATATTTTCGAAAGAGTAATTACTAATACTTTGGCGTTCGTGTTGCAGTTTCCATCTGGTGGAGACGGGTTAATTATCTAAAATTTGCCCGCAAGCCTTTTCAACCTCAAACAAAGCCTGCAATTGGTTTCAGTAGAGGTACCAAGTCATGCATGTGAAAAAAAATCGCTTGATACCTGTAAAGATAACCTGCCAGCAACATTAGAGGACGCTTAATCATAAATCTGAGCTACTCTGAGACCTCCTGTACCGCCTAGTACTTACATATGTACCTTCTACTCAAATATGAACGAGACGTTATCAATAAAACGGTCCGCGGATGACATATGGCAAAAATAAATTTTTTGTTTTTTGGTAGGACTGTTATAAGCTTACATGGCAAATTTCAGCGTGATATGTCACATAGTTTGTTTTCTGTGCTACTGTAAACAAGTCAAGCTCGAGTGTGTTCTTCGAATTCTCTTTTATGACTTCAATTGTCTCAATATGTTTTCCACGGAGCGGCAACTTGAGCTTGGGAAACACCATCCGCGTGGTATGCATGCCATGAGACTTGGAAATACTTCGAGTCCTCTTTGCGTCAACTTTATGGAGGAGGAGTTGGTACCATCTCAGCATCTACTCCTTAGTAATTTTGCTCCCGCGGAGCTAAGTTTTAGGTGTGCTGGTTTCAGATTTTTTTGCTACAACTGCTGATATAGCAGGTCTTAATATTAAAGATCTGATGACTGATTGACTGATCTGACTTTGTGAACAGCATAAAATGGCTAACACAACTTTAACTCAGTCATCGTCCGTAATCCAGAAATACTCAATAGCCTTCACCCCCTTCCCGCACCCCCTCCTCTCTCTCCTTCCATCCTATCGGCTCTCTCTATCTTACTTCCTTTGCAATGGTATCACAAACCATGAATTTGATTTCTTCATCCAAGTGTACGCACTCTTGGGCAACCCTTTTTAACCAATTTATTTCGCTTAGAGCTTGCTGGTTGGTCACCATTGAATGGTTCCGTTCCCACAATGAAGACTGCCACTATGCAGATTTTGGGATTATTTCCAGCAGAATTACCTGCCTGCATCTACGTTGTTTCTACATTACAAAAGTGATTTAAACAGGTGGTGAAGACTGTATAAGTGCAGAGCTCATAAAATATGCCGATTTGTTAAAAGGGACACAAATTAAACTGTGTAAATTATAGAGGGTAGTTCTCATCCGAGGCTTTGTATATATTTTCATTCGGGGAGATTTTTAAGTGGCGGATCCCAGGCCCAGCACACAACCAGCTATCCTGGAGTACTTCGCCTTCCCGAACGGGTGTTTGGAAGCTACCCAGAGGATACGTGGGCTAATTCCGGACGTTGTGAGCTGCTTGAACCATATGCAGAAGAATCGTGCTCGCTACTCCCAAGTGAATGACGATCAGTAACTTTCCTCACTTGCGTGGACTTCTACACATGGAACCATCCTCCAAGTCCTTCTTAAAGTGAGCTACAAAATCTATCAAACATACATACGAGAATGAGGTGCGAGGGAAGTAGTCAACGTTTTTGTTTAATAATAAATTAAAAGTGTGGTGGTAAATATTTTATAAATCGTCACAAATATGCGCCTACGCTGACGACATTGTAATTCTTGCGAGAAATAGGGAGGCTCTTGGGAACGTTTCCATGCGGCTAGTGCAAGCTATAACACCAGCGGGCCTCAAGGTAAATAAAGAAAAGATGAAGAAAGATTCTTTCATGATAGTCACATCAGAAACGGAAGTTTATTTTTGAGCTCATGCAAGAATTTAAATACTTAGGTGAATGAATAAGGATCCATTCTTATCACTACAAGACCACATTCAGGCAGCTAAGAGAGCATATTTTGGCCACATCAAACTTATGGAGTATTTATTGATAGGAAAAGAACAAAATATCCAGATGTACAAAACTATAATAAGTCTGGTTCTCACCTAGGGCTGTGAAACATGGGTCCTTAAAGTTAATGACGTGAATTTACTGATGCGATTTGAAAGAAAAAATCTCAGAAAAATACTCGCCCCTATACGATTAGAAGTCGGTACATACCGCATACGGTACAACCACGAGCTGAGTTTTTTAATCGCGGAACGAAATGTAACGCGGTTTATAAAGTCGCAAAGAATACCGTGGTATGGGCACCTCGTAAACATGAGCAGCGAAAGAGCGACCACACAAGTTTTTGAAGCAAGTTCTGAAGGAGCAAGAAAGAGAGGCCTGCCAAGGCGGCGATGGTTACAAGACGTAGAAGACGAAGTGTAACCAATTAAAAAGGCCATAAATTTAGTTTGGAAAAACACTTTTATTCAGTTCAAAGTAAAAAATGTGTGAAAATAGTACAAAATTAAGAATCAATTTACATCTGCTCGATGTGATTACTCTTTGTCTTGACTATGATACTGAGACGGTCCGGAAACAAATCGCAAGCTGTCCGAACGTGACTTGCAGGTATTTTGGCCCACTCGAGAACAATGGGTTTTTGTCAGTGCCTCTAGGCTGATGCTAAAAGATTCGGACCCTGCTCTCCAAAATGGCGCAAAGAAAATAATCCGTCGGATTCATGTCTGCTGAATTTGAGAGCGATTGTGTGGGCGTTACGAAGTTTGGAAGGTTGTTTTTTAGCCATTCTTGGTCCTGTTGAAATGTCCTTAGTCTTTCACCAAAATGTTTGTCTGCCCACGGCTTCCAAGCAACCTCCAGAATACTTTCCCGATAATATTTCGCATTTACCCTGACGCCAGGCTCGATGAAAACGATTGGAGAGCGCGCATCTGCGGTTACAGCGGCCCAAACCATTACCTGTGGTGGGTGCTGCCTCCTGGTGGCCAATCGATGTCTCAAATTCTCGTATGAGCGGTCGGTCAAATAAACTCTACCGCTTTGAGAGTTTACGAATTGCTCAATTGGAAAACTTCGCTCAGGTCGCTTCTTCACGTTTTGAACCATTTCACGTGACGTTGCAGTCTTTTGATGACCACCTCCATGACGTTCCGCGATGCTACCAGTGTGTCATTGTAACGAGTAATGGTACGGTAAACAAACACTTTAATTTCTTTAAGGTGCTCGAGTTCACGAACAATCACTGGTTGTGATTTTTCAGCCAAATATAATGCAATCGCACGTTTGAAATCCATTACTGAGTTTCTTTTTTCGCGTTTACTCTCGGCAAAATGCTTCTTCGCGCTGGTAAACAATACACGCGACTGTCATTAGCGAAGTAACAGACAGCATCCCGTGCATCAGCTGCGCGAGCGGTCTGAAGTTAGTTACACTTCGAGTGCCGGACCCTGTAGAGCGAAAGCGGGCTGTCGAGAAAAATGGAGACATATTGTAGAGGAGGCAATAGTCCACCCCGGAGTGTAATGTGTAGCAGAAAAAAATTGTCACTTAATATCAGTAAATGTTTTGTCATGAAACTTCCCTAAAGTTCAAAATCCAATTGCACCTACTTATACCTTTTCTAATGCTTGTCTTTCCACTACAATGAGCCTGTTTTGGGTTCAGGGTTCTCTTTTGCTAATTTTATTAGTTTTATGGTTCCTATGGCTTACTCCAACATGGACTTTCTGCGACTTTATGCTCGAGACTTTAAAGATCTTTATGAAAGATGGTGCAAAATCAATGATCAATTTGTTTTTGTATAACTTTTTTATTAACTAAACAAAACTGATTTTGTTTGTAAACTTCATTTGTTTGGAAACTTTACAATTCTCTGGTGAAGTCGAATAATTTGGAATCCAATTTATGCTGTTCTAATTGAATCTTTTTGTTCTCAAAGGATCCAAGGAGTTCTACGAAGCTTTGTCCGGATTGCTCTGCAATCATCTCATTTTAGCGAGCCTCGCCCGTCTTATGGGCTTCGTTGTATGCTAATAAATTTGAAATCAGTTTTCTCAAGGCATGTAATACACTCAAGGATATTTATCTATGATAGATTTTTTTTTACAAGGTTTAAACAATCAAATCCTTAGTCAGTGCGTGTATTTAGCGCTACTAAAACATCTCAAGTCTGACGGTTCCTCCTACAGGGATACCGATTTGGTAACTACGTCTGGAGGCCGTCGTGAAGAATAACCTCAATAGTGCTGCTCGTCTTGCTGCATCTTATCAATACGGCAGTTGCTCTTGCTGCCGCGTTGTTAAAAAATAAAATGGAATCTCCGAACGCCTATAAGAGGAATATTTTGTATTTTTTTTATAAAAGTGGTAAAAAGGCAACAACTGCTGCTGCAGAAATTAACACTGTTCGCGGAGAGGATACCGTGAGTGTAAGGACTGCGCAAAAGTGGTTTTCAAAATTCCGAAGTGGTAACTGCGACGTGGAGGATGCCCCGCGCGCTGGTCGTCCTGAAGTCTTTAACTCCGACGCCTTGCCACGAACTCGTGGAAGCTGAGCCAAATTTCAATGTCGATCTATCAGCTATCATTCAGAGGTTAAATTCATCGCATGGAACAGTTCACAGACACTTGGTTCAGTTGGGAAAGGTTTCAAAGCTGGAAAAATGGGCTCCGCATAGACTTTCCGTCGCCAACCTTCAGCAGAGAGTGAATGTGTGTTCTCAGCTGCTGCAACGGCTCGAAAATGAAAGTTTTTTTGAATCGTATCGTTACTGGTGATGAAAAATGGGTCCTTTACACTAATCCTGTCCGCAAACGCTAATGGTTAGATAAATATGAAATACCAGAACCGACCCCTAGATATGGCCTTCACCCCAAGAAGATTATCCTGTCTATTTGGTGGGATATGGCCGGTATTGTTTATTATGAACTTCTGGAACCAAACTAAACGATAACTGCTGATTACTATTACCATCAGCTATCAAACCTGAATGAGGCCCTTAACAAAAATCGACTGCTTTTAGTGAATAAACGCAAAGTTTCGTTTCACCACGACAACGCAAGACCTCATACCGCAAGGCAATCATTAGGCAAGCTGAACGAGCTCGGATGGGAGCTAATGCCGCATCCACCATACTCTCCGGATATTGCACCTTGTGATTATCACCTTTTCAGTGGACTTCAATCCCATATGAGTAACAAGAACTACTCCTCAAAAGAAGCTATAGAAAGGGATATCGAAGCGTATTTTGGCTCCAAGGACAAACAATTTTTTGAGCAGGGAATTTAAAATTTGCCTAAACGTTGGGAATACATTGTAAATAATGAGGGAAAATATATTACTGATTAATAAATACTTTAAACATCTTTTTTATTAATTTTAAGAGCACCTTTAAAACACGCACGAACTTATGGACTGACCGGATATTTTTTAAATTAAAGCAGAGCATAAAATGCTTATTAAGTGTAATAAAAATGTGATGATCTGCTGTTTTTTATTAACATACTTCTTTGCCTGTTTACTCCCTTTTTATTTCTACAGCATGGGCGTACAAATACCCGCCACTTGGCAAGGCGTTGCTACCCAAGCGCAAATATCTCCCGCTCAACAGTTGGCGACGGGCGTGCCTGGTGCTGCCATACCGCAAGCTGCCGGCGTGGTCGCCTATCCGATTCAGCAATTTCAAGTGAGCCCACAGGTAGGTTTCAATTGATGTTCTATTTTATGATTACAATAACAATAGCAGTAGCAATCACAAAGCGTGCTGTTGTTGTTGGTGTTGTGCTAGTGCTCGTAATTAATGCAATTAACAGTTGGAGTTGTGAGATTGAAAATATTTTTATAGGTATATTTTGCCTTTGCTATTAACTTTGCATGACATTTTGCATAAAATTAAATATTAGCACTTTTTAGCATTTGCACTACAGTTACTTTACCTTAAAATGCCTGTTTGCAACACTTTAATAATTTCTGTTTTCATTATATTTCATAAATTTTTATTAACGAAGTACTTATTGATATGATGTAGTTGTTGTAGGGTGATGATGGCTTGCAATGATGGCCAGTAATTTTTGGCGCTTTCATTAGAAAGCCGGGCTGCTTGAGTTAAGCATTTTTAACTTTGTAGAAAAACACTTTTAAGCTGGATTTAAATAACATTTGCGTGTATGTTTAAGAGGGTTGTAAGTGTGATTGAGAGGAGCAGAGAATGCAAACAATACTCACTAGTTGCTTACCTCCCCATAGAGTGGACGTTTAAAAATTCTAGCACAAGATCCATATTTGAGGCTCTTAATATGAGGCCCCACAGTCATAGGTCTCAACGAATGGATATGCTTAAAACTAGAATAATCATCGGTGAGGTAGGCAGCAGCACGGTAAAACGCTCTGTCCACAGGGGAACCCCTTAGGGAGGGGTCTTATCCCCCCTGCTGTTATTAGTTCTCAACAATATCCTTACCAAATTAAACCGAAAGGGAATTAAAGTAGTGGCGTACGCGGACGACAAAGTGCTTATGGTTTCAGGAATGTTTCTAACCACAATCAGTGAGATTGTGGAACAAGCTCTGGTATTACTCAGTAACTGGGCTACAGACTGTGGTTTAAGCGTAAACCCGAGCAAAACGGAACTGATGCTTTTCACCAGGAAAACCAAGGTACCATACTATAACCTCCCAAAACTTAACGGCGTTAGTCTTACGTTAACCCAACAGGCAAAGTAGTTAGGTGCTATCTTAGATCCCAAACTCAGCCGGAGGTCCAATGTAGAGTACAGGATAAAAAAATCGATTATAGCACTTTACACGTCTAAGAGAATGTTAGGTAAAAAATGGGGTCTCCAACCAAAACTATCCAAATGGTCCTACATAGCCATTGTAAGGCCAATACTAACATACGCGACACTAGTCTGGTGGCCCACAACAGAAAAGAAATACAACTAAATCAAGCTGAACAAGATACAAAGAACAGCGTGTCAGCTCAAGTGCTCAACGTACTAACTCATCTGCTATCAAAAACAGATCAGACTACACAGACCCACAGTTCCAGGCTGAGCTGATGGCAATAATAAAAGCCGCGACACTGCTACAGTGTGATGCGATATCCGGAAATGATATCTACATTTTCACTGACAGCCAAGCGGCGATAAAATTCCTCACAAAACAGTCGACAACCTCCAAGGTAGCCATGAAATGCCGTACATTTCTTAACGAGATGACTGAGTCATTTCACTTAAAGGCAACATGGGTTCCTGGCCATCGCGACATTGAAAGTAACTGAGAGCCGATGAAGTAGCTAGACTCGGCACTAAATGGACTAATGAGTACATAGATAATGACATAGGGATACCCTTACAAAAATGTAAGCTACTCATCCTTGAAGAAATTGTAAAGAAAGCAAACGAAAGATGGCGCAATGAAGCCACCTGCAAAATCGCCCGTCAACTGTAGCTGACTCTAAATGCTAAATGCACAGAATCTCTGCTAAGCGAAAATAAACACAGCCTTAGCACATTGATCTCAGTCATAACGGGACATTGCCTAATAGGTAGATACACCCAAAGGATGGGTGTGCAAATACATGACTTCTGTAGAAGTTGTCTAGATGAGGACGAGGAAGAGACAATCTCGCACCTCCTGTGCCACTGTTCTACTCTATCCATCTAACCTAACCTAACCTAACCTAACCTTAACTTTAAGAAAGACTTTACGGTACGAGAGCCGAATAGGGAAAATGGAATGTTATTGGAAGATACGATATTGAAATCTAAGATGAATTGTGGTGTGGGAGCTGGCTTCCATTCGGAGCTACTCAACCTATCTCAGTCAATTAGACTTCCTGACTATGCCATCACTAAAACTCTACAAGGAAGTTGGTGCAAGAGTAGCCATCTCTTCAGACAGTCAAGCAGCTATCAAGGCCTTAGACTACAACTCCATTTCATCCAAGCTTGTCTTACAGTGTAGAGAGGAACTAGAATTATTTAGGCTTGAAATTACTCTGGTATGGATTCCCGGTCATAGGAACATACGGGATAATGAGATAGTGGATGAGTTGGCAAGAAAAGGTTCGACACTTTAAATAGCAGAGGCGGTGACGGTGGCAGTCTCCACCCCACTCAACACATTAAAAAAATCCATTACTTCACACCATCGTGCTTTAGGCGAAAGAAGATGGAAGCAATTAACTACATGTATTACAACAAAAAACACGTGGCCATCGTACAAAATCCACAGGACTAATGATCTGTTAGGATGCTCTCGGCCATCACTGCATCCCCTACAGGCCATTGGAAAGTAGGCGATCATGTAGGCAGAAAAGGGAGGTTGCTTTCAATTCCATTTGCAGTAGCGGTCAAGCGGAAGGGGTAAAGAAAAGTCTTTTTTACTACCTACGGGAATGTCCAGGGCTAACTAGGGCACGACTCCGCTTCTTGGGTAAGAAGCTTTTTTGTCATTGTTCTTTCGGAATATTGGCAAGAGTTACATTTTTGAATGTAAGCGGCATATAAAAGAGGGACAATAAATACTATTTATAGTTTATTAATTTACCATCGGAAGCCTCATGGAGATATTGCAAAAGCAACATTAGACTGCTGTCCATAAGAAAGTCCAAGACGCGTTAGACCATCCAATACGGGGGCACGATTAATTGAAACAGAAGCGCTTCAAGCAGGCCGTTTATGTCGACAAATCCCAATTTCTTGCAGCGATGAATATCATGTTGCATCTATTAGCCATTGAGGCGTACAATAAACAACTAGCGGCATAATCGCTAATCAGGTTAAGAAAATCTTTTCACTTAGTCACTAACAGGAAGAGACACGCAAACTTACTAGAAGAATACCCCAAACAACAGACTTTGGTAAGTCAGCAGAGCTACACTTACCACAACTTTCTCAACGAGAGAAGATTGCGACAATGGGTTAATGGATAATAGAAGTGGAGTCAATACTGTACTGATCGTTCCAAGCTCAATTATTTATTACGCGTAGTCTTTCAATCTGAAGAGATGAGTGCCAGCATTTTTATCCGGCTACCGAATAACTATAGCGTATTTCAAGCTGAAATTGTGACTAGCGGAAAACCTGTGTATCTCTCGATAGCGCAATCCATTCACCCATAACACCTGTTATTGGAAAACGCTTTATAACTTTAGCAACTTGTAAGCTACTAATAGACAAACACACCACAAAATGTCCGTTACTGCCGGCTCTGTCAGTGAGGGACCGAATTTATTTGCCGATTTCTTTTCATCAATCTTTGTGTCTGATGAAGATATTCAGGATTTGGCAGCCATTCGCCATAATTTCTTGGGGAAAGTGTCTTCTTCAGTAGACTTCGGTACACTTGTTGTATCAGATGATAATGTCATTGAGGGATAGTTAAAGATTAAAAACTCTGCTCATTCGGATGTAGATGGGTTTTCGGTAACTTTGCTTATAAATTGTCGCTCTTTGGTACAACCTCTTAAGCTAATTTTTAACAAATCTTTGCCCGAAGGAATATTTATTGATGACTGAAAGCTGACGTCAGTCACTCCTATTTTCAAAAGAGGTAATAAAAGCGATATTGCAAATTATAGAGCAATTTCCAAACTATCTGCTGTATCTAAACTTTTTGAATGCATTGTTAAAGACAAGTTATATTTTAGCGTTAAACATCTAATTAGTCCTCGACAGCATGGTTTTGTTGCTGCAAGATCTACGTTATCTAACTTATCCGTTTTTTCTGATGATTGCCATGCACGTTTCCAGAATGGTTTCCAAACAGACGCTATTTTTCACGGATTTCTCTGTTTGTCTCGGTTTTCATTCTTCGTTTCTTGATTGGATTCGATCCTATTTAATAAAAAGACGCTGTACTTTAGTTATCGATGGAGTTTCTTCGAAACAGTACACTGCCACCTCTGGTGTATCTTAGGGTAGTATTTTAGAGCCTTTGTTATTTGTTTTTTTTATTAATGATATTTGTTCGTGCTTTTCCTTCGCTAATTTTCTTCTCTATGCTGATGACCTAAAAGTGTACGCTGAAATAAGAAATTCTAGTGATTCAGCCGCCCTACAGTCCGAGTTGAATAATTTATTTTCCTGGTGCCTTATGAATCGTCTATTTCTTAATATTGAAAAATGTCATAAAATCTCATTTTCTAAGCTTCAAGACCCCCTCTATACCTTTTTATCATATCAATTACACATATCTTGCTTCGTCTGATGTGATAAAAGATTTAGGGGTCTTCTTTGATTCTAAACTAAATTTTATCGCTCACCTAAATTATGCCATTTCCAATTCACTTGCTATGCTCGCTTTTGTTAGACGTCACTCATCGCACTTCACTAATCCATATACTCTTAAAATTTTATACTCTGCGTTTGTGCGGTCCAAATTAGATTATGCCTCTTTTATTTGGAGACCTTATCATACAGTCCATATAAATCGAGTGGAGAGGGTTCAAAAAATGTTTGTGCGTTTCGCGCTACATTCACTCAATTTCTCAGACCCCAAACCATCATACTACTCACGCTGTCGTTTGATTAGTCTCTGTCCATTAAGTGACAGAGGTACGTTTCAGGCAGTTTCTTTTATCTTCGATTTCGTTAATGGACTAATTGACTGCCCGTTTCTTCTAGAAAGAATACATTTTAATGTTCCTTGCAGGTGTTTTCGCCGTTGCAAAATTTTTCATGTTGGCTTTAGGAGGACATTATATAGAGCCAATGCGCCTCCTGTTAGAACGCCTCCCTTTTGGATCTAGACTTTTCCAGGGCGAAACATGTATTTAATACCCAATTAAAAAATTTCTTCCTTTGTAATAAATCTAAATAATTACCTAGTATATATTTGTTAATTTAGTTTCCTAAGCTTTAATTTTGTTAATTACTTCTACATAAATACTCTTAGTTCTATGTAGTCTGTAAGAAACTTTGTATTTCTTCACTTACTAAAATGAATAAATGAATAAATAAATAAATGAAAAATGTGCCAACGTCCTATGGACTCAGTCCCTGACCTGTGCAACAAGTAGGATGACGTGACCAGAATGGAATATGGGCCTCACAAATCGACTGTTGAAACTTAACAGGAAGGACGTGAGAATAATTTTTGGGGTTCTAATAGGGCACTGTCTTATGGACAAGCATGCGAGTACAATGGGAGCACCCTATAACGACATTGAAGAAGAAGAGGCTGTAGAACACTTTCTATGGCGGACGCATGACTCTGGGTAGAAGAAAGTTCAATATTCTAGGAAAAAGTTTTCTTAAGAATTTGGCAGAAGTAGGTAAATTAAAACTAAAGTAATTGTTAGATTCATTAAAGCCACAGGTTGGTTCAATGAGGACCAGGAGACCTAGGTGTCTGAATTAGGTCAGAATTATAGAATTATTAGCCTTTTTATATTTTTTCCATACATTCAGAAGAGGATATAGAAAAAAAATTATAGAAGTTGAAAAAAAAGTTCCGAAGTTTGGGATGGAAGTATTCAGCTAAAGAATTTCAAGGAAAACAAAAATTTAATTTACTCTGTACAGAGCAAGAATAACAGTGCAGTTAATTCAATTCGCCCTTCAGAGTGACCTGTTTGTTGCTTCTTTTAAAGCGGCCGAGCAATATTATTGTGATGGGTGATTTTTTAAGAGCTATAGGAAAGTTTTTCAAAAAAACACACGTAAAATTCAGAAAAATTCATGAAATTTGTATTTAAATCGATAGTACAGTCCATATGATTTAATGTTTCAAGATTATTTCATGCAAATGTTGACCGCGACTGCGCTTCAAATGGTCCATCCGCTTAGTCCAATTTTGGCATACTCTTTCCAATGTTTCGGCCGGTATCTCACATATAAATGCTTTAATGTTTTCTTCCAATGCGTTAATTGAAGCAGGCTTGTCTGAATAGACATGAGCTTTAACATAGCTCCACAAAAAAAAATCTAAAGGCGTTATATCGCACGATCTGGGTGGCCAATTGACAGGTCCCGAACGTGAAATAAAATGTTCACCGAACTCGCCTCTCAACAAGTCCATTGTTACGCGTGCTGTGTGGCATGTGGCGCCGTCTTGCTGAAACTACATGTCATACAAGTCAAGCTCTTGCATTTTGGGCAAAAAAAAGTTGGATATCATTTCACGGTAGCGCTCACCATTCACAGTTACGTTATGATTTGCAGCATCTTTGAAGAAGTACGGTCCAATGATACCTCCAGCCTATAAACCGCACCAAACTGTGACCTTTTCTGGGTACATTGGTAGCTCTTGCAATTCTTCTGGCTGATATTCACTCCAAAATCGAAAATTCTGCTTATTTACGTATTGATCCAAAAATGAGCGGCGTCGCTGAACACAATTTTTCGACTTTAAACGCATTTTTATAATAAAATTCAATGATTTGCAAGTGTTGTTCGTTTGTAAGACGATTCATGGTTAAATTATAGACCAAACTGAAGATGTTTGACAGTGAAACAAAACACGAAACGTGCGTCAGCTGTTTAAACCAACTGTTTAAAAAGATAATAGCTAAAAAATCACCCTTTACTTCAATGGTTTTTAAAAGCCTTTTAAGTAGTGTTGAACTTTTTTTTAAATAATTTGCATGTTTATAAATACATATTTTAGTGTTTAATTAAATTACAAAAATAAAAATGCCTTGCAAGTTTACTATTTGTATCCTTATAGTTGAGGTTTTAAAACTCATTTTTGTAAAAAAAAATTTTATTAAAATTCTTCAACGTTACCTGCATCAAAAAAACAATTAAAAAATCAAATATAATTTTTTTCAATTTAAACGTATTTTCGCTCTTTTTGAAAATGTTTATAATGCTAAATACTTTTCCATATTTTTTACGCTGTATTTTATATTACTAAATATGCATTTGGGTATGAAAACCTTTTACATTTTTTATGCCACCTTTTTGCAAAAATTTTATTCATTACTATTTTACTACAACTTTTTTCCTACTACTTTTTTCCAATTTTTACTAACACCTCATATTATTTTTTAAGGTTTATCCTTTACTTTTGCAGGCACAGTAAACCCACATATAAGATAGCATAAAATCCATTATGAAATAAGTCAAATGAAGATATCAAATACAAAAAAAGCAGAAGAAAAAATTAATATAAATGAAATTTGCAGTAAATAAATTAGTGGTAGTTTGGGAAAAAATAAAAAAAATAAAAATTAAAAATAAATGTGTAAATATATTAGAAAAAAAAGCACAGTAAAAATTAGCCACTTAGTGTACACAGAAAAAAATAGAACACGAAAAATTTACACACAAAAAATCCAAACGATATTGAACTGTAGCAATTATAAAAATATCGATTATTTTGCTGCGTTAAAATAAAGACAAGCGGCAGTGAAATTTAGCTGAAAAAGTAAAAAAAAAAAGATATTACTAACATAGGAGTGCACACATACATATGTATGTACTTATATGAAAATGCCAAAAACAAAAAAAAAACACAATAAGAAATGTATGAAGGACGACGAGTTGGTAGTTCGAAGCACTATGTTAAAAAGCAAAAACAGCAAACAACAAAAACAATAAAAATTAAAAAAAAGTAGAATAGTTGTAATAAAACATTAGATTTGTGTACGTAATTAATATTAGCAGCACATGGTAGAAGCTTGACGAACAAACAGAGGAACCAATACCGATTGGCGACACAATCAAAAAAAAAAACAAGCACTAAGCACAATGCAATGCAGCTGCAGAGCAGAGAATGCAGCAAGCAAAGTATGGGTGTGCGACAAGGCAGACAGCAAACCATGAGACGAAATGTAAGCAGATTATTGCATAACAGCACATCGAAGCCAGTGAGAGCGCCTAATGTAGTGTATTTGTAATGGATCTAATGCAATGTTTTGTTGAGAAATTGAGAAATATATGTACATGAAAGATAAATATTAAAAATAATACTCACCTAAACACAACCACATGCACGCACACACGCACGCAGACACACCACATGCATATGTACAACAATTACTAATATAGTAGGCGCATAAATGTAGTGAATGTAATCGACTATTGGGCGCAAGAATTGAAATTAAAAAAAAAAACAGAAGAGAATTTTCTTCTTACATATATGAACGTGGTAGTTAGTTGGGTACACATACAAGCAGATGTACTGAGATTTGTTTAAAAATGAGTTGCACAAGAGAAATTATAAAAGTCGCAAGAAAGCTGGAATAAAACACTAAATTCTTACATTTATGCAGTTTTTCTTTGCTTAATAATTATATTTTTTTTTATTATTTCGCTGCATTCGAAAACATGTATGGTACATTCCTATGTATGTACGTAAATACGTGGGTCAATATTAAACTACATACAACCACACACACACACATACAACCTTTTGTAATCTAAAACTAATATTGCACTAGTGCCTGTATGACTAAAAGCAAAAAACAAAACAAAAAAAAACACTAAATTTAATAATAGTAAATACTTGAATACTAACTAGCCTAAAACTGAGAAAAAATAAGTTACTTACTTTCTGCAAAAGCACAAATTAAAAAATTAAAAATATAAACCGCAATCATGCTAAGGAAACATTTTCATGCAATTCACGAGAAATTTATGAGCAGTACATTTTTTTACAATACTATTTAATTTGTTAATTTATTTCACGAAGTTAAGAAAAATTAAAGAAACATTTTAAATATTTTTTTAGTGATATCGCAAGGCGTTGTTGTTAAACAAAAGTAAGAAAAAAACGAAAATCATCACACCTACTACATTAATTTTTAAACTCAATTCAAATTTACATACCTAATATTATTCAATTTTTTTTTTTACAACGCACTTAAAGCATTTTTTAACACCTTTCTGTTGAATTTTTTGCGTTCAAAGTTATTTGACCAACCGAAATGTGAATCAAAACTGCACAAATCATTTTCAATATCTGCTAAAAAAGTTGCCATGCAAATCGTATGGGTTTTCTAAGAAACTTAGGCGACGAGTATGGCGTTCTATGTCGGAGTTTCCGCCATAGAAGCAAAAATTTGTTTTTAGCAATTAAGTCGTGAGTGAAATTTATTGCCACGCTAACAAATTTTCTGGGTAAACTGTGCAATTTATACCATGACTGATACACGTCCCCACAAACCGACTAAAGCCGCCCCAAAAACCTGCTTCCCCACTTCTTTCACCGGATTTGTTTATACATATTTTATTTGCTAAGGTGGGATAAATTTTCATTCCGGAACGAAATTTCATTGCGGTTAATGCAGTTATACAATTTTTATAGTACGGCGTGGGAAATTACTCAAAATGCGCTCATACAGCATTGATGGCTTATCGTCAAATTCTATTGATTTTTGAGCTTAAAAAACAAATAGCATTCGCTTGGGTCTTAAATTGAAGAGTTTGTTGAACGACCGACGTTTGGTCGAATTTTTTGATTCAGATTTTTGATCAAGTGTTAACAAATGCGGAGTCACCTATGACAGAGCTACTCCTTGCATAAAGCGAAATGCAGCATATTTTATTCGAGTGCATTCCAGTAGTCTCAGCTCTCTGAGTCAATTTTAGTTATCAGTCTTTTAGTTTTTTATATGAATTTTTTTCGGTCGTCCCGGCAGTTGTGGTTTCAACGTAGCATTCTGTATGTGGCACATCATCAGCGCGTATACGACCTTTTTGAAATTCGAGAGCCCAGTATTTGGCCGCCAAATATGACGTAGAAGTCGTCTTTTCAGTATTTAATTTATGTTACGATTTCGAGTATAATGAGGGCTTTAAAATAAAACTATTTTATGGCCGCATGTTTCTCGGTTTTTCCATTTTATATGTAAGCAACCGAGACCTCTTTTCCAGCAACCCGAACCAGCACTGCAATCGACCTGAAACTTGGTTCGCTAGCTAAATTTCTATCGTATACAAGTAAAAATCTGACCTTCCGGTGACACTTTTTGCTCGCACCGCAAATTTCTCACCTCACCCTCGCACATAAATATGTACCTAAATATTTGTTGTTGTACGCATATATCCCACACATATACGCTGCCCACTTACATATCTCTTACGTTGGTATTTGTGTGTCACTGCTAACATTAAAATACAGCTATTTTGTTTATAATTTGGCCATGAACGATTTGCGGCAGTAGCCACTTAGAGGGATTGAAAGTGTAAATAGCGAAATTAGTGTTCAAGGAAATCAATAAACCAACAATAACGCATTTCCTAATTAATTGCTGCCCATTCACGTAGTAGAGTTCATACTTGCTCACACATACATACATAGTCACACAATCGCTGCACATTGGTATTTCAATATCAGCAGCACGAAATTATCTAAACAACGCATACCCACGTCGCTTTATTTTGCAACCAAAGCTCAAGTATGATAAATCCAAGTACTTACCGTTGTCTATGTGTGTGCAGATGTGAATATGTATGCGTGTATTACTTGGAAAAACAAATGATTATCGAGTATTTGACTCTATTCAAGGATGCCCCAAGAGTGCTTAGAATAATGGCAAATATGCGAGGAAATTCAATATGACTAAGTATGTTGATACTGGGATTAGAAGCTGCATTGTGAAGCATCAATTATGTTTAGTGATATTTTGAATGTGACCCTTCCAACAGCTAAGCTGAGAGCTGCGTTGCAGTATAGTTTGGTATACAGAATTATCGATGCAGATTCGTGTGTTTACTGTAGCAAAAAAAGGGAAGAAAACGAACACCGGGCCGGCATCGTTGAGAAAATATGCAGGAAGACGATCAGTCTACAAAATTATGTCTGTGGATATCCAAATCAGCACCCCTTAGATTATATCTGTAGAGAGCGATTACATGTCTGTTAACCCATTGCCTTAAAAGAACGAGTGGGAGAAGTGATCCCACTTCCGTGCCTAAAATCAACACCTCGTATCCGACGTGATGACTTTTTCTGGCCAAAAGTGAAAAGCTCGTATCGGACGTGATGACTTTTTCTAGCCAAAAGTGAAAAGCTCGTATCTGACGTGATGACTTTTTCTGTCCAAAAATGACAACCTCGTCTCAAATGCGCGATTGTTTTAACGCACGACAAAAGCTTTAATCGCAAGTGGCGCACAATTGTAGCTCGATTCATAAGGTTAATACCAGTATTTTGGATATTGCAACTGATTCTTATAAAAATTGGTTTATTTGTGGCTTGAGTATAATGAGAAGTAGACTGGAAAAATTTTGAAAAAATTTAATAATTCTTAGGTTATTTTGAAAATTTGTATAGATTTTTGTTTTAGTTTTTTAAGAAGGAAAATTCTTTGAAAAAATGTATTGAATATTTTGTATGTATTGTATTTGTACTTTTTTTTGGAAAAATTATATTTTGTGCTCAAAATTTTTGAAAACCAATTTTTTAACAAGTTTTTTTTTTTTGAAAAAATATTATATTTTTGTTTAAAATCTTTGCAAAAAAATTTGAAAAAATTTGTATTTATTTATTCAGATAAAATTATGGAAGAAAATTAAAAAAAGAAATGATATTTGGTGTTCAACATTTTTGGAAACAAATTATTTTTTTTGGAATAAAATTGTCGAAATTCATAGAGAAAAAATTATAATTAAAAAAAATATATTCTTATTTGTTCAAAATTGTTGAAATAAAATTTTTGAAATTATA
Organism: Anastrepha obliqua; assembly: GCF_027943255.1. Classification (NCBI taxonomy): domain Eukaryota; kingdom Metazoa; phylum Arthropoda; class Insecta; order Diptera; family Tephritidae; genus Anastrepha; species Anastrepha obliqua. The sequence continues at coordinate 145,255,658 of NC_072892.1, read as the reverse complement.
TTTTGTTCAGCACTTTTGTGTAACACATATTTTATTTAAGCAAATTCTTTTGTTAAACTTACAATTGTGTTCGAAAGTGAAAGACAAAAAGTTTAGTTTGAAAAAAAAAAGAATATTTTTTTTGTTCGAAATTCGTGGAAATTTTTTTTTAATTATATATATATTGTGTTGAAAATTTTTGGAAAACAAATTTTTTTTGGAAAAAGAATTATTATTTTTGTTCAAATTTCTTGAGAAAAAATTTTTATTTAAACACGATTATATTTTGTGTTGAAAATTTTTGGAAAACAAGTTTGTTTGAGAAAAAGAATTGTAAATTTTAGTTCAAAATTGTTGAAATTGTTGTTGTTTCTCAATAATATTTTGTCTTGAACATTTTTAGAAAAAAATTTTTTTTTTGGAAAAAATTATGTATTCTGGTTCAAAGTCTTTCGAAAACAATTTTTTTTTGATAAAAAATACATTTTCTGTTCAAAATTGGTGAAAAAAGTCATATCTTTTTGTTGAAAACTCTTGGAAAAAACAAAATTTTTTAATTATATTTTGTTCATTACATTTTATTTAATTACATTTTTTTAACAGGAATTTTTTTGAAAAAAAAAATTCTATCTTTTTTTGAAAATTCTTGGACATTTTTTTTAATTATGTTTTGTGTTCAACATTTTTGGAACAGAAATTTTTTTGTAGAAAAGAATTTCAAATTTTTGTTAAAAAATGTTGGAAAATTTGTTTTATGATCTTTATGTTGAACTTTTTTGGAAAAAAAATATTTTTGGAACAAATTATATATTCTGATTAAAAATCTCTGGAAACCAAATTTATTTTTTTTAAATATATATATTTTTTTCAAAACTTGTGAAAAAAGTTTTATTTTTTTGTTCGAAATTCTTGGAATTGTTTTAAATTATATTTTGTGTACAACATTTTTGGAAAAAAATTTTATACTTTTATTTAAAATCATTCATTTGGAAAACAAATTTTTTTTTAAATATATTATAATACATTTTTTATTCAAAATTTGTGAAACAAATTATAGCTTTTTGTTAAGAATTCTTGGAAAAAAATTTTTTTGGTCAAAGCTTTTGGCAAACCAATTTCTTTAATATTTTTGGAAAAAAAAAAATTATTTTTTGTGTTCAAAATTTGTGAAACAAATTATAGTTTTTTGTTAAGAATTCTTCGAAAATTTTTTTTATGTGCATAGCTTTTGACATACAAATTTTTTTATTAACAAATTTGTTTTTAAGCAAATAATTTTTTTTTTTTTGAGCAAAATTATATTTGTCTTCAATATTTCCGGGAAAGAAAATTTCTTTGTTAATTTTGGAAATCACGCTTCTCAGATTTGTCTCTCTCTTTTCTATTAATAGCTGAGACTTTACTCAGCAGTCTTTGCAAGTTTTTAAAGGAGATGCCCATCCTCATAAATGCCATGAGTCTGCTTATTTATGTGCGCTTCGATCAATTTTCAAATTGGCAAACTGCTACTAATGCTAACGCTTCGCCAAAGCAGTATTTTGCTCACAAATAAACCAATTTTTAAAACCATTGCCGTCAAGGCCAAAATATCTGGACCCTTTGACATTGGAAAGAATTGGTTTTTATCAAGCCAATGTTTTTTAATATAGCCGAAAGGGACTATAAATAGGATTTTTAGAAATATTTCGACGTGAGCGCCATCTGAAGACTAATATTTTTAGTATAAAAAAGAGACGCAAAGACAGTTTCCGATGGTTTAAACTTCTCCGACTTTATGACAACTGTGCCAGGGGAGCTGTGTCTTCAACAAGTGATTCTAAGTATGTGGCGAAAGATAGTCAATGGTGTTGTTAGACCTTCATGAACTAGGAAAAAGCGCAATTTTGTTGCTTTTGCAGCGGAGTTGGGAGTTTTTGTGATGAAGAAAATTAAAAAACATACAATTGAGCCGCTCAGTGCACACATCGATTAACTCCATAAAACGAAAAGTTGAGAAACGCGATGATGTAATGTATATTGCTTTTGAAAATTCCTCTGATCATATGAATTCAAATATATAATGTGGATTGCATAATTGCATATATATAGCTTTCATCTAACGGTATATAAAATTAATAAGAAAGAATACCCAACAAATATTCGTCAGTAATGTTACAGTTTTTATGTGACTGATGGAGTTAATCGATTTGGCAACTGAAAAAAGTAATAAAATTAAATTAAGTCTTTTCATTTTTAAGTTTTTATTACAGAAAAAGTTAGTTATTATAAATTTTTATAACAGCTTTTCCATAAAAATGAATGTTGGAAGTTCGGTTATAAAATAATTTTCGTAATTAATTTATAGCAGCTTTATGTTAGCGGCATTATTACTTGGGATGATTCAGCAATATTATAAATAATGTCTTCTTCATCAGCTATATGCGAGGATTCGTCATTTCGATTTGTTGACAAGTTCTTATAGTAATCGTGTGTATTCAGGTTCAAAGTCTTTCGAAAACAATTTTTTTTTGATAAACAATACATTTTCTGTTAAAAATTTGTGAAAAAAGTCATATCTTTTTGTTCAAAATTCTTGGAAAAAACAAAATTTTTTAATTATGTTTTGTTCATTACATTTTATTTAATTACATTTTTTTAACAGGAATTTTTTTGAAAAAAAAAATTCTATCTTTTTTTGAAAATTCTTGGACATTTTTTTTAATTATGTTTTGTGTTCAACATTTTTGGAACAGAAATTTTTTTGTAGAAAAGAATTTCAAATTTTTGTTAAAAAATGTTGGAAAATTTGTTTTATGATCTTTATGTTGAACTTTTTTGGAAAAAAAATATTTTTGGAACAAATTATATATTCTGATTAAAAATCTCTGGAAACCAAATTTATTTTTTTTAAATATATATATTTTTTTCAAAACTTGTGAAAAAAGTTTTATTTTTTTGTTCGAAATTCTTGGAATTGTTTTAAATTATATTTTGTGTACAACATTTTTGGAAAAAAATTTTATACTTTTATTTAAAATCATTCATTTGGAAAACAAATTTTTTTTTAAATATATTATAATACATTTTTTATTCAAAATTTGTGAAACAAATTATAGCTTTTTGTTAAGAATTCTTGGAAAAAAATTTTTTTGGTCAAAGCTTTTGGCAAACCAATTTCTTTAATATTTTTGGAAAAAAAAAAATTATTTTTTGTGTTCAAAATTTGTGAAACAAATTATAGTTTTTTGTTAAGAATTCTTCGAAAATTTTTTTTATGTGCATAGCTTTTGACATACAAATTTTTTTATTAACAAATTTGTTTTTAAGCAAATAATTTTTTTTTTTTGAGCAAAATTATATTTGTCTTCAATATTTCCGGGAAAGAAAATTTCTTTGTTAATTTTGGAAATCACGCTTCTCAGATTTGTCTCTCTCTTTTCTATTAATAGCTGAGACTTTACTCAGCAGTCTTTGCAAGTTTTTAAAGGAGATGCCCATCCTCATAAATGCCATGAGTCTGCTTATTTATGTGCGCTTCGATCAATTTTCAAATTGGCAAACTGCTACTAATGCTAACGCTTCGCCAAAGCAGTATTTTGCTCACAAATAAACCAATTTTTAAAACCATTGCCGTCAAGGCCAAAATATCTGGACCCTTTGACATTGGAAAGAATTGGTTTTTATCAAGCCAATGTTTTTTAATATAGCCGAAAGGGACTATAAATAGGATTTTTAGAAATATTTCGACGTGAGCGCCATCTGAAGACTAATATTTTTAGTATAAAAAAGAGACGCAAAGACAGTTTCCGATGGTTTAAACTTCTCCGACTTTATGACAACTGTGCCAGGGGAGCTGTGTCTTCAACAAGTGATTCTAAGTATGTGGCGAAAGATAGTCAATGGTGTTGTTAGACCTTCATGAACTAGGAAAAAGCGCAATTTTGTTGCTTTTGCAGCGGAGTTGGGAGTTTTTGTGATGAAGAAAATTAAAAAACATACAATTGAGCCGCTCAGTGCACACATCGATTAACTCCATAAAACGAAAAGTTGAGAAACGCGATGATGTAATGTATATTGCTTTTGAAAATTCCTCTGATCATATGAATTCAAATATATAATGTGGATTGCATAATTGCATATATATAGCTTTCATCTAACGGTATATAAAATTAATAAGAAAGAATACCCAACAAATATTCGTCAGTAATGTTACAGTTTTTATGTGACTGATGGAGTTAATCGATTTGGCAACTGAAAAAAGTAATAAAATTAAATTAAGTCTTTTCATTTTTAAGTTTTTATTACAGAAAAAGTTAGTTATTATAAATTTTTATAACAGCTTTTCCATAAAAATGAATGTTGGAAGTTCGGTTATAAAATAATTTTCGTAATTAATTTATAGCAGCTTTATGTTAGCGGCATTATTACTTGGGATGATTCAGCAATATTATAAATAATGTCTTCTTCATCAGCTATATGCGAGGATTCGTCATTTCGATTTGTTGACAAGTTCTTATAGTAATCGTGTGTATTCAGGTTCAAAGTCTTTCGAAAACAATTTTTTTTTTGATAAACAATACATTTTCTGTTAAAAATTTGTGAAAAAAGTCATATCTTTTTGTTCAAAATTCTTGGAAAAAACAAAATTTTTTAATTATGTTTTGTTCATTACATTTTATTTAATTACATTTTTTTAACAGGAATTTTTTTGAAAAAAAAAATTCTATCTTTTTTTGAAAATTCTTGGACATTTTTTTTAATTATGTTTTGTGTTCAACATTTTTGGAACAGAAATTTTTTTGTAGAAAAGAATTTCAAATTTTTGTTAAAAAATGTTGGAAAATTTGTTTTATGATCTTTATGTTGAACTTTTTTGGAAAAAAAATATTTTTGGAACAAATTATATATTCTGATTAAAAATCTCTGGAAACCAAATTTATTTTTTTTAAATATATATATTTTTTTCAAAACTTGTGAAAAAAGTTTTATTTTTTTGTTCGAAATTCTTGGAATTGTTTTAAATTATATTTTGTGTACAACATTTTTGGAAAAAAATTTTATACTTTTATTTAAAATCATTCATTTGGAAAACAAATTTTTTTTTAAATATATTATAATACATTTTTTATTCAAAATTTGTGAAACAAATTATAGCTTTTTGTTAAGAATTCTTGGAAAAAAATTTTTTTGGTCAAAGCTTTTGGCAAACCAATTTCTTTAATATTTTTGGAAAAAAAAAAATTATTTTTTGTGTTCAAAATTTGTGAAACAAATTATAGTTTTTTGTTAAGAATTCTTCGAAAATTTTTTTTATGTGCATAGCTTTTGACATACAAATTTTTTTATTAACAAATTTGTTTTTAAGCAAATAATTTTTTTTTTTTGAGCAAAATTATATTTGTCTTCAATATTTCCGGGAAAGAAAATTTCTTTGTTAATTTTGGAAATCACGCTTCTCAGATTTGTCTCTCTCTTTTCTATTAATAGCTGAGACTTTACTCAGCAGTCTTTGCAAGTTTTTAAAGGAGATGCCCATCCTCATAAATGCCATGAGTCTGCTTATTTATGTGCGCTTCGATCAATTTTCAAATTGGCAAACTGCTACTAATGCTAACGCTTCGCCAAAGCAGTATTTTGCTCACAAATAAACCAATTTTTAAAACCATTGCCGTCAAGGCCAAAATATCTGGACCCTTTGACATTGGAAAGAATTGGTTTTTATCAAGCCAATGTTTTTTAATATAGCCGAAAGGGACTATAAATAGGATTTTTAGAAATATTTCGACGTGAGCGCCATCTGAAGACTAATATTTTTAGTATAAAAAAGAGACGCAAAGACAGTTTCCGATGGTTTAAACTTCTCCGACTTTATGACAACTGTGCCAGGGGAGCTGTGTCTTCAACAAGTGATTCTAAGTATGTGGCGAAAGATAGTCAATGGTGTTGTTAGACCTTCATGAACTAGGAAAAAGCGCAATTTTGTTGCTTTTGCAGCGGAGTTGGGAGTTTTTGTGATGAAGAAAATTAAAAAACATACAATTGAGCCGCTCAGTGCACACATCGATTAACTCCATAAAACGAAAAGTTGAGAAACGCGATGATGTAATGTATATTGCTTTTGAAAATTCCTCTGATCATATGAATTCAAATATATAATGTGGATTGCATAATTGCATATATATAGCTTTCATCTAACGGTATATAAAATTAATAAGAAAGAATACCCAACAAATATTCGTCAGTAATGTTACAGTTTTTATGTGACTGATGGAGTTAATCGATTTGGCAACTGAAAAAAGTAATAAAATTAAATTAAGTCTTTTCATTTTTAAGTTTTTATTACAGAAAAAGTTAGTTATTATAAATTTTTATAACAGCTTTTCCATAAAAATGAATGTTGGAAGTTCGGTTATAAAATAATTTTCGTAATTAATTTATAGCAGCTTTATGTTAGCGGCATTATTACTTGGGATGATTCAGCAATATTATAAATAATGTCTTCTTCATCAGCTATATGCGAGGATTCGTCATTTCGATTTGTTGACAAGTTCTTATAGTAATCGTGTTTAACAGGAGGAATGAATATTAGCAGGTCCATCATGTCTCTCCATTTTTCCTTTGTCACAGTTCTACCTTTAGGATATAATAAAGGCTGATCTATATTTTTCAAACTTTGCGGTCCACCCACTAAAGATTTTCTTATATTAATGGCTTGAAATTCTGCATCTTCGTTATAGTCATATTTGAATTGTATGATATAGGGTTTGGACCTTTTTAACTTTATCCAGCGTATTTTAAGCCAATTTACTGGAAGCCCTTTGACGGTTGCTTTTCTGTTAATGATAGATTGTTCTAAAGGTTTTGTTGACAAAAAATCTTGGTGAGACATTTGGATTAGATGAAACGGCGCTTTCTTTTTACGTGTTTTGATTATATGGTTCCAATCATCGAGGGAAAAAATATTTAAATTTTTTTTCGCACATGCCTCAATGATGGTAAAATCTGAATCATTGGGCAAATAGCTATGTATATCCACTTACGACTTCTTTTCCTCCCAATCAATGTGTTTGTTGGGTTTGTACTATTGCAAGCCGATGAATCCGAGGAAAACAATAAACGTCTTCTTAACCCAAAAATTTCTGTTGAAAAATCGTATTGAAGAATCATCACTGCTTTCCTCACTCACATTATTAGTCTCACTCATCTTGATTATAACGGTATAATATTTAATTGTTCAAAAAAAATCTGGTAGTAATGTTGAAAAGACTAAGAAGTACACAGTAAAATGCAGCGTGCGAGATCACTGCTATACTAACTACCGCTTGCATTGTGCTTCTTTTTATCTGTTTACCGATGCGATTTTGTTACGAATATTATTGAGAGGGAGAGAGCATCTTCGGCTGATTAAAAACAAACAAGCGTCGAGGCGCGACCAGAACAGATACGGCGTTAATGAAACGATTTAAATTAGAGTATGGAGTTAATCGAAATGGCTTCTGAAATAAATTACTTATTATTCAGTTGCCATTTAACGGGGGTAAAATTTATTATTCAGGAAAGTTATTATAAATATAAAAAGTTATGACTGTACCAAGGGCTGACACTTGACACTTAAATTTAAGATTTTTCAAAAAGTGGAGTTAATCGATGTGTGCATTGAGCAGCTCAATTAGAGAAATTTACTAATATTGACTTACAATTATAAATATTTGAATAAAAAATTTCGCTTGCATTCATTAGAACTTGAAAAGTGAGGAGCAGAATATGCAATAATATTTTTAGTAAACACATTTTGTATAAAAATAGTTTCAATAAAAAATGTCGCTTGCATTCATTAAAAGTTCATAATGAGGAGCAGAATATTCAATAAAAACATTTTCTATAAAAAAACATTTTGAATAAAAAATTTTGCTTGCAGTCATTAAAACCTCCAATATTCAATAAAAAATGTAACAGTTGGAAAGTCAGGAGAAGAAGAGAAAAGTTGAAAAGTGAGATGCAGAATATTCAGTAAAAATTTTCTTAATAAAAAGTGCTACATTAAATAATGTCACTCGCATTCATTAAAACTTCAAAAGTGAGGCGCAAAATATTCAAGAAAAAATATTTTCAAAAAAAAATTTTGCTTACAGTCATTAAAATTTCCATGCTAAGGAGCAGAATATTCCATTTTCAGAAATTAATTCACAAAAGCCCCATGGACTTAAATGTTGTTTTTTTTTTTCAGAAAGTATAAACATGAAAATTTCACCAAATAATTTCATTCCATCTACATTGCACAAAAACTTGCTTATTTTCCACTTAAGCCCTGCCCAAAACAATGCCCTCTAACATTCATTACCTTGTAAAATAAATTCCCTTACCTTCTGACTAACCAAATAGCTTCCACTGCGCTCGCCTAGTTTTTTATAATACTAATACTAGCACCCCGGAAATAATAATAGATTTTCATTCTGACACAATTTGTACTTTAATTTTGCTTTTCAACTATTTTACAAAATTTTTGTATACTAATTTTTTTAGCTAACTCCAATTTTGTCCGCCTCTGTATGGTAATTACAGCTTTAAGGTAAAATGAGTGAGTGGCCATTAGCGCAAAATTATTGCTGCGTCAATTTGTATAGTATATATTTATGTACACCTAACATTGTGGAGGTGAAAAAAAAAAAATTAGACGGCGTCAAGAATAGAATTAAGTATTAAGCTTCGCTCACACAAGACAAGTTGCTAAAGAAGTTGGCTATCGAAGCTCTGCTAATTTTATTACTATTACTGAGGCTCGAGCACGCCTAGCAGGAAGTTTGGAAAATTTTTAGGACACGCGGAGGTTGGTAAAACGTATATTTTTTATACATTAAAAATGCACATAGAAGTGTGTTGATGTTAAAAAAAAATTACCTAAAATATCTATTTTTTCTAAACTGATAAAATTTCACATGTAAGTATTGTAGGTGTTAAGCTTTTGGCCAGTTGCGAGCACATTTTCCACCACCAACGGCAGTTCACTGATCTGCTAGTGTGGCAATTGTGATCGCTAATAAGGCCGGTATTATAAATACAAGAATGCTCAACGAAAGATTCCAAAAAAGAGTGTTTACTTTGCGTCCAATTGGAGGAAGAAAGAGAGGTCGACCAAGAAAGAGATGGCTTGATGACGTAGAAGCAGACTTAAAAGCGATGAACGTTCGTAATAGGAGAAATGAGGCAAGCGAGAGACTGAATTGGAGAAGGATTGTTGATGAAGTTATGGTACACCACAGACTGTGAAGCTATCTCTTAGAGAGAGAGAGAGAGATAGATTATAAATACAAGGAGGCGCAAAATTAATCATCCTATACAAATCGCATCGTACATCAATCATATTTGAGCTACACAGCTGCAGTAAGCAAAAAGCACAAGTAATAGTGCGCGCAAACGTCAAAGTAAAGATTTCCAAAACTCAAAATTTTTATTTTTTACTTAGTAAAAAAGTTGTTCAAATACCTCCAAGTTTTAATGGTTAATTTTGCGCAGCCCTGTTTTTTTTTTTTCTTTTTTTTTTTAATTTCATAGGCGTTGTGGTAGCGCGCTATCCTCAAGCGGCCTTCTGAAGCCAGGCTGAGCCTGTTTCTCCCCATCACCTCTCGCCGCGGGACAACCGTCAAACACTACTTCGCGGGAAGGGAAGGCGATTAGTTGCCGTTGCTGTTTCGCAGTCTTTCCAGACGAATCACCTCTTTCATAATTTCGGCCACTAAGTCGCATGCCGCATTCCACTGTTCCTTCGAGCGCAACATGTGATGTACGAATGTTTCCGGCGAAGGAGGTTCTCCAAAGGTTCTATAGAGTCTTTCTTTTGCAGAACGGAAGCGTGAGCATGTGAAGAATATGTGGTGAACGTCCTCTAGAATGTTTCCATCGCAGTAGTCGCAATAAGGATTGTCGTCGTGGTTAAACCTATATAGATATGCTTTGAAGCATCCATGTCCAATCAAAAACTGGGTCAGGTAAAAGTCCACTTCTCCATGTGGCCTCTTTAACCAAAGCTTTAGGTTGGGAATGCATCTGTGCGACCAACGCCCTTTGGCCGAGCTGTCCCACGTAGTTAGCCACTCGTCGATGCAATTATCTCGTAACGCGGCCCGAGTAGACAGACTTATAGGTCGCTGTGCTCTCGCTTTTTGGGCATTTTCCATTGTTAATATGCCTAGCGGGTACATGCCAGATATAACCAAGACTGCATCGTCGGACACCGTTTTAAATGCGCTACAAGCTGTAGGTAGACTGCAGACCTCGGAAGTATGATACATGATCCGTTTTATTCGCCCAGATTGGAGACCATACCAAATTTGGCTTTTCACGACATTAGTCAGAAGCTGACGGCGATTTTGTTTTGGTCCTCGTACGTTTAACATCAACCTCGACAGCGCCGTCATGCTGGTGAATGCTTTTTTGTTGGCGTACTCGAAGTGTGCTTTGAAAGACAGCCTTTTGTCTATCATTATTCCCAAGTATTTGATTGCGGGAGTGGTCGTTATGTTGAAGTTTCCGATTCTAAAAGAGATCTCTTCTGGTTTTTTTCTGCTATATATAAGGATTTCTTCGGCCTATTGCTGCGCTAGGTCTAGCTTATTTTGGGCTAGCCAAGATTGCACGCTGAAAACCGCATGGATTATAGCGGATATCGTCTAGATTTTTCGCCGTTACCACAACGGCAGTGTCGTCGGTAAAGCCAGTTGGTTCTTTCTGGAATCCTGACACGGAGAACACCGTCGTACATTATATTCCAGAGCAATGGCCCGAGAACCGATCCTTGTGGAACGCCACTTGTTATTTTAACTTTTTTTCGTCCCTTTGATGTACTGTATCATAGAATTCGGCCAGCGAAGTATCTGCGCAATATTCTCCTCAGGTACATGGAGACTCCAATTCACTCTAGTGCCTCTAAGGTTGTCGCCCAGTTTGCAGAGTTGAATGCATTCCTGACGTCTAGCGTGATAATCAGGCAGTACTCTTTGGTGCCATTTAGCCAGCGGGTGCAGCGGCGATGGGGATGAAATTTCAGTAATCACAGATGTGGCAACCTAACAAAACAAAAAAACAAAAAACAGAACTCAAATCAGTTGACTTAGGGCGTCAAATGGTGGTTGTTCCGGTAACTTTTTGATCGTGGTGCTATGTATGAGGTAGCGTTTAGCAGATGAGAATTCGGTTGGTTAAATTTTTTACGTAAACAGTTAATTCACCCAAACTTTGAGTTTTTCTTTGTAAGATTTTTTAAATTAAACGGCTTGAATATTATATTAATGATGGGTAATCCCCCAGCAATTCCATGTCTACTTAAGTGCCGACTTTGCTAAATTTCTTCAGTGCTGAGCGACTTACCTTGAACACCGAGATTTTTCGAATGAAAAATAACAATAAACTTCCAGTTTTTCCTTTTACCGCATCTACATTTTTTGGAAGACCGTTAAGGCCGCAGATCACATGGCGTTACCCAGTGTTCACCGCGCAGAGGCGATCTGTCCTATCCCATCCTTGTTTAAGAAAAGGAAAGTTTTACTCTCACTTTCAGAAAGTCGTTTATTTCTAATCAAATTCATATAGTCTTTTACTAAAAAAATACGAAATTTAAACTAAATTAAACTGAAATTGTCCTCTTCAAAATATTGCCGCTATAGTATTGTCATGACAGAGATGGTATGTAATATTTTATGTGAGAGAGATATTTGCGCTTGAAGCCATATATGCACTCTAAGGGATGTACGAGTATGTACATAAATTTTACCGACCCTTTATGGATACCCTGTATATTTTTTATGCACCGTAAGAACAAATCAACGGAAAATTCAGTGAGAAATAAATCAAAGTTCTAAAAATTTGCCATAATTATTTGAAATTACAAAAAAATTTTTTTTTAATAACACAATGTCCTTGCGTGAGTTAAGCTTAATACATGTCGTAAATATTTAAATTTTTATAAAATATTATCAAGCGCATATTATTAAATATTTATGTTTTTAATTTTTCTATTTTTTTCAGTTGCCAGAAGATGAATGGTTAGCAGCAAATTTAATATGTTAGTTATAAATAATGTAAGCGGGCAGAGTATCGCTACATCACATATACCAAAGTACTTTTATACATACATACATACATACACATGTATATGTTATTAGTATGTGTAAAATTGTAATATTTAGAGCAAAAGTTTGTATTGTATAATAGAAAACACAAAGAGATAACAGATGCAGGCAGGCAGATAGAGACAAAAGAAAAAAAACTTTACATGCCGCGGTGGAGAGAAAGCAGAAGGAGGCGACATGCGCGAACCGCTATCCCGCTCTCAGTGAATTGAACAGAATCAGCTATTGAGCAGACGTAAGAAGTGGACAATTGTTTTCTTTTTATTGTTGTATTGTTTTGCATATTTATTGCTTTTAACGAGCGGATATATTGTAATTTTTCTTGTTTGCCACTTGTTACGTTACAGTCAGAAATAATCACGACAGAAGGAGGCGACATGCGCGAACCGCTATCCCGCTCTCAGTGTACATAATCTCAGTTAACAGACTCAGCTATTGAGCAGATGAATAAGCGGACATTTGTGTTATTTTTTTTGTTGTATTTTTTTGCATATTTATTTTATTTTTAAGGAGCGAATTTATTGCATTCTTTCTTGTTTGCCACTTTTTACGTCACGGCCAGATATAATCTCGCGTGCGTCGCAGTCTTGTAATGCAACATTCTTGCTTACATAATGTTAAACAAAAACGCTGCTAAAGCATAATATAACAGAATAAAAAGCAGTGCATATAAAGCTCTGTTGTAACGAAGAACATTTCTCATTCATAATAACAAATCATTGGGTGTATTATTATTGTTTGAAAGTTTATTTTTTTTTTAATTTATATTTTGCTCAGATTTCTTCTATAGAGCTATTCAAAAATTATTTGGTACAGTGAAGGAATGTTAACTTGAAATGAACACACAATCCTCCAAAAGAAAAAAAAAATAAAATATATTAAAAATTCCGAACCAAGCGACTAAAAATAGTTTGAGTGTAATAAGAACGAATGAGGTAATGAGACATTTTGATTGATTAAAATAACGTAGTACCCACTTAACCACGCAGATGATTTTTTTCGAACCTAAAATATTACGAAAGATCTTTGGACCGCTCCGGGAAAGTGATGGTAAATTTTAAATACTATTCTAAAATTTGTAGTAAATGGAATATATAACAGAGAGAGAGAGAGAGAGAGAGAGAAAGAGGGCGTAGCGAGAGAAGAGAGAGAGAGCCAAGAATTTACTTCGTGCAATTCCTCAGCAATCAAACCTATTAAATGTCAAGGCGAACATAATTCAAAAGTGGTGCCTTCCGAAAGCCATTGCTTTATTTTTCGCAATTTTGATAAGACTGGCGCCATCCACCCTAAAAATACAAAACAATTAAGCAAAACAAAGAAAATGGAATGCAGAAGGTGGCGCCTTCCGAGATTATGACATCTAAACTAAACAGATTAACGAAAATGAAGTGCCGTGTGTTAAATTATGAAAGCACGAATTATATAAATACCTCCAAATACAGTTTCTATGGCAATGACGCCATGCCAGAAAACTGTTTGAGCTTGTGTATAATTTTTTGTGTTTCCATTTCTTACACCTACTCTTCCCCTTCACAAGCAAGTAATTTTCCTGCCCTTTGTTTGTTTATTGTCGAAGTATGACGTCACAGCGAATTCAGAAGGCGCAACCCGGTATTCTATCGACCTTAACTAATTACAAGTTAACTTTTCTACTTAGTAAGGATGATAAAATACAAGGTTGTGCCTTCGAAATTTGCTGTGTCGTCAGAGCACATGAATAAATAAACAAAAGGAAGTGGAATTACTTGTGTATGAAGAGGAAGAGTAGGCAAAAGCAATATAAACAACCAAACACAAGAAATTATACGCACACCCACACATTTTCTTGCCACGGAGTCTGCCACATAAAAACCGGAAAAAACTGCATTTGGACGTTTTATATTGATTTGTACTTTCACAATTTGCTTTCACAATTTAAACGCGGTACTTCACTTTCATTAGTTTGTTTAGTTAAACCTCACAAATCACAAACAAGTAATTTCTCCTCCTTCTGTTCGTTTTATATCGATAAGGGACCTGACGTCAGATTTGTCAAAATCGCGAAAATAAAGTAACTGTTTTGTGATGCCACCCATAGTACGCAATTCGCCTTGCCTACTGAGATTATTCTCCTTCTCTCTTCTTCCAATGCTAACAGCGGGTATTTTCAAGATGGCGCACAGTGCGGCCGATTCCCAAAAAGCTGGCCAAAAGTCGAAAAAAAAGTTTCTAGATAGAGTTTTTTTGTCTTTGGGTTGGCTACAGTAATGCCTTGAGTAATGAAAACCGTTCATAGCAACATCCTGTACCCTAAGTATCCTCTGTATTTTCAGTCACAACGTGGCCTTCGTTTGAGCATCGTATTACTGTCGATGAATAGTGAAAGTTGTACACATTTGAAAGATTTTGTAATGGAGTAAATTGAACAAAACCAAATGGAATCATCTTCGGAAGGTTAGTAAAATACGAGAAATCTTTAGTACATATCAATACCTCGACACAAAATTTTTAGCTGCAGCAATACGTAGATACATTTTTTGCAATTTCTTTTATAAAATTTGAGTTTTCAAACTGTATAGTAATACAACGTCGTCATATGTTGCTTTGAAACCTATTAAAGGTTACTCAAAAAAGTAATGGTTACCGAATAAAACAAGATTCAGCTGCTACCACTTGCTACCTTGCGACCCCGAAAACATATAAATTTACATGCATCTTGATTATGTTCTAGAATATACGCTATTTCACGTGAGGGGGTGGCCAATAGGGGTGGAAGGGGGTGGATTTTCAAAATGTTAAGATCAAATTCGTAATCAGCGACCCCGACAACCCCCGAGTAAGAAATTTTGAATCAATTACTTAATTTTTTGAGTTTTGGCCAGCTTTTCGGGAATCGGCCGCACTGTGTGGCGTTACAAAAAAATTCTTGTCCAATTTGTAACAAAAATTGGCAGTTATTGAAAATATGCGAAAATATGAGAATATGAAAAAATACGGAAAAATAAAAATTGTTAAATTAACGTTTCAAAACTATTTCGTTATGAATTAGAAAATATATTAGTTTCTTACTTTTGAATTTGTTAAATAAATTTGTTATCTGAAATTTGTTACCTTTAAATTTGTTACCTTTAAACTTGTTAAATTTTAATTTGTTACCTTAAAATTTGTTATTCAACTTAATATGATTTTATTTTAAAAAATAACTTAATTAAAAATTTTTTCATTCCGAAATTATAAGAAAGCAAATTTGTGAAAAAAAAAAATATTTCATACACTGTTATTGAATATTGAATTAAAATTATTGAATGTTACTATTTATTATTTAAAAATATAACAGTAATAATAACGGCAAATATAACAGAGGCATAGTTGTTTTGCATACAGCTGTAATCGCTCATTCGCAACTGGTACAATTCTAGTCACTCTCGTACTAGTATGCCTTCTTACTTCAAATACCGGTTCATGAACTGTGAGTAGAAAGCTTGCTGAGTGAGCCGCACGACGACTCACTGCAGGTTCTCCCTCTGCACTACACCGCATGCAAAGTGAAGTAGTATGAGTGGCACCAGCAGGGAGTTAACGTTCTCTAATTAAACTGTTCGATTTAATAGAGAGTATTACAACGTTTTGTTTTTTTATTGGTTTAAAATATTCTACATTTTTTTTATGCTCGAATACTATTGTTTCTGCCTACCACCTATTTTTATGTAAGTGCATTATGATTTACAGATTTACTTTATCATTTCACTAAGATTTGCGTTCACATTGAAGTTTTATAGCAGATGCTAGACAGTTACATACATAAATACATAAATACATACATACATACAAACAGAAATCATAACTATGTTTAATTAGCATAAAGAAAACCAGAGAGCAAATTAGAATATCAAACGAACAATGTTTGTATGTGAGTCTATGTATGTAGTTTCATTGTATGTATATGGTAGTATGTGAGAAAATAAAAACATAAAACATAAATGTTCTTATGAAAACGTTTATATGCTTACATACAAACACATACAAAAACAAAAAACATTAATGTATGTGTGTAGCTAAAAAAAGTAGAAATTATTATTAGAAAAAAAAGTGTAGTAAGTTTAAATATGTATAGCACAAGCCGAGGTAAAACAAAAATATAGTAGTGAGTGAAAAAAAGTTCACTCTCACTCACAAACGTACATGCATATATACATATAACAAGCTGTAGCCTTAGTGAGCACTTCAAGGCAGAGAACCACAGGAGGCGAATATGTGCTGCTATCTACAAATACGAGAGCAAGCATGCCTATGTTCACATATGTATGTGCTATAACATATACACATACACACATATATATATGCAAACATATAAGAAAAAAGGACACGCACACACACAGATATACCCATATATACGCGTACACGTGCTATTAGCCAATGCGTGCAGTCAGCCAAAAGAAAAAAATGTAAAAGTTAATAGAATTGTTTCGTTAGAAAAATTGGAAAAAAGGAGATTACATACATATATAATTATGTAATAACGGAAAGTTAGACTATATTTGGCGATCAGACTACATTGCGTAGGCATAAAATAATTTCTTGTGATTTTGCAGGCTGGCAGAAAATGAACTAAAAACTGAAGTCCACGAATTGCTAGAACATTTCAATGGGACTTTGAAGAAATTTTGTTAAATGATTTTTAAGAATTTCATTCTGCGACAAACAAGGCAAGAAATAAGTTAAGTATTGATTAATAAATACATACATACACATATACATACATATGCAATATGAAAATGTATTAGTTTTCCCAAAACAAAAGCAAAAGAACAAAAACAAAAAATAGTATGTTTTGGATACGAGCGGAGCGAGAAGGTGCAAGAAATATGAGTTACAAGGAAACTCAATGAAATCTTTAAGCAGAAACTTTGTTTTTCTGAAAAATGCTAGCAGAAAATTTTGATTGCAAGCAAAAACTTTGCAATAAAAAGTTAAAAAACCAAAGGGAGATTCTATATACTATTTAACAGCAAATATATATATATATATATACATATATATGTATATCAAACATTTATTATAAAATGTAAAAAAAAAAACAAAGTGTAGTAGAATTAGCCAAGCAGCAAAACAACGTAAATTAAGCAAAAACACAAGGAAGTTTGACACACAAAAAGTTATAAATATTGAGGAAATGCAAAAAGGACTAATTTTAAGCAGAAAAAAGTACATTCTAGTTTACAAAAATGCATTAAAAAAAAGTTTGTTAAAGTTTGCGCTACATATCAGTGAATCAGATGAAAATACAGAAATTAAATAATGGAAAAAAATATATATTATATATTTCAAATATACATAAGTGAGCAAGCATGCACCCAGGATATTAAGTACTTGCTGCAAAAACACAGTGAAATGAAGCAAAATTTGCAAAATAAGAAATATTTGCGGCATATGCGCTAGAAACTCTGCAATTATTTATGGAGAATGCGTGAAATGGGCGTAAAGATGTATTAAAAATATAAATAATAATATTTAAAAAAAATTTAATAATAATAAAAAAGTAATAAAAAAAATAATAAAAAAAATAATAATAAAAAAATTAAAAGAAAATCAAAAAAGGCAAATATTAATTATATTAAATATTATATAAAATAAACATACAAATAATTATTAGACAAGCATAGTAATTATATACATAAAAAGTATTAGTGTATACACTTGAATTAACAGCATACGCGTATAACATTAGTACTTAACAGCAACAGTAACAGACACACAAATGTGCTCCATGCATGCTAGATAATTTATTTTACATGTGTATATGCATTAATGTACAAATGCATAAGTATATGTACATACATATACGCATATATCTGTACCCAAACATGCATTCATATATACATACATACATCCGTATTTACATTCATCTACACACAAACCTACTCGATGCAGATGTTCTCATACACGAAACGGCGAAGGTACGTACGTATCCGTATGCATTTTAGCAAATTATTATACATATTCCACTAGTATGTATGCAAAAGCGGAGGAAAAATAAATGAGCTAGAAAAAAAAAACACCCTAAAAATACACTAAAGAATTTGATTATTTCTTTCGTTTAGCTAAATATAAATTTTTGTTTAACAAGAAAATTTTTTTAACAAGAATTTTTTTTCAAAATTTGGTAAAATATTTAAATATTTATTTTTGTAACAAAACATACTTATAAAAAAAGAAAATTATTTATTTAAAGTGATTTAGAAAAAAAGCAATTTGGGGAAAAATATTATATTCAGCACTGTCTCAAAATTCTTTTCACATTTCAACAAAATAAAAGCTCAAATAAATGTACATGACATTTTCTTCTTGATGGGCGCTATAAACGCTTAAGTGATTTTCGCCGAGTTTAACAAATCGCGCCAGTTGTTTCTTTCCCGTGCTAACCGGCGCCACTTGGAAACACCAAGTGAAGCGAAATTCTTCCCCACCTGATCATTCCAACGCAGAGGACACCTGCTCTTCCTCTGTTACCACCAGCTGCTACCGCATAGAACACTTTTAGAGTCAGACGTCATGACCCAGCCAAGGTAGCCGCTGGATCTTCACCCGTTGCGCTATCCCTACCTCGCCGTAAAGTTCACGCAGTTCAACGATACTCGCCGTTGCGTCCAAAAATCTTGAGCAGGATCTTTTCTCTCAAGCACTCCAAAGGTCCATACGTTAAGACGGGCATGATGAAAGCCCGATGAAAGTGAGAAATTTACTACTCAATTGCCTACACAGTCCAAGGTAGCACTTGTTGGCAAGAGAGATTCTACGTTGGATTTCCAGGCTGACATTGTTATTGGTGTTAATGCTGGTTCCTAAATAAATGAAGTCCTTTGCAAGCTCAAAATTATTACTGTCAACAGTGACGTCTTCGTTTACTACCAAACCCATTCTATTATTTCGCGATACAGTTTGGAAAAGGCAAAAATAACAGCGCGGGCTGTTGAAGCCGACGATTTCAATATAATCGGCATACGCCAACAATTGTGGGCTCTTATAAAAACTTGTGCCTGAGCGAGACAAGATCTTTTCCATCATCAGGTTAAAGAAGTCCCACTACAGCGAGTCACCTTGTCTGAAACCTCGTTTGGTATCAAACGGCTCGGAAAGGTCTTACCCAATTTTAATGGCGCTGCTGGTATTAAGCAACGTCATTTTACATAGCCGTTTTTCGGCACTATTTTTATGATAATATTTGGTGTGACCACCTGCAGCATCTAACAGCAATTGTAATCTCCTGAACATTCATGAAGTTTGTTTTTTACGTCATATTCTTGTGAAATAATATATTTTCCTATTCCTCTTTAGTGCACGGTGTCAGGTAAGAATCATTACTTGGGTATAATTAGAATAACAATTTGTTTGGATTTTCTGGATCAGTGAGTCCAAATTTTTGCATACCTCGTTGCAAATTGTTACGTTAAATGCCTAATACTTTATTTTTGTCATGCTGTCTTCAACAAATTTAATTTCACCAACACTTTTGCTACATATACAACCCCATACCATTCACTTAGCTTTTCAAATTTCGTGTGGGAACAATTTTTCTGTTTTGTGGGGCTGTTACCGGCTTTATGGCATTATTTTTGGCTCATCGCAAAAAAAAGCATGATCCTAATATGCCACTGAGTGCGATATTGGGAACTCAAACAAAAGTACTTTGTCAACGTAAGCTTGCGGTAGTAGTGACTTTTTTTTTGGCACTTGACTTAGACTATTTCGTGACCTACTTTCACAACATGCGGCCTCCGACATCTGCGCCTAACATTGTAAGATTGTGCTGCGGTTTTTAGTCAATTTGTTTCACTATTGAGCTTTTCATGCTTGGTGTGAGTTTCTTTGGTTTGCCACTGGGGTGTTTTAACTCTAGCCGATTTTCGCTTTCTGCGCTATTTATAATGCTGCGCACTACCCGTACGTTAATAGAAAACATTTCAGCCATTTGGTTTGCTGATTTACCTTTATGATGATCATAATAACCCACTTGCATAATATGTTCACTCGTACGATAACCTTGCAAAAAAAGTGCCAATTCATTTCATTGTAATGCGAAAAAAGCAACACAGGCAGAGAATTCACACTTCAAAAAGATCGTATTTGTATGAAATAAGGTGTAGGTGACCCTATATGTGAAAATTCAAGCTTTTATGAATAATTAATTTTGAAGTTTTTTTTACATTTTTGTTTGAAGCATCAAGCTTTCTTGATAATCATAAACGGACTTTCATTCCAATTGTAATTTTTATTATCAGATGTCCGATGTTTAAAATTCTACGAAAAAAAACCAATTTTACACACATAATTCAGCTTTCGCCCTCTGTTGATCGATTTCTCAGTGCAACTTTCCTTCATTTACGCTGCTAAGTACTCAAAATGTTATTTAACAGCGCTGATTGATTTCAGGGTGCAACCTGCATTCACCTGCACGCTGCTAAGTACTCAAAATGTTAGTTAACAGCGCTAATTGATTTGAGGGTGCAACCTGCATTAACCTGCACTCTGCTAAGTACTCAAAATGTTAGTTAACAGCGCTGATTGATTTCAGGCTGCAACCTGCATTAACCTGCATGCTGCTAAGTACTCAAAATGTTCATTAACAGCGCTGTTAATAAGCCGATTCCTATTTTATTAATATCTTGAGTTATAGCGCATACATTTTTTTCTCTGTTTTTTTCCTGTGTTTAATTATATTTTTACAGAATTTCGCCTAAAATTCCCAGCTATTGGCTCTCTAACAAACGTTCCTTTTACAGAGAATACACATGTTAACTGAAAGTGTTCCATAATCAACTAAAATACTAACTACTACATACATACATATTATATTATATATTACTCCAAAGTACTTGCATACGCAGTAAGCTGTTATTTAATCAATTAGTTAATTATGTGCTGAGTGCTATATACATACATACATACATATATAGTCAATTTTATATAAGTTCATAGTTATTAGTTTTAGTATCAAAAGTAAATATTTGTGCAGGTACACTTACATACAGACACAAAATAAGCATAACCGCGCATGCATAACTCCACATATACACATATACATACATATACATGCATAGTATAGCATGTAAGTAAAATAAATAAATAGTGTTAAAAGACCAAAAAAAAGAAAAACAAATATTGATTTACATACATACAAATGTAGATACATTAGTCAATTTACTAAGGTTTGAATGATAGAAATGCTAGTCTAATTGAATAGCCGAGTAGCTGAAATGTGCTAGAGCAGTAACAGGTACATATGTATGTAGGTTGATGGCAGCACAAATCCCTAAAATCCCAGATAATCCTTCAAGGAACAGTGGAGAGTAAGCATTACAGAATGGAGAATGGAGAAAAGTTGAGGGCAAATTAATGTTAGAAAAACAAATATGAAAACCAAACCAATCATATAAGAGTATTAAATGCAATAGCTGCAGCAACAACAACCACAACCACAACAGCAACAAATACTAAAAACAACAAGTGCAACAAATATAATTACATACATACTATATACATTTAAACAAACACAATTATATATACATACATACATACATATATATACCACTAAGTGTATACATAAGTAGAGTAATGAATGTAGTGAAACCTGGGTGCCGAGAGAGGCGCATTACAAACAACCAAAAACAAAAAGCAAAAAACAAAAAAGCAAAAAAAACACAAAGCATATATTAGCAATATTTGATACGTATTACGATTTAAGCAACTACATACTCGTACATACGTACATACATATGTATATGTATGTTGAGAAAGATTACATACATACATGCATATTTTACTATGAAGAGAGCACAAAACAGCCACAAGTTATGAACTAACCAATATTATCAAATATAAATTCCAGCTACATGTATGTATATTTGTATGGGTATTTGTTTACTGAGAAATTTATGAAAATGAAAATAATTAAAATAAAAGATGCAAGCAAAATATTTAAGTAACCATGCTAAGCAATAGCCAAACGAATATGTATTTGTTTATAAAGAATCAAGCAAAAATAAATCAAAATAGCAATCAAAAATATTAATGGATACGAGTATAAGAAACGAACAAGAAACAAACCAGGGCAGCATCCGGTGATGTACGATAAAATGTGCGAGCAAATGGGAAAGAAAAGCTACATTGTAATTAGAAAGTTAGAAAAATCGCTCATCGGAAACTAACTTGCAACAAAAGCTTGCAAAAAACAACAAAAGGCAAGTAAAAAATGATTTGAGATGTCAATGAAAACAGCTTTGCGCCAAAAAGTCAAAATCGATATAAGCAACAACTGCAAAAAAAAACAACAACGTAGTATGAAAATAAAAACAAACTCACAGGGAAATATAAACCTTCAAATTGAAATTTAAGCAAATTGAGCCAAAAAGCGCCGAGAAATTTGGTAGCTCTCAAAAGGCTAAAAAGCCCACTAAAGCTCTGGAAAGTAAAAGGATAGATAGTTAAGGAGGAAAGGAGAAAAGTAACAGAAGGAAAAAGGCAGGATTGAATAAACACAAAGAGATAAAAGAGATAGCTAGTCCATTAAGAATTCACAGATTCTCTGGTAAATCTGAAAATACCCTCCAGTTTGAAAGAACGAATTTTACTCGTTCTCATGACAACGGAACCTAAAATTCTTAGCCTTGCTCTAGCAAAGCCAGAACACTCATAGATAAAATTCTCAGTACTATCGGCCACCTTGAAGCAAGGCAGGCAAATTGGATGGTCAATGATACCAATGGTGGTCATATAGTACACCGACTTCACGGATTGTGTCCTGTAATAATGTCGACCGTCAATCAAACGTCTTTTCCTTCAAGTTTCAGAAGAAAGCTCGACAATTTTGTGTTCCGGCTTGTCACAAAACCCTTTGCAGTTCTACAGCGCTGTAGACTGGATCATCGCACTTTATGTAAATTGCATACATAATCGCTGATCCAGCAAAAATGTAATATTAATCTTACTTGAAGAAAGAAACTTTACATACAAAGAAAAAGATACAAAAAAAACAAGTTGTACCATCTAAGCCTGGCGAAAGCCGGATAGCGGCAGAGAAAATGCTCTAAAGCAACCCGATCTTTCAAGCAAAAGGCATCTTCAATGATATCTATACCGAGCATACGTCTTCTGCATATATTGTGCTCCATAGTTAGTCCTATCAGCGCTGCTTATAGTAGGTCACACTTACTCTGTTTGAGAAGAAACTCTGTGACCTCCCTGCTCACTAACTCACTGTCTGAGAAGAAACTTTGCTAACACTTTGTCAGGCATTTTCAACAAACACTTGGTTGCTTTGCAGTTATCGGTTCTGCATCGACGGTTCTCACGAGCTCTCCTACTGTTTCCACGATAGACGGTTCTACGTTACCGGAACGACCCGGATTTATATCCGGCCAAGGACCGTCACTCCACTTACCGTATGTGTGTGTGGAATATTTATGTTACTACAACAACAGCCTTCAAAGTCTTGATGTAACCGATTGTTCCGCTATGCTTGGCCTTAAAATTGGCTCCAGTCAAATTGGACGCTCCAAAAAATTCGGAAATTTATCAGTGAATTCGTTGCTTTGAACACCAAAATGTGCCGGCATCCACTTAAAATAAAGCTCATTTCAACTGACCTTGCAAACGGAGTTTAGCCTCAACTTACTTGAATATTCCAACACTATTTTTGAAGAGGAGTGCGCGGTTTTGTCCATAAAAAGACACAAGACTTTTACTAAGCGCCATTCGAACTTTGCCTGAAAAAGTAAACATATATTTCTAAGGCGGCTGCCGTAGCCGTAGGGTTTGAGCGTGACTACCATTCGGAATTCAGAGAGAACGGAGGTTCGAGTCTCGGTGAAATACCAAATAGAAGAAAAAAGTGTTTTCTTCCTACGAGTGTATTTCTGCCATGAAAAAGCTCCTGATAAAAAATATCTCCCATTCGGAGTCGGCTTGAAACTGTAGGTCCCTCCAAATAGGAGGACGAGCTCGGCTAAGCACGAGGGTGTAAGCGCCAAAGTTAGTTTTTTAGAGAAAACATTGAGCATTTTTATAAAACATCTACAAGAAAAGTAGCCAGCTTAGGTTGTATGAACTTTGAATTGAACCAAGACAGCAATTAAAACGATTTTTTGAATTGTTTTTGAAAATATTAGCAACAAAAAATCTTTTGCATAATAAAAAATTCTGTTATGAAAGCTTTCACTGACCTTTGCTTAGGGAAAAGTTCAGCTTTTGCTCTTCAGAACATTCTGCAGTTGTTGGTTGAAAACGCAGCACTTCTTCGAAGTTAATGAAAGCTGCCCATTAGTGATGCTTTCAAGATACTAAAAGCTTTGGAAGTAAGTGAAAGCTGCTTGCTAGTGATGCTTATAGGCAACAGAACGTTTTGAAACTAAATGAAAGCTGCTTGCTAGTGATGCTTTCAGGCAACAGAAAGTTTTGAAACTAAATGAAGCTGTTTGCTAGTGACTACAGGAAGCTTAGCAAATAACATTAAAAAACAATTCCACGAAATTTGTGAAAAGTGAAAGCTCAAGGCGAAACTTCTCACTCGCACATTTTATTGACATGACGAGTGTAACAGCATCATTACAAAAAAGTATCCAGTTTAATTAAAAATCAAGGCTCGACGAAATGTATAAATATTTAAATTTTCAGAAGCAGCCAAACAAGAAAACTAAGTTCAACATTTTAAGAATCAAAAAAATTTTATGCATTGCAAATATTGAAATCAAAATGATGAGCAGTAAACCAAAATCAAGCAGCTATAAATATACAAATATATATACCACATACTATATATAAAATAAAATACAAGTATATGAAATTAAATGTGCAACAAGGCGGGCTGAACTCAAAGGGAAAAGGAGAATACCATATTTCCGAAGTCGTATAACAAAAATAAGTCATACAGAAATGCTAAGCAAAAGTGCAGGGAAAACAAGGCGCCATATGAAAATGTCAGTAAACTGAGCATATTTTTTTTTTATACTAAATGTACTTTGAAAATGGAAAATGAAATTGATGTTGAATTAAAAATAATTGCATACATGAGAAAGGCCATTAGTGAAAAAGCTGCATAAAAAACATAATTTAAAATTTTCCATAAACGCCCAACGAAAAATATCAGATTTTGTTTGGAAATGGAATTTTGAATGACTGAAAATGTTTCGAGGCACTCCGTCAATATTGGCCATTGTACTTAAGACCAAGAGAGAGCTTTTAAAGCATAGAGAAAGACATAACTTTTCGGCAAATTTCACAGAGTTTGTATGCATCTCAACAAAAGATGAAAGGAGAATGCAACTCGCACATTCTCAGTGCATTCAACGCAAAAATGTAGCTCGAAGTCTGCCAGCTGGGGCTATTGGCCTGCGGCTCAACGTAAAAACTAACTGGAGGCAGTTGGTATCTAATAAAAGTTTTTTCAATCATGCCATTTGGTTTTTGAAATATTTCGAATTTCGAAATAAGATTTTCGTTTAAAAGGTGTGATTCAAGTAATTACGAAAATTCTTTAACTAAATTTGCTCAGGCTTATGCTAAACTGAAAAACAATACAATTTCTCGTAACTGCTTCTCGAAGGAGATTTGGGAAATATGATTTTTTTATATCGATATTCTATTGTTTGGATTACTTCGAAATTATGCAATTTTTTTGGAATTTGCCATTATCAGTTTGATTGTGAAATACAAAAAAAAAATTTTGTGTAAAAAATGCGCCACTAATTTTGCATGAAAAGTTTGTTTAAGAAAAAATTTTAATTAAAAAAAATGTGCCACTAATTTTGCATAAAAAATTTGTTTAAGAAAAAACAAAAACTATTAATTTAAAAAAATTTGCTGCTAGTTTTGCATAAAAGGTTTTTTTCGGAAACACAAAAACTAATTTAAAAAAAAATTCCACTAATTTGGCATAAAAATTTGTTTAGGAAACACTAACGAAAATTTTAATTTAAAAAAATTTGCCACTAATTTTGTATAAAAAATTTGTTTAAGAAACACTAACGAAAATTTTAATTTAAAAAAATTTGCCACTAATTTTGCATAAAAAGTTTGTTTAAGACACACCAAAAAATATTACTCTAAAAATATTTTTTCCATAAAAATTTATTTAAGAAACAACAAAAAATAGTAATTGAAAAAAATTTGCCACTAATTTTGCACAAAAATTTGTTTAAGAAACAAAAAAAAAAAATTTAATTTAAAAAACCTGTCACTAATTTTGCATAAAAAGTTTGATTAAAAAAAAAACAAAAAATTTTAATATAAAAAATCTGTCACTAATTTTGCATAAAAAGTTTGTTTAAGAAACACAAAAAAATATTACTTTAAAAATATTTGCGACTAATTTTCCATAAAATTTATTAATTGAAAAAAATTTGCACAAAAATTTGTTCAAGAAACAAAAAAAAATTTTAATTTAAAAAACCTGTCACTAATTTTGCTTAAAAAGTTTGATTAAGAAACACAAAAAAATATTAATTTAAAAAAAATTTCCCACTAATTTTGTATAAAAATTACGTACTCGTATGACAGCAGATATGAGAAATTTTTCATTGGCCAAGTGCCTGGAAATTTAACAACTTTTGGAACGAAACTCAAACTATTCTTGAGTTCACTTTTGAAACATGAAATTTCACAATTTTTAAAAGATGAGCTGTGATTGCTGGATACAAATAAATTCAAACTCTGGTTCTTGAGTTCACTTTTGAGACATGAAATTTCACAATTTTTAAAAGTTGAGCTGTGATTGCTGGATACAAATAAACTCAAACTCTGGGTCTTAAGTTCACTTTTGAGACATGAAATTTCACAATTTTCAAAGGCCGAGCTGTGATTGCTGGATACAAATAAACTCAAACTCTGGCTTTTAAGTTCCCTTTTGAAACATGAAATTTCACAATTTTCAAAGGTTGAGCTGTGATTGCTGGAGGCAAGCGGTTTTACTTCCAAATCACTTTGAGCTTAACGAAGTTTTTCATAAACTAAATTAAATGAATTAAAAATCATTTCTTTATGGTATTCAGCATCTGCCTTTTCTAGCGGCAAATACTCTATATTATCAGTTTATTAATATTATTTTCTTGTTTGCCATTGAATTCACCTCAAAGTCTGTTGCACTTTTGCCGAAGCTAACCTGCAGAACGAATTCCAAAAAAGTAAATTGGTCCAGCCTAAAATGCACACAGCAATACGTAAAACTAAATAAAGAAAAAATACCATAAAATGTAAACTAGACAGAGAAAAACGAATTAATTTAATAACTGAAGCAACAAAACCAACAACTTAGTATCCATAAATGTAACAGGAAAACATAAAGCAAAAAAATATGTAACTGGGAAATATAACGAAAACATAGTAGAATGTGTTTGAGTAGCCACTGTAGTAAAAAAGGATAAGAAGGGTAAGGGGTAAGAAGGAGTAAGCAATGCAATAAATGAAGTGGTAGCCTATTGACTGCAGCATTGCAAATATTTTGTAGGTATTTAAGCAATGGTTGAGCGTTTAACCGCAGCAAGAATGTATAGCAAATGAAAATTAAAAACGAATGAAGAAAATTAGAAATTCATCAAAAAGAAAAAAATAACCAAACAAATGGAAGCTTACGAAAAAGTAAGGCAAAATACTGATAAATGATTTATAGCAACTAGAAAGTAGAAATACTCGCAAAAGTAAAACAGTAATGAAAGCAAACAAAAAAAAAACAAAAAAAAAATATATACATACATGCAAGTAACTCAAAATTATTTATACAATTGGCGAAAATTTACTAAATGAAATTCCAAATCTGCTGGCCAAGTGTGTGTGAAAAATAAATAATAAAAAGAAAAAAATATATATAGAAAAAATAAATTATAATAATTATAATGAAATTACGAGAAACCAAACATTTTGTTAAAACCATTTTTGGTGCGCTCTAAACCACACACACACACACGCGCGCCCTGAGTTATACAACTAAATTCGAAAAAGATAAATAAATTAACATTAAATTTTAGTAATAAAAAAAATAACTGTAAACAAGAAAAAAACCAAATACGTTTGTAACGAAAAAGCTAGAACTCTTGGCAAGCAGTTGCTGCAAATTAACTGTTAGCAAAATCACACACCCACACATACCCATATATATATATATATATATATACAAATATATACAAGCATATACACCAGCACACTTATACATAGACACACCAGCGTTATAAGAAAGTTATGAATACCAAATACTGAGAAAAAAGCAAACAAACAAACAAACAACAGAAAACAAAACCAAAATGCGCTGCTCGCAAATAAATTGGATTGAAAAATATTACGAATGTTTTTGCTGCGTACAGTTGCGGCGCGCTCGTAAATAAATACTCCGAAAACAAAATTAGCAAAACAAACAAACCAAAAATGCAAACAACAACAAGTACGACGCAGTCAAAGCAGAAATTAAAATGTATTACCATAAGCAAACCCATATAAAACACAAACATGCAACAAATACAAAAATTAACAAAAACAAAAACAAAAAATTATGAAATAAATAAATATAATAAACCAAAGTAAGTCAAACAAACAATTGACCAACAAAATAAATATATATATATTATATATATACATATAAATCAAATATTGACATGAAGAAAATAAAAAGCAAACCAAAAAAATTTTGTAAAATAACTGTGGCTTTCGGTGTTTCTTATTTTGTTGAGCGCAAAAACCAGGTAAGTGAAAAATGGAGCAAAAGCGCTGCTCTCCATTTTGCTTTTGGAAAATAATGCATTATAAACTACAAGGTGGCGCAAAAGTAACCTTGCGATGTTTTTTGGCTGTAATTTAAAAAAAAAAGAAAAACTTTGATTCTTCTTGTGGATTATTTTTATTTAGTCTTTTAGTTTTTTTTTACATAAAGTCGAGAATATGATGTCATGTAAATGGCCGCCGCCACAGTTGATTGCCATTTGAACCCTTTTTATGGCATTTTCCATCACTTTGGCCAAAACTTCCGGCGATAGGTCCTCACATTCTTGACGGATATTGTCTTTAAGAGCTGCAAGAGTCTGAGGCTTGTTGACATAAACCCGCGACTTCAAAAAGCCCCACAAAAAGAAGTATGGAGCGCTCAAATCAGGCGACCTTGCTGGCCAGTGCAAATCGCCAAAACGGGAGATTAGGCGCCCGGGAAATGCATCCTTCAGCATATCGGTTGTGGCACGTGCAGTGTGTACCGTTACACCGTCCTGTTGGAACCACATGTTTTCCAATCCCAATTCATCAAGTTGCGGCAAAAAGAACTCGTTGATCATTGCTCTGTAGCGCTCACCATTCACAGTAACCGTTTGGCCCGCGACGTCTTCGAAGAAAAATGGTCCGATGACTCCTCCAGCGAAAACAGCACACTATACCATACATGGGTTACACGCGGATTTTCAGTGCCCCAGAAGCGTAAATTTTGCTTATTTACGTACCCGCTAAGATGGAAATGGGCCTCATCACTCATGATTATTTTTGATGAAAAATCATCTTCCTCTTGGTGGTGATTAAGGATGGCTTGAGCGTATGTTAGACGCGATTGGCGGTCAGCAGCTAACAGCTGATGCACCGTCTGGACTTTGTACGGAAACATCTTCAAATCTTGTACCAAAATTCGCTGTAAACACCGTCGACTGATACCCATTTGCGTGGCACGTCGTCTGGTCGATGTCGACGGCGCTTCCATGACATCCTCGGCTACAGCAGCAATACTCTCTGCAGAACGGCTACTCCGGAGTCTGCCACGCCTGGCAGCATCTCGTGTTGTGCCAGTCTCTTCGAGGCGAGCGGCTAAACGTCGCAGTGTTTCACCAGTAGGCATTGGATGGTGAGGAAATCTGCGACGAAATTCACGTTGTGACAAAGTCACCGACCGATTATTGGTCAAATAAATAGTCAGAAATATTCCGCGTTCTGGAGCAGTGCAGCGTAACATTGTTCATTAACGTGTATTTCGCATGTGTTTACTACACAAATGTCAAAACAGAACTGACATTAGAGGCCAATCGCAAAATTTATAGCATTTTCTGATAGGGCGGTTACTTTAGCGCCACCTGTTACTAGTGCAGGCGCTAAAGGACATTGAGTATGCAAAATGTGAGGACCGGCAACAATGCTGAAATTCTTTTACCTGAGACCCTACACAAAAAAAAAACATGTTGCCGGCAGCTGTGATGGTCCCTTCCCTTTCCCCTGCCCTTCACCTTGTCCAAGCGTTATTGTGTCATAGCACTCGTATTAGTCAGTAGACGGCGCATGACGGTTTATTTTTTCGTAATCACATAATTATTTTAGTTAAGTTTTCTTATAATTCAGATTTTTATTAGTGTTTTGTTTAAATAAACACATGGACAATGTCTTTAGAAGTGATAAATATAAAGAAACGAAAATTATACGAAATTTCATGTTTGTTTTGTGATGAAACGGGTAATTTAGTGATGAATCCAAAACCACAATCATTTATAAATATTCAGAGAGCAGCAGATCGGAGAAAAGATGACATTAGTGAGAAAATTAAAAATAATGCAGACTTTACTGATTACAAATGTACTTGGCATCGAACTTGTATGGCAAGTTACATTAGCGAAGAGAAGATAAGACGTCGAGAATTGGCACTACAAAAGCAGGAGAATGTTTCTATTTCTACCTGCTCTGCAGAAGCTAGTGTGACAGGTACTCAAGGCACTCGAAGGTCATCAAGAACAAATTTAAAATTTAATAAAGATCTAAAATGTTTAATCTGTGGTAAACAAACAAGAAATAAAAACAAAACACTTTATTTGTGCTCCGAAATGTCAGCAGCGGAACAAGTCTTAAATACTGCCCGAAAAAGACAAGATGATGTTTTTACACGAATTGACACTTGCGAACATCCAGCCGATTTATTTGCAATGGAAGTAAGGTATCATAAACACCGTTATCGTGACTATTTACGACTACCAAGAAATTCAGCAACTGCAGCAGGTAGACCTCCAAATAAAATACCACATGACATTCTTATAGAGGCATTTGAGAAACTGACTAATGAAATAAAACATAAATTAACAACTCACTCTTTTGAAGTGTCATAATTAGCTAAGCGACTAGCTGAATTTACTGACATAGAAGATGCAGTTGTAGAAAATCGTGACATTAAAGCACTGCTAATAGATAAGTATGGTGAAAACATTTTATTTTCATATCCAAATGATCGATCGAAATCATCATTAGTGTTTATGGGCAACATACCACTGGATGAAGTCATTGAACATATTCGTACCATAACTTCAACAAACTCCATTGTTCAAGTGGCAAAACAACTTCGTAAAGAAATATTAAGTACTGGAGTAATACCAAAAGTGTTTTTATGTGATGAAATTTTAATTGAACAATTTTTAAAGCAAAATAATTTACCGAATAATTGGCAAATTTTTATGCAAGTCTTGTTCAGTGCTAAAAATAAAAAAATAAAGTGAAAATTACAATCGACGAACGTTATCAGTGTTTCATGATATATACTTCACGATTACTGAGCCACCGACTCCAAAGCATATTGCTTTAGCTCAATCTATTCATCATTTGACTCGATCGAAAAATTTAATCAATGTGATGAATAAATTTGGTCATTGCATTAACCCTAGAGAGATAACCTGCGTCTGAGAGACGTATGCCTTTTTAATTTTTCGCTCTCCCTCTCTCGAATGTTTTAGTATCACGTTGCTGTTTTTATTTTTCTCAGTCCTCTACAGTAGCTTGCCGGTGGTGGTTATTTTGTTGTGGTAAGTTCGATACTTTTTGAGTTTTGGCGATCGCATACGTCTCGGAGACGTATGATTAGCTTTTGTGTGACTTTTACACTAAATTTGAATAAATTTGTTTTGATCGTGATTTCGTTTTTTCATCAGTTAAACCAAGAACAGTGGCCCGAAATGGATGCTTAAATGACACTGAAATAAGTACGTATTTGCAAGGTTTATCGGACGATCCGGAATCATCTGATAACAGTGAAACACAAAATGAATTATTTGAAGATGATGTTCAGAGCGATGTCGAAGATGAGGAAATCGCCAGCGAAGATCGTGATATCAACACAGCTTTATTGGAGGACCAAGTTACAGGATCTTCCAATTGTGTTTCTTCTTCAGATAGCCGTATTCTTACGTTTTCTGAACCTACTATTAGAAGCAAAAGTAAGTTCTGCTGGACAACGTCGAAAGGTAAAAACGTTGGCAGAGTTTCTTTATCCAACATTGTTCGAACGGCAAGAGGTCCCACTAGACAATTTAAATCATTGCTTGAGCCCCTTTCCTGCTTCAATGCATTTTTTACCGACGATATTATTCTGGAAATTGTGAAATGGACAAATGTGGAAATATCCCTGAAACGTAAAGATGGAATGACGACAGCAACTTATAGGGATACAAGTGAACACGAACTCCGCGCTCTGATTGGAATTCTCATTTTGACAGCTGCGTTAAAAGATAACCATCTGGCAACCGATGAAATATTTGATAATACCTACTAAAGTGGTGCACAAGTCGACATATATGTGCTTTCAAGTCATTTGTTAAATTCACACAACAATGCAGTGTTTTGTTCTCAACTAACAGTAACAGGCAATAGCAGCTAGAGAGAAAACCAAATCATGCTTTTGTATGACTTGTTTCTCTCTCAGCATTATCACAACACACATATTTCGGCAAGATAGCAAGAAAAGCAATGACACTGAAAGGCAATGAAAAACAATTCAATTCAAACAAGTGAATTGTGTCAAATGTGGATTATTTACTTACATGAATTCCTGATATTTTAAAATCAAATAGGCAGTTAATGTTTGGTATGATGGTTTTGTAGAATAAAAATTAAATTCTGATTAATATTTGAATGTAACTTACACTTTGCCTGCTAATATACACTACGTACATACATACATATGACACCAATTCACACATTGTACTTGATGTCTTTCGGCAAAGCTTGTATGAGAATGTTTTTCTACCATTGCCATGCAAGCATATAAGCAGCGTCGTGCAATTCGTGCACTGTCGATAGAGCCGAAGTAGTATTGCTTGTTGAAGACAGTTTTTCTTCGTTGCTGTTCAAGTTGTGTGCCTACATTGCTTTTTGTCTTCACAAACAGTGTCACATGCAATGTGTGACTTGTTGCTTTGTAATAAGCAAGTCATTTGTGCACCACTTTAATACCTACAGTGGAACGCTGTATACTTCAGCTATGAGTCGCGATAGGTTTAAATTTTTGATTCGATGCCTGCGAATGGATGACAAAGCATTGCGACCTTCTCTTCAACCTAATGACCGGTTTTTGCCTGTCAGAAAAGTGTGGGATATGTTCATTGAACAATGCCAAACCAGTTACACACCGGGGTTGCATACCACAATTGACGAACAGTTGCTGGGTTTTCGTGGCCGATGTCGATTTAAGATGTACATTCCCATTAAACCAAATAAGTATGGGATCAAAATTGTAATGATTTGCGACAGTGCCACAAAATATATGTTCAATGCCATTCCATACCTAGGCAAATCGACTAATACTAACAACGTCCCTTTGGGGGAATATTACGTGAAGGAATTATCCAAACCAATACATGGGACTTTTCGCAATATTACTTGTGACAACTGGTTTACGTCAGTTCCACTGGCAAAGAACTTGTTAAAAGAGCCGTACAAATTGACTTTGATGGGAACTATAAGGTCCAATAAACGTGAAATTCCGGAATTAATGAAAAAATCACGATCGCGAGAGTTCGGAAGTGCCAGATTTTGTTATGATGGACCTTTAACGCTTTTGTCCTATAAGCCAAAGCCTTCTAAAATGGTATTCATGCTCTCATCCTGCAACGAAAAATGCAGTATCGATGAAAGTAGTGGTAAGCCAGACATGATTTTGTATTATAACCAAGCAAAAGGAGGAGTCGACACGTTCGACCAAATGTGTTCAATAATGTCGTGCTCAAGGAAAACTAACCGTTGGCCTATGGCAATATTTTACGGACTGCTCAACATAGCTTTTGTAAATTCATACGTTATTTATTGCCACAACCTGCAGTCTCGAAACCAAAAACCGTCTGGTCGAAGAAACTTTATGAAAACTTTATCCAGTTCGTTGACATCGCCATGGATGAAAAGGCGCTTGGAGGCCCCTAGTTTGAGTAACGCTTTGAAGCGAAATATAAAAAATGCATTGCCTCAACAGGTTGAAAGAGACAATAAGGGAGGCAGAGAAGAACCTGAACCAAAGAAAAAAAGATACT
Source organism: Anastrepha obliqua (assembly GCF_027943255.1). Taxonomy (NCBI): domain Eukaryota; kingdom Metazoa; phylum Arthropoda; class Insecta; order Diptera; family Tephritidae; genus Anastrepha; species Anastrepha obliqua. The sequence goes on along the minus strand of NC_072892.1, from coordinate 145,221,310 downwards.
GTTCCTAATGCCTCTCACAAAAAAAGCGCGTGTGTAAAATGGTGTGTGTAAATATATGTAATATTTTTCTTTATTTATCATAAATGTTTTATCTAAATAGGCTTAAAAGGCGAAAGGAACGTGTTCATTTTAGTTTTAAAATACTAGTTTTTTTGTTTATTTTATAAGAATAAATGCGATTTTTTCTTACATAATAAAAACAAATTTTCTCCAAAAATGCATTTAAAAAATAAGGAAATATATAAAGAACCAACGACAGTACAAAAAGGTAAAAAATATTTCCAAAAATATTGTCACCATAAAGAAAAACTATGATACGTCCCACAGACGTATGGTTATCTTCTCCGTAACTTCCAATAGGGTTATCTCTCTAGGATTAATTACAAAGCATTAAAAAACATCGATAAAGAAGTACTAACGTCAATTGGTTGCGATTCGACTAGCAGATTGGGCTAAAAAAAAAATAGTTTAAAAGCTGCATCGTTGGATTTTGTGCAAAATGGTCTAAGGCATTTAGGAAATCCATACCTAACAGTCGAACAGTTAACGGAATGAGAAATCATTTGCACCTATCTTTTCTCAAAAAAAACATTAACTGCTGATGAACTTCGCTATAAATTAATTTGTCAAAATATCGGCTTCGGCTTAAATTTATTAAAAGTAATTTGCACATCAGATGCTCTACATTTTCAGCACAAACATATATGTATATGGATAAATTCTGACCAAACAGTACTACAGCCTATTGATTACACCTTATTAGGCTATGAAAAAAAAGATGGTAAATTGTATCCACGACAATTGACGAAGCGACAAAGGCTTGTTCTTCCAAAAAGTTACAACTAAATTGTATTTCGTTGTGCAAATGTATTAATAATAACTGCCAAAATAAAAAAGATTAATTATTTGTATTTTTTTGTATGACTTATGTTAAAATGTTCTTCTTCCTATTAAATTATTTTTTATCAAAAATATGTGCTTTATTTTTTACTTTTCTTTTTGACTAACTAAAATTATCTTTAATCATAAGAAATAATTGAATTTTATCACTAAAACAATCATTGAAATGGTTTCAAAGCACTTGTTTAGTCCATTTACTTGAATACTAAGGGGGTGGGGTAAAAAAAAAATGGACCATCAAATCTCCCGGCAACATCCAGAATCATAATCTGCAAGCTTTTATGAGCTCAAAACTATTTATAGAATGCGGTCCTCACATTTTGCACACTCAACTCCATACAGCCCCCGCTCTATACAGTCTGTTACGTAAGAGCGTGATCACTGTTAAATAATAACAACAATTGATTTTTCGAAAATTCGCAAATTTATTGATAATTTGGTCATGAATACCCAATGCAAATACCTCAGTAGCAAATTCAATCTCCTGCATTTTCATCACAGCCCACACATATTCTATGGGATTTGCATCCGTTGACTGAGATGGCCAATCTAAAGTTACAACTCCGTTTTGCGCTTTCCACTCGCTACACGCTCGACGCCGATGTTTCGGATCGTTGTCCTCTTGAAGGATCCCGCTTTCATTTCTCTTGATATACCGTTGCTTAGCAGATGGTAACAAAGCATTTTGATATATTTTATTCATTTTCTCGGCATTTAAATTCTCGATAAATAAGAACAAAGTGAAGAAACCTTTTCTTGAGAAGCACCCCCAAACATGGACCTTGACGGGGTGTTTAACAGTCTGTTGAAGCATACTACTGGTGGAGATTGTCCGGGCGTGTTTGATGCTCGGAAATGCCCAGAAGGAGGATTCATCAGAAAAAATCATGTTGCTCCAATCGCGGTCCAAGTTTTCTTTCGCCCATTCCTATCGTTTTTCAACGTGTTTTGCACTCAACATTGGTTTTTACAAAGCACTGCGAAATTGCAGTTTATTGCCAAGCAAGTGCCTGCGAATCGTTCCATAAGATATGTCAACACCTTTTGCTTTCAATTTGACAGCAGCTCCACGTCAAATCAAGAACAATACGAGAATCTTTTTTTCGCCTTTTTTTGAGACTTTGCTTGCACTTCCGCGATCAGGCAAATCATCAACGTTACCGACCTTTTTATAGCGGTTTATTCACTTGCTAACCAACTGCGAAATTTGGGTCCTTTTTCATGCAAACATACAAAAATTGCCTCAAAGCGAAAGGCGCAAACAGCACTCGTTTCGAAAAACCACTCAATTGAAGACTAAATTGCACAGACAGCTGACTTTTTACAAAAAGCATGAAGGACTGACGTGCCCTCTATATCATACAAAAAGAAACAGGATGCTCTGATTTTTTGTCTACGTGTAACAGTGACTAAACTCTTATGTAACAGACTGCAGAGCTCCAAATTATTATTACAATTATATGAGGATTTAGCACTGCGACATGAAAAAATCTATTGTGCCACCTTCAGTTATGCAGAAAATCTCTCTGAGTCCAACTTTTTCAAGAAATGTTAGTATAGTTTTAGTCCTACAAGGTGACTGTAGGACTGCTGTACTTCGCACTGTATCTGCATCCGTAAACTGGGTTTGAGGGTTATGTTAGGGCCATCTTTCCGAGCAGGCAAGATTGGAAAGAGGGGAGACTCGGCGCGGATATGGGCACCTCTCTTTTTACTGACGGCTCCACGATGTAATCCGGAGTGGGAGCGTGATCAAGTGGGAGCCGTGATCAAGGCTCCCATGATGGCATGGTGCAGATCCAAACTAGTCTACTCCTATAAAGAGAAGATCCAATCTGTTGGGCGTGCAGGTAACATTCCTCTGATCTTGGTTTCAGACCATAGAAACGCAGAGGGAAATGATATTGCTGACGAGCTTGGGAGCAAGGGGACTGAATTGGTCTGAGATACCTCCTGACCGGTCATCGGGATCCTTCTGACAGTTGTTAAAGGGACTTGCACAACTTACTTCTCATGGAAGCGCAGCAGAGATGGACCTCCATTTCTCCATGTGCTATTTCGAGAACCCTGTGGCTCCAGTTCAATAGACATAGGACTCAGAAAGGCCTGGTGAATCCACGATCGGCAAACATGCGGAAAAGCTGGGTTTGCCATTTAATCCCCAATGCAGAACCTGTGGGGACCTTTCAGAGAAGAAGACTGTTAAGCACTTTCTTTGTAAATGTCCAAGTTGGGCAGATAGACATTTAAGGTGCTCCTGGGTGCACTGGGTGCTCCTTTATTAGACAGCCTGAGACAGTGCTTCAAACTAAATCCCATCCATTTTACATAAACAGCTCTGACTGGTTGAAGGTGTCTGCCCGTTGGAGGTCTCATAATGGTATCAAAATGGCGCTTTAGTGCTACTTGGGAATTATTCGAGAGGTACTTCTATCATTTCACCCGCTGTTTGTCAATAGATGTCGCCCGCAGTGTGTGCTAGTCGATTCTAATATAACTTAAACGTCATAAACCAAACTTAGATATATGGTAAACAAACTGCTTCGACACATTAGTGATTTTGTTTTGGTATCATATACTTTTGATTTTGTGAAAATGTCTGATTTTGTGCCGAATAATCGTCATTTGCGGGAAGTGTTGATTTTCCTCTTTCATTCGAAAAAAAACGGCGGCTCAAGCGCATCGAGAGCTACAAAAAGTGTACGGAGATGCTGCTTTAAGTGAAACAACGTACCGAGATTGGTTCCGTCGCTTCAAAGACGATGATTTTAATGTTGACGACCGTCCGCATGAAGGAAGGCCAAAAGCCTTCGAATACGCTGAATTGGATCCTTTTCTCAATGAGGATCCATGTCAAACGCGAGAAGAGCTTGCTTCAGTATTAGGAGTTACCCGCCAATCCATTTCCAATCCATTTCCAAAGCCATGCTTTAGGATTCAGGAACAGGGGACCTTGGTTCCTTATGAGTTAAAACCAATGGATGTTGAACGTCGTTTTTTCGCCTGCTGCTCTAGGAAGGGTTTTCTTCATCGCATCGTGACGGGTGATGAAAAATGGATTCATTACAGCAATTCAAAGAAAAGGAAGTCATGGGGACTGCCCGGTCATGCTTCTACGTCGTCGCCTCGGCCGAATATTCACGTTGCGAAGGTTATGCTATTTATTTGGTGGGACCAAGTTGGTGTTATTTATTATGAACTGTTAAAACCAAGCGAAACTATCACTAGCAATCGGTATCGATTTCAATTGCTGCGATTGAGCCGAGCACTGCGCGAGAAGCGGCCGCAATACGCGGAGAGGCATGAAAAAGTCATTCTACAGCATGACAACGCTTGGCCTCACGTAGCTAAACCCGCTAAAACCTACCTGAAAACACTGAAATGGGAAATCCTACCCCACCCGCCATATTCTCCATATATTGCGCACTCCAATTATCACCTGTTCCGATCGATGGCACATTGCCTAGCTGACCAGCAGTTCCATTCATATGAAGACATCAAAAATGGTTTGATCCGTGGATAGGCTCAAAAGATGAACAGTTTTACTGCGACGGTATACGAGATCTACCAGAAAGATAGGAAAAAGTAGTAGCCAGCGATGGGCAATACTTTCAATGTTTCACTTGTAACCATTGTTTCAGAATAAAGTTGTATTCTCATAAAAAAAAACAGCGAGAACTTAGTTGCGCACAATAGATGATAATTCAATCTAAAAGAATCCCTGGGATGATTCCAAAATTATTTTTATTTAATTGTATATAGCCCTTAAATCGTTTGGGTTAAAGCTGTGTATCACTGATTTTTATTCCGATCAGCCCATTTGATTGTCTATGGCAATATTCTTCTTCTTGTTTAGTATGACCTTCTTTTCTTTCCTCTACTTTCAGAATAAGAGCGGATAAGTTACTTTCTGCTAGACCACCAAATGGTTTTCGGTCTATAAACAGGGAGGCTACCCTTTTCCTCGATAATTTATCTGCCATTTCGTTCTTAGTAATTCCTATGTACACTGGAACCCATCGGATAGGTACGTGCTTGCTCTGGCCTCAAATATTCAACTCAACAAAACATTACAGCACCACTTTTGATGTAAGCAGCGGGACAGAGTTGAGAACCTTAATTGCTATTTGAGTATTAGTAAGAAAGCTAGGCTTCTGTTGTTGTGTTCAAGATTAAAGTGAGCGCATATTTTTTGGTAGGTAAGTAGATAGGTTAGATGGCAATAGTAAAACGGGAACACTGTAGGTGGAGGAAAATTACAAAATCTAAAGGAAGGAAAGCCAACCAGTGCTGTTGATGTAGTATGGACAACTGTCTCAGTCTACACTAAAGAACCTCAAGCTCCTAGCTGGCAGACCCGGACATTTGCAAAGAAAGTTTTCAAAAGTCTCTTTCTCTGCAGGATCCCCACAGCTTCTGCAATGGGGGTTGCATGGAAGTTCAAGCTTCGCTGCGTGTGCTCCGAAGAATCAAAGACCGGTGATCACCTCTATCAGTTTGTAAATTGAATGGCAGTCGATCCTTAGTACATACTTTAAGCGTCCTGCTTCTGCCGCAGGGCCTTAGGGTCACTTTGTCTTGTCTTAAACAAGCAACCTAACATAACATGTTTACAGATATCCAAGCTATGCAGATATGATTTTTCTGATCATCGCTTTTGCCAGTACAGCTATTTATCGAAAAACCGAGAAGCAAATTTATGCACCTAATATATGTAGATTAGGTCGGGTCGATTTGTGGGGAACGAACTCTGATGTCCCCCAATTTGGGTCGAACTTTTAGTTTCTTTTGTGGGGAGGCAAAAACATCGCCCATTGCTCTGTGAAAATCATATTCCAGGGATCAAAATAAGAAACTTTGCCGAAAGAACCATACCTCTAAAACGAACTCTGATGTCCCCCAATTTGGGTCGAACTTTTAGTTTCTTTTGTGGGGAGGCAAAAAAATCGCCCATTGCTCTGTAAAAATCATATTCTAGGGATTAAAATAATTTTTTTTTTGAGAAAAAGTTATTTAAAAATTAAGTTGATAACTAATTGTGCGCGGGATTTGACCACTTGCATATCATTTTTTGAAAAATGTATCGAAAACACGTGTCGAGTCGAAATAAAATTATAGTTTGTTTTGGTTTCGTGCGACTGAAGGTCTTTATTTGCTCCATTTCTTTTTTTTCGAAGGGGGAATCTTACAGAGATACCGTCAACATAGATGGCATGCACGATTCATACTGATCACTAAAGGTGCATCTAATGGGGGCCACGCACAGTCAGTATTACTACTAAACTGGACTTGCGAAACTGTACACCTACGTACTTAACCTTAACTCTGACCTCTGTAGCTTTAGTTTGCCCTGCGGTACCGCCGTTTAAGCATTGCATCGCAGGGCCAAGCTGGCCAGTATAGCTCTTCATATATGTTTCTGTCTCTGTCTACCCTTCATTACTTGTTCGTCTTCTTTGTTTACTGTGTTCCCATTCTTTTTTTCGCAGTTCCTGTAATGCATTTGCGGATTATTCTTTTATTTTGACCCACACCCACTTCAATTGCAGCACGTGATTTACAATGTTGCTTGGGGATATTCTTTCCTTTATCATTTCTTCAATGCACGCTCTTTCAGATGCATATCTCAGCCAGGAGAAGAAGATATGTTTCGCGTTCTCTTTGCCGTTGCCGCAGAACGAGTAGTCTGCTACGTCTTCGTGGCCGAGTATTTGAAGACACTCTCTGTGGCATCAATGTCCTGTCAGGAACTGTGTTAGGTAGTAATCCATGTCACCATGTCCTCTCTCAACTCATAACTGCGCGCTTTTGATGAGTTTATACGTCCACCTCCCTTTTGTCGCTAGGTTCCAGCGATTTTGCCATTCATTTATTCGCTTCTGTCTTTCCTCCTTACGCTCCCCCGCCGTTAGTCGCCTGTTTAGGCTTTTGACTTTGTTCAGAGGCCAATATATCTGGTGGCATCATACCCGTTCCATTGGGAACCATTATTTGTTAGTTGAATCATTTCATTGGATTGGTTTCAATTTAGCTTCATTTCGTAAAAATTCTACCTTGAAAAAAAAATTGGTAGCCTTGCGCGCTTGCAAATGTGCTACCCTCGCAGCTGGGCACAAACGTACATTTTCCACATATTTTCCACTCATATCCTCGCTCAATAAATTTTTCGTTCATTTGAATTCATAAACAGCTAAAGGTATTCAAAATAAAATACAACCAATATCTGGTGAAAGGAAATCTCAGTGTTTACCTTGCTTTTGCTTTCACTTTGCCCCATTCAATTTCGACTCAACCAATTAATCCTTTATTCCATTCGCTGCATCCTTTTATTTATACATTTTTTTCCGCTGATTGCTGTTCACTTTTCCACTCAAATGGGGTCAGCCGCATCTTTGTCGGATGAGAAAATCTAATTTTTATTAAATTAGCATTTGGAAACTGCGCAAAACCCATCATATCAAATAAGTTGATGCACGAAAACCCGCAACAACATACAAACATACAGCGTACAATCATCGACACCACATTTAGCGGTAATTTTTGTTTTTTGTTTTTGTTTTTCTTTACTGCTGCTTTGCTGCAGCAGGGTAGTAAGACCGCAATCATCAGCGTGGCAAGTGGCTGCTGCATTGGTAACGGCAACAACAGCAGCAACATCATTATCGACATTCAGTCACCATCACTAGCTGCCCACCGATCGCCTTTCCGCCCATGCCATGCCTTTAGTGCTCCTACTATTTGCAGCTGACTCAACCAATGCGGTTCACCCCAGTGTTTGAAGCGATTCGCTTGCATGTATGCAAGTACAGTTGAATACGCTCGCCCACACTTGCAAACACTTTCATGCATGACCAGGCGGCATTCATGTCCAAACACACGCGCACACACTTGTCTTCGGAAAAATGAACGCCCACCCTTTGAACTGTATTTCATTGCGATTAACCAAAGTCCATCGTGAATTCTATAAGTATGTAAAGTAAATACGTGTGTGTGTGTGTGCATATGTATGCATGAATTGTCCAGCAGGTGAACTATGCATAAAAGCATCGATGCCGTTGGTGTTGTTGCTGTTGATTGTGCTGCAGGTGCAAATGTGCAGTATAACCTAATTTCCAGACTTTTTTATTCCTTTAATTTATTTCGCTTTCCATTCGCTTTCATTCACTATTTTTTTCCACTTTAATTTTTTTTTTTTTTTGTATTTGTTTTGTTTTTGTGCAATCCAATCTTAGGTTATTTGAATGTATGATTAAAAAAGTAAATAATTGCTATTATGCATTGAATTTTCTGCCCAGCAATTCATTTGTAGATTTGTGGTGCGTATGCCTCAATATGGAATGCCATTGCAAAAAATAGTTGCTGATCGAAGGCGATAGGCATCTGGTATTAATAATACAAAAACTGCAGTTCATGGTATTGAAACATATTTTACACTCTTTATTTTTTTAGTGAATCTCAGCAATTTTATGTGAATCGTTCGGTTAAAATTGGCAAAGTTAAGAGGCTCATTTGAAAAGTCCGTGCAAAGACAAAGAAATGGCACGTAGGTTAGGTTAGGTAGAATGGTTGCTCAAGAAATGGACGAAGAAAACGATTTTTTTCTCTGTGATATATTGTCAAGGAAGTAAAGTAGAAGAAGACTGATGGAACGTAAAGAGAGGGCGGAGAGAGATGGGGTGGGGTGGTTAGAAGGATGGGTTTAGTGTGTGTGAGGATTATGAACGATGACTATGCTCCAGTTGCAGACTTTTAATGTCACAGCCTACTATATCAGCAGGCGGAGCAAAGAAGTGAGAACTAAGATGCCTAAATCTTAGCCCCGCGAGAGCAGGGCAGCTGAGAAGATGCTGAGATGATTCTACCTCATCCTTCATACATCCGACGCATAAAAGGACTTGAGGTAATTCCAAGTCTTACAGCATGCATACTTCCCGGATAGTGTTCTGTAAGAAAACATACGAAGTTCGAGAGCGGAGATTTTTTCAACCTCAGAAACTCGCTCGAGCGCCCCCAATCCATATGTGTCCAGAAGGATTTCGCGATCTTATAAGTTTATGTGCTTGTCCAGAGCTCGCTGAGCAGACCACAGGTAGTCAAGGGCGTCCCAAGTCTTTACGAGGAAATCATCCCACATGTCCTTAGTCTGGCCGACTCATCCGCCTCACAGTTTCCCGCCACCCATATCAGTCTTATATCAAAAAAAGCGAATGCAATAGAAACTGACTCCAGGCATTCCCTGACCAGTTTCCTTGACGCGAGGACCCTAATTGCCGCTTGGCTGTCGGAGTAAATATTGACTTTCTTGATTGTTATTACGCAACTAAGTAGCCAATCATCTGCTTTTTTGATTGCCTCTACCTCTGCTTGGAGCGGTAACCTGAATTTGAGTCTAATGGGGAGCTCCTCGCAAAATACTCCTCCACCAACCTTTCCTTTCAACTTCGATCCATCTGTGAACAAGTTCAGCACGTCCAAGTTTAGCCCGCCGTCCACTCTTCCCTTGATGGAATGTGAGTGGAAAAAGTTGCACGTATCGAGGTTATGTTTAGTAAGTAGCATCTCTTGGAAGCACACTCACCAAGTTTCAGCCACATCGGTCTATTGGTTTGTATTTGTCACCAGTTTGAATCGACGAATCGAGTGATTTTCTCTATCACGACAATGCACCAGCTGACGCCTCAGCAAGATTCCAATTAATTTCACATCGCCCCTATTCTACAGACTTGGTTTCATCAGATCCCTCGGATTGTTTTGCTCTTCAATTTGAAGAAATGGCTTGAAAGAGATTTCATTTGAATGAGTAGATAATTGCAGAAACGAATGACTATTTTTCAGACTGGGATAAATCTTATTACTTTTTAGAGTTGGAAGGTATCCTATTATTCGGAAGGTATCAACAAACTAGAACAGCGTTGGACGAAATTTACAAGCCTAAAAGGAGATTATGTCGAAAAATAAAAGCAAAAACTTAATAGTTTTTCATTTCTGTACAGCCTTTTTGAAACAACCCTCGTATGAGTACTTGAGTGTCCGTTGCACCAGGACGAGTTTCTATATCCGCTCGACTCTACTGAACCAATCGTTTTGAAATTTTGCCCAGTACTTCTTCACATAAATCACTAGATATTACTAATGGTTCTTTTATTTTTTATTTTTTTTTACTTAATGAAATCTTTTTCAGCTTATAAGTGTTATGAAAAATTTAAAAATCAGAAAAAACCTTCTCCCAGGGATACCTTAAAAAACATCTCTTTTAACCAAGGCATCTATGATTCTGATGCGATTAACGATTTTCACAAGAAGACAACTTTTTTTCGACTCGTCTCTGGAGATTCCACTATCACTCATTCAATTTTGAATATTTCGCAATAATAATTTCGAAAAATTAAGGTGGAATGCCTTCAAAAAAATGCTTGTGTACTTAATTGGGAAAAGCTTTGTTAGAAACTATGATCAACATTATCCTTTGGCACTGCACCTCTGTGTGAGCTTTGGCCTGCTGCACAAAAAGTCACCATTTGGCCAGAAACTTGGTTGATTTCTTCCAGTTGTTGACCTTGAGTTTCTCCATGCCGTCTTCTAATTCGACGTCAACCCATCCTGCTTCTTGCTTTCGTTGCAAACGTTTTAGCGTCAATTATTTTTCGTTTAGCACTCGTGTGATCCATTCTAATGGTATGGCCTAGACATCTTAATCTTTGAGCTTTGATGAACCGCATAACATTTTCCATCTTATGTGCCACTCGCCGTTTTCTTTAACTGCACCGAAGATTAGACTCAAAACTTTTCTCTCGAATACTTAGAGTTTATTTTTGCCTTTTTCACTTATAGTCTCCGATAGGTAGCACAGAACTGGAAGGACTATAGATTTATATAGCGATATTTTGGAAGGTCTATTCACCAGCTTCTATTTAAAAAGTTTAATCCAGAAATTCAGTTCAGAAATTATTAGTCATATGTTAATTTTTTTCTGACGATACTCAGTTGAACATCGGGTAAAATCGAGCTTAGGTCATACGTTTTGTGAGAAAAAGAAACTGCAAGAAAATCATTTCGGACATTCAATGATTTTTTCGCTTAAGAAACACCATCCAAACAAAATGCAAGTCTTTGACGATTTTCAAGAAAATCTGGTATAATTATTCCACTGCTTGACAATGCAAACTAAACTCTCAATTTGGGACTAGGAAGGGGTTATTAATGTATTAATAGTAAGCTGTGTCGTTTAGGTGACCAATTACGGAAATTTTGCTTATCTACACTTTCATTTACATAAAAATGGGCTTCCTCACTCCAAAAGAGAGTGTGTTCCGAACGAAGACGCCCCAACATTGTCTTCTTGAAATATTTACATTATTTGCAATTATTAGGCTAAGTCCAATATCCTTCCTTAATATTTCATGCATAATAGCTTTTAGAAGTTCCTGTATAGCCGCTTTTGCGCACGGATTGACGCGGATTATCATATAAACTTGTAGCGACGAGTTCAATATTTGAATTTGTTCTCGATGTTTGGTTGAACCCCGACCGTGGGCTGTTTGCCACAGATATTGTTGTCTGAGACTTTCACACCCTAGAACGACTTAAACGTGCACGTGTCGTTGTGTCGCCAGGCTCTACAAATGGACAAACAAAACTTGTTGAGACTTGTGGAGAGACGCGTTCCGTGAACATTTTAAAGGGTTTTTCAATAAGGGCGGGTAGATGTTGAAATGGAAATGGATGGCGTTTGCTGTGTGGCACGTAGCGCCGTCCTGCTGGAACCACATGTCGTCTAGGTTCATATGGTTCAATATGGGTCATAAGAAATTGGTTATTATCGTTGTGTAGCGCTCGCTGTTGACGGTGATCGCCTTACCAACGTCATTTTCAAAAAAGTACGGACCAATGACGCCGCCGGCCCAAAATCCACACGAAACGGTAACTTTTTGAGGATGCATTATCACCTGGTGAACCTCGTGTGGATTGGTGTCGTCCCATATACGGCAATTTTGTTTGTTAACACAGCCATTCATCCAAAAATGCACCTCGTCACTAAAAATGATTTTTCGCCCAAAACTTGGGTTCTCTTCCAAACGATTCGAAGCCCAGTCAGCGAACAAACGGCGTTGTCTATGGTCATCAACTTTGAGCTCCTGGGTCAGTTGGATCTTGTACGGGTGTAGGCACAAGTCCCGACGCAAAATTCGCCAAGTTGAAGTCTGCGAAAGGTCAAGTTCTTGTGCACGGCGAGGAATAGACTGCCTCGGGTTCTGCTGTACACTTTCACGGACCGCGGTAATGTTCTCGGCTGATCTTGCGTTCCTTGAACGTACGGGTATTGGCTGATTGTTTACTGACCCGGTCGTCTCAAATTTGACCACCAAACGTTGAAGAGTCGACTTTGAAGGGCCACCACGTCTACCACAAAATGGGCGCAATGCGCACAACGTTTGCGTTAACGAACACTCATTTTGATAATAAAGTTTTATCATTTGAACGCGCTGTTCATTCGTGTAACTTGTGATGATTTGGCATAAGCAACTGAATAATAAACAAAAGATTTGACAGATGTTACCAAAACAAAATGGCTGCCATAGGGCGCCAAAATCGACCCGCGCCAATTGAAAAACCCTTTATTTCACGTTCGGGACCTGTCAATTGGCTACCCAGATCTTGCGATATAACGCCTTTAGATTTTTTTTGTGGGGCTATGTTAAAGCTCATATCTATTCAGACAGGCCTGCTTCAATTAACGCATTGGAAGACAACATTAAAGCATTTATATGTGAGATACCGGCCGAAACATTGAAAAGAGTATGCCAAAATCGGACTAAGTGGATGGACCATTTGAAGCGCAGTCGCGGTCAAGATTTGCATGAAATAATCTTCAAACATTAAATTATATGGACTGTACTTTCGATTTAAATAAAAATTTCATGCATATTTCTGAATTTTACTTGTGTTTTTTTGAAAAACTTTCCTATAGTACTTACAAAATCACCCTTTATTTTTGTGTTCGCTCCAGTACTTTACTGGTGATTTGAAGGTGTACTATATATAATATGTGAGGTCTCCATCGCAGTAGTTGACTTTCGTGCCAAACGTAAATATCCCTTTTTATCTGACGTCAAAAATGTCTACGTTCGTCCCAAAAAACACAGCATTTGCGGGAAGTCATACTTCATTATTACCTTATAAAGAAAAATGCAACTGAAACGTATCGTATATTGATCAGTACTTACGGTAATCAAGCTCCATAAAATACCTTTTGTAGAGAGTGGTTTCGACGCTCCCAAAGTGGCAATTTCGACGTGAGTGATAAAGATCTCGAAGGGGCACCGAAAAAATTCGAAGATATTCAACTACAACAATTATTGGATGAAGACGCATGTCGAACCCTTGACAATATGCTTAAAGAGTTGGATGTTGACAGATCAACCCTAGGTAAACGTTTGCATGCAATGGGAATGGTTCAGAAAGCAGGTAACTGGAACCCACATCAATTCAAGGAAATGGATATCGAGAGACGTTTGATGATGAGTGAGATGCTTCTTGAACGGCAGAAAAGAAAAGGTTTTCTGCATCGCATCGTCACTGGCGAAGAAAAGCGGTCCTATCATGATAGCCCTAAGCGTCAAAAATGTTGGAGCCTACCAGGTGAACCAGGTCCACCGACAGCGAAAAAAAATATTCATGCTTCATAGGTTATGTTGTGCATCTGGTGGGATCAGAAGGGTGTCATCTGTGAACTGTGTCAATGAACTACTTAGACCATCTGAAAATATCACTGGAAACCGTTACCGACTGCAGCTAATGCGGTTGAATAACAAACTGATTTTGCCGCATGGCAACGCCAGGCCACACGTTGCTAAATCGGTCAAGAAATATTCAGAGGGTCTGCATTGGGAAATCTCCAGACATTGCACCTTCGGATTACCATCTCTTCCGATCAATGCAGTCAGCCCTTATTGGAGAACGGTTCACTTCTTACGAGACCATCGCAAACTGGCTCAACGAACTGATCAAATCAGAAGAACTCGAAATTTCGTCAGAGGAATCCGTATGCTGCCTGAAAGATGGAGTAAAGTTGTAGTTTCCAATGACACATACTTCACATAATATCATGTATTATTAAGCTGTTTCAAATAATTCATACCTTCGGCTAAGAAAGAACGGAAACTTATTCCCATACCCAATATTTAACTTTTCTGTCTTTTTTTGTTTTATTTGTATGTTTTGTATTGGAATGAAGTCTGACGTCAGACTTGTCAATAACGCTAAAAATAAAGTAGCTGGTTTGAGAAGACGCCACCTTCCGTTTTCAATTCGCCTTGGCATATATAGGTATTCAAGTTGAAACGACAGGAGTTTATTTATTCAAAATAGTCTCATCTGGCCTCTATATACTGTTTTGCGCGATTTAAGAGCTTTTCGAAAGAGTGTTTCAGGTCACTTACCAGAATGTTCTTCAAGATGTCGGCACAAGCGTTTTGGAAGCAAAACGTTTTCCTTGCACGCCCAAATGCAAATTTCCGAATAGGTAGAAGCCACAGCGAGCCATATCAGGCGAATACGGTGAGTGATTGATGAGCAAAAGGCGATTTCTAGTCAAAAAATCAGTCAGAAGAGTGGATCGATGAGCTGGTGCATTATCATGCAATAAGCGCCAGTTTCCTCCTTCGCGGTATGCAGGGCAAATTCGGCAAATGCGATGCAAAAAACGCTTCAAAACGCCAAGATAGAAAATTGCGTTGACGGTTTGGCCCGTTGTTGCGAACTCTTTCTGGACAATTCCCTTGGAATCGTAAAAACAAATGAGCATCGACTTGATTTTTGACTTCGACAAACGCGATTTCTTGGGTGGTGGCTCGTCAGGGGCCTTCTATTCGGCACTTTAACGCTTAGTTTCAGCTTCATGTTGGCAACACCACTTTTCATCACCAGTTACAATGTTGTAACAGAAGTTCTCGTCTTTTCTCGCCTCTTTAATGAGGTCTTTCGAATGTTGAATTCTGAGCAAGTTTTGGTCCTCAGTTAAGTTGTTGCGGAATGAAACGTGCACAGACCTTTCGCAAGCCCAAATGATCGGTCAAAATGCGATAAATCTATGTTTTGGAGATATTCAACTCCGATTTAATGAATTTCAACGATGATTTCGGTTCATTTTTGATAAATTTACAAAAAATATTCGATGTAGTTTTCGGTGAAACGTGTAAACCACTCATGAACTCTGGCACGAGATAGACAATCATCGCCATAACCTTTTTTCATCAAATCATATAACGTCACCGACTATCCAAATTTGCCCAGAAAGAGTCACAAATTGTGGTGGCTTATTACAATGAAAGCAGCAGAAGGGTCAGAAATGAAAAAAGCGCACCTAGTTCACTTAAGTTCTTATAAGAAAATGGTTTCTGTTGAGAAGAAACAGATTTCCGGAACCAGCAAGCGCTGGCAAAATCAAATCAAATTCAATTCTTGTCGGCCAGTAAGCAGCACAGGTACCCTTTGCAGCTCTGGCATATTAGTTAGCCTAAATTAGGCAGTATCACTTTCTGTGAAGAAGCCGAGACAAAAGAGAATATAATAAAAATGTTAAAAGCGAAGAGCACAAATAGAAAACGCTTCATTATTGCTGCTGCAGATGGGTAGCATGGCCAAGCATTTCACATTTTATACCGTCACAGCGTAAATTGGGGCAACGGATATGAATGTTTAGCAGCAGCGAGTTGGAAAAACGTTTCGAAGCCTCACCCTATCAGGCAAAAAGTGCTTAAGCCGCGGCTATGTTAATTACCAAACGTGGCGGCAACAACCGTGCCTGTGAGAACCACCACCGACAACAACAACAACAACGGCTACAACAACAGCAACATTATGAGGAAAAGTAAATGTGCATGGTAACTGGCGTATGATTTCGCAATTGGCTAACCGTAGCAAAGGGCGGCACAACCGAAGTAAAAGCCAATGCGCTCGAGCAAAACTGAGGCAAGGCAACGCAAAAGGAAATACAAGTTAAAAGTTGAATAAAATTTACGTTATTACACATGCACACAAACATATTAGTAGGTACACATTTCCCTACTACACCGCTGCTAAAACTCGTACATCCCTACAAATATCACTGTGGTACAAAAAAAAAAGTTGCAAAAAAACTTTGGATCGGACATGGTGAGGGTTGTAGCTTATGAAAAACTGAAAATAATGGTATAGTTGAAATTTCCAATACACCCCCAAAATCTCATTTTATGGCCATAAAACCGTTTTTCAGTAGGTTGATATGAACAATCACTCCTAACTTCGCCAATTTCCATCCGATTTCGAATTTGCTTTTTTAGTTCGAAAGAACAAAAACAAGCCTTTTTGACAGTGTGTTAACATTTTTTCTGAAATGACAACTGACGAGACTGTAGACGGAAGTATTTGGAATTTTTTTATTTTTTCTCTATTTTTTCGACTTTGACATAATTTTTACGATATTATCCGATATTGAGGATTTTTTTTAGTACACTACTGTTATAGTAAATTTAATTTTGCGTCAAATGAGCTATATTTGACTGTAATTGAATTAAAATTAGTAGAGTTGTGCGAGTTTTAAGATTTTTTGTTTTTTTTTTACTAATTTGGAATGTTGGTATAGCTTACGCTAAATGGGAATAAGGACGTGTTTTGATGCGTTATTATAGATACGTAATATTTATTGGAGTATATATGAATACATAAGAGTACACTGTACTGCATACAACAGAACTGGTTAGAACTTACGAAAATATCTGACATATTATAGCACATTTTTTTCAATAGAAATATGGAAAAGCTCCCAAGTGTGCCAAAGTTCACACTGTACATTGATTAACAAAAGAAATTTGTTATTATAATTTAACCTTATTAAAACGTCAAAGTTTTATTGTTTGTTTCATTGAAATTCAAAAGATATAAATCAA
Organism: Anastrepha obliqua; assembly: GCF_027943255.1. Lineage (NCBI taxonomy): Eukaryota > Metazoa > Arthropoda > Insecta > Diptera > Tephritidae > Anastrepha > Anastrepha obliqua. The sequence goes on along the minus strand of NC_072892.1, from coordinate 145,204,484 downwards.
AACGTTGCCAGAAAAGTAAAATTTCTCAATATTCTCCGATGATATGGCATCATCAGCCTTATCATAAACCAGATGATTGTTATTTTTGTAAAACGGACGTAAACGGTCATCATTATAAAACTCGAAAGCACATAAAGTATGCTGATGTTGCAACTGTTAAGAACCCCGTAGTCTTGGACGATATGATTGACTCAACTGCAGGTCATGAACTGAAGGAAGTTCAACTCATTGCTGATGATGATCAAACTGATAACAATAAACCTGATGAAGAAGAGTACTTTCCGTCTGGTTCTAAGTTTTCAGAACGAGACATTGTATCACATTCAGATTTTCAGGATCTTTCTCGTGATTTACATACTTCTATCGGGAAGACAATCTGAAACGCTCGCTTCTCGATTTAAACAATTGAATTTAGTTGATGACTACTTCAGATGAATGATGATGATTGAATTTCTTACAGAGAAGTATTCAAAACTGATGAAGAAATGACAAATGTACCGTACCATACTAAACTCCAAAGGGCTGTTTCCAATGCATTTTTAAGTTTGGAACCAGTGCCGTTGTGTACTGCACCGTACCATACCGTACAGTGCTGCACTGCACAATACTCCAATAAATATTATGCGTTTATAATGACACTTGTTATTATTTTCATGCTTCGAAACGCATACCAAATCTCGTAGTAAAAAAAGAAAAAATCTTAAAACCCACACAACTCTATTAATTTTAATTCAATTACAGTCAAATATAGCTCATTCGACGCAAAATTAAATTTACTATAACAGTAGTGTACTAAAAAAAATCCTCAATATCGGATAATATCGTAAAAATTATGTCAAAGTCGAAAAAATAGAGAAAAAATAAAAAAATTCCAAATACTTCCGTCTACAGTCTCGTCAGTTGTCATTTCAGAAAAAATGTTAACACACTGTCAAAAAGGCTTGTTTTTGTTCTTTCGAACTAAAAAAGCAAATTCGAAATCGGATGGAAATTGGCGAAGTTAGGAGTGATTGTTCATATCAACCTACTGAAAAACGGTTTTATGGCCATAAAATGAGATTTTGGGGGTGTATTGGAAATTTCAACTATACCATTATTTTCAGTTTTTCATAAGCTACAACCCTCACCATGTCCGATCCAAAGTTTTTTTGCAACTTTTTTTTTTGTACCACAGTGTATTTAATGCAAGAGCCAATTTAATGGACGCAAAGCAGGTCAACACCGACCGGCCCGTCGTGCTGCCAATTGCGGTAGTGGCATCACCCTATCACCAGTCAAGCTGCAGCATTTCTTTTTTCACTATTGAGTTATTTATTAAGCAAATGCTGCTGGATTTTGAAATAGAAAAGCAGTAGAGGATGCTTAGGGATTTTTTTGTGTGTGTTTTGTTGTATGATAAAATCGCGCTTCAAAACCGCTGCTTTTTCGATTCAAGAACCCTTATGCCAATGCAGCGCATGAAATGCTAATTAATTTGACTTATCTGTGAGGAAATTCGATCATTTTAGCAGCGTAATGAAAATACGGTAACTATGGCAATGACAAGGACACGAACGCAATTGCCAATGCTGATGTTGTGTATGCGAATTTTTAATTTGGTGGTTGAGTTTGGGAGAAGTAGCGGAAATTTCGTGTATTTATGAATGTATTTGTAGTTAGGAGAATGAGGCGTAAAAAAAGAAAAAAACTAAAAAGAAAAATAAAATTAAAAAAATAATGCAAAACGATTTTTGGAAATTAATAATTTATGCACCTATCCACTTCAGCAAACCTCTCTGACTTTACGCTCGTAGCTTTTAACAGGTTTCTGTTGGCTCTTCACTTTTAATAGCGGCTGCGTGTTGCATAATCGTAGCGTATTGGGTTTTTTTTTGAACATGTTTACGTATAAAAATGAATAGCTGATTTATTTATAAATATATCCAGTGCGTTTTATAACTACAGCATAGGAAATTATTGGCAAGTTTTGACGATTTATTTCTTTCCTATTTAATTTTAATAAATGTTTTATGAAAATACTAGCAATGTGCGTTGATTCTTTTATGCTGCAAACTGAGAGCTCGCTCTTGCAACCACTAAGTTTTGTTTTATTCCGTTTAGTCTAAAAATATGTATTTTAAGTTCGATAAAAGGTATGTTTAACTATTTTTATTCAAATAAAAACTCTCAATAACTATATGAGAAAAAATGGCAGCTCTTACATGCCCACCATACGCACGCTTAGAGGTACTTTGGAATGTGGATGTTGAAGGTGGTTCAGCCACACAGCTACAGCTACATCAGCAATATACTCGAAAGAAAGTCCAGTTTTTGGCATGCCAGTCCTGCTTCCATCCTTGAGAGAACCAGTATCGTGAAATTTTTTCACCATTATTTGAATTGTCGACTCATTTAGATGATTATTTCTACTAAGATCGACCATTTTTATAATAACTTTTAATAGTTTCAACGCATTGTTCTATCTTGTAAAATTGTCAGTCTATCAGCTTGAAAATTGCTAAAGATGACATAAAAAAGGAGCGTCAAAGAATCATTCACCACCTACATCTAGGCGTCACTTTTGAAAGACCTTTAATTAACAACATATACCCTATGATCAGGGAGTACCTGGAATGTTTAAATAAAACAAAACAGAGTTCAATTTCAGGCAAATTTATTTAACCTCCTTTGAAATATGACCCGTCTGAAGCAACGCACATGTGATAATGTTTAACCCGGTCCTCCATGCACCCCTGGTAGGCCAAAGAAGGGATAGTCTTCAGCTCTTTCGTCGCATTCTCCTTGATCACCTCTATCGACTGAAATCTCCTTCCACGAAGTGGTAACTTTAACTTGGGAAACAAAAAGAAGTCGCACGGGATCATATCAGGCGGATACGGTGCTTGCCCGATGGTATTTACTTGGTGTTTGGTCAAATAATCCAGCACAATTTGAGCTGGGTGCTATGGCGCGATATCGTCATGAAAAATTCAAGAATTGTTTGCCTACATTTCCGGCCACTTGCGACGTTTAGCATCTCTCAAACGTTTCAAAACGGATAAATAATATTTTATACTGACTGTCTGGCCTCGTGGAAGGTACGCATGGTGCACTACGCCTTGGCAACGAAGGAAACAGTCAAAATCTCCTTCCCGGGACATTTTTATCATAGGGTATATACATATTTATCTATCCTTTCTTCTGTTATTGTTTTCGCAAAGTGAACCGGGAGGTAATATCCCGGTGGTCTAGAGCTCGAAAATTTAGGGTATTTTCAGCAATTTATTTTACAATAAGAAATTAAAAACGATGTTAAGTTTTTCAGGCATTTTATTTAACGTCTTTTAAATACAAAAATGAAAAATAAACATTTTTCTTAATTTTAATAATTTTAACCTTCATGTGCCCGGGATATTAAACTTACGTACCCGGTCGGCTTACTACATTTGTAGTAACTACGTAATTGCATGCAAAACCAATGTAATGTTAAGAAAAAAAGACTTGTATGGTGCTTTTTTTAACTTGTACGTGTGTAATAACCTTTTCATTTAAAAATATTGAATTCAGGTGATAATTTTAATACAAAAAATGTTTTAATTTTCAGGAGTTCAACAGCATTTTCCCAAAATAATAGCTCTCCAATGAATGTTTGGAAATGTGGATCGATGGAATAATAATCAAGTTACGCCATCTGTTGTAAAACCGCACGAACTTATTCATAGTCCTATTATATGTTTCGGCATGTGCATTACACACTGCTTTTTTGCACCAACTACTGATTTTTCGTGTGTTGTTACGACTTCCTATTTCACAGTATTGACAAGGTACAGGATATTTTGGTTGTTTATCGTTGGTAATATCAGGTAAAATAGATGAATCAACATTAGATGTAGCAGAAAGGGATCGATCCAGTGCCATTTCGATAGCTTTATGTGTTTGATGGAATCCCAGCACCCGGGGAACTTGAGAGCGCTGTTCAATTGCTGGCATAAAAAGCTGCTTAGACAAGCTCTGCAAGAACTTTCGTCGCGCGTCTGTGCGACGGTTATATGGATTGTTTTCCGAGTAAATGATGAATGATGCAAGTATGTCCAGCATGTTATACAACATGGCCAAGTGCCAACGCAATGTTTTGCGTTTCGTTGAATATGCAGAAAGCATTTTATCCATTACGTCGACGCCTCCTTTGTTTGCATTGTAATCAAGAATGTATTGCGGCTTGTTTTTCTTTTCAGCTACAATTGAATTTGTCAAAGGTGTGCTGGCAAGTATTATAACTGATCTGCCTCTTTTTGGAACATAAGGTACCAAAGAAAACTTTAACCCGAGAAACCCGAAAATGGAAGATTCTTCAGCACGATTGCGGTCAGCCTTCATTTCATATGGTACAAACGTTGACGAACAGTACCAAGAATAGCAAGACCTTTGGACATTATATACTTGCCTAAGCTTAGCGATGTAAAAAAGTTGTCAGAAATAATAGTCCTTCCGGTGTTCTCCCATGGCATACTAACCTTTGCACAACACCTTCACCTACGTTATTTGCTCGACCAGCATTTGAGTTTTTTCCAGTATATATTTCACTTTTGAGTGGATAGAATGACTTAGCATCGCACGCAAACCAAACCTTTATCCCATACTTGGCAGGTTTAGAGGGTATGTACTGAGTAAACCTAGTTCGACCGCGATAAGCAAATAATTGTTGATCTACAGTAATTTCTCCAGATGGTTGGTAATATTTGCGTAGATTTGCGTTTATTTGTGTCCACAATTCAGATATTGGAGCAGCCTTATCGGCTTCTAGCCTAACTGTTCTTGTACTCTCGCTGTCAAATCTAATGAATCGAACAATTTCTTTGAATCGTGACTTAGGCATTACTGCTCGATAAAAGCAAATGCATTCTTGGCTCCATAGCACATCCACATCTTCGTCATTTGATTTATTTACACCTGCTAGTAACACAAGACCTATAAATGCTCTTAGTTCAAGATGAAGTCAACTATAAAATACTATTTTGCATACATTTTATATGGTTACTACAAATGTAGTAAGCCGGCCGCAAGATGATGTTTTTTTCAAGTAGGGTCTAGAGGTCAGGCAAATAATAGTTCGAGTGTTATTATACTCTTAATTGATTTGATAATCAGGAAGCTACTAAAAAATTCGGGCATTGTTGTTTCGGAAAATTTTTTTTTATCTCACTTTTTTTCACAATTTACTACAAATGTAGTAAGCCGGGCACATGAAGGTTAAAAACGACGCTGAAAGTGAGTCTCCCGAAAAATTGGACCTGGACCATTTTACTGTGCCCCGTTCTAGAATAAATAAAAAATTTGAGAAAATGGCGCGATGTTGAATTCCACACCCGATAATCGGGTTTTTTCAGTTTTTTTATCAAAAAATACGAAATAATTGAAATAATAATATGATTCTAGTACAGGTGATAGCCATTGATGTTGTGAACAACATATTAACTTTTTTTTTTGTTTTGACAACACCAGGTCGACAAAAGTCGTTTCGAGATAAATGAGTTTAAAGTTTGAGGCACAGGAGCGCGCGGACCGCTCTCCACCTAGTTAGTGGGCTGTAGAAGCTATGATATTGGGAATATCCACAAGAAAATTTCACAGTAAATTCTTAAAAGCCTATATTTTCTAAATATCGAATAAATTCATTTTCAGAACATATGTAAATGAAAAAATCAATTTAACTGAGTTATAGAAAAGAAACTAAAAAGTTCGACCCAAATTGGGGGACATCAGAATTCGTTTTAGAGGTAAGGTTCCTTCGGCAAAGTTTCTTATTTTGATCCCTAGAATATGATTTCAACAGAGCAATGGGCGATTTTTTTGCCTCCCCACAAATCGACCCGGCCTAATATATACAAGGCCCGCCATCTATCGTTATGGATTTGAACTAGGTATTATTTGAAGAATGGTAACACTTAGCTGTCATCTGATTGGACAGAAAATTAGTTTTAGTCTTCCGATGAACGAAAATGGTAGTGTATATGCTCAAAGAACGCTGGGAAATATTGCTACATTACTTTGAAAATCATGGTAATGTTGCAGAATGTGTACGAAAATTATGTACGGCAATGGGAAGAAGAAAATCACCAAATGAAGCGTATGTGCGTTACTTTGCGTTTGGCCGCCTCGGAGCTGCGATTTGACGCCGTTGGATTATTATCTTTCGGGTGCCGTCAAGGACCAGTTTTATGCCAACAAACCAGCAACAATTGATGCACTGAAGACCAACATACGCGATGTCATAGCTGAAATACAGCCGCATACAATTGAAAATGTGTTGAAAAATTGGACCGATCGTATGGGATGGTGCAGGGCTAGACGAGGCAGCCATATGAATAAAGTTGTATTCCATCATTAACCGCAAGGGTTGTACTTCAAAATAAAAAAAACAGTTTGGAAAAATATTGAGTAGTTTCTTTTTTATAGCATTTTTAATTCCGTAAAGTTATATGGCGGACCCTTTATATAGTTTTGCTAGTAAGCTCGTGGAAAAATACTTTTATTTATGGTAAACCATTTCTCCTTTAATAATGCATTGAACATTTAAAAGATAAACGAAACTTTTGAGTTATTTTAGTAAAATTTTTCATTCTTACTCAGGGAGATAGTTAAATGATTTTCTTATTATTTGTAGGGTCCTAAATTCATTCCTAACCTTTCTTTGACGGAAAATGTTTTATATGATTTGGATGGTGAAATAATTGATTTTGCTGGCTATGATAGTGTCCTAGACTTGTTAGTATTTGGTGTAGATTTTCTTTTGACGTTGATTTTATACACAAAAACAGTACGCGAACTACGCACTGGGGTAAATATCACCAAATCACTTTTTTAGACCTGTATAAGTTCGGTGCAAACATTGTTCTAATAGCGGTCGCCCCTCGGCAGGCAATGGCATACCTCCGAGTGTATTTCTGCCATGAAAAAGCTCCTCATAAAAATATCTGCCGTTCGGAGTCGGCTTAAAACTGTAGGTCCCTCCATTTGTGGAACAACACCAAGACGCACACCATAAATAAGAGGAGGAGCTCGGCCAAACACCCAAAAAGGGTGAACGCGCCAATTATATGTATATGGGGCATTCTTTCTCAACGGGAGACCCCTATCTGTCCAAAAATGTTTTTGACCTAGAGAGTTCTAATAGGGCTTAAAATTTAGCTCTTTTTATCTACTTTTCAACACAGAGTGGCCAAAAACGAAATTCAAGATGGCTCATTTAATATGGCTAAAAATGTAATCAAAATTCATTAAATTCATTCTAATAACCTATACCAAAAAAATTCATTTCAACGGAAAGAGTTGTACGAGGTCTCAAAATTTAGCTAATAAAGTTTACTTTAAAATACAAAAAGAAAAATTTTAAAATCCAAGATGGCGGCCACAACATGGCGGCTAATTTTTTAAAACTCCTCAAATCCACTTAAAATGTATAATATTACTCGGGGGTTTTTTGGGTCGCTGATTACAAATCTGGTGTTAGATTTCAAAATTTCAAAATGGCGGATCCAATATGGCGGACGGATTTTTGAAAAAACTCATGAATTCGCATGAAACTCGTTACTCAGGGGTTTAAGTGGATTTGAGTAGTTTTAAAAAATTAGCCGCCATGTTGTGGCCGCCATCTTGGATTTTAAAATTTTTCTTTTTGTATTTTAAAGTAAACTTTATTAGCTAAATTTTGAGACCTCGTACAACTCTTTCCGTTGAAATGAATTTTTTTGGTATAGGTTATTAGAATGAATTTAATGAATTTTGATTACATTTTTAGCCATATTAAATGAGCCATCTTGAATTTCGTTTTTGGCCACTCTGTGTTGAAAAGTAGATAAAAAGAGCTAAATTTTAAGCCCTATTAGAACTCTCTAGGTCAAAAACATTTTTGGACAGATAGGGTTCTCCCGTTGAGAAAGAATGCCCCATATATATATATATAAGTTCGGTGCGGTGCCAACTTCTGAGGACTTACAGCACGAATTCAGTGAGTAAAATCGACGTTGTTAGAAATAATTAAACCACAACCCATCAAATATTTTGTAACGCGACTCGCACCCCAGGTTGACTACCGAAGGTTAAGCTACTCCTTCGCTCTCTCAAGTCTGACATATTGCTGCTTTGGTGTGAGATCATGCGCCTCTTGGATCTTGTAAAGCTTGACTTTGAGATAATTTTTCAGTATGCGGCGGATGCTACGATCAGATATTTTCAGTTCTTTCGCCATTTGACTGGCACTTCATCGGAAATTTCGCTGAAGTCGCTTCTTCATTTTTTGAACCATTTCACGTGACGCTACAGTATTTTGATAACCACCTCCATGACGATTCGCGAAGCTACCACTATTATTTGGAGACCGTACCAAATAGGTCTGTCTAATCGGATTGAGAGAGTTCAGAAAGTCTTTCTTCGTTTTGCGCTCCGATCTTTAAACTTTTTTGAACCTGTACCATCATACCGCCCTCGGTGTTTACTGATTGACTTAAAACCACTTGATAGCAGACGATATATTCTATCGTACTCATTTATTATTCGTATCATATCTGGATCTATTGATTGTCCCTCCCTTTTAAGTAAAATTCAATTCAATGTACCCAATATGAGGCTCCGACAGTACGAAACCTTTAAAATTGGCTTCTCGAGAACCAACTGTGGGGTGAATGCTCCGATTCCTAGGGCATGTGAAGATTTAAATATGTTTTTCAATTCTTCTGGTGCTGATTTTACATGACCGTATAGTATGGCATCTTAGTCAATCATCTTAAATCGTTCTTTTCTTAGTAACTACTAAACTATTGTATATACATTAGCTTAATATAGTCTGTAAGAATGTATCCATTCAAAGACAATAAATAAATAAATAAAAAACAAAAATAAAAACAAAAAGAAAACTAATTATTAATTATTCTGTTTTTGCGCTTACTCTCGGAACTTATAAACAGTACTCTGGACTGTCAATTAGCCAACTAACAGATGGGTGATACCTGTGTATCAGCGGCTATAAAAGCGATCAAGTAATACTGTCAATCATCCAAAATTGTCCACGAGTACAAGCAAGCAATCAAAAAGCTCGCTGGTAATCGCAGGCTTGGGTTCCGGGGCATGAAAGAAATGATATAATCGACGAAATAACTAAAGAAGGCGTGCGACTTGTAGAAGATGAAATAAGCCAGGTACTTAAGCCCCTGCGCATATTTAAAATAAACTATAGGAGCACAGATTAAGAAAGACAAAAGGTAAAATGGCTTAGTTTAACCAATTGCAAGGTTACCCGGATCATGTGTTAACGCGAATATGATGACAGGTATGCTAAATCGGTAATATCGTTCGATAGAAGGAACTGTAGTTGCTGTACTAATAGACTACTGCCTAGTTGCAGCTCATGCTTGCAAGCTAAACCTAACTCTTAATGAAAATATAATGAGCCGTGTACGGGAGAAACCCTGGAGCATCGTCTATGCTACTGTCCGGCTCTCTTGAAAACTAGACTATGCTATCTGGGTACCCTCAGTTTCAAAGGACTAGAATGAATCCCGAACTTGAATCGCCTTATAGTACGAGCCGCTGCATTCTGAGCTATGACTCACCGAAGGCATCTAGCGGAAAATGGTTGCAACTCTTTACTTCAATGACATCGGGTGACACCTAGTAAAGAGACTGTAAATACTCTTATTCGAAATTTTATGATCGCCTGCTCGATTTTGCCTTTCTGTTCAATTTTCATAAATATATTTTGAAATAAGTTTTGTATTGCAAGCATATTTGCTTGTTGCCAATCCAACATTTGTGCAACAACAAACCAACTTGAGTACATGCGATGAATAGAATAAACTATATGCGCGTGTGTGTGTATACAAGTAAGTATGTTCATATTTAGCACACAGTGGCGCTGCATGCCACTAGCAAAGAGTGTTGAATTAAAATATAAAAAATACGAGCATTCAGGGTGTCGTCAACCGTTTTGATGTTGCAGCTGCAAGGCAGCGTACAAATGAAAATCACGATGATTGGAACGGGCGGCGAGGCGTATAAGAAGTAACAACAGCAAAAAGAATAAGCAGGACTTTAATACGTAGGTAATAGTGTACGTTTTCGTAGGTGTTTGTTTGCACCCGAGAAATATGAGCAAATAGGGAAATCTACTTTACTACTTATGAGCAGTTGCAGTTGGTATACATATGCAAGTGTGTGTGTGTGCTCGGGTAATTGTGCTTGTGTGCGTTGCTGGTTTATGCTTTGCAGTATATTCGATATTTTATAGCTTAATTGGGCGCTTTAGCGTATATTTCAGGCAATGCTGTGTATGTGTGTGTGTGTATATGTTTGTGTTTTAGCTGATGGCATAAGCAGCTGCTGAATGCTCGCAAATTGATTATGACCTTTGCTGCAGCTTAAAAGGAGCGTGACTGCTTAAAATTTTGTGAAATTTTCGATATTTACTTTTTAAAATTTTTTTTAATATTCAAATTTTTTTTTTTTAATTCTTAAGGCGAGTTTGTGTTTTTTAGCAGGCTAAGTTCATTCAAGCGTCACGCCGCTTGTCGGCTGCCTGGTCAAATATGCGTGCCAAAAACGTCTGCTATGCCAAAATCTGTCACTCGTAGCCATTTTACTGCATAAGCTTCTACATAAATTGCCTTTGTTCTGGTTGTGCCCTTTATGCCACGCGCTAAGTGGTGTTGGTAGAGTTAAATTGAAGCGTAAAATGTAGTATACGCCTCCTGCTTTAATGCACATCTATGCATATTTATGAATATTTCTGCATATGCCCACCAGCGAAAACTTTATTGACTTCCTACAGCCGCTAAATAATAGGTTGTTCAATAAGTTTAACGGTTCGATAAGAGAGCGCTTTGCTGCTAGCCCAAATTGTTTTTTTATTATTGTGAACTACGAACGGTGACTAATTTGTGGCTGTTTTGGCCGCTTTATTCTGCTGAAGAAGTTCTTCACATGTCCCTAGTCTGACCAGCTCATCCCCTCACAGTTTCCCGCAATGTCGCGCTGACCAGGAACCCAATCTTACGTCAAAGAATTCGGATGCAATCGTAAGAGAGACCACGCATTCCCTGACCAGTTTCGAGTACACCATAATAGAGCTTAGGACCCTAATTGCCACTTGGCTATCGGATTAAATATTTACCTTCTTAACAGTTATTACGCAACTATGTAGCCAATCAGCAGCTTCTTTGATTGCCTCTACCTCTGCTTGGAACACACTGTATTGATCGGCTAACCTTAATTGGAATCTGATGGGGAGCTCTTTGCAGAATACTCCTCCTCCAGCTCTACTGTCAAACTTCGAGCCATTCGTGAAAGGGTTAACCAAGCCCTGTCCCCAAGTGTTGCACCCGGCCCACTCTTTCCTTGATGGAATAGGTGTTCAAAAAGTTCCGCTTGGACTAATCCCGTTATCATTGGATGAACCCAAAGTTTTTCAGGATACTTGTGTGCCCATAAGTGAAGTCGAGCCCGAAGCCCGAGCCTCTCAGCCTGATCGCAGTTTTGCTCGAAGCATCCCACTAATTCTAATGAGTGCAGATGTTTCAACTCTATCCAGCTTCTTAACCGATGCCATTCTCTCCAGTGAATTTTACCAGACAATGACTCCATAAACAAAATTGAATTATAGACACAAAATACAACTCTAGGCGAGAGGTCCAATCTTTTGCTAATGCCAATCTTTTGCGTCCTTGCATCCATACAAGGCGATTGTTGCCTTCCTTACTCTCTCCTCAATGGTAAACTTCCACATTATCTTACTGTCAAGTATTAGGCCTATCTGCTTTACCTTGTCGGAAAGCACCAACGGAGCGCTCCCTATTGAGGGTAGTTGAGCTCAGGGTATTTTATATTTCCTCGTGAATAGAATGAGCCCAGTCTAAAGAAGATTCACCGACTAATCACAGTCCGCTGCCTATCGAGCAACTGCGTTCAGATATCCCTGCATCAAATCGTACAAGGTATCTACAAACTTTCCCCTAACAATCAGTGCCATGTCGTACGCGTAGGCAATCACCATACAGCCCCTCCTAACCAGCTCCTCCAGTAAGCCATTGTATTATTATCCAGAGAAATGATGAGAGAACACCGCCTTGTGGGGTGTCCCTACTTACCTGCCGGCAGAGAGAGACGACTCTCTCGAAAGCAAATTACAGTTTTTTTTTATTCTTTTCACGCAACTAATTTTCTGTTTTTATTCCATTATGATATTTTTTTATTTTATTTTATTTCTATTGCAATCTAGTTAACAAAACTAATAAGCAATTCATTTTACATATATTTAATTAAATTAAAACATCTCAAGTAAGGACAAAATTTTATGAAAAGAAATCATGCGGTTTCGTCCTTTTGAATCTTCTCGTGAGGTCATCAGTTACAAGTAGTTTGGCTGCTTCATCATTGATGTGCTGCTGAAGTCTCTCTTTATGTTTATTTGCGATTTTTTTTATGATATCCGTAATGGTGTCTATATTAAGATCCTTATGTAGATTGCAATTGCGAATGTACCACGGCGCTCTAACGATGTCGCGTAATACTTTATTTTGGAATCGTTGAATGATGTTTTTGTTGCTTTCACTGGTGCAGCCCCAGAGCTGACCACACGGGTTTCAGTATTTGGTTGTATAAAAGTATTTTGTTATAAATAGAGAGTTTAGAATGTCGGCCTAACAGCCAATACGTTTTCTTGTATTTAAGAATTAACTCCTCGTGTTCTTTCTTGACATGTAAAGCACAAAGCCATCTCAGCTTAGCATCTAAGGTCATGCCTAGATATTTTGCCGTATTTGCATGCGGTATTGCCGTATTATTGATAAATATTGGTTTATAATTTATATTTCTATTGGTGAAGTCAACATCCACAGACTTGGTTTCGTTTAACTTGACACGCCATTTTTTGGTCCAATTTTAAATTGCATTTACTGATGCTTGTAACTTCTGAATTGCTTCTAAGTGTTTTTCATCAGTTGCTAATACTGCAGTATCATCGGCAAATGTTGCAGTTGTTGTATTGCTGCATGTGGGTATATCGTTAGTATACAAGAGATACAAAACTGGCCCGAGTACACTGCCTTACGGGACACCTGCATTGATATCTTTCAGTTCTGAATAGACATCTGCTTGCTTTATTCTCAACTATCTGCTCGTTAAGTAGGATTTTAAAATGTTTGAGTACTGGATTGGTAGAACTGCTTGAAGTTTATGGATTATTCCCTCATGCCATACTTTATCAGGAATACCGCAGAACAGATTTGTTTTTCTTCCAGTGATTTTTCAATTACATGAGTAATGCGGTGCGCTTGATCAATCGATATGATATGAACCATTATGATATGAATTTAATTTCTTTTCCTAAAAAAATAAGTTTTTTTTGTCTTGTTGGTAATTTTTTTGTCTTTTTTCAAACACTGAGTGAATTTTTTTTTAATTTTCCCTTTGTCCCCCACAAAAAAAAAAAAAAAAAAACTCGTATTAGACATGGCAGTGCACATAAAATGATGGAAAAATTTAAGTGAGGAGGTAAACATTCAAACGCGCATATATATTAACACGCACACACTTATTTATATGCACATACGTGTATGAGCGTAAAATCCACACGCCTATCAGTTGCATTTCGTAAATAAAGTAACGGAAACAGGAAATGCGCAAATAGCTGCCGCTGCTGCTGCTGCAAAAGCGTTTGGTAAAAGTATTGGGGACATTTTTTTTCTGACGTCGCCATTTGTATGATTTTCCTTGTTATTACAAACAAGTAAATCGTGTATGGTATAAGTCTAAAATGCATTTCGAGGTTTCTAAATTTGACTTTTATGGAACTTGTCTGGTGTTTATATTTAGAATCCTCAATGCACACTTATCGATAAGAAAATAATCACAGCATTAGCAGCACCAATTTAATTGAAAATGATATGCTGCACCCAAATATGAAGTCATGAAATAAAAAAAATATAGGGCCGTCGAGGTAAATCCGGAAAACATGGATACATATAATTTTGTTCTTGCCCTGAGCAATTATGCTCTTACTTATTTTTTTTTATTATTTTTCACTTTTAAAAGATCAAATTTTATGGTATCATGAATTGTGGAATGACTGCAATCAAACAAAAGTACTTTTAATATATTTGACGAACTCGATTTCTTTATATATCAGAAGCAGCGGTTTTAGTTATCAGCGGAACCATCCATTTAGCATAAGAGCGCAAACGGACATGGGAGACAAACATCACAGGCATCGCAGTACCACGCTTTTCCGATATTAGGGTTCAAACGCTCACACTTTGGCAAATAAGATGGAACTCTGAACAGTACGGTAGATGGACAGCGAGTCTAATGGGTAGAATGAAAGCACGGTGAGGTTTACTATATATTAACTCACACAGTTTTTTGTCTGGACATGGGTTCTTTCGCAAGCATTTATGGCGAATGGGAAAAGTGAACCTACCAAACTGCATACATGGAGATACTGATACGATGACGCGGAGGAACCTTCTTCAAATGGGAGAGTTGGAATAGAGAGAGAACAGCTCTGCAATGCACTATTGGTGTATGTAAATCTAAAGGAATAATCGAGGAAATGATGATGCTTGAGGAAAAATGGAATGCCCTGGACGCAGGCTAAGTAAGCGAATGTGTCCTCAGGACGTCTTGGATCTCTACCTCGAAGCAATGCGTAAGCAGTCCCGGGGCTGAGGAAGAAATCCAAAGGAAGAGGAGAATCAAAAATATTTCTTAGCCGTTAATTATAGCCATAATCATACAAAGATATCGAACGCTCCTTAAGAGACGAGTAAGCTGGTTTTCGCCCTCGCCGAAGCTGTGTTGACCAAGCCAACACACTTCGGATTTTAGCAGAGGCATCATATGGAGTTTCAGCAGACATCTTGAGGACCTGAACTTCGCCGATGACATCTGCCTATTCTCTTTCAAACAGATAGAGGCTACAATCCTTCATCAACAAATGCCTCCGCATCATCTGCAGAATATTCTGATCAAACACCATCAGTAACGAAGCACTGTGGAGATTAACGAACGAGGAACCTATTATTAGGCAAATCAAACGCAGAAAGTGACGATGGGTAAATCACACACTGAGAATACCACCAGTTAGCATCACGAAGATGGCACTTGACTGGAATCCGCAAGGGAGCAGAGGTCGCGGTCGACCAAAAAACACTTGGAGTAGGTCGATGTTGCGCGAAATAGCAGATGCCGACATCTCATGGGACGGTACAAAAACAACAGCACATAACCGTGTACGATGGAAGAGTCTTGTCGAGGCCCTGAGCTCCCGATTGGAGTGAACAAGGCAAAACAAAAAAAACAAAGGACAGTTAATCACAGAAATAAATCAAAAGATGAATTACTAGGTGGCGCAAAATTAATCACTCTAACGAAAGATTTCTAATTTTTGCAAATGGCGTCATACATCATGATCGAAAAGTATCGGGAATGTTTAATTTAAACGAACCGCGCACGTGGGAAGCGGTTCATGCTTTTTTCTTATGTTGGTAGGCCAGACAGTTAATAAAAATATTATTTATCCGCTTTGAAGCGTTTGAAAGATACTATACGTCGGAAAACGCCGGAAATGTGCTGTATTATTTGACCAAACACCAAGTAAACTCCATCGTGCAAGCACCGTATCCGCCTGATATGGCCCCGTGCGACTTCTTTCTGTTTCCCTAGTTGAAGTAACCACTTCGTGAAAGGAGATTTCAGTCGAGAGAGCAGATCAAAGAGAATGCGACGAAGGAGCTGAAGGCCATAGGCATACCAGGGGTGCATCGAGGACTGTGTTAAACGTTGGCAAATGTTTGCTGCTTCAGACGGGTCATAGATGCTGTTATAGCGGTTAAGCGCATCGGTCACAAAACGATCGAAGGTTCTCGCTGGCTATCTAAAGAGTATTGCCTAGTCACAACGTTGGATGTAAAAAATGCATTTAATACAGCAAACTGGGGCATCCTAAATGCGCTGGAGAATTTCCGAGTCCCAGTTTACATTCGGAAAATGGTTCCAAGCTACTTCACTAACAGAGTGCTGCAATTTAAAACCTACGAAGTAATGAAAAGTTACAGAGTAACCGGAAGAGTTCCACAGGGGTCAGTGCTGGCTCACTACTCTGGAATTTAATGTACGATGGAGTCTTGCGTCTCAAACTACCTCCAGGATCCCAATCATCATTTGCTGATGACATTGCAATCATAGTCGTTGCTAAATTCCTTAACCAGGCTGAAGCGATTTGCAACCAAGCTGTCGAAATCACAAAAGATTGGCTGCGCAATAGTTGTTTAAGCCTTGCAAACCATAAAACAGAGACCGTTCTCATCAGTAGCAGGAAAATAGTTGAAACAGCAAATCTCAGAGTAGGTGACCGCACTGGAGTCTAAGCTGTACATCAAATATCTTGGGGTAATGATTGACCACAGGTTGAGCTTTAAACAGCTCCTAACTTACGCCAGCGATAAAGCAGTGAAGGCTTTAACTGCATTGACACGTATTATGATGAATACGAGAGGTGCTAAGCAGGCTTCTAGGAAGTTGCTTAGTAGTGTAGACCCAGCCTGGGTCGAAACAACAAGTTGCAGCACATACATGAAAGGCATTAAATCGGTATATCGGTTATGTGCCCCCAGGGTGTGCTGTGCATTCCGCACAGTATCACAGGATGCTGTATTAGTCACCCGCGAGGACTACCAGTTAAGCTGACAGTCGAGCGGATCCAATACAGCTGACTAACCGATGGACTGTACGGAAGCGAAGCATCCGTACTTGGCAGGAGGAATGGAGGAAATCCATGAACAGACGATGGACATATCGATTGATTCCGAATATCACAAGATGGATAAATTGAAAGCATGAACAGATAGATTTCTACCTGACCCAAGTATGATACTTAGTGGGCATGGATGCTTTAAGGCATATCTGGATAGATTTAAGCACGAAGATGACCCGTACTGCACCTTTTGCGGCAGTCTAGTTGAAGATGCAGAGCATGTTTTCTTTGTTTTTATGTAGAGGAAATAGGCCACTCCCCCTCCCGTGAAGTATTACCTAACGGTCGTCCCGCGGGAGGGAAACGGAGCTAGAGTGGGTTTTTAGTGGGTAAGTCGAAAGACAAGTCTCACACTTTTCGGCTTCAAATGCTTTTTGCCAGCTCAATAAAAAAAAGAAAAAAAGAAGAAACAAAGACGGGTCATATGGGAAGGAGATAAAAACAAATTTGCCTGAAATCTCTGTTTTGTTTTATTCCCCGTACTTTCTGATCATAGTGTACATAGGTATTTAACAGTTGTCAACTAAACAGCTGCAGCGTGCACGCATACAAGCAGTGGAGCGTGTAAAGATCAAAATAAAGATTTTTATCACTCAACATAATTTTTGTTTGTTTATTATGTTTATTGAAAAAAATGTATTGAAAATGAAAATTGCATAATTAGTTTCCCAACGAAATTTTTTCAACTCATTAGCCTCCTAACAGAAGCAGTAAATTAAATATATATACCTTCTGCTCAAATATGAACAAGACGTTATCAATAAAACGGTCCGCGGATGGCAAAAATAGATTTTTTGTTTTTTGGTAGGACTGTTATAAGCTTACATGGCAAATTTCAGCGTGATATGTCACATAGTTTGTTTTCTGTGCTACTGTAAATAAGTCAAGCTCGAGTGTGTTCTTCGAATTCTCTTTTATGACTTCAATTGTCTCAAAATGTTTTCCACGGAGCGGCAACTTGAGCTTGGGAAACAGGAAAAAATCACATGGAGCCATGTCAGGCGAATACGGTGCTTGCGGAACGATATTAACATTATTTTTGTTCAAATAATCGCGAACAAGACGTGATGTGTGAGCTGGTGCATTATCGTGATGCAAGAACCATGACTTGTTGTCCCACAATTCCTTCCTTTTAAGACGAATGTTCTCGTCAAACGCTTTAAAACGTCTAAATAATATTCAGCGTTAACCGATCGGCCTTGCGGAAGGAACTCCGAGTGCACCACACCTTCGTAATCGAAAAAAACAGTCAGCATAACCTTAATTTTTGAGTGACTTTGGCGTGGCTTTTAGGTTGATGTACGGCCCTCTTTGAACGATTTGTACCACTGGAAAACACGTGCACGCGATAGAGCAGAGTCCCCATAGGTTGTCTGCAACATTTTTAAGGCGTCTGAAGCCGAAATTTTGTTGGAATAACAAAATTTCAAACAAATTCTTTGTTCAACTTGAATTTCCATCGTTAAATTCGAAAAACACACTCGAGCTTGAGGAGCTTTATGAGGAGCTTTTTCATGACACGGAGGTTTACCATTGTCTGATGAGGGGCGACCGCTATTGGAAAAATGTTTTTCTTAATTTGGTGTTGCACCAAAATTCGAACCAACGTTCTCTTTGTGAATTCCGAATGGTTGAATTGAATTTGAATTTGAAGAGGTCGAGCCAAGGAGCACCAGGAGATTTGGTGGCTCCTAAAACACTCAGGCTAAAAAGCCCATTGTATTTAAAGCTCTGGAAAGGGGGTAGATAGTCAAGGAGGGAGGGAGAAAAGTATCAGAGAAAGAGATAGGAAAGAATAGAGACAGAGATAGAGATAGTTAGTCCTGTGAGAATTTTCGAGATTCTTTGGCGAATCTGTAAATATCCTCCAGTTTTAGAGAACGAATATCACTCATTCCCATGACATCTGAACCCAATACCCGTAGTCGCGCTCTAGCAAAGGCAGGACACTCACAGAGAAAGTGCTCAGTGCTATCCGCCTCCTCCAAGCAGGACAGGCATACCGGGTCCTCGATGATTCCAATGGTGGTCTTATGCTGACCCCATGGGTTGTGTCCCGTAATGATGCCGACCATCAACCGAATGTCTTTCCTTCTAAGTTTTAGTAGAAAGTTTGACAGTTTTCTGTTCGGACTTGTCACAAAACACTTTGCAGTTCTGCAGCGTTCTAGACCGGACCATCGCTCTTTATGTAGATTTCATAGGAACATAATCGTTGATCCAATTCTTGATTCCTGCGGGACTGATTCCGATTATTGGCTCTGGCCCCTGGGGGGGCACCGCTGATCCACGGTTGGCCAATTCGTCGGCAATTTCGTTTCCTTGAACACCGGAGTGTCCTGGAACCCATATAAGTACAAGCCTGTTTTGTCTTGCGACAGAATTAAGCTTCTTCTTACATTCTTGAACAATCTTCGAGGTTTGCTTCGCGTTCTCCAGGGCCTTCAATTCAGCCTGACTGTCACTGAAGACTCCAATCTGTTTCCCGCTCAATCTCCTCTCGATTACCCATTCGGCTACTTTTAGGATGGCAAAAACTTCTGTTTGAAAAACAGTTGCCATTCCCCCCATAGCATAGTGATACTTATAACTATCGTCTAAGTACCATCCGGCTCCAGACCCTATTTCAGTCTTGGACCCATCGGTAAAGAAAATATCCGTCAAACCTCCCTGCATGCATTCTGGATTGCTCCATTGCTCACGCAATGGAAATCTGACATCAAATTTCCTTCCGAATGAAACTGTGGGTATCAGGTCATCTTTAGGTGCCAAAAACAGTGGATACTGCTCCGACAGCAACTTAAAGATTTCTCTGTGTCCCGTAGTTCCATCTTCGTGCCAGAAACCATATTTATGGAGTCTACACATTGCTTTTATTGCTTCTTGTTGTATCTTAAGATCCAGGGGGAGCAAATTAAGCATAGCATTTAGGGCATCACCAGAGGTTGTACTCATGGCACCCGTGATGCATAAACATACACTTCTTTGCAGCCTGTATAGTTCCCGGATTGTGGACTTAACCATGCTCCGTCGCCACCAGACCACAGAAGCGTAAGTGATGATTGGTCTGATAAGTGCTGTGTATATCCATAGGACCACAGCAGGTTTCAGGCCCCAAGTTTTGCCAAAGGCTCTACGGCATTGCTGAAAAATCTTCAATGCACGATTCACCTTCAGTGAAACGTGTGTCTCCCAGGTCAGCTTCTTATCCAAGATTACTCCTAGATATTTAACTTCGTTGGAGAGACCAAGTGTCACACCTTTCAGTGTTGGAAGACTGAGTCCATCCAATTTCCGTTTTCTCGTAAACAAGACTATGGTTGTTTTGTTCGGATTAACGGAAAGACCTTGTATCATGCACCAATCATCGATTTTGTCAAGGATCCTCTGCACTTTCGTGCAAAGCCTCCTTAAGGATTTATCCGATGTTAGCGCACAGACGTCGTCCGCATATGCTTGGACGTGAAAGCCGAGTTCCTGCATCTCCGCTAATAGCGAGTCTACGACGAAGCACCACAGCAGCGGAGAAAGAACACCCCCTTGGGGACATCCTTGCTTGGCCCTGACTGTGATTTGCTCGTCGTCGTTCCCACCAGCGGTTAACAGCCTCTCAGAGAGCATGGAGTATATCCATTTTATAATGGCTTGATTAACTCCATGCCGTTCGGCAGAAGAACATATCGAGCCGAAAGTGGCATTATCAAAAGCCCCCTCAATGTCCACGAACACGCCCATTGTGTATTCGTCAGCTTCCAGCCCAGCTTCAATCTTGCTAACAAGATCGTGTAAGGCTGATTCACATGATTTTCCACTCTGGTAAGCGTGTTGGTTTCTACTAAGTGGACTTCTCGGCAATAACCCCACTCGAATATGTTTCTCCACCACTCGTTTCAGACTTTTCAACATGAACGATGTCAAACTGATTGGTCTGAAACTTTTTGCTAGGGAATAGTCATCTTTTCCTGGTTTTGGAATAAATACTACTCTTACGCGTCGCCATTGGGATGGTATATAACCAAATGCAAGACAGGTTGTGAAGATCCTTTTCAGGGCCTCAATCAGCCTGTCTCCTCCTTTTTTAAGCATTACTGGATATATTCCGTCAGGTCCAGGGGACTTAAAGTTCTCAAAGGAAGATAAGGAAAACCTTATCGATTCCCTTGTCACTATCCGACTAGCAATATACCAGCTGTACCTAGAGGTTCCACCGTTGCCACCGTCATTGTTCATGCCACTCTCAGCTTCAGAGAGAGTTCTACTACCCGGAAAATGGGTTTCGAGTAGAGCATTAAACGTTTCCGATTTGGAAATGGTGTATGAACCATCAGGTTTTCGAATGGAATCCAGCCTTACTGAGCGGTCTAAATGAAGGACCTTACAAAGTCTCGCTGTTTCCCTCATTTCTTCGACGTTACTTCAGAAATTTCTATAGGATTCAAGTTTGGCTTGCCGTAGTTTTTTCTTATATTCTCTCTGTGTAAGTCGATGATTGGCCCAGTCCTCTTCTGTTTTGGTCTTCAAGGCCTTATTAAGAAGTTTCCTGGACCGTACACGAAGCTTCGACAGTTCAGGGTTCCACCAAGGAACCGCTTTCCCCTGTCTGCTTTGCCTGAGTGGACACAGTTCCTCAAAGCAATTGATTAAAGTACCTTCTAATTTCTTAGTAGCATCTTCAATCATTTCTGCTGATTTGAGTTTTTTCAGGTTTGGTAACCGCTCTGTTACAAGCTCACCATACCTGTCCCAGTCCACATTTCGAGGATTCCTACCGGAAGGTATTGATATTGTGTCAATTCCCAGTTGGAATTCGATAAGACGCTGATCAGAAAGAGAGTCCTCTTCCAAAACTCGCCATCGGTTGATCTGATTTCCAACTGACCTATTGGTAAGTGTTAAATCAATCACCTCTTGTCTCCTTCTGGTCACAAAAGTTGGTTTGTTACCAGTGTTTTGGATGACCAAATCGGATGACAGGATAAAATCCAGTAACTTGAGACCTCTGGGGTTGCATTTGCTGCTTCCCCACACAATGTTCTGTGAATTTGCGTCACAGCCCACTATTAGCCCCAGATTATTGGATTCGGATTTGGATTATTCCATTCGGCTACGGCGGCCGCAGAAGGAGAAGCAGTAAAAAATTGAGTAAAAAAAGGTAAAAATTCTTTGATTCACTGTTTATGTACAATTTATAGAATGATTCCTTTCTGTTCTGTTTTTTTTTTTTATTTTTATTTTATTTTTACAGTCGAACTTCCATATAGTGAATTCGCACGGGACCTGAAAATCACTTCACTATATAGAAACTTCATTATAAAGAAACATTGATTTTTTATGTAATTTTATTTAAAATAATCAGTGAGTTTGGTTTGAATTACAGTCTTCCATTTTTCATTTTCAATAAAAGCTTCCAAATCATGTAGAGAGTTGAAAGCATTAATCGGCACGTCACTCCTCATTTCCACAAAGGTTCTAATTACGCTAATGGATGAAGCAACTTGTATCAACGTAGGTAATGCCTCCTCAGTTTCTGCCAATTCTTCAACGGTCAAATCGTGTTCATCGGTATCTGAAATAATATTTACATATTAAATTTTGGTTTGACTATAAAAAGATAAATGCTTACCAGGTTCAGCTGGAACTCCGCGACTTTCAAAAATGCTGTTGAGAATATCTTCTTCGGAGGGGTTGTCCCAAGTCTGCACACCATTATCAACATTTACGTAGTCATCAAACGATGCTTCGATATTTGCTACTTTTTTAAATGACGACTGTAAAGCAGCCAAATCCGATATTGAAAGAAGGTCCTCTTCATCCCAATGCTCAAATGGAATCTGCATAGCATCTTTTGAAAATCCAGCCTTTTTAAAACAGTTGGCAATTGTTTCTGGTTTAACATAGACATTCCATACATTGCTACGATTTCGAACTGCTTGCAGTAAGTCTATGGCCATAACAGAATTTCCCTCATCCACTTGAGTCAATATATTCGTTAAAATTCGTTTTCTGTAATGTTGTTTCATGTTGTACAGGGTTGGCCATATTAAACTGACCCATGTGATTATTAAAAAAATATGGAAAAAGAAACAGTTTTTTGTGTTTCATTGTGAAAAACATTTAATTTAGTTCAAGGAGATTCGTTTACATCACTTTTTGAATATGATATCGCGCAAGTGGTCGCCCTTAGCTCGTATAGCGTAATGTGCCCGTTTTTCGGCGTTTTCCATAGTTTTGGCCAGCGTCTCGGCCGATATGGCGGCTATTTCCCGTCGGATATTGGTCTTAAGTGCGCCTAGTGTCTTTGGCTTGTTGACGTAAACCTTAGATTTCAAATTACAGTAAAAAGTTATAGGGTTACTCAATGGGTCAGTTTAATATGGCCAACCCTGTAGATAATGCCTTGGTCCATTGGTTGCAGTAACGAGTCATGTTGGGAGGAAAATAAGCGAGATGAATGTTTCTCAACTTGTCTCTTACATCTTTAGGGTGGGCAGTGCAATTATCAACAAAAAACAACACCTTTCTGTTTTGATCACAAAATTTTTTGTCGAGTTTAACAATCCATTTCGTAAAAATCTCACTGGTCATCCATGCTTTTTTGTTAAACTCATAATCGACACCTAAAGATTTTATTGCCTTGAAGCACCTCGGATTTTTGGCCTTTCCGATTACCAGCAATTTTAGCTTTTCTGATCCAGTCATATTGCTTCCCACCAGGACAGTTATTTTCTCCTTGCTTTGCCAGTGTTTTAGTTGGCAAGCATTTGAAAAACAAAGCAGTCTCGTCGGCATTAAAAATGTCGTTAACACTAGAAAGACCAAAGCCGTCAATTTGACGGCATCACGATTTCATTCTTAAATATTTTGCAAAATATGTTTTTGTTCATTTTCATATTTTATTACTTTTCCTAATTTGTTATTGTTTGCTCAAATAACTATAGAAAACTTTTAGTATATTTTTGGTTTATGAAATTCCTTTAGAAATACCTAATAAGACCGCATACCGTCAATTTGACGGCAGCGATAATAGTAGAAAACAATGCTTTCTACGAACTAAGATTTCCCTGATACAGGTAACACTTTTACTGTAAATTTGCGCAGAGGTCGAGGGGTTTCTCGTAGATCAATTAGTGGCGGACGAACAGGGCGCGGTGGACGTCCATCTAGGACAACTTCGGGGCAGAAGTCGGTATATTACAGATAGCAAGTGACGGCACAGAACGGACTTGCATTTCGCCCAACGCTTTTGAAGTAGGACGTTGCAGTCAGCAAAATATACTTAGAGAAATCTCAGGACCTACTCCATACGCCAAGGGATATATTGAAAATAACAAACCAATTTCTGCGTGGAGGCTATTGATTGATGAGTACATTGTTCGACGTATAAAAGAATGTACTGAAAAGGAAGCACATGACAAGAGTCAAAATGAAACTTGGAACTTATCTCTAGACAAACTCGATGCCTTTATTGCTTTGATTTATGCTCGTGGAGCCTACAACATGAGCCACCTTGATTTGGATATCTTGTGGTCTGAAGATTGGGGGCCACCCGTTTTCAATAAGACTATGAGTAAAAATAGATACAAGGAAATCATGAAATACTTACGATTTGATATGAGAAGCATGCGTTCTGTTCGTTTAGCTAATGATAAATTTGCAATGATTTCTGACATATGGAAGAAATTTATAGATAATTGTCAAATGTGTTACATTCCTGGAGAAAATTTGACAGTCGATGAGCAGTTGTTTCCATCAAAAACTCGCTGTCCATTTTTACAATATATTGCAAACAAACCGGATAAATTTGGCATAAAGTTCTGGCTGCTGGTGGATGTCGAGAGTATGTATCTATGTGGTGGATTCCCTTATCTAGGAAAAGACGAAAACCGTCCGAACGATATTTCATTACCCGAACATGTGGTTTTGAAACTAGTACAACCTTATTTCAAAAAAGGGCGAAACGTTACCACTCATAACTTTTTCACGTCGATAAATCTGGCTAAAAAACTAATGGTCGAAAAGACTAGTATTGTTGGAACAATGCGGGGTGCAAGACGAGAAGTACCACCAATTTGTAAAAATATTCGTACCACACGATATGAATCGTTTATACTGAAATCAGAGACTAATACAACTCTTACTGTCTACCAAGGAAAACCAGGAAAAAATGTTATTATTTTGAGTACTTTGCACCCAAATATGAGCATAGGAGTTGATCGAAAAAAGCTTCCCGAGACAGTAAAATTTTATAATGAAATGAAGTTTGGTGTTGACATCATTGACCAAATGGCACGAAAGTACACCGTAAAAGCTGGAACACGAAGATGGCCCGTTCATGTATTTTACAATATACTTGATTTAGCAGCTATAAACTCATGGATTCTGTACCGAAAACTTACGGGAATAAATATTTCTCGGCATGATTTTATCTTACAATTAGTGAACGATCTACGTACAGAGTATTTGAAAAAAAAGAACTACTTCAGCTACGACTCAAAGGCAAGAAAGTAATTTTGAAACAAGTGAACAATCTACTACAAACAATAAGAGGCGGCAATGTTAAGTCAATCATAATTGTAAAAAAAATAGAACATGTGAAAACTGCACAATATGTAAAAAAGCTGTTTGTGGTAAATGTATAGATTTAAAAAAAATATTATTTGTTACAAATGTTACTCGACTTAAGTGTTATCCTTAATTTGTAACTACTAATAAAAATAAAATTTTAAATATTTTTGTTTAATTTCGAAGCGAAATATACAATAATTTCATGTGCATTCTGATTGAATCTCTAATACCGTCAAATTGACGGCTGCGGTCTTTGAAGGTATAGTTAGATACGCGACCCTTCTAGTGTTAATGTTGTAATTTTCAATTAATTTCGGTAAGACGTTCGTTACCCATTCATGACGGTTTTCTATGTTGGCGTCAGCACTTTCCCCACATAATGTCTTTTGAATAACGCCATGCCGACTTTTGAACTTGTCTAACCAACCTGTACTTGCCTCAAATTCGTGGTGTCCTAGTGCTTCCGCAAAATCTTTGGCCTTTTGCTTCAATAATGGTCCAGATAAAGGGAGATTCTTACCACGTGCAACGAGTAACCATTTCCGCATTGCTTCGTCAATATCCTCAAAATGACAAGGTCGAAGTCTTTTGCGTTTGGTATTTACTGCCAAATCCTCCGCATTTTTTAAAATCACTTCCTTATTTTTTAAAATATTTGATAAAGTGCTGGGAAGAACTCCGAATTCATTGGCAATATCTTTTTTTTTTTTCTTTCCTTCATTAACTTTGTTAATCATTAATAACTTTTTTTCAAGCGAAATGCTGCTTCGATGCGTCATTTTAACTTCAATCACTGGATAAAACTGTAATAGCTCAGCTCTTTCTGTTTTAATTTTGGGATTCCCCTCATTACAGTTTGTCCACATCTAACTGTTATTTTTTGCAACAGAAAACTTTTGAAAAAAATCACTATATGGAGACAAAAACTTAGGACGCTTGTATTTCCAGCTGTAAAATTTGTTCATTATATAGAAAACTTCACTATATAGAAATTCATTATAAGGAGACAAAAATACACCGAAAGTCGAACGAAAAAGCAGTGTCTTCGAAACCAGTTCATTATAAGGAGAGCTTCATTATATGGAAGTTGACTGTAGAGAAGTTCGACTGTATTTTTATTATTTCTAATATTCTTCCAGTTGTAAGCCATCTTCCACATTTTCTCAATATTCTAGTAAATATTCTCCCCAACATTGAGCAATCCGAAATGGCAGCCAATAGTTGGTAGTAATTTATTTGATAAAAATACATACATACACGCATACATAACACGTCTATATTCGTATGTACAAGCATATTTCAATCGTAATTGCTATGTTAACCCTGCCAACTGTATCCGCAATTAACCAAATACACAAATATTCATACAAATAAAGAACAAATCGTAAAAATGTAAACATTGAACTTCATTTAAAGCTACGAATTGCATACAAATCTACGCAGGTACCTTTTGTACTGCAATTTGCTTCTGAATATGTGCGCTTGTAAGTGTTTTCCTTGGCACGCTTTAAAGCGCAACTACGAAATGGCTATGAAAACTTTTCACTACTTGTACATACTCACATACACATCCACACATGCTGGTTTGCATTAATATACAAATCTTTCAATATAAGTGTGTTTGTATGTATGTAGGTATGTATAGATGCATGCATCAATGTATGTATGAATGTATGCATGTATGCATGTGTGTATGTATGCATGCATGTGTGTATGTATGGATGCATGTATGTACATATGTGTGTATGCTAGTGCTTGTACTTCATATAAAACTTTGGCGTAACTCAAACTCGGAAGACAATTTGGATTACAAAGTTTACACTGCATTCTGTTTATATCGCCATAAATAAGGATCTACGTGTAAAATACATATAAACGAATGTACATCCAACTACATACATATATAGATGTCTGTATGTGCGTATGTGCGCATTGCAAGCTACGAGGTGTTGTACTACAACACAGAGACAAAGCAACAATCTAACCAAAGCCGAATCAACTTGGCCGTGCGTACATGTAGCACAAAAAGCCAAACTCTAAATCAGCGTTAAGAAGCCTGTAAAAATAATTACATTGCCTCCACTCGTCCTCTTCTATGCTTCTGCTCTTCTGTTCTTCTTCTTCTCTGCTTCTCTTATATGCTGCAACATGCAACTTTCTTATGCTGCATATTGTATGATGTGCGGCACAGGAACTGTGACTACTTTGGTATATGTTTTGTTGTTGTTTTTCGTTGGAAATACTCGTAAGTCGTAACTCGTGAGTTTTGTTTTTTTTGATGTTTTTGTCTACACATTTGCTGCTGAGCAAGGAGTTGAGTAAAAGCAAGAAGTTTCAGTTGGGTTATAAATTAATTTATATAAGTAAATCACTCGCTCGCATTTAGATATTTGTTTTACAATACAATGAAACTACAACTTACATTTAAATATGTTCATATGTAGATATGTACATATGAAATTGTATGTCTGTTGGAAATTAGTCTCTTATCATATGAAAAGTTTATTTGATAGGAAATTTACTGAATGCAAAATGAAAGCTTGGGTGCAATTGGGTGCTTCTGGGTATGCAGAAACAGTTGCTCGACTACACACAATGCCGAATCTAGCGTCTACATTCGGGCACCCTGATCAACGTGAGGAGCCAATGTGCAAAATGCGTAACAAATCCGTCACCTCAGGCTACAGCAGAAAGGACGGGAATTTTAGTGGCACTAATCCGGTATATTCTGTATAAGGGCCCACTAAAATAGGCAGTGTCAGTCCACCAGGAGTAGCTGTAGAATTTATATCCCACTGATTGACATTGTACGTTGGACTTGAGATTCGCTAACTTTCAATGAAAACACCAAGAAAGCCTCGAATGAAACTCCTGTAAAATTTCGAAAAAAAAATTTTTTCATAAAATGTTAATATAATCCTTTAAGAATATGTTAAAAAATTTTAGAACGTAAATTTAAG
The DNA here is from genome assembly GCF_027943255.1 of Anastrepha obliqua. Lineage (NCBI taxonomy): Eukaryota > Metazoa > Arthropoda > Insecta > Diptera > Tephritidae > Anastrepha > Anastrepha obliqua. Next base: position 145,176,179 of record NC_072892.1, on the reverse strand, counting down.
TATTTCTTATAAAGGGTTTTTCAATTGGCGCGGGTCGATTTTGGCGCCCTGTGGCAGCCATTTTGTTTTGGTGACATCTGTCAAATCTTTTGTTTATTATTCAGTTGTTTATGCCAAATCATCATGGCAAGTTACACGATTGAACAGCACGTTCAAATGATAAAACTTTATTATCAAAATGAGTGTTCATTAACGCAAACGTTGCGCGCATTGCGCCCAATTTTCGGTAGACGTGGCGGCCCTTCAAAGTCGACTCTTCAACGTTTGGTGGCCAAATTTGAGACAACCGGGTCAGTAAACAATCAGCCAATACCCGTACGTTGAAGGAACGCAAGACCAGCCGAGAACATTGCCGCGGTCCGTGAAAGTGTACAGCAGAACCCGAGGCAGTCTATTCCTCGCCGTGCACAAGAACTTGGCCTTTCGCAGACTTCAACTTGGCGAATTTTGCGTCGGGATTTGGGCCTACACCCGTACAAGATCCAACTGACCCAGGAGCTCAAAGTTGATGACCATAGACAACGCTGTTTGTTCGCTGACTGGGCTTCGAATCGTTTGGAAGAGAACCCCAGTTTTGGGCGAAAAATCATCTTTAGTGACGAGGTGCATTTTTGGATGAATGGCTGTGTTAACAAACAAAATTGCCGTATATGGGACGACACCAATCCACACGAGGTTCACCAGGTGATAATGCATCCTCAAAAAGTTACCGTCTGGTGTGGGTTTTGGGCCTGCGGCGTCATTGGTCCGTACTTTTTTGGAAACGACGTTGGTGAGGCGGTCACCGTCAACAGCGAGCGATACACAACGATGATAACCAATTTCTTATGGCCCATATTGAACCATATGGACCTAGACGACAAGTGGTTCCAGCAGGACGGCGCTACGTGCCACACAGCAAACGCCACGATTGAGGCTAAGGTTATCTCTCGCAGGGGTAATGTGAATTGGCCACCAAGGTCATGCGATTTGACCCCGCTAGACTTTTTCCTGTGGGGTTTCTTGAAGTCTCAGGTCTATGCAAATAAACCACAATCGACCGATGCTCTAAAGGTGAACATAACACAGGCCATCGCTCAAATTCAGCTGGATCTATGCGGAAGAGTCATTGAAAATTGGACCACTCGGATCCGTTCCACCGTAAAAAGCCGAGGCGGGCATTTGAATCATGTCATATTCCACACTCAATGGCATATATGCGCCTTTCAAATAATATAAAAAAAATAATTTTGTCAATAACTCACCCACAGCTTGTTTTATTCCATTTCAACATCTACCCGCCCTTATTGAAAAACCCTTTATTACAGATCGTCAACCGTGACAACTCTATTTTCTGGGTTCGAGCGCTGGGAGAGGTATAGTTAACTATAGACTTCGTTTTTCTCAAAACTATATTTTTCGAATTAGCGTACTCGATAACTCGAAAAATTATTGACCGATCTCGCTGAAATTTTGCACACATATTTTTTTTATGACATTACTTTCTATGTGAATTTAAAATATGAAAATTTTTCGAACAAATAATTTTTTCGAAACAAGAATAGTAGGAAAATTCGCCCCAAAATTAATTTTTTTAAGCATTTTATTCCCCGATTTTTTTCCATTTATTGTTAATTCAATTAAAAATTATGGCATTAATAAACAAAAGAAATTTTGGTTGTATTCATGTCACTGACGCCGATGCTATAATGCACGCCGATTGAGAAGCCCCGCTTCGACCTTCCTGGAAGAATTGAGTGTACATCCGCCATTTTAAATGATTAAAAGAAAAAAAAAAATTTATATTATTTTAATAATATATATAAATAAACGGTATGCTAATTTTGGAAAACAATATATTGACTTCTTCATTTTAAATAATTTTAACGAAAATCAGGGAAAATATGGCCGTTTACAGGTATCTGTCCCCTTAATGACCACTCTGAAAACCATATAAGACCTATAATTTGCAAGCATGCCGATCTCAAGGCCTTTCAAGATCAGCCATCACATCCATTGAAAATACATTTTTGTGCAGCCTATAGGCTAAAGGAATCATCGGCTCATATTTCTTCAAACACGAATCTGACGCCAATGAATGGCGAACGCCTTCGCGTCATCATAAATGACTCTTTGATGACAAAATAAGAGCTCACAAGATAACAGCTTACAATTTTTGACGTATATCAATATCATCGGCATTAACAACTGAGCTGTTATTTTTGCCTTGTCCAAACTACATAAAGAAGCACAGCGATTGGCACTCGTGGTGAACGAGGACAAAACGAAGTACCTCCTGTCATCAAACTAACAGTCGATTCACTCGCGTGTCGGCACGCACGTCACTATTAAAAGACTTCGTGTATTTAAGAGCCAGCATTAACTGCAATAATGGTGTCAGTCTTGAAATCCAAAGTAGAATCTCTCTTGCTAACAAGTGCTACTTAGGACTAAGTAGGCAAATGAGTAGTAGAGTCCTCTCTCGACGAACAAAACTCACACTCTACAAGACTCTCATCATGGCCGTTCTAACGTTTGGCGCACAAGCTTGGACGATGACAACATCCGAAGAGGCGTCACTTGGAGTGTATGAGAGAAAGATTCTCCAGAAGATTTTTAGACCTTTGCATGTTGGCAACTGCGAATATCGTAGGCGATGGAACGATGAGCTGTATGAGCTTTACAACGACAAAGACACAGTGCAGCTAATAAGAATCCAGTGACTACGTTGGCTGGAGAGAGGCTTGGTTTCACTTGATGTTTTCAACTGGCGCCGGTTAACACGAAGAGGAAACTACTGGCACGCTTTGTTAGGCCTGGCCAAAATCGCGTAAGCGGTTATCGTGCCAATCAAGAAGTAGAAGATCTCCATAACATTTGGTTCCAACAAGACGACCCCTCGGCTACTTACCATATAGCCCGTCAATGGGTTTACTGCGTCGTCGTTTCGGTGAGCAATTCATCTCTCGTCTTGGACCAGTGGTTTGGCCACTAGATCGCGTGGTATCGCAACCTTTTGACTTTTATTTGGGGGACATTTTTGTAAAGCCTAAAAAACTTTGTGAATAAACCAGGATAAAAGCAACATGACTAAAGTTTTTCACGAGATACTGACCGAAGTCCTTCAGCGAGTCATGCAAAATTGAAGTTTACGGATGGCCCAATTACGGCGCAGTTGCCTTCAAATGTTGAAAAGGGATTATCTTTAAAAAATAAATGTCATGAATGGTTCTACATAACAGTAATAGAGATTCCCTAATGAATTTGAATTTTCCTGGTTTTATTTCATTTTAAATTCCGATACCTTTAAATTTATAAGGCGGCCGCCGTAGCCGAATGGGTTGGTGCGTGATCATCATTCGGAATTCACAGAGAGGTCGTTGGTTCGAATCTCGGTGAAAGCAAAATTAATAAAAACATTTTTCTAATAGCGGTCGCCCCTCGGCAGGCAATGGCAAACCTCCGAGTGTATTTCTGCCATGAAAAAGCTCCTCATAAAAATATCTGCCGTTCGGAGTCGGCTTGAAACTGTAGGTCCCTCCATTTGTGGAACAACACCAAGACGCACACCACAAATAGGAGAAGGAGCTCGGCCAAACACCTAACAGAAGTGTACGCGCCAATTATTTAATTTTTTATTTTTAATTTTACCTTTAAATTTATAAACTTTTACTTGAAGAATAAAACGTCTATTAAGTGTTGCTGTGACGTAAATAAGCGCAACTTCGTATCGAATTTGTAGTCGATGCCATACTATGCCAGCAAAAACTTTTGCTCACTTCAGTGTATGAGCTTCCCGCCATAGTCCGAATCAACATCTCACTCCATCAACATCTCGCACACGTTCTAGCGGAATAGATGGACAATGTGACTACAGACCCTTCCATGAGCACTTATGAGCGTTGTCCTGCCGATACATAAAAATAATGCCAGGCGACTTCGATGCCAGGTTGGGCACTGTCGGAAAACTTATCTATACAACGAAATATTCGCTAATGAGCTGAGGCTCTTCCTTACTCCTGAAGAGTTCACTGGGTCTCGCATAGTAGTCTTCAGGTACCTGTACAAATAGATTCATCAAGCTACGCAGTTGTCTCCTGTTCGGAAAAATAAAATTAATTGATTATCTTGCGAAGTATTGAAACACATATCCAGTTTATGTATGTACTATCCGTGAACCGAACATCGCTTGAGTGCTAGAGCTATAAAATAGTGCCGACAATTTTTAATTTATCTTTAAAATTAGTCAATTGGTTATGGCTTTAAGTATTTTGACAACTTTCAGTTTCATTTATGTACTGCTGCATAGATTTTAAGCAATCGACCGCCAAAAATACGAGGTGTGTTCAAAAAAGAAGGTGAATTTTCAAATTTTTGAGACAAATAAATGTTTACAAGTGGTATAAGCTTTTCACAGAAGGTGCTCGCTGTGGACGTCCCAGTACATCAATAATTGATGAAAATGTTGAGAAAGTGAAGAAAATGGTATTGGAGAATCGTCGAATCACAATTACAGAAGTTGCTGAGGATGTCGGCATATCGGTTGGCAAGGCAATCTTTTCGAAAATTTTGGGCATAAAGCGTGTGGCGTGGGGCAACGAAGTTCCTTCCAAAATTGCTGAATTTTTATCAAAACCAATCACGGGTATATGGTTATGACATCAAAACCAAAGCAGTATAGGCCCAATGAAAGAGTCCAGGAGAGCCAAGATCAAAAAAAGTACGCCAGCTTCGACCAAATGTCAAGGTTTGGCTCACTGTTTTCTTCGATTACCATGGCGTAGTGCATCAGGAGTTCTTACCACAAGGTCGTACGGTAAATAAAGAAGTTGAAGTTGAAGTTACACGCCGTTTGCGTGAAGGAATTCGAAAGAAAGCTCGGAATTTTGGGGGAAAAATGCATGACTTTTGCATCATGATAATGCACCTGCGCACTCATCTTTGCATGTGAGAGATTATTTGGCCAAAAACCACACCGTTATCCAACCTCAGCCACCATATTCACTTTTTCCTGTTCCCAAGATTGAAAAGAGCCATGAAAGGACCACGTTTCGCGACGATTGAGCAGATAAAAACCAAATCGCTGAAAGAAGCCAAGAACATACCAAAAAGTGCTTATCAGAACTGCTTTGAGGATTGGAAAAAACAAGTGTAATATATCTGAGAGGGACTACATTGAAGGAGATAAAATAGCAATTTATGAACAAATGAATATATTTTGAGAAAAATAAAAAAAAATTATCTAATTTTTTGAACACACCTCGTACATACATATACAATTTCACACACACACACACACGCATAGATCTACAGAATAGAGTGTAACTAAACTGCAGAAGCTGTTGGTAATAAGCATCTTAGTTCTTTTGTGCCCTTCCAATCGAAATCTCTTGTCAGGCAGCCGCGGCACAGGTAAGGCATACAAAGCAAGTGAATGCTTGAATAAATACAGCGAATTGTATCTATGTATCCTCTTACGACTCGGAAACACGCATAAATGAACATAAACAATTTACGAATGCGGGAGCAACAGCATCAAAAGCAACAATGGAATTATGTGGTATCATAGGAATTTGTGTGTCAGTAAAAAACCACAGCAAACAACAGCAAGCCACCCCAACGAGCAATAATAAAAATCTTGAATTATGAAATACGAGTATATGAGGGAGCGCGGCTTTTAAGCCTCCTCATTTACTCACACACGCACCATTATTTACTTATACTTACATAGTGCTCATGGTAGAGGACAAATGTCCTTTGCTGATAAGCGTTATAATAAATGTCGACCTTTCGTTTTTCCATTTATTCTATTATCATAAACAAACATAGCGGTGAGTACAGAGCCAAACACTTGAAACTACACAAATACATATAAGAAACATGAAGCCAAATACTTTAAAGCATACATTGGGGCGTTCCACATGTAATTTGCGGTAGTTATAACTTTTAGGCGCTTTAATGGTTGGAAGAAAAATTTAATATAAATAAACAAAATTTACTTGTCTTAGAATAAAATTCGTTTGAAGAGATTTCTCTTAAGTTTGAATAAACAAAGTATTGATTATTTTTATAGTAAAACCATCGTTGTTATAACATTTTGGAAATTTTCGTTGCCCCAGATTTCAATGAAATTGTGCGACTTATTTAAAAGTAAGTTGGCAATAGCTTCTTCCAGTATAATCAGGTGACTGGGATTTGTGGTTGTTGGCTGAAAAGCTGTTCTTTTTTAAGTTCATGTCACAACTTTAAAAAGCACTCACTTATTTCGCACCGATTTGATTGCTGATTGATTTGAGTTTTAGGAGGAATTGTAGTCCTAGTAGAGTTTTGTGCAGTGCCCTATGTAAAGTTAACAAGCAGGCCGGGTACTTAGCAGAAATTAACACAGATCAAGGTCCAAAATTACTTTAGATCGGCCTTCCATTGCAACACTGGTTACTACCGAATGGAAAGACATGGGCACTGGAGAGGCATGGTAAACTTATGATCTGTCTCTCTAATGACTTTTGTTGTAGGTGCAGTAATGAGAAGTAGGCGAAGGGCTGTTAGAAACATCAAGGGAATACAAATATTTTTCTACTAAGTAATTTTAACCTAGTGCAAGTCTTTCTTTTCTTCACCGGTAGGTATCACATTGAATACTTTCGGAGTTATATTCATCTGTACAATACGACCAATGTAATATTATTATTATATTACTTTCCACAGAGTTTTTCACTTAAAAAGGCGATGCCACTAAGCCATATATTAGAGCCAATGAGAAGAGATGCTTATGCTCAGAGAGGATCTTCTTATTAAACGCCTGCTATGAAGAAGAAGCGCTGTTAACGAGTGGGTAAAGAGTGGAAGAGTTGACAATAATTGCTTGCTGGGAATATCGCGGTAACCTTACAGTATTAAAGAAAGAAAAAGCTGAACGAAGAGATAAATATGACTATGAGTATAAATATGAGTTTAGGTATGAGTATGACTATAAGTGTGAGTATGAATATGAATATGGGGAGTAAGAGTATGACTATGAGTATGAGTATGAGCATGAGAAAGAGAGTGAGTATGAATATGAATATCAATATGGGTATGAGTATGAATAAGAATATGAATATGAGTGTGAGTATGAGTATGAGAGTGAATATGAGAGTGAGTATGAGTATGAGTATGAGTTTGAGTATGAGTATAAGTATGAGTATGAGTATGGGTGTGAGTATGAGCAAGAGAAAGAATATGAGTATGAGTATTAGTATGAGTATGAATATGAATATGAGTATGAATAAGGGTATGAGTATGAGTATGAGTATGAGTATGAGTATGAGTATGAGTATGAGTATGAGTATGAGTACGGGTATGAGTATGAGTATGATTATGAGTATGAGTGTGAGTATGAGTATGAGTATGAATATTAATACATATGTATACAGTACATTCGCGAAAAGGTGAACTAATTAAAACCCAAAGTGTTCACGTTTCCACGTTTTTCTAAGCACAAATCACTGTAAACATAAATTAGAGCAACTTTTTTCTGCAATTTTCTAATTGCTGTTCTTTTCTAATAACTGGAAAACAGCTTCCTCCCTTAAGCGTCGAAGTACATTGACGTCAATCTGTTCAACATCTTCATTTCCGCTCTTTTCAATCGCTTTATTAAAAATTTCGATCACATCGCAGGCACTTATTCTTTGTGATAGAGTCATCGCTATCGGTGGCTGCATCTGGTTCAATTTCTTTGCTCTCTGTTAAGTCATCTATATAGCGATCTTCATTCCAATTTTGAACAGTTGATAGTGAGAAATCAATCTACAAACAAAAATATAATGCTTTCTTTCGATATTTACAAAAAATGTATTGGCTATGTACTGAACTTTTTAGTTTCTTTTCTCATGTAAAGGCCAAAAATGGTGATACAGTAGGTTCTGTTTTTATGCGGAAGATACGTTCCGCAAGAAACAGCATAAAAAAAACAGCATAAAAAAAGCTACTAGTTCTATAGTAAAACTATAGATACGTTTCAAATGCTAAAACCGCATGAATCTGAAATAATTAAATAAAATCGCATAAACAAAATATTGTATTTTTGAAAATTATATCTTTATTCAAGAAACGTTAGAATCGAAAAATAAATTTAAGTCAGAAATAGAATCAGACAATACCCACATGTTGCGCGTTCGTTTTGGATTTGGCTAAAATCACTTCCGTCACTTTAGGAAATGTACACGTCTGATCTAGATAGTTATGCAGGCGGTTCCATACTTGTAGGGTTAGCATTTCTGATGTAATCTGTGATGAGTTTTTGCTTAGCTGGTTTAGAATCTTGTTTATATGTACAATTTCCGATAGGTCGACATGCATTTTGTAATTTAAAAAAAAAACCGCACTATTTCAAACCGCATAAAAACAGAACCTACTGTATTTTGAAATGATTGTATGGGGAACCCCCCAGGGGAGTTCCAGGGGGTGTGCCACTGGCATGGGTGGATCGGCCGTCCAAAGTTAGTGGGGGTCAGTCATACATTTGGACTCGATTGGAGCACTCTAAATGGGTCAAAGTGGGATTTTTCGTTCGACCCAAATTGGGGGACATCAGAATTCGTTTTAGAAGTATGGTTCCTTCGGCAAAGTTTCTTATTTTGATCCCTAGAATACGATTTTCATAGAGCAAATGTACAGGTTTTCTCTGGCAAAAGTTTCCAGAAAAAAACCAGACTAGTTGGCATCACACAACTGATTATTCCACAATTCCAATTCGTGAATTTTTTCTGTAAGCTTTAACATACATACGTCCAGCAGCGCCAAAAATGCGCTAGAAGAAAAACTGTTTTTAGAAGGGATAAAAATAGAAATAAAAATAAAAAAATTTATACTTTGTTTATTACTACTTAAACTTTATATAAAATTTATTTTAATTGTTCTTTACAAAAAATTGTATGCAAAAAACACGCGACCCAAAGAACAATGAAAAAAAGTTGCTCTGCGGTCTGCATCATTTCTCCTTGAAGCAAAATTCTTGTAAACTAAAGTTTCAGATATAATCTGGCAAACCGGATTTTTTATTTCGAAAAATTTTGCAATTTACGGCATTTAAAAAAAGTATGCGTTTTACGTCATAAATGTCACACTTTAATTACAATATGTTTATAAAAATTTTCAATAAAAATATTTAAAACCCGACTCGAAAGGCTATAGAGAAAGCCGTTTTGAATATTAAAAAAAAAAAACGCATCGAAAAATATTAAAAACTGTATGCTGCTGTATCATGCAGACCGGGCCGGAAAAAGTAGTTTCAACTTTCAAGTGCCTCAAACGATAGACCTGTGCACCTGTGCGCATCAAACTCTCGTCGGGCAGTTACATTTTCTACCATAACTTCGTATCTATGGGGAATTTTTACAATCGACTTTCATAGAAATACGCCTAAAACTATAAAGAATAATAATCTGTAAAAAAATGTATCCCTTAATGAATCCCCAACTGAGACTGCGAAGACCGTTTTTTTCCAGATATTGTAAGTAAGGCAACACCCTATCTTTTTTTAAAGCGCAGCAGCCATCCATTACTGGCATTAAATCCACTTTCGTTCTCTTTGATTTTTAAGTGTAATTTTTAGCCTCCTCCTGCATTGCATTAAGCCACTTACTGGATTGTTCTTATTTCGCATTCGAGTAAGCCAACGGTTCCTCCATTTTGGGCAGCTCTGAGGCCCTCAATGTTTATATTTTTCCAGATCCAGAAAATGTGTCATGTGACTTTAAAATTGCTTCTTTTTTAATTCCGCATATTGTTGACTTAGTAATATTGTATTATTTTCCTAAGCTCGTCACACTTGCACCCTTTTTGAGTTTGTTCAAAATCTTCGCCTTTTTGTTTAACTTTAAAAAATTAAATTTTTTGGAACTCATTTTTACTTCCAACACTTCAACTGACGAAATTGAATATGCAAAAGAATACGAATACAAATCCAAGCACGAATGCAAGTAAAGTTTGCTTCAATTGATTTTTGATCATTAATTGGATTTTTACTTCAATAATAAATAAATAAATAAATAAATAATAATACTTCAACATATTAATTTTGGAATGAATAGATGTAAAAACTTTTTAGGATAAAATTCAAAACTAATGAAACTATTTTTTATAATTATTTCTAAAACAATTCAAATTCTACTCCTTTGAAGGTCTCATAGGAAAGCCTTTTAGGTGCTCAGCACAATGGCACCTCATGGAAATCCATTCGAAATGGAACTGCCCTTTGCTATTATTGTATGTATGTATAAACATATAAACATATTACAAGAAAGCAGGAATTTGTATGTATGTTAAAAGTACCTGTTTGTGCGAGTCTTGCAGAACCTTTTAAACGGCCAACCACAGTTGTCTGCAACTGTCGTTTGTGCGGTTCTTCGGTCATATTTAGTACATTCACTATCAAAGCGAGGAAGAATTTTTACTATAACGCACAGATGTACAAGTGAGTCTATTTATATGTATTGTGTCCACGTGCCAGATCCACCTGTACATAACTGTTTATTATAATAATGAGTACAATATAAGGCTACTGCAACAACAAATATGCTCGCAACAAAAAGGCAACCCTCCATGATACAAAAAAAAATGCCTTCTATAGTACTGAGGGCTATTAGCTGCGCATTACACCTTGCATTTTTTGTTGTTGTATTGGCACCTTTTTCATTGCTACTACATATTTATTTTCCTTAACATTACAGACTAGACACCAAGAATGAAATAGCAAAAGCGTCCATAAAAAAGATGGTAGAAGAAAGTGGAAAACGAAGGACCGCTTGAAATTTATGTTATTTTGTTGTTCAAGGATCAGATAAGCTAATAAAAAATATTATAATTATGTATCTGACTGGAAGGTGTAATGCAGCACCAGCTATGGCAGCACATAAATCAACAGCGATCATTCTCTCACCAGTGCACGCGTTCTGCTCCATCTACGCTTTGCTTACGTACCCACCACCACCAGCCTCATTTACAAGCTAACGCGTGGCGCCTATTTAGTGGCGCTGATATTCGCAGCTTCCATGGCAGTTGGCCGTCAATTTAATTTTGCCTGCGTTTTTTGAGGAGGGAGGTACGGCCGCATTTTTGTTTCACACATACACATACACGTACGTAAATACTCGCATATTTTAGTGCCCATCTCTGGCAGTGGTCATCGTGAGGTTAGGCGGCAAGTTATTACGATTGCAGCAGCCACGAAAAGGTAGCGCCGTAAAAAATGATTTTAAGTGAAATTTAATGCGCATAATAATGAAGCGTTTAATTTATGAAAACTTACATATTTCTAGTAGTAGCCATAATAGCACTGATAATGGCATGGGCGGTGCATGGAAATAGGACCTACATATATAGATTTTTGGCGTTATTGGTAGAATTGTGTTTGCCCGGCGATATATGCGAATGGCTGGTTGTAAAGAAGACGTGCATATGGTATTTTATAAAAATTGTAAATGAGTTTTAATTTCCCTTCTAACTCACTTTTTTTATTGAAAAATAAAACTACTGCGTTTTTTTGTTTATTGATACAAGAGGTCAGGGGTAGTCAGAATTTTCAAAAATTTGCATTTTTTTCATTTTCTTAAAGTATAATATAATTTGAAAAATATTATGTGAAAATTTAAAGTGAATCCGACCAATACTTTTCGAGTTTTTCAACAATTAACAAGGGGCCCATGGGATAGAAAAACTTTAAATGCGTTTTTCTCAAAACTATGCTTTTTGAACTGGTGATCACTGTAACTTAAGAACCGCTTGGTAGATTTCAATAAAATGTATACTGCTTTAGAAAAACATAAAAAACTCGAACGACTCTTTTTTTAATTTCAGTTTCTTAAAATAATTAATTTTTTCTCGAAAATCTAAAAATATTTCCTGAGGCCGCCATATTGTTAATTAAAAAAAAGCTTTGGTCAGGCACAATATTATCTATTAATAAAACTAATTTTTTTTATCCGATTGAGTTTAGATGAATCTCCAAGGACTTGTGATGATCACTGCAAGGGACCTCTAGAGAAACGGGTTCCTGACTAACAGCGATAACTTTTACAATTATTAATTATTTTTTGGAAATTTTGCTAAGGTCAAGATGAAATATGACGTATTAATGCTATGATTTTATTTTTGTATAATAAAGAAATTGATTAGTAAAAAAAATTATAGAAATCATCATTTTTTCGGGCCTTTGGCAACCCCTAACCCCGTAATATTGATTATTTTTAAATTTTTAAACACTGAGCTGAGTATTGGCATTACATCTGTTCAGGGATCGAAGATTAAAAATAAAATATGTTCTCTGTTATTTTTTAGTTTTATTTAAGCTTTCCAATGCATCAAACGCAATATTTCACAAATATGTTCTGAGATTTTCATTTCAGAGTTTTGAACTCTCTGAATAAAGTTCTCCGGGCGTTGCCAGAATAGCCTATAATAGATTAATCTTAAAATCAAAAATGGGGGAAAAAATTCATTATTTTCTTGTTAGATGGTTTTAGTGAACGATATCTTGTAAAGTATCGATCAAACTATTTAAAGTTTATGCTCGCTGTCAAGGCGCTTTTTCACACTAAAAAATTCGTTTGCTGTGTTTTGTTTGTTCTATTCAGTTGTTAGTTACAGGCTATTAACAATGGAAGTCAGCAAAGAGAAAACTCCGTACATTTTACAGTTTTTCTTTGATGAAGACGAAAACGCACACCAGGCAGCTGAAACAGTGATTGATGTTTATGGCGCCGAGACTGTAGGAGCTATCGGAAATGTCGGTGAAATCACATATTCGGCAAGATCGACTATAAAACAGTTTTAAGCTATTTGTGCAAAATAAAAAAAAAATATTGGATTTCTTTTAATCTCATATATATTCACTCACTTATGTATTTCGTGCTTGGAGCAGAAACAAATTTTATTTGAACTTTTGACCACAACGGTAATCGTTATGGGTTTTATTAGAAGAATTAATAATGATTTTCTCTCGTAGGTTCGAAACTCGGTGGAAGACCTTAAAACAGGAGAAACAGTTTTTTCTAATAGCGGTCGCCCATCGGCAGGCAATGTGAAACCTCCGAATATATTTCTGCCATGAAAAAAAACTGTATGCCCCTCCATTTGGGGAAAAACATGAAGCCGCACGCCAAAAATAGGAGGAGGAGCTCGAACACGAAAAATCTACAGAATACAGAATAAACCATCTAGTATATATGGATGACATTAAACTATATGCGTCAACACAGGCCTAGTTAAAGAACCCCATTAAAATCACAGAAGAATTCTAAACGGATATGAAAGAATGCAATTCAGAATAAGTAAATGTAAAGCACAACACGTGGAGAGAGGAAGGTGGGTGGTAGCACAAACAGAAATAATTGGCAATCAAACCATGGGCAGTTTACAAGAAAACCAAACCTATAAATATTTGGGTTTCCAACAAAGCCACAAACTAGACCGCACAACTATTAAAAAAACAACTTGCAACACAATATGAAAAAGCGCCTCAAACAAATCCTTAAAACATATTTGAATTCCAAAAATCGTACCAAAGCCATAAATACATATGCAATCCTCATACTATCATACTCATTTCGGATCATACGCTGGTCTAACACAGATCTCACACAGAAATAGCAACTAGAAAACAGATGACAAAATATAGAAAACTGCCTTCAAAATCTTGCATACAACGAATTACAATACCTATAACAGAAGGAGGAAAAGGTGTTATAGACATTCACAATCTGTACAACAATCAAATATATAATCTGAAACATTTTTTCCGAAACCGAACAACTAATTTACATAGAACAATAGTTATAGCAGACATAAACTTTTCCCCACTAAACCTTTACAACACAGGCCATATAATAACATTTACAACAATAGACGAAAAAAAGCAGTTTGGGCACAGAAACAGCTACACGGTATTAACACATAATGCGGGACCAAAACGTTGACCAGAAGAACAGCTACAGCTGGCTACAACAAGGAGAACTTTATCCTGAAACTGAGGGATTTGTGATCGCCATTCAGGATCATGTTATACTCATCAAAAACTATCCAAATTACATTTTGAAAGATCCCAACATCTCAGATGATAAATGCCATAGATGCCAAATATACGCAGAAACGAGAGACCGCATACTTACAGGATATCCTGTACTTTCCGGTACCGAGTACATAGAAAAGCATAATATAAACGCAAAATATGGAGTAGCGTGGAAATAATAATAAAGGGTGATTAAATTTCAAGGGTTGATATTGAATGTGAGCCACATCTAAACGTCAAGTTTTTTTCTGCACTTCATTTGACATTTTTCAATCTCAAACTAACTCAATTTGAACCATGGAAAGATACACAATCAGCAATGCGTTAAAGTTATTGAGGCTTATTATGAAAACGGGCGTTCAAATCAAAATGCATATCGCGCACTTCATCTTCAGTGATAAGGCACATTTTCACCTCAGTGGATTCGTCAATAAGCAGAATTGCCGCATTTGGGCGAATGATAATCCAAAAGTGATTGCCGAAAAACGAAAGCACCCACAAAGGGTTTATGGGCCGGCGGCATCATTGGGCCGTATTTTTTCCAAAATGAGGACGGTCAGGCAGTTATTGCGAATAGTGTTCGCTATCGTGAGATGATAATGAACTTTTTAGGGTCCGAATTGGAAGCTATGGATGTGGACGCTATGTGGTTTCAACATGACGGTGCCACTTGTCACACAGCTAACGAAACAGTGGCTCTTTTGCCGAATAATCTCACGTCGCGGCGATGTCAATTGGCCGCCAAGATCATGTGATTTGACACCGTTGGACTTCTTTCTTTGGAGTTATTTCAAAGAAAATGTGTTCGTCGATAAGCCAGCAACAATTCAAGAGCTAAATGATGATATAATTCGGCACATTAACGGCATAAAACCTCAATTATGCCTCAGCGTCATCGAAAATTTGGACCATCGGATGGAGGTGTGCCGCCGAGGCCGCGACGGCTATTTGGCCAATACTTTTTTATATATGTAATTGAACGATACCAATATTATCGTAATAAGGAGAAACGGTAATAATATCGTAAAAAAATTGTATTTTATTTAAAATAAAACCGGCCTTTAAAACTTAACCACCATTTATAATAATAATTATCGAATTATATTTTGTTGATCCAAAATAAAATTTATTTTTCTAGTGTAATTTTTTCATTATGAAATAATCACTATTTTTTAGTTTTAAATTGTTCGTAAAAAATAATGATTATGTTTTGGTTTTATCTTTTTCTTATCGACAATTTTTCCTTATATCGTAACGCTCATTTCTGGAGCTTTACTTTTTTTCTCCACAATGACCATTTGGTTTTGTGTTTTCTCTTGTTTAAGAGATCGAAAAATTCAAGCCGCCAGACCCCATTTCAACCCACCTAAATATACTTCTTTTGACGTCACCGCAAGTCATCTTAATTCAGCTAGCCTGTTTACGAAAACACTGAAATTGTGTTAGTGATATACGAAAAGAATCAACTAATGACAACCCTTCGTTGCCTGATAATCTATCATCCTTGCGGTTTGACACTTTGTTTGCTTCTGGTTCTTTTTTTTCTTTATTTGTAAATTCGATTTTGAATCTTGGCAATCATACAGTTTTATAAACATTACTTTGCTTTACTAACAAAAGTTTCATATGAATATTGCATTATCCATAAACATATAATAGTTTTTTTCTTTTTAATTGGTGCAATAAACGCGTACACGATTTTGGCAAAGTGCGCCAGTCGTTTCTTTCTCATGCTAATCGACGCCAATTGGACAGACCAAATGAAGCCAAGTCCTTCTCCACCTGATCTTTCCAACGCAGAGGAGGTCTTCCTCTTCCTCTGCTACCACCAGCTGGTACCGCATCAGAGCCGGAGCGTTTGTATCCATTCGGATGACATGACCCAGCCAACGTAGCTTCTGGATCTTTTTACGCTGCGTTATGTCTATGACATCGTAAAGCTCCTACAGCTCATTGATGCATCGCTAACATGCAAAGGTCCAAAACTCTTCTGGAGATTCTTTCTCTCAAACCCTCCAAGCAACACTTTATCGGATATGGTCATCAACCACGCTTCTGCGCCACACGTTAGGACGGGCATGATGAATGTCTTGCAGAGTGTTAGTTTTGTTCATCGAGAGAGGACTTTACTGCTCAGTTGCCTACTAAGTACAAAGTAACACTTGTTGGCAAGAGAGATTCTACGTTGGATTTCAAGGCTTTTGACATTATTATCGGTGGTTCTTAGATAAACAAAGTGTTTTAAAAAAGCACAACTCTCAACAGTGACGTGGGTGCCGATAAGCCAGTGCACCAGACCCATTCGCTTTAAAAGGCAGAACTAAGAGCGCGGTTGCTAAGGCCGATGATGTCAGTATCACCGGCAGATGCCAACAGTTCTGACATTGCGGCATATAGATAACTCCTCTTCGTACTGTCGAATGTAGTAAAGTAGACCACAAGATGGCGTGTGTCGATTCTCCTTTAATGGGTCTTTTCCAAGACCAAGGTCTGATAATACGTCTCTCTTCCTTTCTTAGCTCTCTGTAGCGATCCCACATGGCTCGCGTTGGGCCCGATCGCAGTGTGGCTCTATAGGCGGCATCCTTTCTTTCAGCGGCAGCATGACATTCTTCGTCGTACCAACTGGTTTTTCGGGCTCGCCGGTATCCGATTTCTTCTTCGGCGGCGGTACGTAGGGAACGAGAAATGTTGCTCCGTTGCTCGTGCATGCCGGTTTGTTGGGCAGTGGTCTCTGAGAGCAGGAGTGAGAGTCGAGTGGCGAATCTTCTGGCTGTCTGTTGTGATTGCAGCATTTCGATGTTGAACATTCTTTGCGTAGGTAGATGTACGTTTTTAGCTGCACAGAGGCGTTTTGGCTGTAACAAGGTAATGATCCGAGTCGATGTTGGGTACTCGGATCGTACGCATCTCTAATACACTAGAAGCGTGTCTTCCCACTATCACAACATAATAGATCTGGTTTCGCCTTTTTCTATTAGGGCACAGCCAGGTAGCTATACACCAAGCTTCTTATGCTGGAATCTGGTGCTGCAGATTACCATGTTTCAGGCCCGGCGAGTCGATCAGCCCTTTAATTCATATTAATCACAATTCCATGATATATATCTCAATTTCTCGCAGTCTTCAATAAATTTCTATATTGCCAATTCCGGTCCATTGCTCTATATTACTTAGCTTTGATATTTCCAGTTAATTTTAGTTATGGAAATATAATTCATTTTACTACAAAAATAATATACATAAACCCAATGTCATCTTAAAAAAAAAAAACAAAAACAAAAACACATAACCATAAAACTTTTAAATTTTTTGATCAGTATCTTCAGAAAAATTTGTAGCTCGCAGTAGTATAGCCCATTGAGTTCTGGTATATTAAAGTGCAAGTATGAAGAAGCTAGAAAATCGCATTGATTTCTTATAATTTTTTTTTTTCGGTGTTGCACGAAAACAATGTTTAACTCATTTATCAAAGGCTTATGTCTCATTGATTTAAGGGGGAAACGCCATTGTGGGGGGTCAAAAAATAGTAGATTTTTGGGATTTTTTTTTGTAAGTAGGAATAATCATTTGAGGATCGGACAAAAGGCAATTTATTTTATATGTATTGAACTATGTTGATGTAAATTTTTATTAAAAATTATTGAAAATTGACAAATTTATGTAAATAAACGTAAGGAGTAAAAAAAATGAATTCATCTGGTGGCAGCGATACAGCAATGAATAATCATTTGAAATCCAAAAACCAAAAATTCTATTAATCTTAATCTAATGGTGGCTATCGTTGTACGTACCCTTTGTTTTTTTTTTGTTTTTTTTTGACAAAATTGTGGTGATTTAAATTTCGATGAGTGTTTTTCACCATTTTAGTGATTTTCAACAGGCCCAAAAAAATAGTTATTTTCAAAATTTTGAAAATCGGTTCACTAGTCTTCGTAACGAGTATCAAAAAAAATCGTTTTGAGAAAAACGCGTTTGAAATAAAGCATCGTATCGTATGGGCTACGGGGCCGAACCGACGGGCGCTCACTTAAGTGCACATAGAATCGGGAATAAAGTGAATTTCGCTTTAAAATTGTTACCACATTTTCTTGAGTAGTTATAATAACAATTTATGCGAAAAAAATCGATTTTTTTTTTAATTTACAAATGGCATTCCCCCTTAAAAACATCGACTTGGCGTACACTACACTGCTCAACTCTACTGATTCCTAAAGTACACATTCTGACTTTAGAATATGATTCTGACCTTCAAAATATTCAATTAGAAGATATTTTTCACAATTTTTTTAGCTACTTAAAGTATCAAACAATTTTAGATATTTTTTCTAAGTAATGTAAAGAGTAGTTTGAATTGTAGTTTGAAATATCTGAACCTAAGCACATAAAATATATGCCAGCAAATCTCGTACTGTATTTATATA
This sequence comes from Anastrepha obliqua, assembly GCF_027943255.1. Lineage (NCBI taxonomy): Eukaryota > Metazoa > Arthropoda > Insecta > Diptera > Tephritidae > Anastrepha > Anastrepha obliqua. Next base: position 145,157,726 of record NC_072892.1, on the reverse strand, counting down.
ATATAGCTATGAATGCATTATAACTTTTGCTCAGTGGAAACTCTGTGGTTGAAGCCCAAAGCCTATACAGCAGCCGTCCAAAGTCTGGCTAGCAAATTCAGCTGATTATACCTGAGACTTTTTTTTTCAATTTCAAACGTTTATTAACAAAAAATGGTGTCAAATTTAATCTTCAAAATAATAGGCATCGCTAGCGACACATTTTTCCCATCTCTCAGGCAATGGATGTGGATGCCGCGCCAACAAAATTGGCCGTCTTTTACCGCAAACCAATCTTCGAGCCATTTTTTGGCTTCTTCGTGAGAATTGAAGCGCTGCTCGGAAAGTGAGTGGCCCATCGAAGCAAACAAATGATAAGCGGAAGGCGCCAAGTGTGGTGAGAAAGCGGCATGCACCAGCGGTTCCCAATCCTACATCTCCACCAATTTCCGGGTCGCTCTTGTTCGATGTGGCGGTTCATGCCATCATCAGTTCATGCAGCAGCCATCTTCTGACCTGTAAAATCATGCCCATGTATTTCAAAGATTTAGAAATTGGGTTTTGGGTCATTTCCAACTGCTCTGCCATCATTTCTTGCGTTTGACCGTCATCTTCATCCAAAAATGCTTGCAGTTCAGCGTCCTCAACCTTTTTCGGTGGCCGGCCACGGTCCTCGATCTCCACGCTAAAATCACCAGTTCGGAATTTTTCACACCACCTGAAGCACTGTACTCTACTTAGAGCATATCCACCATAAACTTCTATTTATAAGCATTTGATGAGCTTGAGAAGCGTTTTTCTTCAATTGATGACAGAAAATCAACGATGTCCGCAAATCGTAGTTTGAAGGTACGAAATTCGACATTTCTAAGAGCGACAAAAATGCATTGTCATATGAAACGTCACAAACAATGAACTGAATATTGTTGACAGATGACAGACGAGAAAAACAAGGCATTTGGGAAGGTTTAAAAATACTTCTAGCGATATGTATGGACTGGTAGATACTTATTCCATCTTTTGCCTATACGGCATTGTCGATGTGCTATGCTAAAACCAAAAGAAATATTGGTGTACAGCAAAGGTTACCATGGAAAAGATAAGTCAATTGTAAGAAATGGGTATCTTTGCCTCCACTGTAAAAAAAATACGAGTTTGGGAGGTGTTATAGAAAACTCGAAACTGTTGTTTTCGTTTGCAGTTGTAACGTCTGGGAGTTTTATAGTCAAAAATACTAAAGAAGAAAATTTTGTGAATGAAGAATAAAAACAAATTTGAATAAAATTGCATCGTAAATGTATCACCTCAAACCATTAACTATTATCGACACTACCAAAGCCGGACTAAAGAATTTTAATTGCAGATATAGTTTTTAAAAATTGGACGAATTTATACAAAATAATCCAAAGGCCGTTTTCCTGACTAACCTCTGACTTGGCAGGCCACTTTAATAGTTTGAGTTCGAATTGGAAGTTTAAATTAAATTGCTCCTGCATTGCCACAGTTTCGTAATTTTATCTACATTTAACGAATAAATTTTTGTTTGACGAATTGCTGAGCAAACGAAAAGAATCCGAAAATACTTTAAAGTGAGGTTAGCCAAGCGCAATCTGTTGGAAAGCTGAGAAGTCGTGAAAAAATGAGAAAATATTTGTCAAAAATAATCCTAATCCGTGCATACCATATTTCTTTAAATTCTCATTTGCTTTGATAAAATTAATTAAAGAAAATAGAAACAGCCATTTCCATCAATGATTATATTTGATCCGTTGCTTTTTAAAGCCAAAACCACAACCACCGCAAGACAATCTGGAAGCGATCACGACATGCGACTCTCAACAAATCAACACACTCGCACAAATTATCCAACATTTACAACAAAGAAAAGTATTCACTTTGAGTTTTCCAGGTCAATGAATGGACACAACACGTAAGTGAAAAGGATATGCGACAACATTGGCCGGATTGCTTGACAATCAAACATACGAGTGATGTAAAGGATATGCAACACCACTAAACAGTTATATGTTCAAATGTGTGTGTGTGTGCTAGGACTTAAATGCCACACCGGCACGCATACAACTGACAACAAATAGTCAACGCTCTACGGCTGTCCAACTGCTCAACGCTGCTGTGTCCCAACTGTTCAGAGTGTCCGACAGTTCAGAGTTGGCTGTTTTGTGTTAGCAATTACAAATGTATAAACGTTTGTTACTCGTTAGAGCTCGTTATCTGTAAGACTGCATATGCGTGCGTGTGTGTGTGTGTGAGTTTAGTGTACGTGTCTCAGTTATGAAAGACATAACTGGATTTATTAAATTTTGTGGTAGGTGGCATGAAATAAATAGAGACAAGTTACCGGTTATCTGAAATGAGGGAAACCGACACAACAACAAGCACAACAACTATACGAAAAGCAACAATATATTTTTATGTGTACATGCGCCCATAAACTGGACGAGGATATGCATATACATATAATAGGGTGGTCCAAAATTGCATATTGGGTATGGGAATAAGTTTCCGCCGTCGTAAAGAGGTGTCGCTGTTGATACTATTTTTGTGTTCGCTCTAGTGATTTGAAGGTGCATATGTGAGGTCGCGACCGCAGTAGTTGGCATTCGTTTGAAGCGTGAAGCACCGAAAAAATTCGAACTTCGATACTTAACTACAAAAATTATGGGATGAAGACGCTTGTCGAACCCTTGATGATATGTCTAAAGAGTTGGACGTTGACAGATAAACCGGGGGTGAACGTTTTCACGCGATGGGAATGGGCCAGAAAGCAGGTAACTGGGTGCCACATCAATTGAAGCAGATGGACTTCGAGAGACGTTTGATAACGTGTGAGTTGCTTGTTGAACGGCAGAAAAGAAAAGGTTTCCTGCATCGCATCGTCACTGGCGATATAAATGGATCTGTTATGATAAACCTAAATGTCCAAAATGTTGGAGCCTGCCCGGTGAACCTGGTCCATCGTCAGCGAAAAAAAATATTCACGCTTGAAAGGTTATGTTGTGCATCTGGTAGAATCAGAAGGGTGTCATCTATTATGAACTCCTTAAACCATCTGAAACCATCACTGGCGATCGTTACCGACTGCAGCTAATGCGTTTGAATCGTGCTTCCAAAGAAAAGCGGCCGGAATGGGACGCTGGACATGACAAATTGATTTTGCTGCATAACAAAGACAGGCCACACGTTGCTAAATCTGTTCATTAATATTCAGAGGGACTGAATTGGGAAATCTTGCCCCACCTACCGTATATCCCAGACATGCACCTTTCTATTACCATCTACTCAGATCAATGTAGTTAGCTCTCATTGGGGAGCAGTTCACTTCTTACGAAAACATTGCAAATTTGCTCAAATTACAATTAAATTATTCGGAAAGAAAATATAAAATGTTTGGTTTTCTCTGAAAAACTGGTAGTTTATTTCAACAGCCTTTCATAGACAAACAAACAGTAGAGTTGAAGAAAAAGGAGTGACTGTAAAATTTACTACCACACCGTAAGTTAACCGTTAATGATGTAGTCGCCAAGGCTTTGGAGTTTCATTTTATTGCATTTCATCTCTTTTATTGACTCTTCTTCTTCATCTTGATTAGCGCGATAACCGCTTACGTGATTTTGCCCGCTAGCCATAACGATTTCGTGCTAACCGGTGCCAGTTGGGCACACCAAGTGAAACCAAGTTCTTCTCCACCTGATATTTCTAATGCATAGGAGGCCTTCCTCTTTCTCTGCTAGCATCAGCTGGCACCGTAACGTATACATATTTCTCTGAAACACTCCAAGGGACGCCTCATCAAATGTTGCCATCGTCCAAGCTCTGCGCCATACGTTAGGGCGGTCATGTTGAGAGACTTATAAACTCTTAGTTTTATTCATTCTCAGCCCATTAACCATCGCTCCTAAAAGTCAATCTCCCGTTCACGTGGTACCTAAAGTTTAAAATGACCGAAGTTCTGACTTCCACTCAAAGGTATTAAAATCTTGCGCGTGGGAAATGTGCTCCTAGGAACCATAGATAATAATAATAAGAAATAAATAACCCCACACGTAAAAATATCAGTTTGAGTATTTCAAAGTTGCATAAATTTGAAGAAATGAAAGACTAATGAAAAAGGTCTAAAATGTTGCAGAACTGCAAAGTGTTTTGTGACAAGTTCGAACAGAAAACTGTCAAACTTTCTATTAGGTGCGCAACTAAGTTCCCGCTGTGTCTCAATAGATGCCGCTAGCAATGTGAGCTAGTCAGTTCTAACATAACCTAAACGTCAGGAACCAAGCTTAGACATATGGTAAACAAACTACTTCGACACTTGAGTGATTTTGTTTTGGTATCATACTCGTACACTTTTGGTTTTGTGTGATTTTGTGCCGAATAATCGTCATTTGCGGGAAGCGTTGATTTTCCTCTTTCAATCGAAAAAACGGCGGCTGAAGCGCATCGAGAGCTATAAAAAGTTTATGGAGATGCTGCTTTAAGTGAAACAACGTGCCGAGATTGGTTCCGTCGCTTCAAAGACGATTTTAATGTTGACGACCGTCCGCGTGAAGGAAGACCAACAACCTTCGAAGACGCTGAATTGGAGGCATTGCTCAATGAGAATCCGTGTCAAGTGAAAGAGGAGCTTGCTTCAGTATTAGGAGTTACCCGCCAATCCATTTCCAAGCGATTGCATGCTTTGGGAATGATTCAGAAATAGGAGACTTGGGGTCCTTATGAGTTAAAACTAATAGACGTTGAACGTCGTTTTTTCGCCTGCGACCAACTGTTCCAGCGGCAAAAAGGAAGGGTTTTCTTCATCGCATCGTGACGGGTGATGAAAAATGGATTCATTACAGCAAACCAAAGCAGAGAAAGTTGTGGGAACTGCCCGGTCATGTTTCTACGTCGTCGCCTCGGCCGAATATTCACGCTGCGAAGGTTATGCTATGTATTTGGTGGGACCTAGTTGGTGTTATTTATTATGAACTGTTAAAACCAAGCGAAACCATCACTGGCAATCGGTATCGATTTCAATTGATGCGATTGAGCCGAGCACTGCGCGAGAAGCGGCCGCAATACGCGGAGAGGCATGAAAACGGGATTCTGCAGCATGACGACGCTCGGCCTAACGTTACCAAACTGTTGGCCGTTAAAACCTACTTGGCCGTTAAAACCTACTGAAATGGGAAATCCTACCCCACCCGTCATATTTTCCAGATATTGCGCCGTCCGATTATCACCTATTCCGATCGATGGCACATGGTATAGCTGATCGGCAGTTCCATTCATATGAAGACATCAAAAAATGGTTTGATCCGTGGATAGCCTCAAAAGATGAATAGTTTTACTGCTACGATATTCGAGATCTACCAGAAAGATGGAAACAAGTAGTAGCCAGCGACGTGCAATACTTTCAATGATTCACTTGTAATAATTTTTTCAGAATAAAGTTGTATTTTCATCAAAAAAACATGGAGACCTTAGTTCCGCACCTAATACTAAAACTTGGAAGGAAAGACGTTCGGTTGATGGTGGGTATTATTACAGAACACCACCCATAGAGTCAGCATATGACAACCATTGGAATCATTGAGGACCCAATGTGCCTGTCTTGTCTGGAGAAGGCGGATAGCACTGAGAACTTTCTCTGTGATTGTCTTGCCTTTGCTAGAGTAAGGTTATGAGTTTTGGGTTCCGATGTCGTGAGAATCAGTAAGATTCGTTCTCTAAAACTGTGGGATATTTTCAGATTTACCAAAGAATCTGGTGAATTCTTAATGGACTAGCTATCTCAATGTGTTTATTCTACTCTATATTTTTCCTTCCTTTTACTTTCCAGAGCTTTAGTGGGCATTTTAGCCTGAGTGTTTTAGGAGCCATCAAATCTCTTGTTGCTCCTTGGCTCAACCTATTAAAATTACAATTTAAATTTCAATGGAAAAGCTCAAGCATTAAAAAAAATATATTTATGGTATTTGTCATTTAAAAAAACAGCTACGAATTTGCATTTTTTTTCTATTTTATAACATTTCGAACTGCTTATGATTCCAAGCAAAAATTTATTAACAAAAAGTAGCATATTTCTTCTGTTGCTTGTTTTCATATTGTAGTATTCTTCTACAACTCCGGTCTTGGCTGAAGAAAATTTTTTTGTTGTACCACCCTAATGAGTATGTAAATGCGCTGTGCATATATTAGTAGCATCATGACAGTTGCAACTCCGAAATGTTTAACATAAATAAATAGAAAAAAATTGTTTGTCTCTGTTTGTGTGCAGATGTGCATGTGTGTGGAGATATGAAAATCTCATATATGCATCCAAGCATATGCCACACACATTCGCACACTCATATATGCACAAAATATAGGAATTTGCTGTACGTCTGATTGGCTTGATATATGCCACCTTGCTGAGAAATACTTATGCAGATGCACGTGTGATGCTGCCGCTAACGCCACTCCCGTCGCTGCCGCCGAAGCATTGTCAAGCCAAATATCAAATGTCACGTTTCTGTTTAGTATTTTGCGACTTGTGGTTGGATGATAAATTTTATTGTTTTATACTGAATTGTCTGTCGTTGCCTGTTTTGTATACGAGTATGTTTGTAGCCGTCGAATGCGCGGAGAAAATATTTGGTAGGAGTGCAAATATCGCATGACATTTTCAAAAATAAAAAACCAAAAAAAATATGAGCACTTAAAATGAAAATATATTTGTGTACTTATCCCCAGCGACACAATCGTCGTCACTCGCAGGTGTTGCATACACCAACTTTTCTCTTAGCCCGTTTCCGTTTACGCTGCCGCTATGTCAGCCTAAAAGTGTGCTATCATAGACTATTTATTTGAAAAAATTTTCACAGAGCGGGGATAATATGCCGGAGATCTCTACAAACTTTGAAAGCACCATTAAAAATTTAACAACAATTAATTTATATTAATTTTTAGCTGGTCTTTATATTAGTGGCCACTAGTGCACACGGCTGTTATTAGTTATTAATCTCAATAGAGGCGATTTGGCTACAGCAATGATAATTTTTTCTTTCAATGGACATTCTGCTAGTGTACCATTCAGCAATTTTCCCCGGAAAGGCTACCTTGATCTGCTCCCTCATTTTGTTAGACGCATCCCATGCACTCTGTAGCGTAATTTTCCTAATAATCCATCCACATTTGTCAATATGTGCCCAGGAGCGTTGTGCTGAGGTGTCGCTCTTCAGGCTCTTCGCGCTCTTCGTTATTCATGTAAAGAAATATAAGAGTAAGTGAACACAGGTAGATTTTAAAGGTTTCCTATTATCCAGTGGAGAAGTGTTGTGTTCGCGGCTTGCTCCTTTTGATTGGCTCGGCTAGCTTATCCTTCAGCTTCTTTTGGTTGTCCCTCTTGGTAACTCTCTGCCAGCCTTCATCCGTTTTCTCAGGTTGTCCTTTTTTATTCCCTGTGTGTCCATTTGCCCTGGCTTTCTTATAGCTCTCAGGGGCAGCCGGGCTGGTTGCTATTCGCTTCGGGTTCGTCGTCGCAGAGGTGGGAGTATCTGTTATTTGTTTGGCAGTGTTCTTACGGGGGTTCGAGAGCGACCTTCCGTCTTTTGCTACCTTCCACGAACGTCTGTAGTTCAGCGTTACATCTAGCAGCTCAGCCATTTTGGATACATGATAAAGGTTGTAAGGGTAAGACTAAGGCCGTTATGCACTACGACCTAAATAATTATAATTATTTAGTATACCGCGTATACCGAACTAGCTCCTTAGAAGGGATCAATTGTAGGTCTTTCGCTTTAAGTAGGTACGAGCCTAAGATTCTGTGTCTCTTGCGCCCTAATGCCTCACAGTTGGTGATTAAGTGTTCCATAGACTCCTCTTTATCACAGCAGAAACTGTATGATCTTGTACTAGATAACCCTATTGTTGTGAAGTGTTTATTACAGTCAAAGTGACCTGTAAGTGCTCCACAGAGTTATTTGAGTCCCTTTTTATCCGTTTCAGTGTTCCCTGGTTTTTGTTCGGACCAATTTTTGGATTTCCCGTTTTATATTATTTTTTGTTTTAAGCTGAAAATGGAGTTGGATCAATAAATAGCCCTTCTGCCCTTTTTTTTTGCATAAAAGTCTGCCTTCTCGTTTCCTTCGTGTCCTCATGTCCCGGTACCCAAATCAGTGAGATCTAACTATGAGTGGCCAGTTTGTTGAGTGCGTTCTTACACTCTACTAGGACTTTTGGCATTTATTGAAATCGAGCGTTGCCAGGGCGCTCCAAGTTCGCATATTAGCGACTAGATGCCCCCAGCCACTCATCCATCGGCATACGCTCTTCCACCTTGGATTGGGGATTTGTGTAGAGTTTACTTACCGGGTCACATTTATATAGTGAGCCGCTTACTACAAGACAGACGCCGGCTTTGCCTGTTTTGGTCCACGAGTGGTATTTTACTTCCCACCTACGCTACATATCCGCCCTATCCGCCGCCTGGGAACGCGACCGATACAAGATAGACAAATCCAACTTAGTGCGATATATGGTAAATATAAATAAAAAAAATCTGTTTTTTTTCATTTCTAACTGTACACATCGCTGGGTTGTAGAGTTTAACCTCTGGCCTTATGAATCGAGCGACGATTGTGTGTGCCACTTTCACTGTAAACTTTCCTCGTGTGTAAAAACAATTTCGTATTTGAAATGAGATTCTCACTTTGGACAAGAACAAGGCTTCACGTCTCCCACATGTTGTCCTAAGACAAAGGGTTGAAGATGAACCATAGTAGACGCACAAAAAGTGTAACAACACCAGAAACCTTTGAGAAACTTTATGATATTATTTGAGAATATCCAAGTTTCCTGAAATTGCTGATACCATAGGCATCTATGCGGTCGCCCTAGCCGAATGGGTTGGTGCGTGACTACTATTAGAAATTCAGAGAGTGAACGTCGGTGCGAATTTCGGTGAAAGATTAAAATGAACAAAAAGTTTTTTCTAATAGCGGTCGCCCCTCGGCAGGCAATACCAAACCTTCGATTGTGCATATGCCATGAAAAAACTCCTCATAAAATCAAACTAATGCGGCTAACTACTAAACTTATTTCTCATAATTTAAGCGGATAAGGGGAATTTTCGATGACAACATTGCCGAAAATGATAATTAATAATTTTCTGAATGAAGATTTATAAAAGTTTTTAAAAGAAGATTTAATTGTGTTCATATATCGGAGCAGTTTCAGAAATTCCATTTCCATTTTTAAATAAATATATATTTTTTAGTATCAGGGCAGCTAATGTCTTGTACTGACAAAACTATCCTATAAACAAACCAGCTGTTCACTAATCCGCGTAATAGCCGTCTGTCGCACAAAATTTTAATTGGAATAACTGCGCTGCTGACCCCGTTTAACACCTTCATCTGTCTAAGGTATTAGATGATGAATGAGCACTGGATATTTTATAGAAAGAGTTATACTGGAAAAATGGGTGAAAAGTTAGTGCCGCTTTCATGCCAAATTCACCACAACGCCAAGTAATAAAGGGTTTTTCAATTGGCGTGGGTCGATTTTGGCGCCCTGTGGCAGCCATTTTGTTTTGGTGACATCTGTCAAATCTTTTGTTTATTATTCAGTTGTTTATGCCAAATTATCATGGCAAGTTACACGATTGAACAGCACGTTCAAATGATAAAACTTTATTATCAAAATGAGTGTTCGTTAACGCAAACGTTGCGCGCATTGCCCCCATTTTTCGGTAGACGTGGCGGCCCTTCAAAGTCGACTCTTCAACGTTTGGTGGCCAAATTTGAGACGATCGGGTCAGTAAACAATCAGCCAACACCCGTACGTTGAAGGAACGCAAGATCAGCCGAGAACAATGACGCGGTCCGTGAAAGTGTACACAAGAACTTGGCCTTTCGCAGACTTCAACTTGGCGAATTTTGCGTCGAGACCCAGGAGCTCAAAGTTGATGACCATAGACAACGCCGTTTGTTCGCTGACTGGGCTTCGAATCGTTTGGAAGAGAACCCCAGTTTTGGGCGAAAAATCATCTTTAGTGACGAGGCGCATTTTTGGATGAATGGCTGTGTTAACAAACAAAATTGCCGTATATGGGACGACACCAATCCACACGAGGTTCACCAGGTGATAATGCATCCTCAAAAAGTTGGTCATTGGTCCGTACTTTTTTGAAAACGACGTTGGTGAGGCGGTCACCGTCAACAGCGAGCGCTACACAACGATGATAACCAATTTCTTATGGCCCATATTGAACCATATGGACCTAGACGACAAGTGGTTCCAGCAGGACGGCGCTACGTGCCACACAGCAAACGCCACGATTGACATTCTGCATGAACGATTTGAGGGTAAAGTTATCTCTCGCAGGGGTAATGTGAATTGGCCACCAAGGTCATGCGATTTGACCCCGCTAGACTTTTTCCTGTGGGGTTTCTTGAAGTCTCAGGTCTATGCAAATAAACCACAATCGACCGATGCTCTAAAGATGAACATAACACAGGCCATCGCTCGAATTCAGCCGGATCTATGCGGAAGAGTCATTAAAAATTGGACCACTCGGATCCGTTCCACCATAAGAAGCCGATGCGGGCATTTGAATGATGTCATATTCCATATGCGCCTTTCAAATAAAAAAACAATTTTGTCAATAACTCACACGCAGCTTGTTTTATTCCATCGCAACATCTACCCGCCCTTATTGAAAAACCCTTTAGTATTTATTTTGCAGAGCTTCCGAAAAATCATTACAGCGAAGGTATAAAATTATTTGAATATCATTGGAATAAAAGAATTGAAGTTGAGGAATATTATATTGAATAAAAAATAATATAAAACTATCTACTTGACTATTAACACCTAAAATGTGTGAGAAGAAACACGTCGGCTCATTTTATAATGAAGAATGCAAGTGACGTTTATTTCCTATTAATTCATTTTGGCAGTTCTATGCTGTCATAAATCATTTACAGTGTTGGATATGTTAATGTATAAGTAGGTATGCGCAAGCAAGTGATGTGTACTTCAACTTTGCTAATAATACATTACATCTTCCCCTTCTTATTTCTAAAATCGAATGATTGGTAACAAGGAATTGGTTTTGCTCGGCGTTCGCTTCTGCGTACGGATGTAGTACGATAGTAAAGCAAGAACTTTTTTACTCTTTGTTCCGTGGATAGTGAACTTTCTTTACTCAAGCAATATTTTTTGAAAACTGTTTTTATCGTACGAACACAGCGTTCCGCTAATCCGCTACGGATGATACGGTGGACGCTTACACACATTAATACCATCGTTTCTACGAAACTGAATGAATTCTCTACTTTGAAATGGTGGACCATTATCACTAACTATATTTTTAGGATAACCAAAGCATTCAAATACACTAACTAATTGATCTATGACGCGTGATGCTATAGTAGTACTCATAATTTTTATTTCACAAAATATCTTAAATGGGTCTACTATTAAGAAAATTTTTTTCCTGCGAAATCAAAGAAGTCAGTATGGATTTTCTCAAATGGAAACTCAGATTTTTTCCAAAGTGTTTTGGTTTTGAGTTTATTTGGTGTTCTAGTTTGTTGGCATACTTCGGAATTGCTAACATAATTCTCGATGTCCTTATCGCAATTATTCCACCAAACATAAGATCTTGCTACCATTTTCATACGAATAATGCCAAAGTGACCCTCATGAAGCATTTTGAACATATGACAATTGACAATCTGGACCTTTTAGCAAAATATTTTTTATATTTGTCTTCAACTTTAATTGGCCATTTGTTTTTAACGAAATAATAAATTTTTGACAAAATTGCATCAACCTCTTTTTCATTAGCTATTTATTTTAAATTTAAAAGTAATTTATTGGAAGCATTTAAAAAATTAATTGAAATATATTTTATTTTCGTTTTTTCATTTTCCAATGGTAAACGAGACAATGCATCTACATGAGACATTTGCTTAGCACTCTTATGTTTAATTTCATATTGATAGGTACATAGAGAATTTAACCGACTATCGCTGCAAACGTGCCACTGCCACCGCACTATTCCACTTTGTTGGGCTGAAAATTTCTTTAATTACTGAGTTATCTGTAAAAATGGTGAATGGTTGTCCAAACTTTCGTACAGCAAAAATAATTGCTAATCCTGCACGGTGAACTTGTGAATAATTTTGCTCTGCCGGTGACAGTGTAGATGAAACAAACATGACGGGCTTCTCAATACCATTTACGATATGTGAGAGAACTGCGCCCACGCCGTAACAACTTGCGTTAGTTCATACAACAATAGGTTTCTTAGGGTCAGAAAGTTTTAATAAATTATTTTCAACAATGAACTGTTTACTTTTTTCAAAAACCCTTTGACATTCTTCACTCCTGTGAAAAGGAGTTTCTTTTTGCAGCAGTTCAGCTGACATGTTTGGAACGAATTTCCTATAATAATTTATAAGACCCAAGTACGACTGTAGTTGTTGCAAATTTTTTGGTTCTGGGGCACTTATGGTACAATGGCATTGACTCTATTTGGATTCGGTTTGACCCCAGCATCTGTTAAGCAATAACCCAAATATAAAACAGATGTTTTTAAGAAACGAGATTTTTCAAAATAAATTTTAACATTGAATTTTGACAGACGATCGCTGACTATGTAAACATTATAAATGGCTTGTTGCTGATTTAAGCCTCCAATAATTACAGTACCTGGTCATTGAATTATGACCGATGATAAAAATTACATATTTATGGCTTTGAGAGCGAATAAAAAGCAAACGGTTTTAAAGCATTTAAAAAAGCTTAGATATTTGTTTTTATTAAAAGCTTCTTGACATTTTTGCATTAAAAATATGTATTTTAAATTAATTCGTGGCTCCTCCTCTTGCTGTTAAGACGGCCGCAATTTATTGAGGCCTACTGACTACGCACTGTGTTATCTTGCTCTTAAGATTTTGGTCATTATACTACACATCTTCGATGTTTTCCTTAAGCTGTTGTATTGTGGTATTATTCCGCTGGTATACTGCCGATATAAGGTATGCCCAACAATTTTCGATGCGGTTAAGGTCCGATGAATTGCCAGGCCATGGCAAAACCATTATTTCCATTGAATTCAGAAAATGCATGCTCTTCCTGGATGTGTGACATGGAGCTCCATCTTGCATAAAGGTGAATTCGTCTCTCGGATACTTCAGGGTTTCTAAATATGGCATCCAAACGTTTTTCAGCACCTCCACGTACTGGACAGAGCGCATTGTTCTCTCAACAAAATGTAGCGGACCTGGTCCCTCTGAGGTTATACAGCCCCAAACCATAACACTAGGGGCTCCGTCTCTTCTGCAAACAAAATTTGCTGTTTTTGTGACCGCTTCTAATCGGCATTCATCGCTGAAGACGATCTGTAAGAAGAAAAATACAACCAAAGTGTGAATATTCACATCTTCTTACTACTGCTATTTGACAAAGGAAAAACATGTTTTTTTAAACTTACTTTTTTCCAATATTCCGCGTCGAAGTCTCTGTGAAGTTGTGCCCAAAGTTTGCGCCGATTTCGCATACAGGGTGTCAGTTTTGGCTTTTTTGCTGGTCGTCTGCAAAAAAGTCCATTTTCATATAAGCGTCGTCGTAACGTTCTTTCCGATATATTTACTCCAGATTCCTGAACCTCTCTTAAAATCATCCGACTTGAAACATTTCTGTTGCAGAGAACTGTTTGGATGATTTTGTGATCCTGCCTGGTTGAGGTGATGCGTTCTCGGCGACAATTTTGGCGATTGTTTGAAGCTTCTTGGCTTTCAAATGAACTGAAGTTTGTTGCGTTTGTCCCGATTTCAAATCCGGCTTTCGACCCATTTTTAAAAAAAAACTGGTTAAATTGAAAAAAAGGATAATCCATGTGACAAATTCAAAAGATATGTATATTTTGTACTTACTGTTGTTATATTTTAGATATATGTAAATACACTATTCAATTCTTTCCCTTTTCAGACGATCTCAATTAGTTCTTTTATGCTCCTATGCTCGCACAAGATCGAATTAATTCGCACTGGCACTTGCACACTTTACTTTTCACTTATAAGCAAAAAAAAACGGATCCTTTTCTAATCGTCGCGGGCCAATTGACCGGAAACTCTTAAAAACATCTACGAACAAGTTAAAAACCCCTTAATAGCCTTTTTTATGTGGAAAAGACCAAATTAGATTGAAAATTTTACCTGATATTTGAAGTTTTCAGAAAAAATGCCATCGGTCATAATTCAATGGCCAGGTACTGTATATCGTCCTGAAAGGCTCTAACGAATTGCAAACCATTTAAAATTTGGTCCATAACAGATTGAAATATAGACGCAGCGCAGCTTACTCCAAAGGTTAATCGCTTGTAAGCATACAAACTTTTTTGGGTATTAACTACCAGAATTTTTTAAGAATCATTGGATAATTTCAATTGTTGGTATGCACCTTTTAAGTCTATAACAGGAAAATACTTGCAGTTTGCAAATTCTGCGAATATATCTTCTACCAAAGGTAAAGGATAATGAGCAAATTCGAGACATTTATTTAGCGATGCTTTTCCATCGACACAAATCCTTATTCCCCCTTTGGTTTCGCAACAATTACAATGGGACTTGCCCATTGGCTATATTGAACAGGTTCTAAAATTTCTTCTTTACATAAACGCTCTTGACCGTCCTTTTCACGCAATTTAAATGGAACAGTATACGCGGCATGAAAAACTGGTGTCTTATTTTCTTTTAAAACTAAATCCGCCTTAAAGTTTCTAATAACCTCATTCAGTTTTTCATCGAATATATTCGGACATCTATCATTCTACAAGTGATGTGTACTTCAACTCTGCTAATAATACATTACATTACTAACCATTTTTTTATTTATTTCTTGAACCATTCCTTCTAGCAAAATCCATAACATCCTTGCTTATAACAGAAATACGCAGAGAAAAGTTTTTGAAGAAGTACCTTAAGGATTCTCCATCTTTCTATGCAATGGTTAAAAATGGTTTCGACTATTTCAATAAGACATATCAACCTTCGACGATGATCCTCGCCTGTGTCGCCTAGTGATGGTAGTAACGTAAGACAAAGTACAAAAAGATAGAAAAAAATGGTACTGATCGATTGAAGAATTAAATTGCGGCCAATAACAAAATAACAACAGATTAATAAAGAATGAACTGGATAGATTTCACAAGAAAATTTTACATGAAAAATATTTTGTGGGTCTTGGTGATAGTCGGATACGTCAATATGATTTGAAGTCGAAGCAAGAGTCGATGGAGTGGAAAATTTAATAAAAAAGAAAGAAAGTCCACCAAATGCATCCAAAGTTTGAAAAACACCTTCGGAGATTTTGGCTATCATTTTTGGGGTATGGAAGGAATTTTATTATTTTCTGAGTACTTCTCTAAAGGGACTTCATTGAATGTAAAATTACTACGCTAATATGGCGCATCAGTCACGTGAGGCAGAAGAGAAGAAAAGGCATGGGAAGTTGGCGGAATATTGTTCCCGCTCGGATTGTGCGGGATGCACAGTGAGAGACAGATTCTGAGAGACTCACAGAAATTGGCCACACGGTGGGAAAATGATGCCCAGTGGCATTTTCCAATTTATTTTTTTTTTCAAATTAAAAAACGGTAGCTGCGGAGACGGAGGTATTCGGATGAGACTGAGATGTAGGCGGTTACAAAAAACCACAAAGAGCGCCACTGTTCGAGTATATAGCTACGTATGCACTAGGGCGGGTCGATTTAAAAATCGCTCATTGCTCTGTGAAAATCGTATTCTAGGGATCAAAATAAGAAACTTTGCCGAAGGAACCATACCTCTAAAACGAATTCTGATGTCCCCCAGTTTGGGTCGAACGAAAAATCCCACTTTGACCCATTTAGAGTGGTCCAATCGAGTCCAAATGTATAACCGACCCCCACTAACTTTGGACGGCCGATCCACCCATGCCAGCGGCACACCCCCTGGAACTCCCCTGGGGGGTTCCCTATGCAATCATTTCAAAATATCACCATTTTTGGCCTTTACATGAGAAAATAAACTAAAAAGTTCGACCCAAATTGGGGGACATCAGAATTCGTTTTAGAGGTATGGTTCCTTCGGCAAAGTTTCTTATTTTGATCCCTAGAATATGATTTTCACAGAGCAATGGGCGATTTTTTTGCCTCACCACAAAAGACACTAAAAGTTCGACCCAAATTGGGGGACATCAGAACTCGTTTTAGAGGTATAGTTCCTTCGGCAAAGTTTCTTATTTTGATCCCTAGAATATGATTTTCACAGAGCAATGGGCGATTTTTTTGCCTCCCCACAAATCGACCCGGCCTAGTGTATATGTATAGGTGGGGAATCTTAAGCCCAGCAAAAGTTTGATGTTTCCACATTTAGTTAATAGAGATTACAGATTTAGTTAACTGTTTAAGAAAATACGTTCATCTTAACATATATCGCTTCCAAATAAGTCGCTACCCAGACTTTACTAAGTGGAATCAGTTGGAGGTTACGAGCTGCTTGAAGCGTTTGCGAAAGAATATTTTCTGGTTGTTTCCGAATGAATGGTTATCAAACATTTGTTTACTCTAACGTTAGTTTTTGCACAAGTAACCATCGGCTAACGAAAAATCGGCAGAGACAAATGTCATAATCTAGATGAACATTTAACATCATCTGCTCTATAGCTTCCAATCATTCAAAATAAAATATTATAAATGCACGTGCAGCTCTATCGAACAACTTTTCATGGGAATCTGTGATTGAATAATAAACAACAGATTTACGAGACTGATGCCGCAGTCGGCCAATATCGACCTGTCGCTAGAAACCTCATATAGATAAATGTGTATACAATTTTCTTAAACTCTGGTTGGAGCGTAGCGCAAGAAACCCTACAATAGTGCAATATAGCACTTAATTGCTGCCTTTATAGCTCATTATTCCATTGCCTTTGGTTTCGAATATTAACTACATATGTACTTTGTGTCTAGTTTGTGCAAATATACCGGTTTCAGTGATAGGTGACCCATTGTGAAATTTACTACGGAATATATTTTTGGAACCTTTTAACCTTCTAACTCCTCCACATGGAGTTTGCTCAATGTACACCGTCGCTGTGTTCGAGTGATACTTTTCCATGCATGTTCCCTCAAGGGTGGAGTAGACGAGTGCAATATTTGGAGACAGGATATTGCTTACATGTTTACGGATGGCTTGAAGCTGGACGGAAGGGTTGACGAGTGGGTGGAGTCTCTCATCCTTCTTAACGGTACATTTTAGGTACTTATCAAGGGTCAAATCGACGTATTATAAGAGATAACAGTGGGTTCTCCCTGAAATTTTATCCCATAGAACCGAACATTAAATTTGGCTCTGGCCTAACTTTATTTCTAATTTTTTGAAATAACCTTGGTCACAAATATGAGAACTTAACTGTGCCACCAAAAGATATTGTTGAGCTCTTTTGGAAGTTTGGCTATATTCACATCCGCCGCCATCCTTTTACAATCGTGCCGCATAGTGCAATAGAAATTTTGGGTTCCTTGTTAAAATTTTAGTAAAGTGCAAAGAGCAGAAAAAAATTATAAAGCGTCTATCAAAACAGGTCTCTATAAGTTGTTTTCTTTCAGGTTTCTCTATTTTTATTCAAAATACGGCTCTTAGCAATTAGACGTGGAAATTGGCATAATTTGAATGACCAACAGGAGCACGTCTTTAAATAAATTGCCCCAGATAGGCGATTCTTGATTGCCTAATGGTTGAGAATGGCGAGATATCGATGTTGAATGTTGCTCAGCGCCAATATTCTCAACAAAAGTTCCAATTTTTGGTCTGCCACTTCTTTTTTTATCCTCGGCTGAAGCAGTTTCTCGAAACTTCTTGAGCAAACTTTGCATTCTTCACTCATTCGGACAATTATTGCCAACAAAAAATTACGAATTTTACGAAATGTTGTTGTCGTAAAAATCGACAATTTTCATAATAAGTTTCACTTCTTCAAAAGGGATATTCTATCGTGTAAGTTTATACATCTGCCTTCTTGGAATTTTGTCAGCTTACTTACACAGCTGGCAACTACAACCGATGGCAGGTCTTGGCCGGCACCAAAATGTTGCGCTACTCGCCTCTGCATTGTGCGCGTTGACGCCAGTTAGAAATACCAAGGGCGGTCAGGTCGTCGTCGCTTTGATTTTTCCAACGTAGATGAGTAAGTCTTTTTTTGCGTGTTCCACCAGTGTATTTCGAAAAGCGCACCTTCTTTGCTGGAACACAACAGTCCATTCACTCAATGTGACCGAGCCAACGCAGCCGCCGACGATGTCGGCGTACAGCTCGTGGTTCCAACTTATTCGATATGCATCATTTATGCAAATTGGGCCTTAGATCTCGTGAAGAATCGTCAATGTCGAGAACTCAGCGCCATACAGTAAAACCGGGGGGGATGAGTGATTGGCAGAGCTTCTTTTTCGAGCATCCAGCCTTTGCTTTTCAATTGCCTACTCAACTCAAAGTAACGTCTGTTGGCAAGAGTATTTCTTCGCTGGATTTCTTGGCGGACGTTGTTGTTTGTGTTAATGCGATCTGATAAGAGCGAAGTGGAACGATACGAGCGTTACCAAATATGCATGCAGAGATACTGCGCAAGGTGGGGTACTATCGCCGCTATTATGGTTACTCGTAGCAAATGAACTGCTCAAGAAATTTGACGGAGGGGCACCCAAACCAATGGCTTATGCAAATGGCATAGGTAGAGTAGTTACGGGAAAGTACCTGGACACCATCAGTAATGTGATGAACAACACACTTAAAACTGTACACCAATGGACATCTCGCACAGGACTAGGGATAAACGCCGGAAAAACGGACATGGTACTTTTTACCAGGAAGTACAAGGTCCCGACGTGGAACCTCCCGAAGTAAGGCAACAAGGAACTACTTCTCAAAGATCATGCGAAGTACCTCGGGGTAATACTGGACAGTAAATTGCTGTGGATGCCCAATATTGAGGAAAGGGTGAAAAAAGCCAGTAATGCGCTGTACGCATGTAAAATAAGGCTGGGCGGTAGTTAGACCGATACTGCTGTATGAGGCCCTAGTATGGTGGACTGCGACAAGAAAACTGGCATACTTAATGCCACTGGAAAGGATTCAGCGACTCGCTGCTCTGTGCATAACAGGAGCGATGAAAAGCACTCCAACGACGGCGCTGGGAATGATATTCAGCATGCCACCTATTGACCTTATGGCGGAAAATCTGGCAGCGAAATCTGCGGGGAGGTCAGTGGCATCTAGAATATTTACCTGTTGAACCTTCGGACATAATTCAATAGAAAATAGGAGGGTAGATTGCACAGAATACATGGCTCCGTACTTTAATTGGGAGAGAAGGTTTCATACTACAATTGAAGAGAGGAATGGTACAAAGGCATGAAGCCTGTCTATAGAACTTTTCACAGACGGCTCTAAAACTTTAGACGGAATGGGAGCGCGTATTTACTGCTCAAAGGCAGCCTATCAAGCTGCCAGACCACAGCAGTATTTTCCAAGCGGAAGTTTTTGCTGTGGAGAGAGCCGCGGAGCTAGTCTACATAAGAGCAAGAAAGACCTCAATAATTAATATATACGTGGACAGTCAAACAGCAATAAAAGCAAGGAGTTCATATTGTATTAAGTTCAAAAATGCTCAGCGGAGCAAGGAAGCCATAGAAAAGCTAGCTGCAAACAGTATTGGGTACCTGGTCACAAAGGCATTGTAGGGAACAAAATAGTAGATGAGATAGTAAAAAGTGCTGTTAGATTACCATTTGAACAAGAGAACGTCATACCAAAACCGCTAAATACAATATATAATGAAATGGACGACTACATAAAAAGGCGAGTGGAAGCTAGGTGGACTAATCTGACCACATGCAAAACAGCAAAAGTCATGTGCAGAACTAACAACAAATAACTGACTCAATTCGTACTTACGCTCTCGCGAAAGGACTGCAGAACTATCATAGGTATGCTAACAGGTCATAATCTATTGGCTGCACTTGCGTACAAGATAGGGATTGCTAACACGGACAAATGCAGGAAATGCAGAGAGGATATTAAGAAAACTATAGAACGCCTTCTGTGCGTATGCCCGGCATTATTACAAACTACATATTTTAGGGTTTAGAGGACGTCCCAAAAGCGGATCTCTCAGCTCTGCTTAGACTCGCCAAAAGCGCTGACATACTAAATGATGTCTACTTTCGATATTCATAGAGGTCGGTCTCCATCTGGTATCGCTAGAGACCAAATGGTCTATGCGCGGCTTAATGTCAACGAGGCTAACTTAACCTAAACTAATGTTCGATCCTAGGTAGACTAAGTCCTTGACTACGCCGAGCTCGTAATTGCTCTGAATTGTAGATGACATAAAAAAGATACCGTTTGGGACATTTAGATGTCACTGTTGAAAGACTCTTTATTTTTTATGCATTTTTTTAATAAATCGCAGCTTGAATTCTACTTAGTTAGTGAAACGATTTTGTTCACTCTTACACAGGTCACTGCAATATTTAATTACATTTCCTTTTTTAATTAATTTCTTTGAAATCTACCAAAAAATTATGTAGTCTTTTCATGTAGTTAAAACATTTTTGGATTATTGTCAGTGTCTTCCATATAATATACCTAATACACTCCCCGCTTTCCTAGGTGTACTTTTGTTGCCAATTTCCTTTAACGTGAGACAACATTTTAATTTTTTACAATTCATCCATTTGCATTCACACGAAGGTGCACAAAAATTCTGTGACAATTTTCATTTCACAGAAATTTTCGGCAGATAAATTTATGCACCTTAAATTACACATGTCCCGTTCTCATAAATCATGGCCGAGCAAGAGTAACAATTTTACACTGAAACACACGCACACCGTCGAACAGGTTAGTCAATAAATAAAGCATTTATGTACCTAGCCCGATTTATGTGCGAGTATGTATTTGCTCTACAACAACACTTAAGTGCTAGAGTGTTAAAATTTTCGGCACAACAAATTGTGTTGCTATACTCGTCTACTTTTAAATATTCTGTTAGTATTGCAAAAGTGGAAACTCATGATGAAACACTCACCTACACAAATATGTACAAGTAGTCGCACACAAATGAAACAAATGATGGAGTAATAATACACTGACAATCGCAAGTTACCTCGGCCATCCTTACTTACCATACTTTACAGTGAGTGGGCTTATATTGTAGCAACAACAATTTTGGTAGCAACAGTGAAAGAAATTCTTTGCGGTGTGTGCGTTGGCATTTCATATTCATTTCATTTCACAAACATTCTTACGTGGACATTTACTTTTTGCTTCACCTTTAGCTCACAGCGTATATAAATATGTGTGTGAATGTATGCATGTGTGTGTGTATGTATATATATAAGTATAGGCACAGAATTTAAAAGTATGGCTTTCATGCCAGCATAAGCTCTCGTTGCGGAAGGAAGTGTACGTACCTATGCACTTATGTGTTTATTGCGATGAGTGAGTGAGTGTGAATGTGCACGGCAACCGCAAATTCGCAGTGTCAGTGGCAATTTGACATGAACATGCCCGAACAAAGAGGTACTCAAAGGCAGGCCAAAGCCGATTCCTGCTTGCTTGAGTGCTTGCAAAACTCTTGCGGTTCCCACTTGGATGCTGTGCATGTGAGTGTGTATGTATGTATGTGAGTGTGCTCCGGCTTTTTCAGAAGTTGTTATTGGTCAAGTGTCACAACTGAGCTGAGTGTTGATGAAATACATATATTTTGGTGCATGTAAGATGTGGCATTACATGCGTAGGTGAAATGTACTGACATCAAGCAAGCGTGAATGGGTGTGTGCGTTGATACGAGTAAGTACGACAAAGCCTATTCGAGAAACAAGTTTGCAAATGATCGGATTTGTCAGGAATTTACTTGGCTAAAAATGTGAAGTTGTAAACGTTACAGCACCAAAAAAAAAAAAAAATACAAAAAAAAAAGAAATTACAAAAAAAGGAAATGTAATAGAAAGCTGGAGTGGGTAGAGATTTTCTAAATTTTTCTAAATTAATGCCTTGAAAGCCCTACAGCCAACATTTTTGAGGTAAATTCGAGAAGGATTAAAAATAATAAAATAGGTGTTTTGCATAAGTAGTGAAATTCAGCTACGACTCAATTTGATTAATAAAATATATATTTTCTATGTGCAACTCAGGCGCAAACATTTATTTAATTCTGTTCAAACTACAACTTTGAGATCAAACTCACATCATAGAAGAGTGCAAAAGCGGGATTACCAAAAATGCACCCTTTACATAGATAACCGAACCTGAACTCAAAGCTTCTTTTTTCTGAAAAGCGCAATGGATCCCTTCGAAATCTGGTTTACAGAATATAAATGTATTATTTTTCCGTAAAATTCTTGCGCAAATGGTTTAAAAGCGTATGCTAGCGTAGAATTTGAGAAAATCAAAATTTTTTGTGCGCATATTTTCAATGTTTAGACATTTAGGATTTTTTAAAATTCCTATTATTTTATCAGCCGCCGTTGCCGAATGGGTTGGTGTGTGACTACCATTTGGGATTCACAGAGAGAACGTGTAGGTTCGAATCTCGGTGAAACACCGAAATTTAGAAAAAGTTTTTTCTAATAACGGTCGCCCCTCGGCACGCAATGGCAAACCTCCGAGTGTATTTCTGCCATGAAAAAGCTGCTCATAAGAATATCTGCCGTTCGGAGTCGGCTTGAAACTGTAGGTCCCTACATTTGTGGAACAACATTTATGGAACAACAACGAACACCACAAACAGGAGGAGGAGCTCGGCCAAACACCCAAAAAGGGTGTACGCGCCATATATTATATTATTTCATGAGTTATAGCTTTTTTGGTGACATGGCATCAGTTCCGATCCGTTTTGTCTGAAAACTTTGAACGCGTTTTTCTCAAAAATACTTTTTCGAGCTGGTGGTAAAGATATCTCGAGTTCTAGTAAACCGGTTTACTTCAAATTTGCGGAGGCTGTTCTTTATATAGACCTTCACCGGATGATCCTAGCTCGAAACTGTAACTTTTCATTTATTATTAAAAAAAAATCGGAATTGTTGTTGTTGTATGAAACAAAATTTTTTTTGATATTTTTTCAACAATTCCGATTTTTTTTCAATACTAAATGTTGTATGAAAATTTTTTTTTACATATTTTTTCAACAGTTCCGATTTTTTGAAATACTAAATGATAAGTTACAGTTTCGAAAAAATGCAAAAAGAAAAAGTTCATAAAAAAATGCAAAAAAAATTTTGTTCCATCAAAAAGTGCAAAAAAAATTTGTTTTCATACAAAAAAAGTTAAATAAATTTTTTTTATTAAACATAAATGCAAAAAATTTTTGTTTCATTTCATAAAAAAATTGCAAAAAAAAAATATTTTCAAACAGCCGCCATATTGTGAAACAATTTTTTTTAACTTGTCTATCTTTCATTCGATAGTAGCATCTATAATAATAAAAAAATCCGTTAGGTTTTTATTTTTCAGATCACCAGGAGCGTCAGAATCATGCACGCCAGGACACCCTCAATTTTTTTGGACCCCCTACTTTGACTGTGTCAATTGTGTGTTTAGTCAACTTAAATTTTTTTTTAGGTTAGTTTTTAATGTAATAATTAATAATTAATAAATAAATGATAAAAAAAAGGGTAGTACCAATTATCTTTGTTGCCTTTGTAACGCGCTTCAAAAACCGAGCGAAATGCATGCCTCTAAACTTGAATGCCTCAATAAAACTATTCTATGGTCAATCTTTAGCACCTCCGAACGGCAGTTGCTTTTTAGAAGAAGTTTTTTCATGGCAGATATGCACTCAAAGGTTTGTCATTACCTGCCGTGGAGCAACCGCTATTAGAAAGAAAATTCTTCTATCATTCGGTGTTTCATGCCAGAGATTTTGAACCCGTGAACTCCCATGGGGTAGCTCAAGCGCCAACCATAGCGCTGCTGGTAGAAATTAAGTCCTGCTCCGTAAACAACTTCTGGAAATCATTTCAGTGGTTAATTGTTAGGCCTTTGTCAATTATTTATTTATTTGAAGAAGTCAAGAAAGTGTAACTACGGGCTGACTACTAAAACTAAAAAATAATGAAAATATATACTATATAATTCAATTACAAACTTACATCTAACTAACTAAGCCATAAACTTCATTAGTACAGAAAATTCTTTCTTAGAAAGTGAAAAATCTAGCACGTGAGAATTGCAGATCTCATTCAAATCACAAAGGGCACGTTCAATAGGAGCATTCCGAGCATAATTGGTATTGAACTTATTTAAATAGAAAGTAAGAGCGTTACGAAGAATTCTAGGAGGTGTAAGAAAATTATTACGTTGAGGCGGAAAGGGGTAGTCAAATTTGGCCTTTTAATAATATTGAAAACAAATGAGAGAGGAAGAACCGATCTTTTACTTTCTACGGAGTTCAGGTTAATCAAAAGCAAACGAGATGTGTAAGATATGATCAGAACGTACACGTTCGATCCCGTCAATTAAAAATTTATGATATGGCTTTCAAATAAAGTTGACGTATTCCAACCTGGAGCGAACGAATACAGTAAACAAAAATTTCCGGGTATAAGGGTCCGTAAAATTTGAGCTATTCTGTCATACAAAGCCTAAGACAGAATAAGATTTTGATAAGATGAAATGAATGTGTCTATTAAATGAGAAACCACTGTCAAAAGTTACATTCAACTCTTTAGATTCATTGATAGATTGAAGGACGATATTAGATATGCTATAAAAAGTATGAAAGGGATTTTGGAAAAGTTGGCATTACAGCAATTTTTGATATTTAAAGAAAGTTGAGATTTTTGAATTTTTGACACCGCTCTCTCTCTCTCTTAGCTGCACAGCCGGTGGTGGGCCATAGCTTCATCAACAATCCTCCTGCAATTCAGTCTATCTGTTGCCTCATTTCTCCAATTACGAACGTTTATCGCTTTTAAGTCTGCTTCGACGTCATCAAACCATCTCTTTCTTGGTCGGGATCTCTTTCTTCCTCCTCCTTTTTTGGACTCTTTCGTTGGGCTTTAATACAAGAATCTTGCACCGGTGCCGTAGTCTACTTGGACCGATGGTGTAGATTTCTGCATCAAAATCTCTGAAAATTCGGTTCTTCGCAAATTTGCTTTAGATGGAAGTACCGCAGATAAACCTTTAAGGATGTGAAGGTTTGGTGATGAGTAGTCGGTGATGGTGTTAGCAAATGATAATATTTGTAAAAGTATCTGTGGCCAGCATTTTATTTCTATGCAGCTGACTACGCTAGTTGCTAATGTGCATCTGTTGTGAAAAACTATTGGTATTAAATGGATAAGTAAGTTGTGTGCAGTGCTTTGGCTCGAACATAATGAGAATTTTACTAGACTATAAGCTGATCTTTGCTTCCTCCTGAGTTTGGTTTGGCTGAGCGTTTTAGCTAGTACAGGCAACGGAAACAATAGCCCGTATACCTATAAAGATAGACCTCAAAATTACAGTGTAAGACCAGAGTGAGATTCTTGATCGGATATCCCACTTTTAACTTTGTGGCTTTGTCTCCTTTTTAGCTCTACGTTTGATAGTGGATTTTCGTCTAATTTCAGTGTGGAGAATTACGCCAAGAAATTAGCTTGAGCTGCTATTGCCTGTTTGCTGCTTGGTATCTTGAGCTTAGTAGTGAAGAGTAAAAGTTCTGCTTTTCTGGGTTTGCACTCAGACCATACTGACCGTGTAATGTATCGACTATGTATGGACGTGGACTGTGACGCATGCAAGGAATACCGAAAAATTTGGGCCCACTAGTAAGTCTTACCCACGCTGAGACCAATTCCAAAGTGCTCTTACAAGCCAAAGCATCTGATTTACACAGAGTTGAAACAGGAAAAAAGCAGGGAGACGTCTTGTCTAAGCTTATGTTCAATCTGATTCTAGAATGTGTAATTGAAGATGTTATTCCAACAGAGACTATATTCACTAAGACTTCCCAAATATGTGGCTTTGCTGATGACCTGGTTATACTCGCGAGAAATATGAAAGTTCCAAGAAAAGTGTTTCAAGTACTCCGATTAAAAGCAAAATTCTTCGGATTAATGAGCAGTGAAAGCATACCGAAATACTTCGCAAGATACGTAGAGAAAAGCGCCAGACCTTCCAAATGGTGATCATAAATTTGAAAGCGTGGATCAAATTAAACATCTAAGACTGCTTCTCAGTAGAACGGATAGTACAACGATCGCTATCCAAGAACGTGGGTAGGCTGCCAACAGAGCATATTTGGTCCACTGTTAAAAAGTAAAGTTTTGAGTAGAAGAATGAAAATCAAAATATATCAAACACTGATTCGACCAGTGGCAACATATGAATGTCGAAGATGAACACTGAAAGCAGATGCAATTACACAATTAAATATATGTTTGGGGTAAAAAGCGAAGATGGCGTCCGCGGAAAAGATGGTTAGATGCCGTTGAAGATGATCCAAGACGCATATGTGCGACCAAACACAGTAGTATGGCTATGGATCGAGATGCATGTGAAAAACAATTGTGGTGGAAGTTAAGGCCCACACCGAACTGTAGTGCTATACATGATGATGAGGCATTTGAAAATATAAATATATTATATCAAATTAATACATAATTCAGGTTTACATACAATACATACAGATTTAACTACAAATATATATACTATATATTATTGGCGCATACACCCTTTTTAGATATTTGACCGAGCTGCTCCTCATATTTGTAGTGTGCGCCTTGATGTTGTTCCACAAATGGAGGAACCTATAGTTTCAAGCCGGCTCCGACCGGCAGATATTTTTTTGTTTTGTAGTTTACATACTCTTTGACTTAAATGGGGTGGTAAAGTTTTCCACATTTTACGCGCAAAAACAGCAAACCGGAAAAGATACAATGAATGTCTTTAAGCTAAGCTTAATAACAGCGTAAGCAAAACAACATCAACAGAGGAGCTAGAAAAGGGCTTCGAATCGTTTGGAAGAGAACCACAGTTTTGGGCGAAAAATCATCTTTAGTGACGAGGTGCATTTTTGGATGAATGGCTGTGTTAACAAACAAAATTGCCGTATATGGGACGACACCAATCCACACGAGGTTCACCAGGTGATAATGCATCCTCAAAAAGTTGGTCATTGGTCCGTACTTTTTTGAAAACGACGTTGGTGAGGCGGTCACCGTCAACAGCGAGCGCTACACAACGATGATACCCAATTTCTTATGGCCCATATTGAACCATATGGACTTAGACGACATGTGGTTCCAGAAGGACGGCGCTACGTGCCACACAGCAAATGCCACGATTGACATTCTGCATAAACGATTTGAGGGTAAGGTTATGTCTCGCAGGGGTGATGTGAATTGACCACCAAGGTCATGCGCTTTGACCCCGCTAGACTTTTTCCTGTGGGGTTTCTTGAAGTCTCAGGTCTATGCAAATAAACCACAATCGACCGATGCTCTAAAGGTGAACATAACACAGGCCATCGCTCGAATTCAGCCGGATCTATGCGGAAGAGTCATTAAAAATTGGACCACTCGGATCCGTTCCACCATAAGAAGCCGATGCGGGCATTTGAATGATGTCATATTCCATATGCGCCTTTCAAATAAAAAAACAATTTTGTCAATAACTCACACGCAGCTTGTTTTATTCCATCGCAACATCTACCCGCCGTTATTGAAAAACCCTATATAACAAAGAACTAAGGAAGTCCAAAAGAAATTCTTGGAAAAACTTCTGCGAGGATCTAAAAGATACTCCAGCAACAGCAAGAATTCAAAAATCACCATCCAAAGGTGACTCAAGTCCCATAGGGACACTAAAAGGTCCAAACGGAACTACCTATTACCAACACATTCTCAGAAACACTAGAGCTTCTTCTAACGACTCACTTCCCAGATTGTAAAAGTCATGATCCATCAATCGAGAATAGTCTAGACATGGTAACTCACCATCAACGGAGATCGACGGTACATTTGTCAATAAAATCATAAATTTTGAAAGGGTAGAGTGGGCAATTAACTCCTTTAAACCCTTTGAATCACCAGGCTTGGATGGAATATTCCCAGCACTTCTATCCAAAGGCATTGTGGCATCTAATATTGGAATACATTCCAAAGATATGGAGGAAAGTGAAGGTAATATTTATTCCTAAGAGAGGAAACAAACTCCCTGATTCTCCAAAATCTTACAGACCAATCTGTCTATCGTCGCTCATGTTAAAGACAATGGAAAAACTACTTGAATACCATCTAAGAGAAGAAGTAATCTTCAAAAAACCCTTTCATAAGCTGCAATTTGCTTACCAAAAAGGTAAATCCACAGTCACAGCACTGTACACACACGTTGTCAATATAGAAAAGGCTCTAAATCAAAAAGAAATAGCCCTTTGTTCCTTTATGGACATAGAGGGAGCCTTCGGCAACACAAATTACAAATCCATGGAAACAGCACTCGAGAAAAGAGGTGCAAACCCTGTACTAGCACATTGGATAAGCCAAATGCTTAATCAGAGGATTCTTAAAGCCTCGTTAGGCCAAGCTGAACTTAAGGTAACAACAGAAAAGGGATGTCCGCAAGGAGGAGTTCTTTCTTCACTGCTATTGTCCCTACTAGTTGATGACTTGGTGCAGCACCTAAACAATAAAGAATTTATAACCACTGGTTATGCAGATGACATATCTGTTATAATAAAAGGCAATCATGAAAGGACACTAACAGAGTTAACGCAAATTGCCTTGAACGCAACATGGAAATGATGTAAAAAGGAGGTGCTGTCGATCAACCCTAACAAAACCACAATTATCCCCTTCACAAGAAAAAGAAAGTTAGAGTTTCCTGCATTGAAAATAAATGAAACAGTGATAGAACTAAAGGAAGAGGTCAGGTATCTAGGTTTAACCTTAGATAAAAAACTCACTTGGGAGTCACATATAAATAATATAACAAAAAAAGCCACGAAATCTTTGTGGATAACCAAACAATTACTAGGGAGATACTGGGGCCTCAGACCTAGTATTGTCCACTGGATATACACCCAAATGGTTAGACCAATCATACTGTATGGGGCTCTAGTATGGTGGAGCAAATCTATCCAACAAACAGCGATAACCAAACTGGGAAAAGTACAAAGGCTTGCTTGCCTATGCATCACAGGAGCTATAAGAACTACCCCAACAGCTGGCATGGAAGCACTCCTTAATCTCCCACCACTTCATATAGCAATGCAAGAGGAAGCAGCTACGCAAGCACTCGTGCTACACAGGAAAGAAAATTTCAAATTAGGCAACCTCACCGGTCACCTAAGTATCCTAAATAAAATCAAAAACACCATAAGCATGGCTCAAGTTTCAGACCACATTGACCCAACCCTCTGTTTCACAAAAGGATACACAGTTACCTTTCCTGAGAGGAACGAGTGGAAAACAAACCCAAAATGGATGAATGCTGATTCACAAAAATGGTACATTGATGGATCAAAAACACCTTATGGTTTAGGAGTTGCAGTAGTGGGGCCCAGAATCCACAAATCATTCCCTCTCACCAGGGACATCACCATCTTCCAAGCGGAATTATACGCAATAATGGAAGCAGCAAACATCATGCAACGTAGAAACCACAAGAGAGTAAAGATCAAAATACTCTCGGACAGCCAATCAGTTCTAAAAGCTATAGATAGCTATACCTACAACTCAAAAACTCTCTTAAAATGCCACAAGGCACTCAATAACCTGGCATCCAAAAACAATGTCTCATTAATTTGGGTACCAGGACATGAGGGATATAACGGCAACGAAAAGGCAGACTTTCAAGCCAAAAAAGGAGCAGATGTAAATTTCATCGGACCTAGTCCCATGTTTGGTTTCAACAAAAACAGCCTAAAACAAAAAGTAAAATACTGGGCCAAAACTCTAATAAATCAGCATTGGAACAACGTAGACACTCCAAAAAGTTCTTAAGTTTCAATGCTAAAAGAGCTAACATGGCCTTCATGTTAAACAAAAAGAGCACTCGCACTCTAACAGGCGCCCTCACGGGTCACTTCACCTGCAATAAACACCTACATAAATTAAGCACAACTAACACCAGCGCCTGCAGATTTTGCTGCGAAGATGAGGAGTCTATAGAACATCTCGTCATCGAATGTCCGGGGCTGACGCATAGAAGGAAAAATTTTTTAAACAAGTGCATGCTTATATATGGAGACCTACAATCACTCCCTCAGAAGGAGCTGGTACAATTCATAAGCATACTTAACAGTCAATAGACAGCAAAGGGTGCACCATAGATCAATATGGTCGCAGTGCTAAAGGGCCATACCTTAACCCTTTACTACCATTAACCATTAACCATTACATACTCGCTTTTTATTAAGCACGAATGAATCTCTCTCTATTTACAGAAATTCAGGCACCTTACGTGTATTCCTCGAATAAATTTAATAATCGATTTCTGTTTCTGTCTAAAAATAAAAACAAAAAAATATAAAATAAAAATAATATTAATAGCGCAGAAGAAGCAGTCTAAAATTCCGTCTCGCCTGAAATTATTTCTGTGTAAAATTACGCATTTGAAACGGAAATTCGACAATTTTCTACCTTTTACCTTTGGCGCTTTATTATTCGTTTTCAATGATTTTCGCATGTTTTCCAGCTGCTGAATGTTGCTGCAAAGAACGCTTTGACTTTTCGTTGCACCCACACACAAACATAAATTTTGCCATTGGCATCTTCACTTTTAAAATGAAGAACCTTCGCAAACGGGGGTTCAAAGACAGCTTACTCGAGCTCTATCTATGCAACAAATCAGCAGCGGATTTACGCTTCAGTGATATTTTACCTTAAAGAAATTTCCGGTTTCCATTTGCGGTATTTTACAAGTTCGGTCGCCGGTGTTGTGTTTTGTTTTTTTGGTAGGATTGCTTTGTGTTGCAATTTTCGTAGGGATATTTGTTTTTGTTTTTTTTTTTGTTTTTTGCATTTCTTATATATTACATACAAACATATTTATACAAATATTTACATACATAGATTTCCTTCCCCTCGTAGCCGCTCTTTTATAGTCAAAGTTACAGCAACCGCTATTCACTTGAGCGAGGCATTGAAGCGTCAAAATAGCTAAAAACCGCAAAGTTGTAAATTATGTTGGCGCATTTATGTTGGAATTAAAAGTATGAAAAAGTAATAAAAACAAGAATGTCAACAGCGAAAGTAACAAAAGTGACAACAGAATGAACGAAGAGTTTCAATGAGTTGTCAACCACAATATGATTAGCGGACACTGAATGGGGTAGCACAGAAGAAACAAAACGAAAAAAAAACGCTCTTCCCCTTCTAAATTCCAACAGAATTTTATCACTTTCATATTTCACGATGTGATGTTTTCCGTGGCAATATAAAATCGCTTTTGGCCGTGTCTAATACCTTTTTGTCACGTTAATTAATTCCAAGTAATCAACCACAAGCTGGAATTTTACGGATAAAACAGAAGAACAACACTTGACAACTTGTCCAATTAACCAACCAAAGAAATAATGAAAGACTATGTCTAAAAACTCTTCGTGAGTACATATAAACATATCTACAGACACATTCGGTTATTGGAAGTATGTCAATTTATAGCAACATGCATTTATATGCCCAAATTAATTGAGAATTCGGCTGAAGGAGCGCTGCAATATCCCTGGTATGAGGGTTTTCTAATCTGTAGAGGTAAATAACTGATAAAGTAAAAATTTCTCAAAGTTTTTTTTCGTCTCATTTCGAAGACACAATTCATATAATAAAAATCATCCTTATAAAAACAAGGTATACAGAATAGCCTGTCTAGGCGCAACGGGAACAATGCGCACTGGCCACACAACGCCTTTAGGAATGGTCACTGGACTCATTCCACTCCACCGTGTAGCCAAAGTGACGACAGCTAGTGCAGCTCTAAGGCTTTCTAATCTACTTTATTTTAAAGAAGGCAATCTTAGCGAGCATGGAAGAATTCAGTGTTGAATGCTGAACTCTCCGTTCCTGACGGTCTATGATAAGATGGAAAGAAAATTAGAATTCTCCTGGCATTTCAAGGAGAAATAATTTAGTGTCTTCAAATCAGGGCGCACAGGTGTGAGTGCTGATGGGTGCAAAATGAAAGACGGCAGTTCCGGGGCTAGAATTGTCGGACCACATTTCAAGAATGCAATTGCAATGGAAAAATCGACCTCTAATTTCAGGCGGTGGTACACGATCTATGAGCTATGTGCCAGAGAATGTCTTCGACGAGGAACGGGTAGTGCCAATGTCAAGATTCTCTCTGACAGTCAAGCAGGCCTTAAATCGCCTCATAGTTTCTCATTCCAATCAAGGTTTGTCTGGGAATGTTTTTAGAATTCTGGATACTGTAGCATCAAAAAACTTTGTTACTTCTGATTTGGATACCGTGACATGAGGTGCACGAAGCGAATCAATTGTGAACACTTTAGTGAAAAAGGGTGCAAAAACTCACTTCATAGGTCCTGAACCTTTCTGCGGGGTAAATAACAGCTTCAAAAGTGTCTTTCTATTTGAGTGGCAACAACACGACACAATCGAGTACTGGAGAGCCCGAACGAGCATGCGGCACCCAAAACGACTCATTAGTTCAGAACGCGCAAAAATAAAGGCAGTCATGAACCTCGGCAGAAATGACATAATGACACTGAACTATTAACAGGACAAAATTCGTGTGGTAGAAAATTATTCTTGTAGACTCTGTAAAGAGGCACAAAAAACAACCGAACATGTTTATACGACTACCCAGCAGTGGCACAATGAAGACTGAAGATGAGCGGTTACAGATCCAAACCTCCTCGTAGAAATTAAGCCTGCAGCAGTTTCAGAATTCGTTAACCGCAAAGCTTGGTCTTACTTTGTAAACGCAATGTACGACGGCATCTTCGAAATAGAGCTGCCGAGTAATGCGACACTGGTGGGATACGCAGACCATATTGCGCTGGTTGTAACAGGAAAAGATGTGATTGATGCGGAACTCACCTAAAACGTTGCTATAGCGAGACCTGAGCGCTAGTTTTAGAATTTCAAACTTCAGCTAGCAGCGCAAACAACAGAAACATTATTGTTGAGCAAAAGGAATAAGAGCGAGAGTTTCCCTTTAATTGTCGGAGGTGTCAACATCCAATCTAAACCGGCTACAAAGTATCTAGGGGTTAGGATTGACTCGCACATGACCTTCAGAAACCACGTGGGGAAAGTTAGCGCGAAAGGCGCTGTAGTTACAGAGTCTTTAACATGGTAGTTTCCGAACACTGGGGAAGCCCAAGGTGCCAGACGGAGGCTTCTATCTACTGTGACAGACTTCATCCTGTTATATGGCACTCTGATTTGGCCCCAAGCCCGAGAAACATACCTCAGAGAGACTAAGCAGGTTTATAGGGTGAATGCTTTGCGAGTAGCATATGCTTACCGCAAAGTATCGGAGAATGCAATTTGCGAGATTTCGGGATAAATCCGACTGCATATCCATGGGCACGTGCACTAAACCGTTTCTATCCAAGGCAAGGTGCGAATTGTGTCACTTAACGAATGACAGCGAAAATGGGAATCTTTCTTCTAAAGGTCGCTGGGCACACGAACTCATCCCTTGCCTTGCCACGTGGTTACGATGAAGGCACGCAGAAATGAATTAGTTCCTCTCTCAGATGCTGAGTGGACACGGCTGCTTCCAGTATTATCTGCATAGGTTTTGTCTCTCCGCTTCACCACACTGTCCTACCTGCGCAGAGAAGTTTGAAGACGCGCGACACGTACTCCTCTACTGTCCAAGACTCGCAAGAGAACTTAAGGAGTTAGCCCCTTGGATCCTTGGAAGACAGCCAAGTGAGACAAATTTAACTGGCAGTACCATATGTGCACTTCAAAACATTGCTGGGATGCTACAGGCAAATTTGCCAAGCAACTATTGCGTATGCTACGCAAGCAGGACAAAGAAAGGCGAACAACAGAGCTGATTCAGTACCGGCAGCCAGAGCTAAATAATATCAACGCCCTGGACCGCGTCTGATCACACCGAACTTCCCAACAAGTGCTGAATTGAACATGAAACGACCACTTTTGGAACGGTCGACTCAGATGGCAATTACGGACCTTGAGTTAACGACTCATTACCATATCATGCGCAGACAAAACTGTAATGCACATGACATAACCGCACACTTTCGAAGTTCCATCTGCTTCATAACGAAAATAATGAAGACTATCAGTGACGTATTACCTTCATACGTCATAGGCAGAGAGCCTGGACGCAGGTTTCTTTTGCGGTTGAAAGCCACAACCATGACTTCACCCTCGATGTGGCGCAAATTAGGTCTCGGGGTGGAAGTAAGGAGAAGAGGGGAGCATGCCCCACGCGACGGCATCAATCGAAATTTTTCTGACATTTTTATTAATTTTTTATTTATTTATCTGAAAGAGTAACAACTATAAGCTTTCGGCTTATTGCGAAAATATTTATCCTTCCCACAAAAAAAAAAAACACTAGTAGCAAAATGATCAATTTGTCTATGCTTTAGTAAATTTTGGTTAGAGAAGATAACTTTTTTAGTTTTTTTTTTTATGTATACTTTTATTTGCAATCTATCTTGACGACAATAAGCAAATGTTATAATTTTTGTAATCTTAACCTAGGTAGTTAACAGAAATGGTTTAGTCTCCACTGAGACTAACCATTATATGCTGGGATATTTTATATTATTTATTTGATAAATCTAGTATATGGAATCGTTTTAGTCGTCGTATACCTTGACTATTATCTAACAGGTTTATAGCTAGGGTATTACAATGATTGTCGAGTCGATTAATATAGTTTTTGCTATATTTTTTTATCTCTTCTTTAACATAAGGAATATTGAGGTCTTTATGTATCTCCTCATTTTTCACAAACCAAGGAGCACCTGTTATTAGTCTTAGAGTTTTTGACTGGTAACGTTGGACTATTTCCACATTGGAGTGACTTGCTGTTCCCCAGAGTTGTAAAGCGTAAGTCCAAATCGGTTTTAAGATTGCATTATAGATTCTTACTTTATTTTTCAGGCTTAGCTGCGATTTTTATTAAAAAGCCAATACATCTTTTTTCTTTTTTGGTTAAGTTGCTTCACTTTAGAGTTTATATGCGATCTCCAGGTCAACCTTCTGTCAAGATGTACACCAAGATACTTCACAGTCGTATTTTGTGGTATTTGAGTACCACAAAGATTAACAGGAGGACAGTCTCCTTTCCTAAGAGTGAAAGTACCTATGAAGATTTTTTGGGATTGACTCTAATCCTCCATTTGTGCATCCATTTCTCTACTTCATAAAGCTCTTTCTGTGCATTCAGCGACGTTCCTTCTGGGGTCAGAGATGTTGCAATTATAGCTGTATCATCAGCTTACGTTGCAATGCTTACATTTGCCAACACTGGCAAATCGGCAGTGAATATTGTATACAGAACCGGACCTAGCACACTGCCTTGCGGCACACCAGCATTTATGGAGCATGTATTAGATGTTACGCCTTGATTTACAACATAATACTTTCGGTTAGTTAAATATGATTTCAGTAATAAGTAGTATGGAGTGGGAAGTATTTTCTTAATTTTATATAAAATTCCCGGGGGCCAAACTCGATCAAATGCCTATTGTATGTCAAGAAAAACTGTTGTATAATATTTTTTACTTTCCAGTGCCTCTGTAATATGATTGATGACTCGGTGGCATTGTTCTACTGTTCCATGACCTCTTCTAAACCCAAACTGGTGTTCCGGTATTATATTATGCTTGTCCAGTACTGGCAGCATTCTTCTTAGAAGTATTCTTTCAAATACTTTGGAGAATGTTATCAGCAAACTTATCGGTCTGTATGAAGACATAATGTTTTCAGGTTTATTGGGCTTATTTATCATGATAACTTCCGCACATTTCCACTGCGTTGGGTAATGGTCAAGTCTCAGCATAGCATTGTATATTATATACGCGTTAATAGTTGAAGACACTTCTGGGGCAGATTTTTTAAAGTTTTTCCATCTATTTTCTTTCACTTTTTCTTCATTTGACCTGCACCAAACTCCATTGCTGTCTTTAATAGCGACATTTCTTCTAGTAGGACGCTTTAGATATCGCGTAGCTCTCCATAGGGTCTATTCATAATCATTTGTAAAGGGATCAAGATTTTTTAGAAAATCAGCTGTTGATTCATTTCTTAATTCAGCCATTCGTTTCTTAAGATCATTTCTTGCCTTATTGAACATTGTTTTGTCCAAAGGATTTTGGCTTGTTTGCCATTTTTTCCTCAGAGCTCGCTTATGTTTGATTAGTCGTCTGATTTCTAAAGATATAAATTCGCTACTTCTTGCCCTTTCTTTTGGAGGTGGCGCAAACAAAAATCCAGCTTCGTGTATGTTGTTGGTCAACATTTCGACAGACTTTCTGTGCCAGTTTTTAGTGGCATATTTATATCAATTTTATTTTCAAGACAGTGAACGTAGTAATATCTGTCTTCGACGTAATAACCTTGTAAGGAAAATTCCATTTTACTGATACGGAGCTGTATGTTACAATGAGTGGCGAGTGATCCGAACTCAGGTCAAAGCTTTCAGCTATACTTATTTGGTGTTGGGGTATACTTGAGTATACAATGAAGTCTAGTAGGTCAGGAATCTTCCTAGGATCGGAAGGCCAGTAAGTTGGTTTACCTGTAGACAGCGTGGAGAGATTATTATCAGTTATGCACTTATAAAGTTGCCTGCCTTTTGGGTTAATTAGTCTTGACCCCCGCCAGGGATTTTTGGAATTGTAATCACCAACAGCAAGAAATCTTATCCCAAGCTTCTGGAAAAAGTCCCAGTATTCCCTGGGATTTATAGAAAATATTGGTGGAAAATACACGGCTGATAAACTTAAATCAAAATGCAAACACTTCACCTGGATGCAAGCGGCTTGTATAGCGTTGCTGTCAACGCTGTCCATAACCCTGTACCTAATAATGCTTTTTGAAGATAACTTAAGATAATAATTTATTGTCTCCACTGCAGTCTGGTCTTAGACATAAGCATAGCTTCTCTACGGCTATGATAAAAATACTTGGTGACATTAGGATACAGTTTTCCAACGGTGACCTATTTCGTCTTTGCTTTCTGGATTTCTCTAAGGCTTTTTATTCGGTAAATCATGACCTTTGTTGGCTTAAGCACATTTTTCGATGTTCTGATAGCTCTTCAAGCTTTTGATCAGCTATTTTTCAGGGAGAACACTTCCTCGTCTTGTTTTATTGGTTCCGGTGTGCCGCAAGGTTCTGGTCTTGATCGCCTTTCGTTTAATATTTTTGTGAATGATATGTAATGGTATTCTCTGTCTGTCAGTATGTCAATGTTCATGCGATTAGGGATGACGCCCGTGGAGAGGAAACTCTCATGCTGACATGACTTGTGGCCTCACAGCTACACCTACGTACGAAACAACTCTAGCACTCCACCCGCGCAACTGTCAAAAAGGTATTGACTTACGGTGGTAGCTAGCTCAAATGCTTCAAGTTATTGTTGACGCCTAGGAAACTCCGCGCGTCTTTCATCGTTATAAATGTGTGTTATATGCGCGCAGATTCTCTTCCAGTGATTAGTTGATAAAATCCCCAATATTTTCTTTGCTTAAACTTTTAAAGGTTTCGGAAGCATAGCGTGGGTATTGGAATAAGATGTAATCAACATCTTCTTTCCCCTCCGTGCAGATTAGGCAGTTTGGTGTGAACTGTCATGACCGAATCGGGGTATTTTCTAATAACTCCGTGCCCTGAAAGGAATTCGGTTAAGTGGTAGTTTATGCCCCTTGTTCTCTTTCTAGCCACGTTGTAAGGAGAAGTGTTAGCTCATGCGCCCATCTGCCCTTACGTGACCTGTTCCACCAGTCCGACCAGTGGGCTATCAAACGTTGCCTTTCCTCTTAGCCTAATACACATACTGTCAAAAAAGTACCGGGAAGTGTTTAATAATACCCTAAATAATTATTTAATCATCCAAATATATTTCGTCGTCTTCAAAATAGGCTCCATTCAAAGCAATACACATATGCCAACGATTAGTCCAGTCATCAAAGCACGTTTTAAACGCGTGGGAAGAGATCTGCTTCAGCTCCTTCAGCGAATTCACCTTAATGGTCTCTATCGACTCAAAGCGGCGTCCGCGGAGTGGCAATTTAAATTTTGGGAAAAGCAAGAAGTCACAGGGGGCTAAATCCGGTGAATACGGTGGTTTTTCTATGAAAAAAAGTATTCACAATATGAGCCTTATGAGACGGTGCGTTATCATGGGGCGTGATCCATGAGTTTTCTTACCACAAATTGGCTCGTTTCCTACGCACATTCACTGACAAACATCACATAACTTCCAAGAATGTAATATTCTTTATTTAGCGTTGAACCATTTGGAACGAATTTCGAGTGCACAACACCATGATAATCAAAGAAAATGAGTAGCACAACTTTCACTTTTGACCGACTTTGACATGGTTTTTCGAGTTCGGCTCATGTGAATAGCGCCATGCAGTCGCCTGTTGACTGGTTTGCATGTCAAACATCTCATATACTCACGTCTCATCACCTCTATGAAGCGCTGGAATTGTTGGGCCCGAATTCACTTGCTCAAGTATGTCTTCAGCCACCTTATTCCAATAAATTTTTTGAAAGACATTCAACTCTCTTGAAACGAGTCGAGCAGACACGTGTCTCATGCCCAATTGATCGTGTAAAATGTTGCGAATTGATTCGACAGACGCGTTTATTGCACGAGCTACCTCCATTAAACTTAAATGATGATTTTTCAGCACCATTTCCTTGACTCTGTCGACGTTTTTATCCGTTGAAGACGTTGATGGACGACCAGATCGGGGCAAATCTTCCACGACTTCTCGGCCCTCTGCAAAAGCCTTATACCACTCGTGGACCCGTGTATCGTGTTTTTGATAAAGCACACTCGCTATAGGCTTTATGAAACATTTTCAACGATTCAGCACACGAAATCCCATTCAAACCACAACATTTCAGACAAATTCTTTGTTCGATATTTTTATCCATAGTGAAAGTCGCAGAGCTCACCTGCGGTTGACTGATATGATAAAATGCCAAAAAAAAGCTAATTGACAGATCTCGCTGAAACTCTGCGACACTATAGAGGACAGTAGTACCCACATTCCAGCAAAAAAAAATTAGGCATATGTGTAACGCGCGCTTTTTAAATAAAAAATTCCCTATATTTTTTTGCCAGAATGTCTACCGGTATTAGTCCTGCAATGACGAAGAATGCGTCATCGGAAATTGTACGGAAGTTGTAGATAGTTGACAAAGCGCTTGACTGTGGCCTATAGACAGTGGTGGAAGAAATGGTTGATGATGATAATATAATAAGAAAATAAATATTTTCTGTAAAAAAAGAAAAAAAGAAATATATATGAGTTTGCATTAAAAAGTATAAAAATTCATTTTGTGTTCTTAAAAAAACAAGCGTGATTATCTATACGGGCTTTGCTGATTTGTTTACAGAAGTGGGATAGCGGACGATCGCTACCAGTTCGCACAGGTGTACTTGTTTTGTGAATGTGTCAGTCTGGTTATTTAATAGCCGCATAAGCCAATAATAGCTTTAATTTCTTCTAACATAATTTTACGTTTTCTTTTTTTCAAAAACAAGTTTACCCTCAAATCTAACACAGGTATCCGTGCATGTAGTGAGTGCTCATATGCTGCCATGCCACCACCATACGGTAAAATTAACACTAGAACTGTTTATTGCCATACATTGACTTACATATATATTTCATTTTATTTAATTTAAGCTCAAATGTGTAAGCAGTACTTGGCCTTGCTCATCATTTGCCATGGCGACTGACTCTGACAAAGCGTTTTCACTGATACGAATATAATACAAGCATGCGTATGTGTGTGTGTGTGTGTGTCTGTGAACCAAACCATTGAACATTGCCTGCAGCGTCTTCCAAATAAAGTGGCAATAACGCCATCAGCTCACCACATCAACGCAATAACGAACTTTTCCATGTCACTTCAAGTGTTCAACGCTGTTTCTGTTTCTGTGTGAGTAAAAGTAATATGCCAAGTAAGGCGTGTACTCGTTGGCTGTTTATTTTCCATGTGTTGCTCTATGGCGCTGGTACAGCGTTGTCGTGTTGTCGTCATCGTTGTCGCCGTAAATGAAATTAAATGCCACCTAACCAGTAGCTAGGAGCTGCTTGAATTTTATTGCTTGCCTATTGCTGCTACCACAAATGTAGTAGCTTCGCCTTTCTGTCATTTGAAGGTATGCATGCACATTAGGACGGGTCAATTTGCTACAATGGCTTTCTCCGACTTCGTTCTTGGTAGATTCTGATGAAATCTATATGAAATTTTAAATTCTATAGGGCATTTTAAAAATAAAATCCATTAGAAGAAAGATTCAAAGTCAATTTTGCGTTCCACAATTTTTAAGAGAGGCTATCTTTAATTAATACGAAGTTAATTTGCGGGTTAATAGATATTTACTTAAGTCTTCTTTTTTATAGAAAACTATACTTGAGATCTTTTGGTATGAAAAATTTATTTGTGATATTTATTTTTTATTCAATAAACTGCAAGATGATACTAAATGCTAAAAGTATTTTTTTTTTTATGTTTTGAGATTTTTATTTTGATCTGCGTATAAAAAAACTTAAACATGCAGTCACTTCAACTTCAAAATACCAACAGATTGCGTATAATTTGATATTTGTAAGTCCATAAAAAGAAAATAGGCACCACAAATAAAAAATGTTTCGCATGCAATTTGGACTATTATTCTCAACTCCCAAAGAAAATTGTTAGAAATCAAAACGATTTTAAGCGACACCAAATATTCTACTTTTCGTACTAAAATTGAATGGATCATTAAGTTGCATAATCAGAAGTTTTCTAAACACAAATAAAAGATTTATGATATTTATTTAATTTTTGTGTATTATGTAAGTTTGAAACTTTGATTTATAAGGTTTTTATTAAACAATGAAAACATTGTTAATCAAAACTGAACGAAAAGAATTTAGTTGCATGAAAGATATTGCAAATATTGTGTAGCTCTTTTTTAAATTTAAGCAGGCTCGAAATTGATATTAGAGCTGTGCGCCAGTGGACTTGTTTTCTAATAATTTTATATAAAGGGTGGTTAAATTTTAAGGGCCGATATTGAATGTAAACCACACCTAAACGTCAACATTTTTTCTCTATTTCATTTCACATTTTTCAATTTCAGGCTAACTCAATTTGAGCCATGGAAAGATACAAAATCAAGCAACGCGTTAAAGTTATTGAGGCTTATTATGAAAACGGGCGTTTAAATCAAAATGCATATCGGGTACTTCGTGAAGAAAATCATCTTTAGTAATGAGGCACATTTTCACCTCAGTGGATTCGTCAATAAGCAGAATTGCCGCATTTGGGCGAATGATAATCCAAGACTGATTGCCAAAAAATCAATGCACCCACAAAGAGGGACTGTTTGGTGCGGTTTATGGGTCGGCGGCATCATTGGGCCGTATTTTTTCCAGAATGAGGCCGGTCAGGCAGTTACTGTGAATAGTGTTCGCTATCGTGAGATGATAACGAACTTTTTATGGCCCGAATAGGAAGATATGGATGTGGACGATATGTGGTTTCAACAGGACAGTGCCCCTTGTCACACAGCTAACGAAACAATGGCTCTTTTGCGCGAAAAATTTTATGGCCGAATAATCTCACGTCGCGGCAATGTCAATTGGCCGCCAAGATTATGTGATTTGACACCGTTGTACTTCTTTCTTTGGGGTTATTTGAAAGAAAAGGTGTACATCGTTAAGCCAGCAACAACTCAAGAGCTAGAGGATGAGATAGTTCGGCACATTAACAGCATAGAACCTAAATTATGCCTCAGCGTCATCGAAAATATTTTGTTCCATGCGTAATTGAGCCATACCAGTATTATCATAGTAAGGAGAAATGACAATAATTTCTTAAAAAAATTGTATTTTATTCAAAATCAACACCAGCCTTTGGAACTTAACCACCCTTTAGAATACGAATCTGGAATAACATCGGAAAAACCACACAAGTTAACTCACCCTAATGTACATAAATGTGTGTGTATGTGCATATGCATTTATGCTATAACATCAGCGTGACAATGTCGAATCTAAATGACGTGCGAAACAAGAATTTCATTTTCTTTTTTCGTATCCGAAACGATTTAATTTTTTTTAAACTTTTTTCTTTTCATTTTTTTTCTTTTAATCTTCTTATATGCATTTATGTGTGTGTGTATGCATGCACGGGCGAATTTGTACTTGTATTTGTACTTGGGTTACTTTCTCAACATAAATTCTGGGCGGGCACTAACTGTTACTGTGATTATACAGAGTAAGCTCGCTAATCGAAATTAGGCTACAATTAGCTTGGTCTTAAAAAAAACGCTTATATATATTAATAATTATCAAAATTTCGTATACCTATTTCATATTTACTAAAATACTTCTTTTTTTTAGAATCTTTCCATTAACTTGTGCACTTCTTTTAAATGAGGCTTCACTGTGCACATGCAGTCAATGTCACTTCCATTACTGACAATAGCTTTTTGGCAAAACCGAAATGCCAAGGAATGCTGGTGGCTCAAAGTGTGCCAATACGTATTTTCATATTAGGGTGTTCCTTACCAATTTAATTGGTTTTTTGCTTAATAAATTTAAAAAATTAAAAAGACCCGACTTAGATCAAATATTTATGCGCCATTTTGTTAGATAACTTTTGTTCATTTCGTGAGAAATTTCATGATCCTGCGATTGACGAAGCCCGCGTTCCATATTGATAAAGAATGTTTTTAAATAATATGACCCGATGCTAATCCTATGCTGAACATGTTGTTGCTAGATCTAGAGGAGAGGCGAATTCAGGTTGTGGCTTATGCTTACGATGTTGCTAAACTACTAAGGGAGAGATATCCAGGCACTCTCTGTAGTCTAATGCAAAAAACCTTAAAGTACATATACACCTGAGCCTAAACGGAACTTTTTTTGTTTGCAAGGAAACTTAAAACTCCCGGTCTTCGGCTTCCAAAACTCAATGGAACTGTTCTGCCGGTCAGGGACAAGGCAAGCTACCTTGGTTTAATCCTTGACAGGAATCGTTCACGGAAATCGAATGTTCAGAACATAATAAAGAAGGCTGCAACGG
This sequence comes from Anastrepha obliqua, assembly GCF_027943255.1. Taxonomy (NCBI): domain Eukaryota; kingdom Metazoa; phylum Arthropoda; class Insecta; order Diptera; family Tephritidae; genus Anastrepha; species Anastrepha obliqua. Next base: position 145,114,453 of record NC_072892.1, on the reverse strand, counting down.
CGCTCTGAGTGCCAGGACATAATAACTGTAAGGCAGATGAGTTAGCTTTGTTGGGCTTCTCGCTCCAAATTGTCAGGACACGATCGACATACCCGTGTCCTTGGCAACATGTAAACCTTTAATACACAGCCTTGCCTTTGCTGTTGCTAAAACTAACTGGAAACATTTAAACAGCCGTGTTATGAGTAGACAAACGTGGCCCGAATGGGACATGGATCGCACTAAGAGCCTACTGAAATTGAGTAGGAAAATTTAAGAATCGTAAGGTGCTCGGCCAAACACCCTTTTTGGTCACTGTCTAATTGGAAGACATGCCAGTAGATTAGGAGCACCATCCACTGACTTTTGTAGGATATAGAAGAGGAAGACACAGTCTAAAACCCTCTATGTGAGTGCAAGGCTCTGATTTTAATTTTCTGGACAATCTTGCGGTTGTTGCAAATCTCAAAGTATCTAGGATATCCAGCTTTTAAAGACCACACAATGCTTCAGAGAGGACCAAGCTGAGTAAGGATAACAGAGTTCCGATGGTATCACAAGGGGTCTCAAACTGGCCTGGGTGCGTCAAAAGACAACCACTTCCCCTAACCTCACCAAATCTATGACCCGATGCGACTTATATATATGTATACAGGGTCTGCTTAAGAACATTATTATTGAGGTAATTTCTGACTAATTTAGTGATGACACAATGCCCGAGACATACGATTTTAACAATGATTTAAAAATATATATATTTATTTTCTTTCTGCTTGTACGCCCACTTTTTCTAATTGTCATTTCAAAGATTTGATGTTTTTTCTAGGTTTAGGTAAAGGATTTGTCAATTAATAAAAATCATCCATAAAATTAGAACCAACCCCTGTGAGTTGAGAAAAGCCGTTTGATACATTCTGAGTTTACGATTTTCCATTAAGTGTTTCCTACTTCACATTTTTAACAAGAAAAAATGTTATATGGAAACTTCAAATATTTTAGAAACCGCTATGCCTTTTAGACAATCCAAAAAGTTAAAATACTTAGACTAAAGAAATTGACTGTAGGCGGTTTTCGGGTTCAACTAGTGGAGGGTAAAATTTCATTAGAAACAATTTTAAAAATACCTGACTAAACCAAAAACTTAGCAATTTAATCTTTTTTTATTCATTATAGTTCGTGCTCAATATGACTGCTCCTATTTACGATACAAATTTGCTTTATTTTGCTTAAGTTATTAAAATTTTTTTTTCGATTTCTTAAATGATGTCAGCTACTAAACAGATAGTGTTTAGAATTGGTGTTTTGTTATGTGGGACCGAATCTATTCAATTATATTGTTCTTGAAACATTTAACAAGGGTTGTCTTTTATATTTTGCGCCCTATAATGAAAACAGAGTGAAATAATATTGAAACTGGCTTTATTGCTTTTGAAACTATTCTCCTTGAAAGTCAAAGCACTTTTGCCACTCAGAAGTATCTCCTCCAAAAGGAATAGTTTAACCGCTTCATCAGCTTCTTCAGGCGTTGAAAAGCATTGACTCGCAATAACGACCTTATCTATTAAAAAAACATACAGATATGGCTCGCTAAAGACACTTAGAAGAAAATATTTGGTAAAAGTTACTAATTTACGCAAAAATATTTTTTTGTTTAGATGGAACAGTCCTATAATTATATTAAATAAGTTACTATCTTCCAGCTATTAGAATTTTCTTTGGTCAATCAAAGGATATAAAAAATGTGAAGATTTCAGCTTTAACCTCTTTATAAATGCAATATTATTTATTTTTTAAGGCATGCCCTAATATGCATAAGTCTATACAAACATGGATGTATGTGAACGATAATTCATAGAAACGTACCGGATAACCAGAGAGACAGTTGGAAATCGGATTGGTTAGAAAAATAAATGAAGAATAGAGAGGTCTTTAAATCTATCCCATAAGCGATTAGCGCAAATAAGCCCCAGTAACTCGTAGAAACATCAAGTGAAACAAACTCTTCTCCACTCGCAAGGTCTTTCTAATCTTTTGCCGCCAAAAGCAGACACCGCATCCAAAACCTTCGCTAATGAAGCATTTAAATATATTTGTGCGAAATGAATTAGGCCAGTCCGCCACGGGTCATGAGCTGCAGTACGTAGCGTAGCTGTAAAATTCAACGTTCCCTTATGTCTGAGGTTCCCATTGTTCATGCACAGGATGCAAAAGTCGTTCGAAAAATCTAAAAATTATTCTCTGGAATACTCAAAATTTTGATATGTTAGAAAATGTGTATGTGATTTTACTCGGTCGCGCAAATCAGTCTATAAAATAACGCTAAGTGTTGAAGAATACCAGCACTTAACAAGTCACAACATGGAAATCTAAGCATTCTTTGCCATATATGTAGTTTAGAGTAATTAAAAAAACCTGGATACCAAAAGAAGCTCAATATCAGGGAGCAATCTTAGAATGGCCTATAGATTTATGCTGCCCTCTGAGTATAAGATTTTCATGAGAAGTTTTTTTCATAACAGAAATGCACTCGGAAGTTTGCCACTACCAAAGAGTGGACGCTTTTATAAACAGCTTTTTTATCATTTGATATTTCATGTATGATACTTATTTACAGATGCGTGAAATCAGCGAACACTCGGATGGTAGTCATACGCGAAATACTCGGCTACGGTGGCTACCACACATGCCACTACTAGATGTACATATATATAATTTCTGGGTGTTTGGCCGAGCTCCTCCTCCTATTTGCGGCGTGTGTCTTAATGTTGTTCCTCAAATGGAGTGGGCTACTGTTTCAAGGAACAATTATGTAGAAAAAATATCGGCTATGAAGCAGATTGTAATTTTTCAAATTGTATTAAGCAAAACCTGGATTATCGCCCCGTAAAGTAATACTGTGAGCTTGGACGATATTCCTCTTGATATTTACGTACATTCAACAATTGATGATATTGAAGAGAGCAGCTTAATCGAGGTAGTCTGAGTAACACACTATCGCAGTCACAAAATATTATAAAGGGTCCTTGAAAAAGGACATTAGGGAACATCAGAATTCGTTTTAGAGGTATTGTTCCTTCGGCAAAGTTTCTTATTTTGATCCCTAGAATATGATTTTCACAGAGCAATGGGCGATTTTTTTGCCTCCCCATAAATCGACCCGGCCTAATGCATATATTAACAATAATAATATTTTATTAAAAAAAGTTGAGTATACATACATATATTTAAAAAATTAATAAAATTTATTAGCCACAAATTCGGATTCCAAAGTATTGAAATTTTCAATGTATAGTCGCCAGGTACTTTCCTAAAATCGAACTGCATCTAAGCATTGAAATTTCTAATTGGCCTTCTTTAACCACTGACATACGTTTAGAAGAAAATGTAATATGCTGGTAAGTATGTTTGTACGTGGGTATGTTTGTACGCATACTTGTATGCGCCTCAGTACCAATATGTAAAGCATATTCAGATATTCAATTGTCCCACTGCCATTATACACTGCCTTTGACACACTGTTACACGCAATCTATACTTTTTACTTCATTTTTCAGACAATGAAATGAAATTCCTGCCTCTGACTTATTGATGGTGTTCATTGTCTTCGCAAGTAATAAATTTTTATTTGCATTTGTCAAAAGCAAATCAAGCGTACGACGGAAATTGTTGGGAAAAAATAAAGGAGAAAAAACAAAAAACGGAAAAGCAGAATCAAAAAGGGAATTTCAGTTACAAAAAAATAAGAAAAATTAAAATCTATGAATGAATGGCCATCAAAGAATGTTGGAAAGTAGAAAATCATTCCAATTATTGCCAAAAAAATTCAACAAAATTAAAAAATTTGTTTGTACGTATAGATTCTTATACAGTTTGTCAAGAATGAGTTTTCACACTGAAAATAAACACAAATTTTTTTAAAGTGATCAAGAGAAGTATTAATTAAATTTCTTTGGAACTTGTTTTTTGATGATTTTTATTTATAAATACAATAAATTTAAAGGTATGCAAAAAATAGCACAAGTTCATATAAATAAAATTGCAAAATACAACAAAAACCTATCCCACTTTGTTTTGTTAGTGTCAAACAACTGTTTTCACTACATCGCTTTTAAAATTTTTTGGAGCTTATTCACGGAAGAGCGGTACTTTAAGTTACAAAAGCTTTACATTCCTATTCCCTATGAACTTTCTGTCAATAGCTCATTAGTTTTTGCTTTAACGGGACGGAAATTATTAAAATATTGTGCTTCTAAAATGCCCGGAAAAAGATTATCGTTTGATGTGGTACAATTGATTTATTATAACCATCAATTGGGTAAAAGTGCGCGGGAATTGTCTGAAATGTTTTGCATAAGTCGAAAAACAATATATAATGTGATAAATCGAGCTGAAAATGAGAATAGATTAGAGCCAAAGTGTGGAGGAGGTCCCTCGAAAAAAATAACAAAACGTGCAGAGCGCGTAATCATGCGAAAAATTAATCAAAATCCTCAGGTTTCGACCAGAACTCTTGCGAGAGAACTTAAGGAAGAGTGCGGAATTGTTGTTTCACATGAAACAGTACGCCAAACCATAATGCAGCACAAATATTTTTCAAGGTCAGCACGCAAAAAACCGTTGCTGTCTTCAGCGAATGTGGAAAAACGTTTGTCCTTCGCAACTATGCTGATTTCCGAGCCTGTTGACTATTGGCACGACGTTATATTCTGTGATGAGACGAAAATGATGTTATATTATAACGACGGGCCTGCAAGAGTGTGGCGCAAGGCATTAACATCGCTAGAAAGACGCAATATTATTCCGACTGTAAAATTTGGAAAGTTGTCAGTCATGATTTGGGGGTGTATTTCCAGCAGAGGAGTAGGAGATTTGGCATTCATAGAGGATACTATGGATTCTACGCAGTACTTGCAGATTTTAAAGAGACATTTAGTAAGCAGTGCGACGAAATTTGGGTTCATAACAAACAACAAACCTTATTTTAAATTTTATCAAGACAATGATCCCAAACACAAAGAGCATAGAGTGCGTATGTGGCTTCTGTATAACTGCGGAAAAGTTATGGATACACCAGCTCAGAGCCCCGACTTAAACCCCATTGAAAATCTATGGGTGCATTTAAAAAAAAAAGTAGCAAAGAGGCAGCCCAAAAACCGAACAGCACTTAAAACTGCCATATTAGAAGAGTGGCATGATATACCAAACAATTATGACCTGGTAAAGTTGGTGCAGTCCATGAAAAAAAGACTACAATGCGTAATAGATGCAAAGGGTAACCATACCAAGTATTAATTTTTACAAAAGAGTATGCATTTCTTTAATAACTTGTTTAAGAAAGCAAACAATATCAATTGTGAAAAGAGTAATTTGACACTTACAAAATGAGCTAATATATCTTTTTGTTGTATTTTTTTGTTTTCTTTCCGTTTAATTTTTAATTCTTTTCCCATGAAGTAACTATAAATGTTTATTTAAATATAAATAGCTTAAAAAAAAATTGTACCAAATAAATAAATGAACTTGTATGCTTCTTAAAACAAAAAATTAAATTTATTTTCAGTGTGAAAACTCATTCTTGACAAACTGTAATTCCATCCTCGCCGCTCTTCTTACGTTTCTCGAGAATTTTTGGCACATATTTCACTCATACAAATACTTGTACCCTGCACACATCCATGCGAGTATAATTTTATATATACACACACATACAAACATAATTTCTAAGTTGAATATGTGCGCAATTGAATGACTGCTGGAATTTTGCTTTGTTGTTACGTTCGGTGCACACACACTCACACACATTTTTTATGCATATATGCCTGTATGTGTGTATGGGATCTACTCGTGGTAGTTACGGTTGGTGGCCGGTCTTTTGGTAAATTGAACTTTATTGGTTGCTTGCCAATTTGGCGTAAAACTGTGTTAATAAATAACTCGCCACTTAGCTTATTTTCACATAGCCCAACATACAAACGCACTCACATAGACGAGTATACGACACAGTACTTTATGTCTACATTTAGTTTTTGTAGCAAAAGTACCAACATTACGCATTCACATAAAATTTTGAAGTTTTATTGCCAGCGTGCAGTTTTCGAGGTTACAAATAAGCCTTTTGTGCCGCAATGTACGAGATGTATCCATGTAGCTATGCATGTGTGAGTGCTTGTTTGTATGTATGTGCCTGTCTTATCTTTTTTTCGTTTTTAAAGTAGGCATTTATTTTGGTCTAAAAATAATTGCAATGAAAACTTTTCCAATGTTAGTTGATGGCCTTTAAAGTTATTGAAAATGTGAGAATTCATAAAGTCGATGGTAACAGTAATATTATATTTAAGTATGTATTGGTAATCGTAATTGTATAGGGTTATTCAATAGGTGCGCTTCAACTTTTTTCCGATAGGGAGGGCGAACGACGCAATATGTTTTATTTTTCGCTTGTCATTTGTAAACTTCATTAGTATACATTTCATCATGGAACGCTACACAATTGAGCAACGATTGCAAATCGTGCAAATTTTTTATGAAAATAATCGTTCTGTTGCTGCTACTTTAAGAGCATTACGCCCATTTTACGGTCCATTTAACAAGCCGTCCCGTTTTGGGGTTATGTGAAGTCATTGGTCTACAGTAACAAGCCGGCGACGATTTGTGAGCTCAGAGCCAATATTGAACGCGAAATTGCTGGAATTTCGGCCGATTTATGCAAAAGAGTGGTCGAAAATTGGGTTCAACGATTGGACTTCGTAAAACGTGCACGCGGTGCTCATGCAAAAGAAATCGAATTTCATACTTAAATGTATATGTTCAAACTCGATAATAAAAAAAAAATTAGTTAAAAAAGTCAAACCGTTTGTGTTTTATTCAAAAAAGTTCATAAAATGAAGCGCTCTTACTGAAAAACCCTATATGTATTGTAAAAGGCATCTTAAAAGCAAAGTATTTGTTTTGGTGTTGGTAATGATAATGGTAAATTCAAAGGTATTTGTAATTGTACTGGTAATGGCACTAGTAATAGTATTTTTAATGATAGCGCTAATGTGGAACTTCCTTTCGGTGGATCTGCAGGCAAAACTGGACCCTCTAAGTAAGTAGACAAGCACGGATCACGGTCACAGTAAAATCCTAGCTGGCATTTTGGGGCTTCCCGGTCTGGTGGACTATGCACTTCGACCTACACTTGCCATTACAACGTTCACGAGAATCCTACCCTCGTGGGAAGAGTTGGAACGGGACAGTTTAAGATAGGGCGAGTCTATCCAGGTATACACAGATGGTTCAAAGCTCGACGGCAGGGTGGGCGGTAGTATATACTCCTTCATTTTTCGGCTCCCCGACTATTGTAGTGTGTCTCAGGCTGAACTGATAGCAATAATGAAAGCCGCGACACTGATACAGAGTGATACAGAGCGATATCTTACTACGAAATGATACCTACATTTTCACTGATGGCCAAGCGGCTATAAAATGCCTCACAAAACAGTCGACCACCTCCAGGGTAGCCAGAAATGCCGCGCTTCTCTTAACGAGATGGCTGAGTAATTTCACTTAAAGGTTACATGGATTCCTGGCCATCGCGACATTGGGGGTAACTGTAGAGCCGATGAACTAGCGAGACTCAGCATCAAATTGACCGATTAGTACATAGGCAATGACATAGGCATACCTTACAAACACGCAAGCTACTTATCTTTGAAGAAATCGGAAGGAAAGCAAGCGAATGATGGTGTAATGGAACCCCCTGCAGAATCGCCTGGCAACTGTGGGCGAATCTCAATGCTAAACGCAAAGAAGCTCTGCTAAGCCAAAATAAGCACAATTTTAGCGCACTGATTTCAGTCATAACGAGGCACTGCCTAATAGGTAGACACGCCCAAAGGATGGGTGTGCAAACACTTGACTTCTCTGGAAGTTGTCTAGATGGGGAGGAGGAAGAGACAATCTCGCACTTATTCTGCAATTGTCCAGCTCTATCCCGACGGAGATTTACTATTCTAGGTAGAAAATTTTTGAATGATGTGGATGATTTCAGTTCTACAGATTTCTATAGTTCTAAAATTTCTGAAAAGCACACATTGGTTTTAGGAGAGATAGGAACAAGCTCCCCACGAGGCATCACAATGGGCCATGAGCCTGAGTGTGTTCCACAGGACAACCGCTTCAACCTAACCCAATCTAATGTGGAGTTTGTAGTAAGTCCCCGATTTGAGGAACAATATCAAGACGCACGCCACAAAAAGGAGCAGAAGCTCGGCCAAACACATAATAACGGGTAAGCGCCAATTATTTGTTTATTATAAGTTTTCTGTAATAGATAATGATACGAGCCAAGCTTAGCAACCATAGCGAAGAATTAATTTTATGTTTGAATTTAAAGTACTTAACTTAGTGCGTTTTGTCAGTTGGCTGGCATATGCCGCTTCGGCCCTTTTAATTCTTGCATTTATATCAGTAATCGTTGCACCATCTGATATAATTTGGCTTAAAAAAAATAGTTTATTTTGGGGTAAATGGAAATTGGAAATTCATCAGTTGTGTGAAACTTAAACCTGCTAAATCATTTGCTATATCCGCAGGTTTAGCAAAACAGTGAGCGCCTAGGTAATTGAATCTCAAATCGGTGAGAGCAAGACATCGAAGGAGAAGGGCATGAGATGATTCCACCTCATCCTCCATACTGCTGCTGCAGGAAACACTCGTAGTAATAGTAATTACCACCGCATGAATACCTAACAGCTAATATCCGGCAAGGACGACCACCAAATTTCACATCTGCTGATTTCTTCGCCTCAAAAGTTCTCTCGAGCTCCTTCGATTTACCAAGAGTCAGAAGAATCTTGCTACCTTTCGCGTTTGCACACTAACCTTGCTCTTCTTGAGCTGACGTGAAGCCCATCTTTCTACGAGCAGTCCACAGGTATTCAAGACAACCCCAAACCCTTTCATTTTGTAGGGAAACCAACGTGGGGATCCCCCATCTAGGTAGCTCAATCGCCCAGCAGGTTACCTCTATGCCGCTGTGGCCGTGAACCCAGATAAGCCTAATACCGAAGTATTCGTATGCAATTGACGGAGAAGTTAGGTATTCTACGAAGCCCTAATTGCGGCTTGAGTACCGATGCAAATATTTAACTCCTTGAGCGTAATTACACAAGTAAGCAACTAGTCCACTGCTTCTTTGATTGCGCCTAACTCCGTTTCGGAAACACTACAGTGGTCCGGCGGCCTGGATTAAACCTTGATGGAAAACTTCTCGCAGAACTCCTCCCCCAACTCTTCCCTCAACTTTGAGTCATCCGTGAAAATGTTAGCTATGCCTTGCCTCCAAATGTTGCACCGTCTTCACTTCTCTCTTGAGGGTATATGAGTAGAAAAAATATCGCTCATATTCAGCGAGGGTATACATTGACCAGTCGCCATTGGGGTGAACTTAAAATGTCTACGTATGCTAAAGTGGCCGTCGCTTAAGTCTAACTTTTTGCTCGATTACCTTAACCTGATTACGGCACGCGCAGCGGCAGTTTTACCTGCAACGACAATGGTTACGACCTTCAGCATTGCGTAAGCGCTAGAGTAGGAGCCGTTCGAAGCGCGCCGCTGATTTCAATAAGGGTAGACTTTTGAACTCTTTCCAGCTTCTTAAACGATGGCGCCGTCTCCAGTTAGTTCCGCCAGACAAAGACTCCATGCAACAGAAATCGCTTCATAATTGTGCTATATAGCCAAAATATAGCTACATGCGAGAGAACCACCTTTTGCCGATGGCAACACTGCATCCATACAATGCTACTGTTGCCTTCCTAATCTTCTCTTCAATGTTGGGCCAAGGATCAGGTACTTTACCATATCAGAGAGCACCAAAGGGCATCCGCTATTGAGCGCAGTTGCGCTCTAAGTATTTTGTATTTCCGTCTAAGTATGAACAGATGAATGAATGTGATGCGCATACAGTGCCTAATTTTCATCTTAATACAAGGTGGTGCAAAACTAATTATTTAATTTTGTTTAAAATTACTTTGTTACTATTAGGTGCGCAACTAAGTTCCCGCTGTTTGTCAATAGATGCCGCCAGCAGTGTGTGCTAGTCGATTCTAACATAACCTGAACATCATAAACCAAGCTTAGACATATGGTAAACAAACTTCTGCGACACATTAGTGCTTTTGTTTTGGTATCATATACTTTTGGTTTTGTGAAAATGTCTGATTTTGGGCCGAGTGATCGTCATTTGTGTTGATTCTCCTCTTTCATTCGAAAAAACAACGTGCCGAAATTGGTTCTGTCGTTTCAAAGCCGATGATTTTAATGTTGACGACCGTCCGCGTGAAGGAAGACCAACAACCTTCGAAGACGTTGAATTGGAGGCATTGCTCAATGAGGATCCGCGTCAAACGCAAGAAGAGCTTGCTTCAGTATTAAGAGTTACCCGCCAATCCATTTCCAATCCATTTCCCAAGCCATACTTTAGGATTCAGAAACGGGGGACTTTGGTTCCTTATGAGTTAAAACCAAAGGATGTTGAACGTCGTTTTTTCGCCTGCGAAGAACTGCTCCAGGAAGGGTTTTCTTCATCGCATCGTGACGGGTGATAAAAAATGGATTCATTACAGCAAGCCAAAGCAAAGAAAGTCATGGGGACTGCCCGGTTCACGCTGCGAAGGTTATGCTATGTATTTGGTGGGACGAAGTTGGTGTTATTTATTATGAACTCTTAAAACCAGGCGAAACCATCACAGGGGATCGGTATCGATTTCAATTGATGCGATTGAGCCGAGCACTGTACGAGAAGCGGCCGCAATACGCGGAGAGGCATGAAGCTGACAACGCTCGGCCTCACGTTGCCAAACCCGTTAAAACCTACCTGGAAACACTGAAATGGAAATGAAGACATCAAAAAATGGCTTGATCCGTGAATAGCCTCAAAAGATGAACAGTTTTACCGCGACGGTAATGCCGCCGTAGCCGAATGGGTTGGTGCGTGATTACCATTCGGAACTCACAGAAAGAACGTTGGTTCCAGTCTCGGTGAAACACCAAAATTAAGAAAAACATTTTTCTAATAGCGGTCACCCCCCCGGCAGGCAATGGCAAACCTCCGAGTGTATTTCTGCCATAGAAAAGCTCTTCATAAAAATATCTGCCGTTCGGAGTCGGCTTGAAACTGTATGTCCCTCCATTTGTGGAACAACATGAAGACGCACACCACAAATAGGAGGAGGAGCTCGGCCAAACACCCAAAAAGGGTGTACGCGCCAAATATATATATATATATACATATACATATACGAGATCTACCAGAAAGATGGGAAAAAGTAGTAGCCGGCGATGTGCAATACTTTCAATGATTCACTTGTAACCAGTTTTTCAGAATAAAGTGGTATTTTCATGAAAAAAAAACAACGAGAACTTAATGGCGCACCTAATAAATAAAAGAAGAAAAGCCTTTTAGGTTTTGGAGCTCTCTCTGTCCAGTTCACAAGTGATTGACGTACGACGCCATTTCCAAAAATTATTCAATAAATTTTCCAATAGGGTGATTAAATTTGCGCCACGTACGTATGTAGGGCTACCGAGAAAGTCGTCATAAACGCTTAAAGACAATATTATTTAGATGATTTCCGATTAAATTGGTAACACGGCATGAGATCTAAAACTTAACCGCTTTCGAGATATTCCATTTTGAGGATTAATTAAAAAACATTTTTTGTTTGCTTCTATGTGAACTTTTTTTGACGGTTAGTTCAGGAGTCCAATTTTTGTATGTAATAAACCACAGAATATAACCTTAAATAGTTTCTAGACACAAAAAAAAAAAAAAACACCACGAGTATTACACACATTTTCTATAAGAATTTAATTGCCGAAACGTTAAAAAGAACTTTCTCAAACCACTTTTCGTGAGCTTCCAAGGAAAAGTTAGCATTAAGTGGCCAACAAAATGAGTTGACAAAGTACATGCTTTTGCATGTCTGTCTGCGTTTTAACTACAGTCACGCGGACATGTCAACGCGCGAGCCACTTGTCAATTGTCACTACAATTAAATTGATGATCGAAACATGAAATCACCCATTCAGCCTTGGAAAATTGATGTGAAAGGCAAGCTTAAATATACGAATACATTTGTTAAGACAAGTACACCATCCCCAAAGTTGACAACGTTTGGCACAACTGAAAAAATATTGTCACCCACTGAGCTAGAACAGCGTGGAAGGGACCGGATACGCACATGCCGCGAAAATGCGTTTGTAGATAAAGTCAAGTTCCTGCCTTGAATGACTGACTAACGGAGTGTCTAAGTAACCACGAAATGGGGCAAACAACTGGCTGACTGACTTACGGCCTGGCTGATGAAGAGCTAAATAAAGCCGGATTGTGGGCTGAATGACTGCGCCGCTTGTATTGTACGAGTGCACTGAAATGAGCCTGAAATGGTAATGTGGTTGCGCAACTGCTTAACCCAAAATACACGCACTTAAAGAAATGATGTCGTAAAAATTATTTTGTGACAAATCGTCAACATACGTGACCGTCATGTTGAAGAGTATTTAAATGTACTATGAGCGTCAAAAGTGAGTCAACAGTTATGCGTTTTTTGCAAAATTATTATAATAGAAAAAAATCATATATACCGATTATTTATAACTATACAAATAGGAAGTTGAATAATTACCAAAACTATGTCCAACAAAGAAAGTGTGTAAAATGATTTTTAAGTTAGAAAAATATTAAGTGTTTAAATTTACTCACGTCGGCTTTCGATAGTCGGCTTTGGATAGACGGCTGCACTGGTCGATGCAGATTTTTCTGTAGAATTTGCTAAAATTTTATATAAAATCCTAATTAAAAGAACTAGGCTATCCTAGGTTTCGCTCCACATTTCTTCTTTGCTTCAAGTCATATCTTTCGGATTGAAGATGTGTGTCTGTCATTGATAGCTTGCAGTTGCATTCTTTTATCGCGTCATCTGGTCCCAAGGTAGTATGTATTTTGGATCCCTTGGTACTTGTTTTGTTCATTAATGGCATAAAAAGGTATTATTGACTCGTAATTTGTTTACTATATGCTGATGATTTCAAAATATGTTCGATAATAAAATTCTCCCTCGTTTCGAAAAAGCTTCAAACTGAGCTTGAAAAATCCCCTGTTAGTGTACTAATAATTAATCATTCGCATAATTACATTCGCAGCTCTTTTGCCAGTAGTTGCCAGCAATGTCACTGTGGGCGAATACTCAGATGAACCAAATATTAAAGAATTCAGATTCCATCGCAAGAGAAGCTAGGCATTCGGCGACCTGTTTCGAGCACACCATCATTAAGCGTAGGCCCTAATTTTCGCTTGGCTACAAGAGTAGATATTTACTTCCATGGTAATTATATCACACCTCTGCTCGGAACACAGATTCGGTAGCTTTAACTTGAGTATGATGGACAGCTCCTCGCAGAGTTCTCTTGCGCCACAACTCGAGCCATCCGTGAACAGGTTGACGGACGCAAATGTTGCATTCAGCCCAGCTTTCTGTTAATGGAATAGTTTTTTAAACCCAATTCTTTATTGCGATCTGCTTTTTAAATGCATATTTTTACTCAAAGCCATTTAATTCATTTAGAAGAAAAACATTTGTGGAATTCACCCAGTGGTGCAACCATTTACTAATTTTATGACAAATAAAGGGTTTTCCAGTATCAGGTGTTATTTTGCATATCTCACTATTTCGGTAGATGTCTCTTTTGAAGCTGTTATTTTTTAATAATTGACGAGTAGAAACTACGCTTCCACAACACATTGAACTTATTAAAATTCTCTATAAAAATGGTGAAAATTGGGCAGAGACGGTTCGTAAAGCCCGAACATTTTTGGATCATCGTGAAGCAGCTTGTCGGATCGCAATACAGAAATTGTTGAAAAAATTCGAGCTGTTGGGATAAGTTAGTGATGTGAAGAATAAAACCCGTGCACTTCGCTCAAGAACAGCCAAAATTATTGCTGTTGTAGCCGAAAGTGTTGAAGAAAACCCAGGTTTGTCCATTCCTCGTCGTTCTTTCGAATTAGGCATTCCAGAAACATCATTACATCGTGTTTTGCCTAAAGATTTGGGTCTTAAGGCTTATAAAGTCCAGTTAACACAAGAACACAAGCTGGCTGATCATCAAGAACGTCGTGTCTTTGGAGATTGGGTCGTTGAAATGCATGAAAATGATCCGAAATTCCATCGAAAAATGGTATTGTGTAATGAGGCTATCTCAGTGGATTCGTCAACAAGCAAAATTGTCGGATTTGGTGCTCAAAAAGTCCAATAGTTATTGTTGAAAAGCCTCACTATCCTCAACGTGTGACTGTTTGGTGCGGTTTATGGTCCGGCGAAGTCATGGGATCTTACTTTTTCGAAAATGAAGCAGGAGCAACAGTTACGGTGAATAGCACGATTATGATGTGATGTGAAAGAGTTTTTATGGCCGGAATTGGATGGTATTGATCTGAATAACGTTTATTTTCAACAAGACGGCGCTACGTGCCACACAAGCAACGAAACCATTGATCTTTTACGGGAATAGCTTCTCTTATTGGAAAACCCTTAGGTAACCAATTTAGGTTGCTAAGTTTTATTCCTTGGGCCATCCATTTGGCGAAAATATGGGTTTTCCATGTAAATTTTCTATCAAGATGACGCAGATATTTTATGACGTTAGTTTGAGGGATGATTATATTATTGAGCTTAACGGGTGAGCAAGTTTTTCGATTTAGTGTAAAAGTGGCTTGGGAATATTTTGTCTTGTTTGGCTTAATGAGCCACTCTCTCAACCAATGAGTTATTTTATCAAGTCCTTTCTGTGATTTTTGCAAGGCCACATGGAGGTGGGGGTTAATTGTGAGTACAACAGTGTCATCCGCGAACGTTTCAACTATTGTTGCTTCGGAAGCTGGTAGATCGTATGTGTATAGCAAGTTTAGGGTGGCGAGTGTAATACTCCCTTGGGGTGCACCAGCTGAGCTTCACTTAGTTCAGACTGTTCTTCGCCTTGTTTGACAAAGCAATATCGATTTTCGACTAAATAAATATGTAGTAGAGTGGTAGTGTGTCTTTGGTAGAGTGTTTTTCATTTTATGGAGTAAGCCACCATGACAAACGAGGTCAAAGGCTTGAGATATCTCGAGAAAAGCCGCTGTGCAATATTGTTTTTGTTCAAATGCTTTGTGTATGCTGTTTATGAGTATGTGTACTTGTTCGCTGGTACTGTGTCTTTTCCTGAAACCAAACTGGCGATTTGGGATTATATCTCGTTCTTCAATTATAGGCATCATTCTTTTGAGGAAGAGGGAATATGGAATATGAGTGGATAATGTCCCGATCGAAAAATTTAAGTGAGGATGGGCCTTGATCAGTAGCCAGAGAAATGGATTCAAAGTTTTAGAAGAAATTTGAATGCCCGAAAGTGAGGTCAAGTATTTAACCCGGCTGACAGGCGTCTGATTTCAGCACATGGAAAGAATCTTCGCCGCTTACTGACGGATTATTGTAATTGTTTTTGAATTTTTGGTTTAGTTGTCATTAAATATGCTGTATATCCGGTTTAGAAGACTACAACAATGTGGGTCTTTTAAGAGATTTGGCATACACTTGATTTAGCCTTAATGCAACAGCCCTTGGAATGATTCAGAGAAAGATTCTGTGGAACGATTAAGGACTTTTGTACACTGTAAATGGCAATGAAACCCGAAAAGTCACTAATATAATCAGCCAGAGTATGTAAACCTTTGTAAATAAATGTCTTCCACAAATTTGCCGATTTTTCTGGATTTGCTGGAATTTCGGCCGATTTATGCAAAAGAGTGGTCGAAAATTGGGTTCAACGATTGGACTTCGTAAAACGTGCACGCGGTGGTCATGCAAAAGAAATCGGCTTTCATACTTAAATGTATATGTTCAAACTCGATAATAAAAAAAAAAAAATAGTTAAAAAAGTCAAACCCTTTGTGCTTTATTCAAAAAAGTTCAAAAGTTGAAGCGCTCTTACTGAAAAACCCTATATTAGAGGAATTGCACAAAGGCGTGATAGATGGAATGCGTTAGTCTCCGTCTTATATTCCGACTAGGAACCACACTAAACTGTAAGGTTACTTAATTTTCTTTTTTATATTGTCAGAAAAAAAATGGAACAATGAGCTGTATGCAGACATAATGCAGCTGAATAAGACTGAGCTTTTCCGCTGGTTAGGTCATGTGATACGAATGGACACCAACGGTTCGGCTCTGAAACCCGATACTTTGCCCGAAGTTGCTAGCAGAAGGAAGCACCAAGTGGAGAAGGACTTGGCTTTACTTGTCTATCTAATTGATTAACACGTGAAAGAAACGACTGAGAAAAGCAACTAAAAAATGTACATATTTCATTTTAAAAGGCTTATGAAATGTTTTTTCCAAATTTTCGATTTTGTCAGTAAAAGTCGATTTTATGAGTCAAAGTTGATTCTAACTCTACTATGACTTTACGAGTACAAGTAAGTGTTGACTCCCTTTTGACGTGCATAGTAGGAGTGCATGTTGAAATTGTTATTATCGGAATGGCGACAGTACACTATAGATATACGCATAGCTACACACACACATTTACACTTATTTATGTGCAATATGTATGTCTGTTGAAACCGTAACACAATTGACTTGAATGACAACTATTGTGAAAGGCTGTACTTGCCCGCCGCCCTCAGCACTCAGCACTCAGCACTCGCCACTCTGCGAATAAACTACTTGCTATGCTTCTTATCTATATATAAATATTTGAATGCGTCTAACTGCGTGAATGTGTGTGAGGGAGTGATAGTTGTGCGTGTTGGTAAATGTTTGTTTGTTTGTATTGCATGTAGATGACAGCTCTTAGTATCGCTGTAGGAAAACCCTAACCTAGTCGAATATATTTACAATTCAGAATTCGTACCACTTCGCAAATTGTTAACTGTTTTTACAAAATTTTTTTGATACTAGGGGCATTTGGTCTACAAGCTTAACAGCGTTAAAGCAGAAACGTGCAGATTGAAGTCAAAATCAAGTGTACACCACATATTGATATGGTTTGACTATTTGTTTGTTTATTTTGTAATTTGAAATATTTTTTTCACGAAAATATAGTTCATGCTGCAAAAAGTACCATATAAAGCAATGTTTTGAACTGTGTATAAAATTTGTAAAAATTCGCCAAATTTTCATAAATATTTCAAACTACTTACTCAAAATTTTTAGAAAAATTTCGAGTATGCAGTTTTAAAGATCATTGAATTTTGGTGTGGTGGTTAAAGTGCAAATTTTCAGTAGATCAAAAATTGCGTTGATTCTTCACAATATTTTCTACTGCCGGTGTGGCGAGTTTTCTCCCATATGAAAAAATATGGAGCAGTCAATAAATGGAGAAAATGGACAAGACACCGTCCGAAAAAAAATCTCAAAAATCAGTGTGATTTTTGAGCCAATTGAGATTTACACTTTACCAAAGTTCAATGATCTTTAAAATTATATACCCAAGAGTTTTCGAGATGCCGTGTAATGACTAGAATCTGATGATGACTAGAATTTCTGACGCAGTGGTTAATAGATTTAAGACGGCCTGGCAGATACCTAATGGTGTAATTGAATATACAAAGAAAGGAAGGTAAATCATTGTTTCACATTTGAATTTTTAATGAAATGTTAATTATAGGAATAAATTAATTCCATAAAATTAAAAAAAATAATAAATTGAAATACAATAACTTAAAAAAAACAGAGGTTGAAAATTATTTGGCCTCCCAAGTATCGAACTTAGGACCAGCAATAAAACGCCTATGCCGAACACTACCAACTAAAGGCTGGTTAAATTTTAAGGGCCGATGTTAAATGTGAAGCACGCCTAAAAGTCAAGCTTTTTTCTGCATTGCATCTGACATTTTTCAATTTCAGACTAACTCAATTTCAATTATGGAAAAGTACATAATCAAGTAACGCGGTAAAATTATTCAGGCTTATTATGAAAACGGGCGTTCAAATCAATCGCGCACTTCATGATTCAGTGATGAGTCACATTTTGACCTCAGTTGATTCGTCAATAAGCAGAATTGCCGCATTAGGGCGAATGATAATCCAAGAGTGATTGATGAAAAACCAATGCAGCCACAAATAATGACTGTTTGGTGTGGTTTATGAGCCGGCGGTATCATTGGGCCGTATTTTTTCCAAAATGAGGCCGGTCAGGCAGTTACTGTGAATAGTGTTCGCTAACGTGAGATGATAACGAACCTTTTATGGGCCGAATTGGAAGATATGAATGTGGACGATATGTGGTTTCAACAGGACGGTGCCACTTGTCACACAGCTAACGAAACAATGGCTCTTTTGCGCGAAAGATTTGATGGCCGAATAATCTCACGTCGCGGCGATGTCAATTGGCCGCCAAGATCATGTGATTTGACACCGTTGGACTTCTTTCTTTGGAGTTATTTCAAATAAAAGGTGTACATCGATAAGCCAGCAATAATTCAAGAGTTAAAGGATGAGATAATTCGGCACAGAACCTCAATTATGCCTCAGCGTCATCGAAAATTTGGACCATCGGATGGAGGTGTGCCGCCGAGGCTGCCGCGGCTATTTGGCCAATATTTTGTTCCATTCGTAATTGAGCCGTACCAATATTATCATAGTAAAGAAAAATGCCAATAATTTTCTAAAAAAATTGTATTTGATTCAAAATTAACACCGGCTCTTGAAACTTAACCACCTTTTACTACGGTAGCAACCACGGCGTGAGCTAGAAAATAGTTTTATTGCATTTTACACTGATTCAAATATAGCGAAACAAGGATGCAGCGTGCGGCATTGACACTTCCTAAGACATCATTCAATAAAATTCTCCAATTCCATACATGAAAAGGGGAGAAATGCATACTTTCTATGTACTACCTATGCTACTAAGTTCACTAGAAACGAACCAGTTTACTACTAGCAGATTTTCCTGCAGGGATATTCTCGTGTGATGTAACTGACCAGGCGCTAACGATGGCGCGGCAATACAATCAACAATGCGCAACAAATTGACTGAGAATTAAGTGTAGACAGTTCCGCAAAGTGAACGTGTTGGAAGTTTAAGGGAAAGTTAGCGCAGAAGAGAAGAGAAGATAGTTTTGTTTAATGCATAGATAGATATATGCAAATGTCATTCATTATGATACACGACTTAAAACGCGAAGTTGGGGGGTTCCATACTTCAAATATAGGCCTAATGCAATTTAAAAGTCACCACAATGGCAGGCGACAATAGTACGCTGAACTATTGTATTGGGAAATTATGTTGGGCTGTGAGGCGTAAGTATGACATTTATAATCGTGTTCAATACTTTGAAAAATTACAATACGAATGAAATATTAAAGAACTAGGGAATATATTTTCCATATTATTCCCAATTTATTATAATATTTTTTTATAAAAGTATAGTTTATTCTCCTACAAAAGCCATTACAATTAAATGTTATAAAAATTCGTAAAAATTTTCATCAAAATTTCGAAACCTTTAATTAAAATTTTGGCAGGAATGTTCTTTAAAAGCTTGAAAATTTCAATTTCACAAAAATATTATTGGAACGAATTTTTTTACATTTTTTCATGGCATATATGTTTTGAATATCATAAAAAAATAATTGATCTGGAATTTTGTACCTTCTAATAGCGATGTGTTTTAAAAGACTTACAGTCTAAAAGCCTAAAACCTCACAGATACAGCCCCATTTTTGAAATAAATAAATAGATACATAAAAAAATGTATCCAGCGTATGTCCGTAGCGACTACGAGTTACATAATCTATTCGAGCAGTCACATTTTTAACTACTTTTTCCAATAAATCTGAATAAAAAGTCAAATTGAGCCCAATCAGCAAAAATGCGATGCAAACGATGATCATTTGGCCTCAATTGCCCGAGCTGTAGTTTGTAGGCATGTAAGCCAAGATTGTAAGTAAAATTGTCCACGCCTGACGGATAAATGCTAGCAAGCTGAGAACGACGATGAATCGACATTTTGGCGTCATCTCAACACTGCGCTCTATGAATCTCGCGAACGGTTGTTTTTTTTTGAAGTGAAAACTTCTTTAGAATCGTTGGGAGTGATTTGAGAAAAAGTGAAACGAAAAAAGCGACACTCTTGGTTACGAATATTACATATACACGTAGCGACGAACTAAATAACTTTTAGGCCAGCGCCGACAGCATGGCGCGATAGCCGAGCGGCTAGCAATGTGAGCTTCCGATCCAAAATTCTTGGTTCGAATCACAAGAAAAAAATTTTTTTATACAGTTATTTTATTTTATTTTATGATATGTTTATGAGGAGCTTTTTTTCATGGCAGAAATACACTCGGTGTTTTGCCATTGCCTGCTGAGGGGTGAGCGCTATTAGAAAAATAGTTTTCCTTAATTTTGGTGTTTTCACCGAGATTCGAACTGACGTTCTCTCTGTGAATTCTGAATAGTAGTCACGCACCAACCCATTCGGCTACGGCGTTTGTTTAATTTTACTGATGCAAAAATGAGGAAAAATATATAAATAAAGTTTGCTTACTGTTTACACATTTTCCAAAGGTGACGGAGAACCAAAAAAAAAAGTCGATTTTCAAACAAATACGAGTGCATATGTGTAATTGTGTTAGAGTTTCGGTCACGCCCCAGCAAAACCTGCGTGCATATGTGTTTGTAACATTCAAAAAAATGTAATTGTGTTAGAGTTTCGGTCACGCAGGTTTTGCTGGGGACGCTCATAATAGCAACCGCGTGTGTATTTTTATATTCGTAAATATTTTCATTTTTAAATATTTACCGCAATTATGCCGAAAAATAATGCAGAAAAGTGTCGTGAATATCGACAGAAAAAAAAATCAATAAATAGCATCACGGAATTCATTCACGAAAATTTAATAAAGTATACACCAGAAGTATCGCGGATACTTAGAAAAGATTACAATAAAGTTCCAATGATTTTAAGTGGCGATTTTAACGTAAATTTTGCATTGGACACAGCGGTTCCTTTAATTGACGTTCTCAATACAACATTCAATTTAAAAATGTGTAACAATCGCACTGAATCGACAACACGATCAAAAACAACCATTGACGCGGTATTTCAAAGACATGTTGACAACATCGAAACCAAAGCATTTGTATCATATTTTAGCTGTCATAAACCACTCGTATCATTTGTTGAAATTGAAAATATTGAGGATGAATAATAATAAAATGAAGAAAATAAAATATGAACTTTATAGCAAAATTATAATGAACCTATAATTATCTTGCTCCTAATGCTGCTTTCGTCTTATTCTCTCTCAGTTTGTTTTACGGAAGGTTTCACTTCTATCGCGTCTAACCGTTAGACTGGTGTTTTTTTTTTTCAAAGCAAATTTCCACAATTTGGGAGCGTTTAAGGATTCATGATGACTTGGAAAATCTTACTCAACAGGGATGTCAAAACAGTTTGCTATTCTCAGCTGTGAAACTATCGATATCAATAAATATAGTTTCACAGCTGAGGAGGGCCGTGGAGAGAGTATTCGGGCCCCGGGGCAAACTTGAGATGCGGGCCCCTTCAAATTTTTTTTATTTATCAAAATGCATATTATGTTATAGTGAGCCTCGAGTCCGAGCCCCTCTGAAAACTCCGGGCCCGGGGAAAAAGTACCCGATCCCCCCCTCTCGACGGGCCTGCAGCTGAGAATAGCAAACTATATAATATAATAAAATGAATTTTAGAAGTAGTTAAAATTGTTCGTTGATTTTTAATGGTTTGTCGCCCGAAGATATTGCAAGTTTATGTAATACTATAGAATGAATTGTTCAAGTCACCTTAATTTGTTCAAGTTCTGGCTCTTGTTCAAGTGTCTTCAAGTCCTGGCGCATGCTGACAGTGCCGTGAAGAAAGCCGTGACAGGAAAGCTAATGGGCGTAAAAGCCAAAGGCAGACCAAGGAACAGATGAATAAACGCAGTGGAAAACGATCTCCAGGACTTTGGAATACGTAACTACGAAGCTAAAGTGCAAGGTCGATCGATTTCGAGGAGCTTTGCGATGGAAGCTTTGACGCACTTCGCGTTGTAGTGCTGTGAAAGAAGAAGATGATGGAATGAACTAACATTTTTTACAAAGAAACTAATTTGAAGTTGCAAAATAGATAGGTAAATAGTCACACTTTTTTAATATTAGTTGCCTTTATAAAACCTTCTGGGCTTACATTAAAAAACTTCTCAAAACTTCGCAATTTCAATTCAGAATTGGTAGAAATATAATAAATAAATAAAGTTTAAGTTTCAAGTAACTCAAAAGTCGTGCTGATTTTTGGCAAAGTTTTTTGCTGACAAGCTCGCAATGTTTGGTGTTTCCTTCCATGCAAAAAAAATGTCAAGTATGTAGTCAGTATATGGACAAAATGCGCAAGACCACCAGTAAGAAAAAAAATCAAAAATCAACGCAATTTGGGAGCAACTGGAATCTGCACTTTATATATATATAATTGGCGCGCACACCCTTTTTGGGTGTTTGGCAGAGCTCCTCCTCCTATTTGTGGTGTGCGTCTTAATGTTGTTCCACAAATGGAGGGACCTACAGTTTCAAGCCGACTCCGAACGGCAGATATTTTTATGAGGAGCTTTTTCATGGCAGAAATACACTCGGAGGTTTGCCATTGCCTACCGAGGGGCGACCGCTATTAGAAAAATGTTTTTATTAATTTTGCTTTCACCGAGATTCGAACCAACGTTCTCTCTGTGAATTCCGAATGGTAATCACGCACCAACCCATTCGGCTAAGGCGGCCGCGGCGGAATCTGCACTTTATTCAACTAAAATTACATGGGCTATAAAACTGCATACTAGAAATTTCTGTAAAAATTCAGATTAAAAATTCGAAATTAAAAATTTTGTTTGTTTTTAATTTGCCCAAGGTTGGCAACTTGGATTGCCATTGAAACCTTCCTTGAGGTTACCCTCACCGTCAGCCAACTTTTGTCCGCCCTAGAGAGATATCCACTCAAGGGAGTGGTAGCTTCTTTTAGAACTTTTTAATATTCTAAGCGTGTTGAAAAGGAAATCAGAAAGTTTTCGGTGCTTGTATTATAGTTATAAATTCAATGAATTTGAGGTAAATTCCCCAAGAGTTTTTGATAATTCAAATAACGGAGCTAGTGTTGCCCGAGGCAACATAACAAAAATTAATTTAATTCCCCAACATCAGTTCGGATTTAGACGAAAACATTTGACAATCCAACAAGTGCACAGAGTCACTCACACAATTAATAAAGACTTTAACAATAAACAAGTATATTTGGCTGTATATCTCGACTTAGCTAAAGCCTTTGACAAAGTATGGCAACCTGGACTACTGCGTAAGCTTCAATCCTGGTTGTTAAATGACTGCTTCCTAATGCTCAAAAGTTATATCCAAGATAGAAAATTGTATGTTAAGTATAACGACGCATGTTCCCATGAACGCAGGAATTCCCCAAGGTAGAGTGTTAGGACCCACTCTTTATCTTATCTTTACCGCAGATTTACCGAAACCGTCCTCAGGAAATAACATGATTGCGACGTTTGCAGATGACACTGTCCTAATGGCGTCTCATAGAGAGCCGAACATAGCACAAATAATTTTACAAAACGACCTAAACAAAACTCTGGGTTGGTTCAAAAAATGGAATATAGAAATTAATGGCGATAATATAGGGTGGGCCATGTAAAATTTGCTTTTCGAATCGGCTATAAAAAAAAATCTAATCAATATTTTTTCAAAATTTTTTTTTTATTTTGAAGATTGAACATTGTCATTTATGAATGAAAAATAATATCATTCAAATGGCTGCCACGACTGGCTTTACAGTAGGCCATTCGATCAACCCAATTTTTAAGCACATTTTCGATTGTTTGGGCTCCAATTTCATGAATGGCAACTTCAATTTCGTGTTTTAAAGCATAAATCGTCTCTGGATGGTTCGCATAGCATTTGTCCTTAACGGCTCCTCACAAAAAAATAGTCCAATGGGCTTAAATCACAGCTCATATCGGAATTCAAAATCGGTAGCCAAAAGTTCGAGTGTAACTTTGGCAGTGTGACAAGTTGCACCGCCCTGTTGAAACCAAATGTCGCCCATGTCATCCTCTTCAATTTTTGGAAACAAAAACTCGTTGAGCATGTCACGGTAATGCTCGCCATTTACTGTAACCGCGGCTTCTCTCTCATTTTCGAAAAAAAATGGTCCGATGATGCCGCCGCACCAAACAGTGACTCATTGTGGATGCATTTGCTTCTCTACAGTAACGTGTGGATTTTCTGAGCCTCAAATCGACAATTTTGCTTATTGACGTAGCCACCGATGTGAAAATCAGAAAAGAAGGAGAAGACTCACCACTTTGGAAATAGGTTTTCAATATTTCCCCATTTTCTTCAAGCGTATAGGGTCCCATTTCGTAAATGTCAAACCTCTAAGTAAATTATGAACACATTTGACATGTCATTTGTGTTCTCATTCTCAAAAAAATAGGTGGTTCAAAAAGCAAATGCTATATGGCCCACCCTGTACAATAATATAGTAAGCTTTTTCTGTACTAATTTACCTTCGCGTTATACCTCATTTTTTAAAGCTGTACGTGAAATTTTGTTTAGCAATGTTCTGAAGTAAAGACCTGTCTTATCTACATTTCCCAGTGACAGTTACTGGCCATTACCTGGATAGACAAATTGTTTTCCTTTTCTCATATCACTAAGAATTGGTCTCCTCCCATTGCATTAAGTATATCCGCTGTAACTGAACACAAATCACTGCGCGAATCAAGCTTGCACACATTTAGCTTGAGGAAACATCATTCTTTATTCAGAAAATCTCCTTTTTCTATTTTTTTAACAATATTTTGTTCGCCTATATGGAATTTACGTCCGCTTGAAGTCTCGCAAAAGAAGTTTTTGTTTGATTTATTATGAAAAGTAATCTTAATGTCTTTTGGAAAGAGGTGCGCATCTGCTCAGTAGAAGCTTTTGTGTCAATTTTATGAAAAAAAGAGGTTGTCTGTAAAGTCGGTTTACTGACGATAGTTTAACGTGATAACGTCATAAGCAAATACTAATTGAATGGTTGCATTTTTCAAAAGAAAATTTTAATTTTATTTGTTTGATAGATATTTTGTATGGATATAGGGAATGAGTTAACATTAACATAACATAACATCACATAACATAACATAACATAACATAACATAACATAACATAACATAACATAACATAACATAACATAACATAACATAACATAACATAACATAACATAACATAACATAACATAACATAACATAACATAACATAACATAACAGAACATAACATAACATAACATAACATAACATAACATAACATAACATAACATAACATAACATAACATAACATAACATAACATAACATAACATAACATAACATAACATAACATAACATAACATAACATAACATAACATAACATAACATAACATAACATAACATAACATAACATAACATAACATAACATAACATAACATAACATAACATAACATAACATAACATAACATAACATAACATAACATAACATAACATAACATAACATAACATAACATAACATAACATAACATAACATAACATAACATAACATAACATAACATAACATAACATAACATAACATAACATAACATAACATAACATAACATAACATAACATAACATAACATAACATAACATAACATAACATAACATAACATAACATAACATAACACAACATAACATAACATAACATAACATAACATAGCATAGCATAACATAGCATAGCATAACATAACATAACATAACATAACATAACATAACATAACATAACATAACATAACATAACATAACATAACATAACATAATCACGTCAAAAAATAATAATAACATTAAAACAACAGGTATTATTAACAAACTTGGTTTTATTTTAAATTCTTCAAGTAAACCAAATTAATAATAATCAATAAGAAGGCATATGCAAATACAAATACGTGAATTTATATATGTACATATGCGCATATACATACACATATACGCTCACTTAAGTAGGAGAGAGCAAGATGTCGAACGTTGCCGTTCGTTTGCTTTGTTTGCTTTGTCGTTCGTTCCGCGCTCTCGTTTGCAGTTCATTCAAGGTAACGGCAATGAGCAAGGTAACGACATATGAGCAAGGTAACGGCAATGATCAAGGTAACACTAATGAGCAAGGTACCGACACATTTTTTCGTGAGTGCAGCCTGTTAAATCGAATTATAAGACGTTATCACGTCAATAACTGAATAAATGTCGGCGTTCGGCCAAGAGAGGGTGCGCTTAAAAGTAATTTGTGCCGAAATTTATATTTAAAACTTCGTATAGATGCCCATCAAATAGAGATGACCATTAGGGGTATATGTTTTCTGTACCAGAATCAACTATATTATCATGGGAAAATTACTAAAAGTAAATAAAAAGCCAATAGGTTGGTAAAATTTGTCATTAATACCTTTTGCTATAGTTAATTAACGGAGTCAGTAAATCAAATTTTATTTAAAAATATTTATTTTTTACTAAACCTTAAGCAGCATTCCTCGTACTCATATAAATCGGCACAAGGTCACAAACATATTCATATATAGTTAGTAGGGCCGACTATGTTAGTTTTTTTAAATCTTAAATCGAAGTAAGAATTCCGAATACCCACAACCCGGTGGCTACTTTAGATTTTTCGAAAACTAAGGGCTGTTTTAAGAAAAAACAGGACAAACTTATATTTCTACATTCGTTGTTGCTGTTATTGTGCAATTCATTTGTAAAAGATTTGAATTAGATCAAAAGATTATTATATATTTCTTGATATTTATTTATATTTGTTGAAAATAATTAGACCTTTAATTTGTATTTACTAGAAAAAAAATTTCGCCGACTGCAAATTCAAAGATGTTCTTGTTGTAATTTAAAATTGGTTCAGTAAATATATTTAATTTTTTAATCGACCATAAAATTTTAATTATTGTAAAATTAGTATTAGAATTAAAGCAATTAGAAAATCATTGCATACCTCCCAACTCATGCTGGGCTCTCACATTTTACAGGGTGTTTAAAAACACGCACGTGCGGTGGATACCTATTTTATTAATATTAATATTGAATACAAAAAACATTTTTACATATGTATTTCTCGAAAACCAACGTAGCATTTTGAAAAAAAATTCTAAAGTTTTCGTTTCACATAAAACTTTTTGTTGCTACTTTTTATACCGTAAAATGAAATAAATTCATTGTTTGTAAATTTTTCTTTATAAATATTTTTTTAGGTATCCATTTTTCATTAGCAAAGCTCACAATTACGTGAAAATAACCAGGTTCGCGGTGACTACAAATTATTATAGGAACAAAACAAACAAATGCAAGAGAAAGTGATACCTGGACAATTTGTTCTTAATAGTGAATTGGCCTATTGTTTCTTGTTTTTAATTAATGTTTCTTGTTTTTATTTCATTCGAAAATTTGACGTTATAATAACACAGAGGTGCATTTAAATGGAAATGTTTTAATTAATGAGCCTTTCAATTTCAAATAAAATTCGCTAATATAATATAATACAATTTTTTTTATTAAATAATTTAATTTCCATGCTACTGTCGGTATTTCGTCTTTTTTTCGTTTGTTTTCTTGGGCATAGACAATAATTGAAAATTCATTTACTTCCAAAAAAGATATCTCAACTTTTTTTAATTTTTATTTTCTTTTAAAAGTAAAATCAGAAAAAAATGGTATTGCAAAATTACTCGGCATACGTTAAATATATCTCCACATATGTATGTAGTTTTTTTTCATTCTCTTGACACGACTCTGCCATTTGACATCGGAATATGAGGGGGAATATAAAACACTTCTTTAGTACAACACTTCCTGCAAAGTGCAATAGCGCCCTCTAAAGTTTTTACTATCCCTTGAAGTTAAGTTTTGTTAGTGCCTTTTCCGCTCAGTTGCTACGGACTGTGAATGTCGCCCTGTGCCAATAGTTAAATAAGGAGCCCTCAACTGTGCCGGGCAGGCTTTTAGAATATCTGTTAATGTCACGTGAGGTAAATTTTATTTGTTTCTGTTTTTGTAAAGAGTTTCAGTAAGCGTAAAATGAAACTCATTTATGTCCTACGCATTTACCGCGGTCCCGCAAGGCAGAGAAAATGTTTGTAGTGCATATGAAGGCAATACATATAGGGAGCCTTTAAAGACAACTGGGGTGCGTTACTAAAAATATATATCTAATACTCGTATGCCAAATATAAAGAAAAATATTTTGTAGCACAAACCTAAAAATAAAGCACGTGTAGGCAGAGCCGGACTATCTGAAAAAAAGAAAAAAAAACTGTTTCATAAAGTGCAAATGTATTTTGAAGTATTAGTAATCAGAGATCGGAATGGTGCTTTACTGACCTCCAATGAGATCTGCCTGATACTTTACTGACCTCCAATGATGACCAGATCAGTAAATGGAAAGAACACTTTGAAGCAATTAGCAATATCGCTCTTAGCAGTGAATCTACCTTCAAAGTGGGCAGCACAATAACCAGCAACAAAATAACAACATCTTGGCCCAGTCTAGCGGAGATCAAAGAAGCAATCAAGGATGAAGCTCAACAAAGCCGCGGGCAAATATAGCATACAGCCACAAGTACTGATCGTCTACGCGCATTTTTCAGCCGAAATTTTGCAACCCCGCATCACCGAAGTCTGGACAAAAGGCATCATAGCGAAGCTGTCCAAGAAGGGCGATGAGCAAGAATGCGGCAACTGGCGAGGAATAACCTCAACGTCCCCTACAAACAAGGCGGACTGTAATGTATTGAACACCCTTTTCGAGAACTCCGAACTGGCAGTACTCTACAAAGGAAACATCAGGGATCCATTCACCACCAACGCAGGCGTAAAGTAAGGTTGTCCCCTGCCGCCCACCTTCTTTTCGCTATCGTTATAGACAACGTTATGAATGAATTGACTCTGCACAAAAGAGGCACCGTATGGAGTCTCACCAGACATCTTGAGGACTTGGACTTCGCCGATCACATCTGCCTCCTCTCTCACAAACTCAGTGGCATGCAAGCGAAGGCGGTCAATGATGCACTGGGGACATCAACGAATAAGGAGCCCATCCTATGGCAAACCAAATGCAGAAAGTGGCGATGGATAGGTCACACGGTTAGAAAACCACCAGATAGCATCATGAGAATGGCATTGAAACGAAACCTCCAAGGGAGCAGAGGCCGCAGTCGGCCCTATGCCCACGAGCGGAGTGAACAATGATATAAGAAAATGAAGAAAAAAACCCTGAAAACTGCATTGCTTAGTGCCCCCTATATGGTTGATCCGGTCCTGCCTAAAGGTGAAATGAGTGCAACGATGAAATGTATGAAGTTTCGTAAGGAAAATTTTTACTCACTTTCAATTTGCATCATTTCATGGTAGGTTTTACCTCCAGACATTAAAATCAAAGTTGCCGCTGTGGCTCGTACATTTGCGCATGGCATGCAGTCAATACATAGGTTTCTGGTTAGATCTTTACTTCGAACGTAAAACGGTCATCAACTGCATTCGAGTTGGTCTCAAACGCGATTTGACTGTATCTCACGTATAGATTTCTATTCCAATGGAGGATACATCAAAATATAATGAATTTAGTTGTTTTTATTTATCCCTAGGTAGAGGGTAATCCATTTAGTGTTTTTGTTTGTTTTTGTTTCATATGTCATTTTGAGACTGAGAGCTCTTTCATGCTGGAAATCTTGAAAGTCAGTACGACGTCTTCGTGTAGGAAAATATTCCAAACTTATTTACAAGTTCAGTGGTGTGCAGTCCAAACTGTCCGTTTGTGGGAAAGATAATAAGCTATGTTAATAAGCAAAACTGCTATATCTGGAGAACGAAAAACCCTTAGATAGTAGGAGCAGAAATAAAGAGGCGAAGTCTAAAATAAATAAGTCCAAATAAAAATATTTTGATGCCTTCTTTTAATGAGTTAGTGCGTTGAAAGTTTCATCCCTAATTGTCTTTAGGTGAAAGTTTGGGGGCATTCGGTTCAGCGAAAGCGAAGTTCTTGCGTCTAAAGCGTCAGTATGTTTGTGTCATCGGTACAAAAAAGAGTTTCGAACCAAGAGCTAATATCAAATTTGGTTTTAAAACGTAACGTAAACTGTTTACATTTCCATTGATGAAACAAGTTTATGGCGATGATTGTCTATCTTGTGCCAGAGTTCATGAGTGGTTAATACGTTTTAGAGATGCCCGCCCAAAATCACCTAAGACTACATCGAAAGTTTTTGTAAATTTATCAAAAATGAACCGAAATCATCGCGGAAATTGAGAAGTCAAAACTGAAGTCGATGCTCATTTGTTTTTACGATTCCAAGGGAATTGTCTAAAAAGAGTTCGCAACAAAGGGCCAAACCGTCAATGCAATTTTTTGTTTTAGTGTTTTGGAGCGTTTGATGCATTGCATTCGTCGAATTCGCCCTGAATGCCGCGTAGGAGGAAGCTGGCGCTTATTGCATGATAATGCACCATCTCATCGATCCACTCTTGTGACTGATTTTGACGTGATAACGTCTTATAATTCGATTTAACAGGCTGCACGCACGAAAAAATGTGTCGTTACCTTGCTCATTAGTGTTACCTTGCTCATTAGTGTTACCTTACTCATTAGTGTTACCTTACTCATATGTAGTTACCTTACTCATTAGTGTTACCTTGCTCATTAGTGTTACCTTGCCCATATGTAGTTACCTTGCTCATTGCCGTTACCTTGCTCATTTGTCGTTACCTTGCTTATTGCATTGAATGAACTGCAAGCGAAAGCACGAAACGAACGACAAAGCAAACGAACGGCAACGTTCGACATCTTGCTCTCTCCTACTTAAGTGAGCATATATATGTATGTATATGCGCATACGTACATATATAAATTCACGTATTTGTATTTGCATATGCCTTCTTATTGATTATTATTAATTTGATTCACTTGAAGAATTTAAAATAAAACCAAGTTTGTTAATAATACCTGTTGTTTTAATGTTATTATTATTAATTTTTTTATTATATATGAAGGAAAAAATGTATGGTAATATTTACCATATACCTTATAAGATATGTTGTCTATACTAATATTATAAAGAGGAAAACTTTGTTTATTTGTAATGAAGAGGCTCAAACACTACTGGACCGATTTTAAAAATTCTTACACCATTCGAAAGCTACATCCTCCACAAGTAACATGGATTATATCTTATTTTGGAAATAGGGCTCGAGATATAGGTCAAAACGTGGACCCGGGTAACCTTCGGATGTGTATGTACAATATGGGTATCAAATGGAAGCTGTTGCTGAATGCTTTAGTCCAGATTATTTTTAATGCCGCTCCGTGGCTGGGGTCTCGAGATATAGGTCAAAACGTGTACCCGGGTAACCTTTGGTTGTGTATGTACAATATGGCTATCAAATGAAAGCTGTTGATAAGTGCTTTAATACGGGGTAATTTGTTATGTTATGTTATGTTATGTTATGTTATGTTATGTTATGTTATGTTATGTTATGTTATGTTATGTTATGTTATGTTATGTTATGTTATGTTATGTTATGTTATGTTATGTTATGTTATGTTATGTTATGTTATGTTATGTTAACTCATTCTCTATATCCATACAAAATATCTATCAAACAAATAAAATTAAAATTTTCTTTTGAAAAATGCAACCATTCAATCAGTATTTTCTTATGACGTTATCACGTTAAACTATCGTCAGTAAACCGACTTTACAGACAACCTCTTTTTTTTACTAGAAATCGCATTTTAATCATCAATCACTCACCGTATTCGCCTGATATGGCTCGCTGTGACTTCTACGTATTCGGAAAATTGCATTTGACCATGAAAGGAAAACGTTTTGCGTCCGTAGAGGCCATCCAAAAGGCTAGTACCGAAATCCAGAAAGACAATCCAGATTCCGGTCAATGACCTGAAACACTCTTTCGAAAAGCTTTTAGATCGTGCAAAACAGTGTATCGAAGCCAGATGGTACTATAGCCGGTCTTTGACCCCATGTCTTGCGAAAGGTTCTCTTACACTGCCAGAAGACTTTTAGTGTTCGAGAGACCTTCTGCTCGACGTGCTTCTACCAGATCAAAGAAGTACACTCTAGTTTGTGCAAACGTTTTGCAGTTCGATAAAAAAAACACAATTTAATGGTTTATAATCCACAAACGAAATTGTAATCCCAAAAAATGAGGCTTACACTTTCTTGGCCGATTTCTAAACACGAACTCCCTTTGGAGCCGAGGAACCAGGTTTGCATTACTTTTAAGTCTCTTATTTAATATTCAGGATCACGATGATGGGCCCAAGTCTCATCCGTAGTGATGAATTGACATACCAAATTCACCTTTTCTTTCGAAAATGCTTTAAATTTTGCTGAGAAAGTCGCATTCGAATGTGTTTTTGTGCCATTGTTAGCGAATGTGGCGCCCATTGGGCACACAGCTTTCTTAAATCTAATATCTCAATCAACTTCTTCTTTAAGCAACAACTGTTGCTTAAACTTTCCGTTGAGATGCCTACAGATTCTACGAAATCTGTTTCAGCCACACCACGATTTTCCAACTCGATATCCTGTAGTATTTCTATGATTTTGAGTATTGCTGCTGTTGCTGCTTTTAAACGTCCCTGACGTGGATCTTTTCCAAAGCTTGTGCAACCGCCTTTAAATTCAGCAACCCATATTGCTGCTTCATTAATTTATGACCAAAAGCCGCTATACACTTGCAACATTCGTGCATAAATTTCCTTTGCTTTTAAACAATCCAAGAATAAGAATTCAATCACAGCACAATACTTAATGCTTTCTATTGTAGGAAGAATGAATTGGCAGACTGAAATGAAACTTCACATACAGTCATATGAAGAGGGCCCCAACATAACAAAAAAAAAAACCAACCTAGGTTAGTAGCAACGCCCTCTCTTATCGAAGCTCGAAATTGATTGAAGAACCAACTGCATATATAGAGATGTCATAATAGCTAAATAAGATTTTAATTAATTAATATTTTTTGCCTGTCACATTTAACAATTTTGCTTACGTGGCACATAAAATATGTACTTCTCATCGTTCACAAATAATAAATGAAAATTTATTTAAGCAAACCTCTTGCTCAGTCTACTCGAAATTAGATTAGCATACTCTGAGTACTGAGTACAACAAAAACAAAAAACGCAGCTACTGTTATTGGGGTTGACATTGAAGGTCCTTTAGCTGGACAGCGGCGTACCATATAGCCCGGCGTTATGCAGCACGTGTTTCATTACAGCACTAACCAGCTAAATACACACGTCTAGTCATAAACGCACGCACACATACACACACACACACACACGCTGTAAATGGAAACATATTTTTGTTTCGCATAATAGCGCTACTTTAGTGAGTTTCTTATTTTTTAATTTTATTCCATTTCAGCGCATTTTCAGCTAGATTCCCCTCATAAACATACATTTGTACCTACCAACCCATACACAGGTAAGTGCTTTTCCGGTTTATATCGTGGACATTCGTCGTTCTTCAATGACCCATTCACTCTACAGCCGACTTTACTATACGGTAGTAAGCCAATATGTTGAGCAGTAAAAGTGGTACATCCATACATACGCGCACACTCAGTGTTGGTGGAAGAGGAAGTAGTGGTTGCATGCGAATGGCATGTGACAACATGGCGTATACGCACGCTACTAACCTTACCGCACAAGCAGTGTAACCGCACAACTCAATTTTGCGCTGATATTTCATGACAAGACTCTGCCTTTTAAGTAAATTAAGCATAAAAGCGTTTTTGTATCCGTAAAGTGGACGCCATTATGTCGCGTTCGTTTGCCGCACACACATGCGCATTTACACCTAAATACATACATACAGACACACATATGTATGTGTATGTATATGTATATAACTCTACTCATACCATTTTGTTGGCACTCCACACTTATGGCACTAGACCCCTTTTACGTCGTTTTCTGTTTTTTTTTTTTCGTTATAAAACTTTGCAATTCATTTAGCGTTCAAGTGAAAATGTTTATGTGCACGCACAAACACACGAACAAATAATATACATACATACATGTGTATGTAGTTTTTTTACACCTAACAGTTATGCGTGCAATAGAACTATTCCTTGTTCACTTAACATGCACTGGCTGTAAAGCATACCGTTTTTTTTCAACTTTTTTTTCATGGTTTTTTTTAACTGTAGCGCCGTTAGTTCAACGCAACTTAATACATATAAGTAAATATATACGAGTATATAACTATCCAGCTGGCAGTGGTAGAAGCGGAAACTCTTTCTAGAAGTACTTCTGGTACATTCCTTGACAGACCGCGGGTCTTTCGCTCTCTTATACGAGAAGATTCATTTGGTAATGCCTTTCACCTCTCATTCCCTAGAAAGATTTCCACTCATATATGCAGGGTGGCGAAAAATAAATCACTCCATCGGAAGATTTATAATTCTTGCAAATAGGGACGTTCGTCAATCGTATTTGACACTTGAGAACTAGACAGCTCTGGATGGAGAGCGTAAAGGTCCAAATAAATATTTCCATCACTCAAAATAATTTGGTTTTTGATATTTAGTAAAAAAGTTATTCGAAAACAAATTTGGAATTGTATATTGGGGCTTATATCCTCCTATCGGTTTTGCGCTTGGCCGAGATTCTTTTTCTTCTTTAATGCCGCGATAACTGCCTACCCGATTTTGGCCCAGTTTAGCAAAGCGTATCAGTAATTTCTTTCTTGTGCCAACCGGCGTCATTTGGAAACACCACGCAAAGCCAAGTCCTTTTCCACCTGATCATTTCAACGCAAAGGAGACCTTCTTCTTTCTCTGCTACCACCAGCTGGCACCGCATTGAATACGTTCAAAACTGGAGCGTTTGTATTCATTCAGACAACATGACCGAGCCAACGTAGACGTTGGATCTTTATTCGCTGTACTATGTCGTTGTAAAGATCCTACAGCTCATTGCTCCATCGCTTACAATATCCGCCATCGCTAACGTGCAAAGGTATACAAATCTTTCTTTCCAAGCGCTGCCTCATCGGATATTGTCATCGTCCAAGCTTCCGCGCCATACGATAGGCCGGGCGCGATGAGAGTTTTATAAAGTGTTAGTTTTGTAGCACTTGTTTGTAAGAGAAATTCTACGATGGAGGATGGTTTCGTGTGTAGAAGTTCACGCAAGTGGGGAAAGTCCCTGTTTGCCATTCGCTTGAGAGTGGCCAGGACTAGTCTTCTGCATACGATCCAAGCAGCTCACAACTTCCCAAGTATTCTCTGAGTAGCTCCAAGCATCCTTTTGAGAGCGAGCGAATGTGAGAAAGCAAAGCATCCTAGGATAATTAGTTGTGCGCTGTGTGTGGAAGCCGCCACGTAAACATTTCCTCGAATGGAAAACTACGCAAAATCTCGGATGAGAACTATTTGGCTGAGCTCCTCCTCCTTTTTATGGTGTGCGTCGTGGATTTTTCCTGCAAATGGAGCAAATGAAATTTTACAAAAAATCTGCTGGTCTTTTTGGGAAAGTATATGCAAATTTGTCCAATTGTTAAAGAAAAGAAGTTAGGTAAATTACGAAAGATCCTCATAAAATATTTTTAAACTGTTTCTAGTTCAATATCAAAGCTTAATTGAAAACTTTACTAAATAAATTAATTAACAAAATATAAAAAAAATGCAAATAATAATAAATCAGATGTAAGCTGTGCCAGTGACTCTAAAGGATGTAAATATTTCCTCCACCAGCCAGGTTACAATTACGGCACTGAGCTCGTTAGTTGTGCGTTCGAAACTAGCCGGGTAATGCCTGATGTGACTCTCGACTGCATCCGAATACTTCGATACTAGGCCCATTTGAGTTCCCGGTAACAGTGGCATGTCGAAAAAGAGCTGGGCTCATGTGCTGATGAGCTGACTATACATGGGACGCTGGAGACGGTTTCACTTTAAAATGAGAGGACTGCGATTCCCTTGAGAATCTGTGGTCTACTCGAAGAAAGATGGGACTCGCGTTAACTCAGCAAGCGCTGGACTGGGGCTGATGGAAGGCACTTGCGGGAACTTCTAAGGTTAATTAAACCGCAGCTCTCAGATTTGCTGGATGTCCTTGCCAGATACTGTCCGTGAGGTATCCATGCGGTGAGACATAGTATTGCTACATATGCTTTCTGCAGAAGCTGTCTGGAGGATGAGGTAGTATGATTTGAGCACATGCTTTCCAGCTGCCCTGCTCTCGTCGGGTTAAAATTCAGATATCTGAGCTCTCACTTTTTTGCTACACATGCGGATATATATATATATAATTAGTGCTTGCACTTTTTTTTTTTTGGGTGTTTGGCCGAGCTCCTCCTCCTATTGTGGCGACCTACAGTTTTAAGCCGACGGCATATATTTTTTATGAGGAGCTTTTTTCATGGCAGAAATTCACTCGGAGGTTTGCGATTGCCTGCTGAGGAGCGACCGTTATACAGCGGATATAGGAGGTTTAAATACCACACACCTGTTTAATTTCATCAGCAGCTTGAAGCGGTTAATATAAATGTAGTTAGCCAGAGTTGGTCATCATCCTCTAATCCGAAAGCCTCTTCTTCGTTTTTCCACCTGTCTGGTTCTTTTCCTTCGGTTTCCCTCCTTTATGATATCACATCGGACGAATTTTGATTATTTTTCTAAGTGCGTACCTCCCTTGGGTAGCCATTTATCCTATCCTAAGCTGTGGCAGCTTTTGCGGGTTGAGCAGGAATGCATTTGAGCTAAGAATTTTCAATTGTGCTTTTCCGTAAGCTTGGTCAGAAGGGCAATAAAGACCTTCCATGTGTAGGCAAGTCAGAAGAACTTCGCTGAAGAAACTCTTTTACAAATGCCAACTGGGTTTATACACCTGGCTATATATAAGTATGTATGTACATGTACAGTTATATGTAGATGCATTTGCATAGTTTGAGGCGCGCCAGCAATTTTTGATTTATGCAAAGTGCGTATGTTCTCTGCATAATGAAGCTGACCGACCAACTGAACAGCCGGTGTGTCGACCCTACCTAACTCCCTACCCCCCTGTAACATCCATTTCTCTAATTTTTGTGTTGTATTCTTGCACGCATATTTGCTGCGTTCATGCCTCGCTATTTACGTGCCACACTATTGCATTGTCACATAGTTTTTGTGATGTTGTTCTAAGTATAGGTGCAGACCGGAAAAGGGCAGTGGCAGTGCGAGAGAGGGGACAAGCAGTTAGAAGAGGATTGTCCGCTAGCTGGGAACAGGCAATTTAAAAATTGTATCAGTATCAGCTAATCATGGGCCAGTGTATTGTGGACATCGTGCACGCAATGGATTCCATGAGGGTTTTATATGCATTGCAATGGACATGCATACATATATACATAGATACATACATACATACATGATATATTTTATTATAATATATTTAACATAAAAATGAGTCATAATAGTGAGTTGGGTTTATCATATCTTAAACACTTTTTGCTTCCCGCTGATCTTCCGATATTACCGCGCTTTACACAAATCACAAATCTGGCTTAGCAGAAAATTTTAATGAATCCTCTTTCACTAATGGATTTCAAAACACGCTCTTAATATCGTCCAATTAACTAATTAGGATTTGTTACAATAACTGTTCGACTAAATAATCAACTAATTATATCCAAAAGTTACGTGAAGGTCTTTACTGAAATTTAATTGAATCTAATTAATTGATTAATAAGTTTGAGTAAATAAAAATGTTTGTTTTTAAATTTCTTGACAATAGACTCTGTTAAATTATGACACAAAGGCATTTCTTGTAGGCGCAACTATAAAACGCAGCACCTACGGACAAACCTAAACTAGAGCGGCAGCGTGGTTTCTCTCTCAAAATAAGTATATAAATTGGATTTTTAATTGAAATAAAACAGGAAAAATTCAAATTGATTGGGCAATTATTTTTTTTTTTTTGTATAGAATTATTTTTAGGGCCGTAAACGTAGAGAGGGAATTCTCGATTTATTAATCTAATTTGTTTTTTCAAATACTGGAAATTGAATAAAAATTAAATTAAAAAAAATAAAACAGTGCGGTCACGTTAGAACAGTCGCTTGTGCAGTATTATAAAACTCGATCAAGCGTATTTTTTACGTGCCAAGGTGCCACCAATTATTAATTCAAACTCTCTTTATAACACAGGTTAAAAATTAATTTGCTTATTTTTGACAAACCACAAGAAGACCCCGAAAGGGGCAGAAGTAACTACTTCGCCATCTTAGGCAAAGAACCAAAAACTAAACGAAAACCCTCAGCCTAGCGCTGAAAACTATCAAATCCGCAAGTACCCAACAAAACTTATCATGCCCAAAATTCGTATTAATAAAAAGCAAAACCGAGAAATCAATTAAAACATACAATATTTTCGCAGTCAGCAAAGCACTAGAATCGATAACAACAGGAAAACCTTTAGAAATATCATTCACTAAAGAAGCAGACTTACTTATTCTAGTTAGAACTCAACAACAGGCGAATAAATACCTTAACACATTGAGCGCCAAGGGGTTTTGACGAAAACCTTCCCCGGGTGTCAAGAACATTTTTTGCTATAAACTGGTGTAAAAGTAGAAAATATTCAGTTCTGCTCCAATCCCGGATGATTTTGTGGTTTATTTAGGATTTTATAGCGGTTTTTTTATGTCGCACGTGTCCGTATGACATGGCACTGCACGACGGAATTGTAATCGTAAAAATCACTGTCGTACGAAAATGTGAAATAAAATGTTATTTAAATTTTTTATTATATCTGTTTTTATTTCAATTTTTTTTTTTTTTTTTTTTATTTTTATTTGTCTTTTTTTTTGTTTTCTTTATATTTATTTTTCTTTATTTTCTTTGTTTTTTTATTTTTATTTTTATTTTTTATTTTTTTTTTTCTTTTATTTTTGTAAATTTGAAAAATGGCGAAGCGGAACCTTAGAGATCGTGAAATACTTGAAGCGTTGGAAGAAAGTGATGACTATGATTTTTCTTGCGATGACTTGATTGAAGAGAACTGGCTACTGCACTTCCCAGACAATAACTCTATTGTACCAGGTGATAAAATAAAACCACTATTGGACATGCTACAAATGAGATACCAAAGAATTTACGTACCAGGTGAAAACATAGTAATTGATGATACCCTTATTCCATGGCGAGGCAGACTATCATTCCGACAATATATACCAAATAAAGCTCATCCTTATGTTATACAGCTTTTTAAGCTCTGCGCTACTGAAGGATTCACCTGGTCGTTGAAAATATACTCCGGAGAGTCATCAAGTGGATTGAGAGAAGTCGGTTTGGCAAAAAGTGTTTGCGAGGATCTAATTATTGATTTGAAAGGTCAAAGTCGAAGCTCAAACAACCAAAACCGAAAACAACAACTAATATATGTAAAACACAACTCAACAACTACAATCCGCTCCCAGAGCGTAAGCTGCGAATCAAATAACAAAGAAAACACAGATCAATTATCAACCAACTCTGCACTAACATCAACCCAATTACACTTAGATCCGAATCTCTTACAACTTTATGAACAATACAAATTTATTAGTCAGCCCAATAACTTATCAAACACACCAATGACCACAATCATACATGTCTCACTCACAATATAGACCCCACAAATTCCACAATAGAAGAGAGTGCAAAAATGCAACAAAAGTAAAACAACTTCCTCTCACCTATAGATTTTATCGTTATACGTTAGAAGAGTAAAGTACAGTTTAAATTTCAATATGGTACTTACAATTATAATGAATTATGCTTGCTAGTAAAAGAAAATAACTATAAAATCGTAGCAATGCAAGAAACCCAAATTAAGGAAAGCCCTTCCATAAGATTTATACCCAAAAATGTCTCTGTGTATGGAAAGAATAACATTACAACAGCAGAAAACGCAAAACGGGGAATCGCTGTTCTTGTTGCTGATAATATTGAATATACTCCCTTTGAGCTACACACTCAGTTACTTGCAATCGCAATCAAGATAAATCCAAAATCAATTTTACTCTACTAAACGTATATTCACCACCAAACGAGCAAATTGCTGAGCATGATTTGCACGAACTCATTTCACAAATAAATGGACCTATGCTAATTGCGGGTGATCTAAATGCTTGGAGCCCGTTATGGTGATCTCCAAGGTTTAACAATACCAAACCAAATTTATTGAACACTAGCAAACCCGGCCCCCTTCGCTGGGCACACTAAAATAGAATAGATATGGTTTAGAACAGAAAATATATGGTTTTCATATTATTTATTTCTTTATTCTTTATTCAAGCGCTTTGGCATAAACAATATTTTTTGTTTTTCTATTTGTTTTCGAGTAAATATAAAATATAAATTGAAAATCAGGAAAAAAGAAGATTGTTTTTAAATTTCAAATCAACGCATATGAATAAACAATCGTCATTTTTCCTGATCATCCATGAATTTTTTGTTTCAATTTATATGTTTTATTAAGCATTGGAGCTTTTTTAACCACTATCCATTTATATTTTTCAAAAAAAAAAAAAACGAAAAAAATTGTTTTTTCCACGAACACATAATTTCATTCGGATTTCACATTAAATTCTCAAATTTCGTAAGAAATTATTCACTGTTCCAAAATCCACTCCAAAAAAATTCACAAACAATTTTTACATGTTGCACTTACGTTTTTTCCTTATGGCATCCAAATCAGAAAGAAATATTGACACATTGTAACTAACACTGTCAATTTGACAGTTCAGTTCCGCCCCAAGCGTTAAAAAAGTAAGCGACATTATGGCTGGCTCAAAGAACGCTGTACCCGTTGCCAGTGCTCCGAATTACAACCAAACTTTACGAAACTCATTTTCAATACTTACTTACCAATGTGCATGAGTTTGGTTTAATTCGGTGCAAAGACACGTCGGGTCCACGTTTTGGCATATATTTCGAGACCCTAGTCATCAATAGGTATGAAAATTACTCCGTATTAAAGCACTTATCAACAGCTTTCATGTGATACCCATATTGTACATACACAACCAAAGGTTAACCGGGTCCACGTTTTGACCTATATCTCGAGACCCCAGTCACGTAGCGGCATGAAAAATACTCTGTACTAAGGCATTCACCAACAGCTTCAATTTGATATCCATATTGTACAAACACATTCTAGGCTCCCCGTTTTGGTCTCTATCTCGAGACCCTAGTCACGGAGCGGCATAAAAAATACTCTGAACTAAAGCATTCACCAACAGCTTCCATTTGATACCCATATTGTACATACACGTCCGAAGGTTACCCGGGTCCACGTTTTGACCTATATCTCGAGACTCTATCTACCAATAGGTATCCAAACTATACGGAAACCATCTTCAATACCTCCTTAACAATGTGTGTAAGTTTGGTTTAATTCGGTGCAAAGACACGGCGGGTCCACGTTTTGGCATATATTTCCAGACCCTAGTCATCAATTGGTATGAAAATTACCCCGTATTAAAGCACTTATCAACAGCTTTCATTTGATATCCATATTGTACAAACACATTCTAGGGTCCACGTTTTGGTCTCTATCTCGAGACCCTAGTCACGGAGCGGATGGAAACACTCTGAACTAAAGCATTCACCAACAGCTTCCATTTGATACCCATATTGTACATACACATCCAAAGGTTACCCGGGTCCACGTTTTGACCTATATCTCGAGACCCCAGTCACGGAGCGGCATGAAAAATACTCTGTACTAAAGCATTCACCAACAGCTTCAATTTGATATCCATATTGTACAAACACATTCTAGGGTCCACGTTTTGGTCTCCATCTCAAGACCCTAGTCACGGAGCGGCATAAAAAATACTCTGAACTAAAGCATTCACCAACAGCTTCCATTTGATACCCA
This sequence comes from Anastrepha obliqua, assembly GCF_027943255.1. Classification (NCBI taxonomy): domain Eukaryota; kingdom Metazoa; phylum Arthropoda; class Insecta; order Diptera; family Tephritidae; genus Anastrepha; species Anastrepha obliqua. The sequence continues at coordinate 145,072,440 of NC_072892.1, read as the reverse complement.
TATTGTATATACACATTCGAAGGTTACCCGGGTCCACGTTTTGACCTATATCTCGAGCCCTATCCACCAATAGGTATCCAAGCTATACGGAAACCATCTTCAATACCTTCTTAGCAATGTGTGTAAGTTTGGTTTAATTCGGTGCAGACACGGCCGGTTAGCGAACACACACAAAAAGTTGACTTTATTATTAATACAAATATCTTACGGAACCCTATTTTTTTCCAAAATAAAATGTAATCCATGTTACTCTTGGATAATGTAGTTTTTGAATGGTGAAAGAATTTTTAAAATCGGTCCAGTAGTTTTTGAGCCTATTCGTTACAAACAAACAAACAAACAAACAAACAAACAAAGTTTTCCTCTTTATAATATTAGTATAAATACTCACCTTATCATCTTAAACGACAAAAGTCCTACCCATTGGTCCACGCACCTCACACTTTCACACATTGATATTTCCATGTGCACTCCACCACTAAACATTGCATCCAGCTGGAAAGTAAACGAGAAACTTTGTGGGAGTGACCATTTTCCTGTCAGCATAACACTATTTAACATGACCTCAAACACGACCTACCACACTCCCAAAAAATGTATATTAAAAAATGCAATTTGGCCTAGCAATACCAAATGCGCTTCACAAACGGTCTGGAAAACTTGAGGATCGATACAATGAATCCAAACAAAGCCGTTGCAATCCTTACCAAAAAAATTAAGCAAAGTGCATACAATACAATTCCTATGTCTACCCATAGGAAAAGAAAATATTCAACATATTGGTGGAATGATACCTTGCATGATCTTAGAAAAAAACTAGTCAAACAACACCCCACCACTAAAAATTATAAATTATAAAAAGGCAAATGCTAAATTTAAACGAGAAACGAAAATTTCTCAACGTGTGGCTTTCACAAATTTCACTAAGGATATAAACTGCAACACTCCATCGAAAGTCCTGCGAAACAAAGTGAACTTACTCTACGGGCACCGCCCATCTAACTTAATTCACTCTATTGAAAAAGATGACAAATTATCTACATCTAACTCCCTCGAAACATAACGTATTAATGCTATGTTTTTATTTTTGTAAAATAAAGCCAACGAACAGCCAAAACACAAAAAAATATTGAAAATCATCATTTTTTCGGGCCTCTGATTACCCCTAACCCCTTAAAGATAATCCATTTCAAGTGTTGGCCGCAACTTTGTCGTAATTCGTCCATCCGTAGACATCAATTTTGAATGAGTCGCTGCAGGACTTAGGTCGCTGTTCGGTATCTCGTGAATGACTTTAGTTATGTTGATTTTCAATGTCTCAATCAAAGCTGGTTTATTCACAAAGTATTCAGACTTTAGGTTAGGCTGCCCTAGCTTAAGGCACACTTGAACAAATATTGAAAATTCGTCCGTTGTAATGCCATACATGGGAGAGGAAAAAGGAGAAGGGAAGGAAGAAGCAGCCTTGGGATTCGAGACGATGATGACCATGCATTTTACGACGATGCGGACGGTGGCTGATTTGCGTTCGTAGTTAGCCGCAACAAGCTACTGATGAGCTTCACCAAATTTATGATATTTAGACCCGCTATATCCGCAGGTGTAGCGAAAAAATGAGAGCCCAGATATCTAAATCTTTGCCAGATGAGAGCAGGGCAGCTGAGAAGAAGGTGTTGAGATGATTGCACCTCGTCCTCCAGACCGCTTCTGCAGAACGGACTTCAGGCAATCCTAAGTCACACGGCATGGACACCTAATGGACAATGTCCAGTAAGGATGCCCACCTAATTCGAGAGCTGGGGCTTTGCTAGCCTTAGGAGTTCCTTCGAGGGTCCCCGATGTACCCGTGGCCAGAAGGATCCCGCGACCTTGCCCATTTGAGTACTAGCCCAGAGCTCGCTGAGTTGACTCGAAGCCCACCTTTCCAGGAGCAGACCACAGGTTCTTAAGGGGACCCCAATTCTCTCATTTCGCGACGAAACCATCGCCAAAGTTCCCTGTCTAGCCAGCTCATCAGCCTAGCAGTTTCCCTCCATGCCACTGTGACCGGGAACCCAAATGAGCCTGATGTCGAAGTATTCGAATGCAATCTCGAACACACAAACAACGAGCCCAAGGCCCTAATTGCCGCTTGGCTACCGGAGTAAATAGTCCAGTCCACTGCTTCCTTAATTGCGGATACCTCCGCTTGGAAAACACTAAAGTGGTCCGGAAGCTTAAATTTAAGTTTGATGGGAGGCTCCTTACAGAATACTCCCCCACCAACCCTTCCGTTCAATTTCGAGCCATCCGTGAACATGTTTACCATGCCTTGCCGCCAAATGTTGCACCCCGCCCACTCATCCCTTGAGGGAATATGAGTAGAAAACGGACCTAGAATGGGTGTACAGACCTTACATACCGCACGAATAAAAGTCCAAACGACGACGCCGTAAATAAATTTTTTCACGTGCTGAATGGCAAATAGCACCGTTTTGTTGCAACTAAATGCTGTGGAGATCACGGACTAAAATTATAAAAGTGTAATCGCATGAAATACCACAAAAGGGGAGATGATATTTTGCAGTGATTGCCCTAATAATCCATTCTTATGTATTCAATGTTTTAACAAAATTCATCGCTATGTGAAAGGATAAGTGAAATATAGGATATGTCCCTTTCCATTTCATATTGTCTCTTGTGCATCATTTTTATTTCAATTATTCAATGTGAAATAAATTTAATTTTTTATTGTTATTTTGCGCATTTTGCCGTTTTAATATTAATAATTTGGAAAATAATATAAATTTTCTTAAAACATCCAAAATGCATATATTTATAGAAAATAATTAAAGTAGTTATTATATGCTGAAAATGCCACACGTGGCCCAGAAATGACTTCTTCTCTTATACAGCTATCAGATGAGAACAGACGCATAAAAGCTAGTTAAAAAGTATTTTTATTTTATTTTAATGGTACATAATGAATGACATATATTGACCACATGCAGACGTCCTGTGCTAACACGCCCACACACATTAACATACATGGATTCCTTTTTTTTTGTTTTTTAAATTTTGTGAAAAACCAAAAGGACAAACAAAATCAAAGATACAAGCATTGTTTATTTTGAATCTCACGCACTTTGTTTCCGCGAATAAGTTCAGTGAAGCCAAAGCAAGGCAAAGTAAACAAACAAACTAAATTGACAGCAATTTCCAACATTAGGCGCAATTTAATAGTGAATGGCGGCACGGCTGCAAGCAAAAAAAAAAAAAAAAAAAAAAAAACACAACAAATCAAGAAAGCAATAAAAGCAATAATAATATTGAACGTCAATGCTTACATCCACCATTCCAACAACAACAAATTTAAAAACAACATTTATGCCTTCAATACACTTGGCTCGCATTTTTGTACTACAACTAACTGCGCCAGCGTTGAAAACTGTTAACGTTTTGTAAACATTTATGGCGATATCAAAAAGCGATTCATTTTGTAAAAAAAAAAACAAGTAAAATACCATTGGGCGACGTCAAAGGGGTATCCGTGATTCCTACGGGAACCCAAGTTCTACTGCTCCGCTACTTCGATGACTGGCCTGGCTTTCTGATGACAAACACCTGCTGGCTTCCATTGCGGCGCCTTTGAACGGATTCAAATTACAAAACCAATATGGCAACCTAACAGCTGTCGTTGTGTGGGAGTTGGCAATTAAATTGAACGGTGGTGGGAATATCAGTAGTTGGCAGTTGGTGGTTGGCAGTAATTTGAGTTTCCAAAGGGTTTCATATTTAGCTGGACGTCGTCGTTATTGTTATTGTTTTCTATATTGCTTTGATATTTTTAGTTATTTTGCTAGAGCGTTTAGTTGTTTTTATTATCATCTTTGTTATGTAGGTATGTCGCTTGTTGATATTACCTGCCGTATTACCGTAGCAGTTACTGTACAGGCCCGTCAAAGTAAATCCGAAAAATATCTACGGGTGAACGATATGAAGTGTTACCTATTCAAAACACCATAACTTTTTTGTGTGAAATTAGTTTTTATTGATTTCAAAGACAAAATTGTTAAAAAATGATTACAATTTTAACAAATATTCACTTTAGCTCGATATGACCACCATTTGCCTTGACTATAGCCTTCAAACGGTCAAAAAATGAGTTGCATGCTGTACGAATGTGATCTTGAGGTATTTTGGCCCATTCTCGTATAATCGCTTTTTTCAGCGCATCCATACTGGCATATTTTTTAGTGCTCACCTTGCTCTCCAAAATGGACCAGATGGTGTGAAGTTGGTAACACCCTGTACAATAGGCTGGAGCAGTGGTGCTAGGAAAAAAAAATTGCTAAAAAGCAGTATATTTTTAATGAATTGTTTTTTGATTGGCAGTAGAGTTCGTTAGTAGATATTAGCACGAAGATTAATGGGGGAAGGAAGCAGGAGAACTGCAATACCGGTAAGTGGTGATGGTGACGTCGCGTCTTCTATTTCCTCGAGTGAATCATAGGGATTATTACCGGCAGCTGAATACTTTCTTAATACTAACCGCCAGTTTAGTGGGCACCTTCAAGTCTGATCAGAAATCTCCCTTGACCATAGTTGAAGCAAAAGGTATGGCAAACCTTCATAATGCCAAAGACGTTCTGAAGACTCCTTCATTATGAAAATGATTTTTCAAATGGAAAAATAATGGAATTTTGCTCATGTCTGTAACTTTAACTTTATCCCTTTTTTATTTTTTTATTTTTAAGTTAACTCTTCTGCATTCACCTTGACGACCCTGTGCATTCCTTTGTGTTTATTGTCACCGTTTCTAAATTTTCAATATTTGAGTATGAGTTTGGTGTTATTTCTGGTTAGAAACTCTCCGTGGTCGTTTTTCGCTTTTATTGTTTTTTGATAATAATTTTTATTGTGCCAACAACTGTGACAGCTACAAAATTGCCATAAATTGATATGTGTACACCTTGAAAGTTTCGCGCTGACGAATATTTTATATATTCGAAAATTCAGCTATGCTTTTGTAGTTGTGTAGGTGTGCAGTCGCTAACACAAAATATACCAGGAATTCCTTTCTTACTAACTAAGTTAACAAGAAGCAGATATACAACGGATTTTGTAGTAATTATCCAGATCAAAACTTTTAATAAAGTTTTTCCTCTTCAAATTTTTTCAGTGGAGCTGATTTTTATTCACATTTGCTTAGAATATTAAATTATGGTAGACTAGCGTAAGTGCACTAGCCTGCCATCCCAGAGGTTATGGGTTCCAATCCCACGTAAAGCACGGTCCTCGCAATTTTCCAAATTTAAATGCTTTCCCTAAAAAAAAAGCAGTCGTCAATCCCAAAAACTTATCCGGTCCATCCTTACTTTCGCACAACAGCCAGCACATTATTTTCATTGTGAGCCCTAAAACAATCAAAATCAGTGGCATTGCGTCAGTGGCGCCAGCAAGAGGAAGCGGGCGCTCGCAGTAATTGCGCAGACACACGAAATTTAGCGAAGTCCTCAACCATCTGTGCGATCTCTCTGGCAGAAAAATGTGACACACAGATGGCGCTCCAAGCAGTAAGAAGGCGTTACGCCTAAGCAACGACAGGTGGGCATTCCCACTACCCTGCCAGAAATCAAAATAGATTAACGACTGAGTCTTGCCGAGGCCCTATGCTCCCGAGAGGAGTGCACAAGGAAAAAAAATTTAAATTTTTTAAACGTTCAATATTACTAGAGAACGACTGAACACCACTTTTTGAGGCCTAAAATCGAATAGAACCGAGTTTTGGCTAATTTTCCTAAGGTTCGGCTCAAACACGGTAAACTTTTTCAAATAAGGATACACTTAGTTGTTGCATTGCCATGGTAATTTACCCATGTAGCCATGTGGCCTTTTAGTTGTTTTGTCGCCAACAACAATCTCTGGTGAACGAGTTTGTTGATAAAATTTCTTCTTGATCGATAGGAGCTGTAATTAAACGATGTCAGTAAGCCAACCTAGAGAAATAAATCACGAATTCCCGGTGTCAACAGCAGACTCCTATACTTGGCACTCTGGAAGTTCTACAAGCAGGAAATTTCTACTTGTAATGAGGAAAAAATTCAATATTTGGAGGAATATGAAAGAATAATGTCACTAATCGCAGGAGCTATCGACTTCTTTCATGGAAAACAAAATATGTACTTTGGTTGTTTTATTCCCGCTTTAATAAAAATGCGACGTTTAACTTCCGAAAACTTAAAATTTATTAAATTTTCGAAAAATAATATTAAAATGCAATCAAACTTACTGCAAAAGATTGAGAAATAAGGCTGATTTTTTAAGAGCTATTGGAAAGTTTTTCAAAAAAACACACGTAAAATTCAGAAAAATGCATGAAATTTTTATTTAAATCGAAAGTACAGTCCATATGATTTAATTTTTGAAGATTATTTCATGCAAATGTTGACCGCGACTGCGCTTCAAATGGTCCATCCGCTTAGTCCAATTTTGGCATACTCTTTCCAATGCTCCGGCCGGTATCTCACATATAAATGCTTTAATGCTGTCTTACAATGAGTTCATTGAAGCAGGCTTGTCTGAATAGACATGAGCTTTAACATAGCCCCACAAGAAATAATCTATCGCACGATCTGGGTGGCCAATTGACAGGTCCCGAACGTGAAATAAAATGTGCACCGAACTTGCCTCTCCACAAGTCCATTGTTACGCGTGCTGTGCATTGCATTTTGGGCAAAAAAAAGTTGGATATCATTTCACGGTAGCGCTCACCATTCACAGTTACGTTACGATTTGCAGCATCTTTGCCCATAAACCGCACCAAACTGCCACCTTTTCTATATACATTGGTAGCCCTTGCAATTCTTCTGGCTGATCTTCACTCCAAAATCGACAATTCTGCTTATTTACGTACCCATTGATCCAAAAATGAGCTTCGTCGCTGAACACAATTTTTCGATGAAAAAGTGGATCTTCGGCCAACTTTCCAAGAGCCCATTCACTAAAAATTCTGCGTTGCGGTAGGTCGTTCGGCTTCAAATCTTACACCAGCTGTATTTTGAAAGGCTTCACACCTAAATCCTTTCGCAAAATTTTCCACGTTGTTGAGTAACAGAGGCCCAATAGCTGCGAACGGCGACGAATCGATAATTGATGGTCATCATTAAATCGAATAGTCGCTTCAGTGGGTCGATTAAACTGACCATAAAATTGAAGAAGCGCGCAATAAACTTTCTTAACAGAACACGCAATTTTATAATAGAATTCAATGATTTGCAAGCGATAATCGTTTGTAAGACGATTCATGGTTAAATTATAGACCAAACTGAAGATATATACATATTTGGGTTAGCAACTAAGTAATTACGGATTTCACTCACAGATGGCTTCAGTTGAATTTTTACATTTGCAGACGTAGTACAAATGTAAAACAATTTTGTTATTTGATAGTTTTCGATTAAGCTATCAATCATTAAAAAAGGTTTTTTGATCGGTTGCTTAGTTTTCATTTGGCGTTCGTTGAAAAATAGAAAATCAAAACGAACATTTTCAGCATATTTTGCTTTTTTATTTCGGCAAAGGGAAAACCGCATCACAATTTCATAAAAAGTTATGTGCTGTTTATGGTGACGAAGCCTTAAAAGAACGGCAGTGTCAAAATTGGTTTGCCAAATTTCGTTCTGGTGATTTTTCACTCAAAGATGAAAAACGATCTGGTCGTCCAGTAATAATCAAACGCATTAACGCAACGCTTTACGAGCTGCGATCTTCTAAAGAAACGTAATGAAAGTGATCAATTTTTAAAACGACTGATAACTGCCGATGAAAAATGGGTTACTTGCAACAATATCAAGCGGGAAAGTTCATAGAACGAAAACGAAAACAGAAATTCATCAAACGGAGATTTTATCACCAGTTTGGTGAGATTACAAAGGAATTGTCTACTTACCACCCAACCGAACGATCAATTCTGATGTCTACATTGAATAACTAACGAAATTAAACAATGCAGTTGTAGAAAAGCGGTTCATCATGACAATGCAAGCCCACACACATCTTTGGCCACTCGGCCAAAACTATTGGAACTTGGTTGGGGTGTTTTGCCACGTCCAACATATAGTCCTGACCTTGCACCATCTGATTGCTTTTTGTTTCGATCTTTACAAAACTCCTTGAATGGTAAAAATTTCAATAATGATGAAGATGTCAAATCGTACCTGATTCAGTTTTTTGCTAATACAAACCAGAAGGTTTATGAACGTGGGTTGTTGATGATGCTGCCTGAAAGATGGAAAAAGGTCATTGATCAAAATGGGCAATACATTACAGAATAAAGTTATTTAGTTCCATGAAAATATTGTCTTTGATTTTCTAAAAAAAATTACTTAGTTGCCAACCCAATTTAATTGGCGCTTACACCCTTTTTTCTTGTTTGATGGTTGGCCGAGTTCTCTCTCCTTTTCTCGCGTCTTGATGATGTTTCACAAATCGAGAGACCTACAGTTTTAAGCCGACTCCTAGCGACAGAAATAGTTTAGAGGAGAAATACACTCGGCTGTTTGACATTGCCTGCTGAGGGGTGCTCGCTATTAGAAAAAACTGTTTCTTAATTTGGATGTTTCACCGAGATTCGAACCTACGTTATCTTTGAATCCCGAATGGTAATCGCGCACCAACCCATTCAGCTACGGTGGCTGCAGTAGTGAATATAAATTAGTAATAGAGAATGGAATTTAGTAATTTATAAAAAGCTAGTAGCTTAACCCTCCATTGGATAACTTTTTTAAACCTTCGGTTGCGCACCCGGGTCTGACCATTTTTCGTTCTGCTCGAGGATTCTTTTTGGAAGGTTATATTCATAAATCAATGGAAAATTAAATTTTTGGAAGATAGCAGCTTTTTCTTGAACGTCTCACTTCCTTAATTTGAAAATTATTTCAGTTCTGTCATAAACAGTGATATGCCTTATTTTTGTGTTCAATTAATTGCTAAAAAAATATATTAAAATAATTTTATGGCATTGTCATCGTGAAGCTTACCATTATTAATGGCAATCGTACTCAGAAAGTAGAGGGAGACAATTTTCCGTCAGTATTCCAAAGAATATTTTAACTTTATTTCTTGGGAGGGATAGAATAAAGTTGGTTGTTTTCGTGTTGCAAGTTCGTAGCATTATTTTGTTTTTCGTAAATCTGTTTTGTGTGGCGCCATTTTTTTAATGAGTTAGTGTGTTAGAAGTTAGATGTTGTCGTCCAGTGAGAGTTTGGTGACATTCGGTTCAGTGGAAGTTATTGCGTCTAAAGTGTCAGTATGTTTGTGTCATCGGTACAAAAATGAGTTTCTAACAAAGAGCTAATATCAAATTTGGTTTTAAAATGTAACGTAAAACGTTTACATTTCCATTGATGAAACAAGTTTATGGTGATGATTGTCTATCACGCGCCACAGACATGAAGACGAAATGACAATGAACATACATTCATAAATTTATTAAAACTGAACCGAAAACATCAATCACTCACCGTATTTACCTGATATGGCTCCTAGTGACTTTTACCTAATCGGAAAATTGCATTTGGGCATGAAAGGAAAGCGTTTTGCGTCCGTAGAGGGTATCCAAAAGGCTTGTACCGACATCCTGAAGGACATTCCGAATTCCGGTCAATGACCTGAAACACTCTTCCGAAAGATTTTAGGTCGTGCAAAACAATGTGTCGGGGCCAGAGGGGACTATTTTGAATAAATAAACTCGAAGTTATCAGAACAAAACTCTTGTCCTTTCTATGCCAGCTCAGTCTAGTTTATGGAATTCAGCTTGTATGTTCGACGCACTCATCCTAGGTAAGCTCGTCAACCCTTTTGATGTGGGTAAAGCCAACAAAAGCGTTATTCCGATCAATTCCCAGTCTCCGCTTGTACTCGAATTCAACGGCAGACGCATTTCGCTACAGGTAAAATTTTGCGAAGGTCATCCAATCCATTGGTTGCTCTACGTAAAAATAATTATTGCTGTAAGTGAACAAATATTACGCGATTTCCATGTGATCTAGCTTGAGATTGTGATATTGAGAAATGCTTGCACGAGTTGGTCATCACAAAATTTAATAATCGTTCACAAAAGGCTTCTGTTGAGTACTTCGAAAATTGGTGCAAGCGCATGCCTAAATTTATTGCTCTTCATGAGCAATATTCTCAGAAAGAAAAGTGTCATTTTGTACCACAAATTTTTATTTTATACTTATTTCTATCACAAAACTTACCTCATTAACAACTCCGATAACAAAGCACTTCAAATACATATTTTTTACGTATTAGATTTTCTAGATCATAAGCAAACTTAAAGTTACCTTTTAGTATTGGGCATAAACAAAAATCTTTCACGACATTCAGCAAAACCTCTCTTAGTTTATAGGAACTGTACGCTTTAATCGGGTGGCTAAGCATTCCATTTCATTTATTTGCAAGTGTGTTTGTGTGTGTGCGATTGGGAAATTTTATGCACTTTCGTTCATGGTACGCCACAATAAAATGAATTTTATGACATTGCATAAAAACGTTAAGTAAAATTGATGGGCGAAAATAATTACGAGTACAACATTGGATTGGTGATGCCATTTGATGTTCCTGTCCTTCATTCGCTGCTCACGACAATCCGCAAATAATTAATTCAGCCTAGAGTTATGCACATACATACATACATACATATATTCCTCTGTGCTTACAATAGTAGCAGCATGACATATTGCAAAGTTTTGGTCATTTATTTATTTTTTATTACATTTTTTTTATTTTTTTTTTTATAAAAATATAGTTTAACCCTTAGAGTACGGAGTGGGGGGGCTTTAGGCCCCCAAGATTAGTTTTACTTTAATAAATTCGCTTTAGTTAGTCGAGTTTTATTTCAAGTCCTGTATAAAAACTTATTAATGGCATTCTATTATTAAATTATTTATAATTATAGGGCAAGTTTTTCGTTTGGGGGACCCCAGTTACCCCTCTTCATACTTTACGTTACAGATTTTGTTTTTTTAGGGCCAAAAATGGACAACCGGTAAAAAAATCTATCCCAGCAACAGATAGAAGACTATTTGGATGACAGAAGTGACAGTGAGGAGGATCCTTGTGATGCAGAAGCAGTTTGTAACAGTGACAACTGCAATTTTATACCTGATATTTATGCGAGTGAAACCAGCATACGAAAACGAGTCTGGTCGAGTTTGGTCTACGAAACCATTTCCACATACACATAGGTTAGCATGCAATATTGTGAACGTAACTCTAAGAGTAAGTAGTTTTACATAAGGGCGCAATTAAACATATTTTTACAACATAAGGTTGATGTTAGAGTCCTAAATATGAACTGATATCAATTTCAAGGCTCTAGGGCTTTTGGTTTTACAGTTATGAGAAGTTGCCTATAAGCAACATTTAGCCATAGTGTTATATCTCAAAACACAAAGGAATATTGATATTTATTTATTTTTTTATTACTTTTATTAACTTTTTATGTATGGTATGAAACAAAACATTTTTTTTGGGGGTTACAACATAAATGCACCTTACATTTTGAGCATTGGGATTTTGGTATTCCGGTATGGCATAACCTACACCTTCCCTTTGCTCCCCATTCAACCAATGACCGACTTGATCGAGGCGCATGGATTTTGGAGGTTTTGATACATATGATCGTTTTGTAGAATGCGATGAACCTTGTGATGAAACGCTTGAAATATTTTACGGTGCTGAAGACGACGGTGATGATGAATCTGAGTATATGCTTAAAAGTGCTGCCAATGGGCGACCTCTTTTGCGTTGGTTTACTGGCTCCATATCAGATGCGTGTAAAAGCTAGTTTGATATCATCAGTTGAAAGTTTAACAATGACATATGTTTTGTTTTCCAAGCTTGATTTTTTAGGTCCCTTCTATACATCAACCATCTATTGACTACTGCTGTGCAAAGACACCAGTGCACTATACGCATATACCATTTCTTGGAACGGTGGTTGATTTTATACAACTCTAGCAACATATCAGCTAAGTTTACGCCTCCCATATGCTTGTTATAACAGCCAACAATAGCAGGTCTAGCTATATTTATGTACTTTTTTTGCTTACGACACCAGCGTTTGCATCCTGTAACTGGATTTTCAGCTATATAGTTTGATACCAGTTGAACGCTCTTGTTGTCGTACCAGCGGCAAGCAACTAAATTATATGTTGTTTCATATTTAAAATCATAAGAACCACGACCTTCTTTCATAAGTTCCTTTTCATCCGTAAGGCAACAGTTTTTCATCCGGTTGCTTCTTATTGTTGTTGCTGCTAATATACCTTTTTCCAATCGCAATCGCAATTCGCAATCATCAGGCTTATGGAAGCGAACCAATTATCAAAAAACAATTTATAATTTTTATTTCATTGAACAGTTGAGGCTAAATCCAATACTATATCTGATGATATCCCTAGTCCAAAAGATGGGCATGTTCCTTCTCCTACGTAGAGAGTAAAAACATATACGATACCTGAAACTCCAGCTCTCGTAAACATTTTAAAGCCCCACTTATTGGGCTTCATTGGGAGGTATTGTTTCAAATTGTGACGTCCTTTATATTTAATCATTTGTTCGTCAATACTTTGGCATTCCTCCTGGTCTATTCTGTTACATTTTTCCTTCATTTTATTTAATAATGGTCGTATTTTATAGAGTTTATCAAAATTATTTGATCCGCGCTCCGCCTATTGAGATTTATCATTTATGTGGAAAGATTCTTTGATTTTCTCAAAACGCGCTCTTGAAATAGAATCTGCAACAGCCGTTAACCTGAAGTTTGGCATACAAGCCATTCTCAAATTTGGAACTTGTATAATGCCTAAATAAAGAAGTACACCAAAGAATCGCCTAATTTCGAATGGCGAACAGTTTAGCTCTACTCCTTTAGTTTGCATTGAATACAGATTTGTTTCGTTGCAAATCTTGTTTATTATTTCATCATCGAAGAATTCATTGAAGTATTTGATTGGCACTTTGACTTCTCGACAAACTTGATCTTCTTCAATTTCTCCAGATTGATTTTTTCATAACTTACCTCGGCGATGTTTTCTGTGTCCGCAACATTTTCAACTTCTTCATCAGCATGCTCATTTTCTCCAACAATACCGTCTATCAAATTTATTTCAACGTTTACCCCTCTTTTTTTATTACTTTATCCATCGTTTCTTCAATGAATTTCTCCAGATTCGAATCATATAACTCTTCTTCTTCTTTGTCATCTTCTTCATCATCAGAATTATTCCTATCGAAGTTTATTATCTGTTTTATTTCTAGATCTGTAAGACCTTTTGGACGCATTTCTAAAAGAATAAAATGCAAAATATTATTGCTACTATGGCCAAATGTTTCCTATAAGCAACATTGTGTTCGCGAAATTCCTGACATAAAACAAAAAATTTTATTTTAGTTTTGTAAACTTTATTTGATTTTCTTACCATTTATCTATATATATAAAAAGAAGTTACATTTCCTTGGTAATCTTATAACTCAAGAACCGTCGAACCGATTGACACAAAAATTTTAGAGTTCTTTTCTATCTTTTAGGAGGAGATTTGTGTGAAGTTTGATTGAAATCGGAGCAGCCGTTCCTGAGTTATGACATTTTATGTGAGTAATAGTTTCCTCTCATAGAAATGCCTGTATGGGAAAAACAACAACAAATACACAGCCGAAACATTTTCCAAAACAATTGATTGCTGAAACAATTACAGGAGATGATGGATATCCACAGTATCGTCGACGATCAACTGAAGACAAGGTAAATCAACTGTAATTAAACTTCAAAATCCAGACGTTGAAATCGATAACCGGTGGATAGTTCCGTACTCACCGATACTGTCAAAAATGTTCAACGCTCACATAAATGTAGAATATTGCAATTTTGTAAAATCAATCAAATATATTTGCAAGCATGTGAATAAGGGCAGCGATATGGCTGTTTTTAGAGTGGCTCCTAAAAATAGTCATGATGAAATTTTGCAGTATCAAATGGGGCGCTATATTAGTACGAATGAAGCTGTATGGCGTATTTTATCGTTTCCAATTCATGACAGACATCCGGTTGTTGTCCATTTGGCAGTTCATCTTGAAAACGGGCAACGTGTTTACTTCACTGCTGCAAATGCCGAACAAAGAGCAGTAGAGCCACGAGCAACTACACTGACAGCTTATTTCCAGTTATGTGAAACGGATGAATTTGCCAGGACTTTGCTATATTCAGAAGTGCCACACTATTTCACATGGAATGCATCAACAAAAAAATTTCAACGTCGCAAACAAGGCACATTTGTTGATGGTTATCCAGGTATTTTTCGAACAGATGCTTTGGGACGCATTTATACAGTTAGTCCAGCTAATATTGAATGTTTTTACTTGCGACTTTTGTTGGTAAACGTACATGGACCGCAATCATTCCAAACTATCAATAGTGAAATGTGCGCCACATACCGCGAAGCATGTCAACAATTGTAGGTATTTGCTGGAAGATGATACGCATTGGGATGCTACGCTTCGTGATACATCAATTTCATCTCCACCAAATCAAATTCGTATGTTATTTGCGATCATAATATCAACATGTTTTCCATCAAATCCACTGGAATTGTGAAATAAATACAAAGATTTCATGGCTGAAGACATTTTGATTCGACTTCAACATCGTTCCAATGATCCTGCATTGCTGCTGACATTGGAAATGTATAATGAAGCCTAGATAATGATCGAAGATTTGTGCCTTACTATTGCAAATAAAGCATTAGGGCAATTAGGATTGACTCAACCAAATCGTCCAATGCATGATTTATTTGAACGAGAATTGCAACGCGAACAGCAATTCGATCGTGATGAAATGCGTGCGTTCGTACAAACGTATACTCCACAATTAAATGATCAACAAAAAGATGCATATGACAAAGTGATGCAAACTGTCAATGACAACACTGGTGAATTGTATTTTTTGGATGCACCTGGCGGCACTGGAAAAACATTTTTTATTTAATTGATATTGGCAACGATTCGGTCGGAACGAAAAATCGCATTGGCACTTGCTTCTTCCGGTATTGCAGCTACATTACTTGATGGCGGCCACACAGCACATTCCGCCTTGAAATTGGCATTGAACATGCAAGCAATTGAAACACCAACATGCAATATTTCAAGGAGTTCTGGAATGGGTAAAGTCTTGCAACAAACATCGATTATTTTATGGAACGAATGTCCAATGGCCCATAAAAAATCTTTGGAAGCCTTAGGTCGAACATTGCAAGATTTGAGACGGAGTCAACAGCTGTTTAGCGGTGCATTAATATTGTTATCTGGTGATTTTCGTCACACGTTGCCTGTTATTCCGAGATCAACACCAGCTGATGAAATTAGTGCATGTTTGAAAAGTTAATTTTTGTGGGCACACGTACAAAGGCTTTCGTTGACGACCAATATGTGGGTGCGTCTTCAAAATGATTCATCAGCACGTAAGTTTTCAAAGCAATTGCTGAAGATTGGCGATGGAAAAATTGCAAGTGATCAATGTGTTTATCATGTTACCGAATAATTTTTGCATAATTGTATCATCAAAACAAGAACTCATTGATCGCGTTTTCCCAAATATTGTTCAAAATTACAATAACCATGATTGGTTACGAGAACGTGCAATTTTAGCACCAAAAAATATCAATCTCAATGAAATCAATTTCCACATCCAGGAAAAATTGCCAGGTGATTCGGTAACGTATAACTCCATTGCTACTGCTATGAATAATGAAAAAGCAGTCAATTATCCGGTCGAATTTTTAAATTCTTTGGAACCACCAGGCATGCCACCGCATAATTTGAATTTGAAAGTTGGTTCATTGATTATACTTCTCCAAAATCTTAATGCACCGAAACTTTGTAATGGGACGAGACTTTCAGTGAAGAAATTGATGCCAAATTTAATTCAAGCAACAATTGTCACTGGCAAAGCAAAAGGTGAAATTGTACCAATACCGCGCATCCCATTAATACCAACGGACATGCCATTCGAATTTAAACGTCTTCAATTTCCTGTTCGGCTATCTTTTGGTATGACCGTAAACAAAGCCCAAGGGCAAACGTTCCAGGTGTCTGGAGTTAATTTAGAGGAAGCTTGCTTTTCGCACGGTCAACTGTACGTTACATGTTCGAGAGGTGGAGCGCCAAAAAATGTGTTTATTTATGCACCACAAAATAAAACAAAAAATGTTGTGTATACAATTGTATTAAATTAAACGTTGCTTTTCTTTTTCCGAAATAAAAATAAAAATTATTTCATTTTATTTTGTACGTTATTGTGTTCACAAATCAAATCTTTTTAGCAATACATTTTTTATTGAATTGCAAGTCATTTTGGACGAAAATATAATAAAAAATTGAATGCTCCAGGAGGAACTGAAAAAACATTTTTAACTTAATTTATTTTAGCATAATTTATTTAGCGTAAAAACTTGAAATGGAAATTAAAGAATCAAAGTTTAATTACAAGTTTTTATATCGGCTCTTTCACCTTACCTGTATATAGGTGACCACCACAATCAAATTTTAAAAAAGTACAGAAAAGGCTATTGTGACATCTTTAGAAAGTATGTTGAATGAAAAAATCAACTAATTCAACTGTTTAAACATTTTACGAGTTCTATAAAGAAAACTTAATATGAAAAATTTCTTGCGATATAAAAAAACATTTTATGCATGGTGGTGCGAAGCCCACTGGGTAATGCTAGTTTATAATAAAATTCACCTTTTATAAGAAAATCTTACGTATTACGTTTTTATTTGAATTTTTATAGAACGATTATTTTCACTTTTTTTGCACACGTCAGCACACCACTTCAACTAGCTCGCAAATGAACCCCTATTAACCCTTTCGACCCCAACTTTTTTCCTGTGGAACGAAAATTTTTTTTTTAATTTTAATCCTTTTGTATTTGTTTAAGAAGCAGTTGCCCAAAATTTTGAGTCGTCACGCCCCACGGTTTGAGCGCTACCGAAAGTTGCTTGTGAGCAACTTTGGGCAATGGTGGTATACAAAATAAACAAATTTTTCCTTTCGAACAACTTTTAATGATTTTTATTTATTTTGAAAAATTAGGTATGATATGACAAAAAACAGTTTTTATTGTTATTACAGCAAAGGTGGACTTTGCATTTAAGGCATTTGGACATTGGGGTTCCTGTCTTGCACAATCTGCAACGTCCCTTTTGACTAAAGACTACCCAATGTTCCATTTTATCGTAACGCTGTGAGACTGAAGGATTCGGTTGGAACCTGTACTTTTTGGACTGTTGGGAAGATACGCTGCTTGATGGGGAGCTCAGGGATACTATCGAGGTAGCTTTTTCAACATTCGATGGTCTGCCTTTCCTTTTTCCGAGCGAAGTAGTGGCAGTAAGCAACTCATGAGCAATTTCTAGTTGAAATTTTATTAGAGGAATATGCTTTTGTCTCGGGTTTATCAAGTTTAAATGCTTTCTATACAATAGCCATGCGTTTGTTACGGATGTTCCGAGGCACCAATAGAAGATTCGTATGTACCACTTATTTGAACGGTGGTTGACCTTGTAGAGCTCCATGAGCATGTCAGCCAAATCTACTCCTCCCATACCCTTATTGTAAGAAGCAACAATCGCAGGTCTTGCAACATCAATATAAGCTTTTTCCTTTGGATTCCAACGTTTGCATATACCAACAGGTTCATTGCTTTCACACGAAGATATAATTTGAACTGGCTTATTGTCAAACCACTTGACGCATGCAATATTATTGTTGGTTTCACATTTCATATCGAAAGATCCCCTTCCACGCTTTTTTAACTCAGCATCTGAAAGTAGTTGGCAATTGCTTATGCGGTTTTTACGTACAGTTCCTGTTGCAAATATGCCCATTTCTTTCAACGAGATCAGAAGGCTTACTGACGTAAACCAATTATCGAAATAAAGCTTAAAATGTTTGTCCTTAGGAAGACCTTTAGCCAAATATAAAACTATATCCGAAGATAGGCCCAATCCATAAGCAGGACAGGTACCTTCACCAACATACAACGTAAAGTCGTACACTAATCCAGAGGTTCCAGCACGCGTAAACATTTTCAGACCCCACTTATGAGGCTTAGCAGGGTTGTATTGTTTAAATGACGATCGACCTGTAACAAAAATTTAAACTAAAATGTTCATTATGACGTTTATGAATGTATACCTTTGAACGCAATGATTTGTTCATCAATGCTTTGATGTTCTTCCTGGGGTAGCTTTCCAAAATTTTCTTTGAGACTGTCTAGTAAAGGACGTATTTTGTACAACTTGTCATAGTTCAAATCGCCTTTTTTGGATTGTTTAGTGTTATCGTTGAAATGTAAACATTGTTTTATTTTTTCAAACTTTCCGCGCGGCATTGAATCTGTTATAGCGGTAAGATTTAAATCTTTTGATCATGCCATTTTGAGTTGAGGCAATTTTAAAACACCCATGTACAACAAAATACCAATATAGCGTTTAATATCTTCAACAGTGCATTTGAGCTCAATGCCGTGTTCTTGCAGCGCATATAAATCTGTTTGTTGTGTGATCAAATCAAAAACTTGGCTACTAAAAAAAGTGCAGAAATATTCTACTGGCATCATCACATCGTCGACCTTCAAAGTATTTTCTTCCCAACTGGTCTCCAAAGGTGCAAATGGCCTTTTTTCCCACTTTAGTGTCTTGGGGTCAACTTTTTCAAAGCAATTATTAGCCACACAAGATTTCGGCTCACATTCTTCTGCAATCATATTTTCGAGAAGGTCAATCTCTATAGTTTCCCCTCTTTGCACGATCCCTTCCAAATTCTTCTCTAGCACTGCAGAAATGTCATCCATCTCGTCATCACTTTCGTCGTCAGAAGAGGCATCCCAATCAAAGTTAACAATCCTCTCAATGTCGTCATCTGACAATCCTTTCTCTTTCGGTCTCATAACTAAGTACAAAAATATTTATTACTTCAATGGCCCAAGGTTGCCCACAGGCAACATTGCAACTTTAAAAATTACTCACCTGGTTAATATTTTTAACTAATCAAATTTAAATTCAGTTTCAGAAAGCTAAATCCTTGCTAAAAAACATGGCATATAAACTTTTTAATTTTTTTCATTATTATAAAAGTTAATCACTCACTTTAAAAACTCTTTTGAATTTCACAACAATATTTTCTGCGCTGCACTTGCTGTTTATTCAACATAACTTCGCTAAATGATCTACAACTGATATTTTTTTTGCTCATATTTTGAGTAGATACATAAAAGTACCGTTATCATTTATAACGAACAGACAAAAACAAAACGAACGCTTTCCGTAAGCTGTTAAACTGCCGAAGTTGCTCACAGGCAACATTGGGGTCGAAAGGGTTAAGCTGTTCTAAATATAAATTCTCAAGAAAATGTCCACACACATTAGCTACTGTAAAAAAAACCGTTAGCAAAAATAACAACAACTATAGAAACTACGCGTAGAAATATATAACGTTGCCTATAAGCAACATTTGACATTAAAGGGATAAGTATTACAACCGAAATTGATGATGTATTCAATCATCTTATAACACCAATGATGAAACAGAAAATCTGTCTTCATACTAACGGAGAAGCCGAAATAGTATTTGATAAGTACAATGAAAAATATCCCCAGAGGCAAAACTAAAACTGGAAAGTAATAACTGAAGGTGAACTTTCTCGGAGTACTTATAACAGCTGAAGCGCTACATTATGGAAGAAAAAATGTGAAAGAAATGTGGAGTTAGGACGAATCCATTCGCAGTAATATTATATATTGACTGCATTCATGCCTCATGATAGATTTATTGCATTGTTTGAGTATATAAGATTTGATGATAAAGCTACCAGAGACTCTCGAAAAGAGACTAACAAGTTAGCTGCCATAAGGGAAATCTGGGATTCTTTTGTAGACAATTGCCGAAAGTCATTCAATCCTTTTGGTGCGATAGCCATTGATGAACAATTGGTACCATTTCGCGGAAAATGTCTATTTCGACAATACATAAAATCAAAACCTGGAAGTTATGGTATACAAATTTAGACTGCCGCTGATGTGAAAACGTCATATTTGTACAATCGGCAGGTGTATACGGGAAAGCTTCCTGGTGGAAATGTAGAAAAAAATCAAGTTGCACGGGCTCTTAAAGAACTCGCTGAGCCTTTGTTTGGATCTGGCATGGGCATAACTACTGGTAATTTTTTCACAACTTATGATTTGGCGACAGAAGGAGCTCTTCTTACAAAAAATACGACGCTCTTGGGTACTGTCAGAAAAAAACAAAACGAACACACCCAAGGAATTGAAGTTATCAAAAAATCGGAAAGAGTATTCTTTGATATTTTCTTTCCCAAAGACCATATCTATGGTATCATATATTCCTAAAAAGAACCAGATGGTACGTCCTCTGTCTTACCAGAATGTAGGCAATACTGCTCTAATGAAGTTCATTTCAAGCCAATTATAACTATGGACTATAATCGAACTAAAGGAGCGGTAGACAATAGTGACAAACTTATAAGAGAATGCTCATGTGGCAGATGAACAGCACATTGGCCATTTAGAATATTTATTTATGAGAAGAACCCTGAATGGAAACTTTCTAACTCAGCAACGAAAAAAGATCTTTATATTAAATCTTGGTCAAAAATTAGCTGAACCAAACCTAAGACAACGTTTGCTAAAAGAAACTGAAACCGTTCCAACCTTACGACGCGCTTTGTTGCAGGTGAAATTGAAGAAAAAATGTGAAAATCTCATAACAAAGGATGGAATAAAATGTGGTCGTTGCTTTCTGTGTCCTAGAAATAAAGATAAAAAGTCTAAATGGAAGTGTGCCACATGCTCTAACTTTGTTTGTGATGAACATAGGACTGAAGAAAATCGCTTGTCTACAACATATTATGGACTCTAGTGACACTGAATAAAGAATTTGGTGATAAGGATGGAGATGGAGCTGATGCAATGAATTATTATATTAATTTTTTTGTATTTTTTATTGTTGAAAGAAGTAAAATTGAGTTTGTGTTCCTTATTTTAATTATTAATTATAATAAGAAGTTTATTTTATGTCAAAACATGAAATGTTTGAAAGTGCAAAGTATTTTATTTGTTTATTAAAAATAAATGCTGTAAATTTATCTAAATAATCATGTTTTAATTAACCAACACTCTTTGTAATATCATATTAATATGCCAACTTATAAACAAAACAAAACAATTTTTGTGTACGGGGATTTAGTGAGCCCACTCCGTCCTTTATGTTACAAAATAGACTCCCTACTCTAAGGGTTAAACTACAACAAAAACTTTAAAATTCAAAGTTTCAAACTTCAATTGTGGCATAACAAAATGCAAAGTTGAAGTGGCTGAAAAATCACATTGGTTTTTGCAGGTGGTCTTGTGTATTGATTCCTTAAAAAAAAAAAAAAATGGAGCATTCCTTATATGGAACCAAATGTATGGCTTCGCCCACAAAAAAAGCTTTTTAATGCAGAAATACAAGGTGAAGCCCAAAATAAACCACACTGAACTAAAATAGAAAAGACAGGAGCTTTTTTCTGAAAACTTCGAGCTTATTTATTTAAAATAGTCCCCTCTGGCCTCGATATACTATTTTGCGCGATCTAAAAGCCTTTCGAAAGAGAATTTCAAGTCATTGACCGGAATATGGAATGTCCTTCAGGATGTCGGTACCAGCCTTTTGGATACCCCCTACGGACGCAAAACGTTTTCCTTTCATAGCGAAATGTGATTTTATGAATACATACAAGTCACAGCGAGCCGTATCAGGCGAATACGGTGAGTGATTGATGGTCGAAATGCGATGTAAAAAAATCGGCCACAAGAGTGGATCGATGAAATGGTGCATAATCATGCAATAAGCGCCATTCGCGGTATTCAAGATGAATTCAACGAATGCAATTCAACAAACGCTTAAAAACTTCAACAAGCTTCAAAATAGAAAATTGCATGGACGGTTTGGCCCATTGGCATGAACTCCTTGTGAACTATTCCCTCGGAATCGTAAAAACAAATAAGCATCGACCTGATTTTTGACTGCTCCAAAAGCGATTTTGTTCGTAAACCCAAATGATCAGTTAAAATGCGATAAATCGATGTTTTGGAGATATTCAACTCCGATTCCATGAATTTCAACAACAATTTCGGTTCATTTTTTCTAAATTTACGAACAATTTCGATGGAACTTTAGATGATTACTGATTTCGGACGGCCCGTATGTTCATTGTCATTTATGTCCTCACAACCAACTCTGAAACGTGTAAACCACTAATGAACTTTGGCACGAGGTAGATAATCATCGCTATAAACTTTTTTCATCAATTCAAATGTTTCGGTAAACGTTTTCCCGACTTCAAAAGAAGACTTGATATTAGCTCTTTATTCGAAACTCATTTTTTTACCGATGACACAAACCTACTGACACTTTAGACGTAATAACTTCGCTCCCACTCAACCGAATGTCACCAAGTTTTCACTGGAAGTCAGTTAGAGATGTAGTTTCCAATGCACTAACTCATTAAAAAGAAGGCGCCATCAAAAACATTTTTATGACGCCTGTCTTGTTTATTTTGGACATCACCTTGTGTACTCGGAGAAGGCCATTGCCTATCGACAAACGACCGCTATTAGGAAAAACACTTTTTCTATCATTTGGTGCTTCTCGGAAATTCTTCTCCGAACTCCGCTTGATAGTCACGCACCAACCGATTCGGCTACGGTGCCTGCCTACAACATTATACCAGAAACAACTGGGCTATAAAATGGCATACTCAGAAGTCTCCTAAAGAGTGTATTAAGGATATAAAAGTTTTCAGGAAAATTCAGAAAAAAAGTTTCAATTGTGCAAAAATATATTATTTATAATTTGGCGTACGTTAAACAACACAAGAACTTTCCTCAAAATTCAAGGAAAACAAAAAAGGGTACGCCTACTTTGTGGATTTCATAGAGGCTTTTGACAGAGCCCCTAGAAAACGTTTGCTGCATAAACTACGTTTGCTGCATAAACTCGTTAATTTTATAGAAAATATATACCAAAACTAAAAACGGCTGTGTGAACAGGACAAGAAGTGTCAAGTAATTCTGAGACTAGCTCAGGAGTGAATCAAGGATGGCCAGAATTCTTATTTACGCTGTACCTGAACGACCTCGTTCTGATTATTTGGGAACTAGTCTAATGGCTTAAAGCATTAATATAAGACTACTACTCTGCGCGGCCGATATTGTACTAACAGGTAATCCAAATATCAAGCAAGCTATGATATGGTACATAGACTAGAAAAATCTTGCACGGAATGGAATCTGGAAGTTAAAATTTTATGCTTAGAAAAGCCGACTGGATATCACTTAGAAAACTGGTGGTACAATGACGAAGATGTAAGGGTGGTGGCAGAATATCGCCAAAAATGACATTCAGAAAACATTTGGAAGCCAGAAACAACGCAGCCAAGGCAAGCATTAATTGCACCTTGAAGGATTTTCTTGCTAAGCCGTCAGTATCGCTCAAAATGGAAATATGTATATGGAAACTTTATCAAGCTGTTTGTAGATCCATACAATCTTGTGCTGTTCAAGTGCGGGGTTATACATTATCGGATGAGGTCGTCAAATTGCAAAGATACATCATAAAAAAGGTCCTAAGTACAGCAGACTTCACGCCAAACTATGCAATATTGCTGGAAACCGCGGCTGAAGAAAGTCGCTTTTTTACATTTTACATGAAATATATTTTTAAAACTTTATATGAATTTAAAGAAAGCAAACTCGCGCATAAATTGTGATATGAAAAATCATTTTTTTGGTATAAACATCTAAATGAAATGGGCTCAGAATTCGAACTAACTTTCGACGATTGATGCGTACGCAGTGGCACAGCCTTCGCATGCACAGGCACGGCCTTTGCTGACAGAGTCAAATACCAAATACAACAGAAAGCATAGCGAAAAGGCACTTGTGAGTACCAAATAGCAAATAAAGCATTCAAACTAGGTTAGGTTAGGTTAGGTTGTAATGGTTGCCCAATAGGGCCCACTTGGACGAAATAGTTTGGTTCGTCCTTTATGATACCATTGAAGGACAAGGAGGGGGGGAGGAAGGGAAGGGATGGGGAGTGGTGAGTGCTTGTGGACTACGAACGGTGACTAGTCCGCGGTTGTGTTAACCTCATTATGCTGCTGATGTAGTTCATCAGATTTTTGTTATCAACGCCTGCTATATCAGCAGGCGCAGAGAAGAAGTGAGAACCAAGGTATTTGAATCTTAGTCCTGCGAAGGCTGGGCAGCTTAGGAGCAGGTGCTGAGATGATTCCACCTCATCCTCCATACAGCTGACGCAAAAAGGACTCGAAGTAATTCCGAGTCTCACGGCATGGGTACCTCGCGGACAGTGCCCCGTGATGATGCCCACGAAATTTGAGAGATGACATTTTGTCATCCCCAGGATATCCCTCGAGCGCCTCCTATCTAAACGTGGCCAGAAGGACTTCGCGACCCTACACGTTCGTGTACTTGCCCAGCGTTCGCTGAGTTGGTGCATAGCCCATCCTTCCAGGAGTAGAGCGCAGGTTGTCAGGGGGATCCCGATTCTCTCCTTTCGCGGACACATTGCCTCACAGGTCCCCTGTCTGGCCAGCTCGTCGGCTTCGCAGTTTCCTTCAATGTCACTGTGACCAGGTACCCAAATTATCTTAATGTCGAAGAATTCTGATGCAATCGAGAGTGAGACCAGGCATTCCCTGACCAGCTTCGAGTGCACCATAATAGAGCCTAGAGCCCTGATGGCCGCTTGGCTATCGGAGTAAATATTTACCTTTTTTGCAGTTATTACGCAAGTAAGTAGCCAGTCAGCTGCTTCTTTAATTGCGGCCACCTCTGCTTGGAACACACTACAGTGATCCGGTAGCCTGAATTTGAGTTTGATGGGGAGCTCTTTGCAGAATACTCCTCCTCCAACCCTGCCATCCAACTTCGAGCCATCCGTGAACAGGTTAACGATGCCCTGTCCCCAGGTGTTGCCCCCGCTCCACTCCTCCCTTGGTGGAGTATAGGTGGAGAAAGTTCCGCTTGGACTTAGCGAAGGCACACACTGGTCCGTCGACGAGGGGATGAACTCAAAGTTTCTGAGGATGCTTGAGTGCCCATATGTGAGGTTGAGCTTATAGCCCAAGCCCCTCAGTCTGATTGCGGTACGAGCAGCGGCAATTCTGCCTGCGATGTCTATAGGTACGACATTTAACATTACATTAAGCGCCAGAGTAGGAGTAGTTCGAAGCGCCCCACTGATCCCAATGAGAGCGGACCTCTGGACTCTCTCTAGCTTTTTGACTGATGTCGTCCTCTCCAGTGAGTTCCACCAGACAGTGACTCCATATAACAAAATTGGCTTTATTATGGTGTTGTAGAGCCAGAATACAACTCTGGGCGAAAGGCCCCACCTTTTGCCAATTGCGCCTTTGCACCCATACAAGGCGATTGTTGCCTTCCTTACTCTCTCCTCAATGTTGGGCTTCCACGTCAGCTTGCTGTCAAGGATTAGACCTAGGTACTTCACCTTGTCAGAAAGCACCAGTGGAGCGCCCCCCATCGAGGGGAGTTGAGCTCTGGGTATTTTATATTTCCTCGTAAATAGGACGAGCTCCGTCTTAAGAGGATTCACCGATAAGCCGCAATCTGCTGCCCATCGAACAACTACGTTCAGATATCCCTGCACTAAATCGTACAGGGTATCTATAAACTTTCCTCTAACAATTAATGCCACGTCATCCGCGTAGGTAATCACCCTACAGCCCCTCCTCACCAGCTCCTCCAGCAAGTCATTGATAACAATGATCCAGAGGAATGGTGAGAGGGCCCCGCCTTGCGGCGTGCCTCTGCTCACCTGCCGGCGGAGAGAGACGCCGCCCCACTCTGCCACGACCGTTCTGTCGCTGAGCATTCTGTAGAAAAACCTGGAGAGATCGGCTCCGACCCCCAGTCTATCCAGAGCTTTAATGATTGCCTCCGGGAGAACGTTGTTAAAAGCCCCCTCAATGTCGAGGAAGGCGCCGACTGCGAGTTCTTTCTGATATAGAGACTCCTCAATATCTTTAACAATTGTGTGCAGAGCAGATTCCACTGATCTGCCTTTACAGTATGCATGTTGGGCGTGCGACAAACGCCCCCGAGGAATTCCGCTTCTTATGTGTAGGTCAATCAACCTCTCAAGGGTTTTCAGCAAGAAAGATGAGAGACTGATTGGCCTAAAATCCTTTGGGGAGACATGCGAGCTCTTGCCAGCCTTGGGTATAAACACAACCCTCACAGCCCTCCAAGATCCCGGTATATGGCCCCTGGCTATGCAGCTCGCATAGATGGGGGTCAGCCAGCGGCATGACACCACTACAGATTTCTGCAGTTGGGCAGGTATGATGCCATCAGGACCAGGTGACTTGAAGGGCCCGAAGGAGCCAATGGCCCAGGCCAAGCGGTGCTCATCCAGCAGCCAGCCCCGGTTCTGAAGACCGATTGGTGTACTTCCCGAGCTGGTGCTGCTAGATACCGGATTCGTTGGAAAATGAGCGTCGAGAAGCATTTTTAGTGATTCCTCGCCGCTCATCGCCCAACGTCCCGATTCATCCCTCAGGTATCCCAAGGGAGCCGAGCTCCTCGTGAGTATTCGTCTGAATCTTGAAGACTCATGACAGCCCTCCACGCTTCCACAGAAGTTCCTCCAAGAGTCCCTCTTGGCCTTCCTAATTTCGGACTTGTAGATTCCAAGTCCTACTTTATACAGTTCCCATCCTGAGGGAGACTTGATTCTTTTAGCCCTATTAAAGAGGCGTCTGCACGAGGCCCTAAGCTCAGAGAGCTCTGCTGTCCACCAAGGTGGTTTCTCCTTCTTAGGGAGCGTTCTAAGTGGACAGGAGCTTTCAAGAGCCTTATTACAAGCTGAGGTGAAGATCTCCACCAGATCATCGATCGCTCTTTCCGAGAGATCTAAATTTTCCCTGGGTGCTTCGGGGAGAAGGTTCAGCAGATTCCTGCCGTAGATATCCCAGTCCGTTCTCCTCAGATTCCTGTAGGAGAGTCTTTTTGGACGAGTTTCAGTGAGAGAGAATTGAATATACCTGTGATCCGAGAAGGAGTGAGTGTTAAGCACCCTCCAATCGAAAATTCGGTTTAACAGTGAAGAGGAGGCCAGAGTAAGATCCAGCACCTCCTCCCTGGTTGCGGTAATGAAAGTGGGGTCCTTACCCCTGTTGCAAATAAACAAGTCTTCGTTTAAAATAAAATCAAAAAGTGACTCACCTCTTGCATTTATGTTGGAACTTCCCCAACAGGTATGGTGGGAGTTAGCATCCGTCCCTACAATTACGCCGGTTTTCCTGCGTCTCGCTTCAGCCAGGGCTTCCCTCAGCATCATTGGAGGTGGCTCCACCTCGTCCTCATGCGCCATATATGCCGACATCAGCCATAGCTTCCCCGCAGGGCCCTCTAGGCTCACAGTCACAATGTCTTCATTGCTAAAATTAGGCAAGATAAATGCATTAAGTTCCTTCCTGATGAGCATACAAGATCTTGGTTTACCTAACCCGCTGTACGCCATCAGTTTGTATCTTTTCGTCCTGAGTCCAGAAATGCCGCTGCTGCTCAGCCACGGTTCCTGGATCAGAACTATATCAACTCCACCTTGTTCAAGGTGGAGCAGTAGATTGGCGGACGCCGCCTTAGAATGCTGAAGATTTATCTGAAGAATAATCATCTTCGATAATCCTCTCCAACATCCCAAGGTCGGTGTCCTCACATTCCGAGGCCAGAAGCCTCTCCTCCTCCGCCCTGTCGAAGAATGACCCTATGCTGATAACGGACCCTGGTCGTGAGGGAGCGTCACCAACACTGTCAGCCTCCGACGTGACGGAGTCTATCTCCATGTCCACAGGAGCTTCCTCAACTGTGGGCCCTTCTTCCTCCCGCACCTCCGGATGAGCAGAGGCATCCGCTCTGGTATCGCTTTGGTAGACCCTAAGGACTACCTTTTCGAAACCATAGCTGATAACCCCCTTTGTTTCAGCAAGAGGGCCGAGAGACTCTGCATTCAGCAGAATCAGCGCTCGCCGATATGATCTCTCGGTCTTCTCCACCATAACCACCTTCCAGTTGTGCGTGGGGAGTTTCGGGTTGCAGTACCGGAGGATTTCCTCCATTTCCTCTGAGGTAGAGGGTTCGGAAGGGAGCCAGACACGTGCTCGCGGACGCATAGGTAGATCCTTTTTGTCCACCGCTTTCAGCTTAGCTCCCTTCCATACCTCTCCCACCAAGGCCACTGCCGCCCTGTACATAGTAGCTGACCGTTCGTCAGCGCAGACAATTCTCTTAAACGTGCCGTAGTGCCATCCGGCGCTTTCACAGCAGGGGGGGGGGGTCCAGGGTTTTCCCTTACTACCCTCATGAAGACAGCGGAGATGGCGGACGCTACTCTCTTCCATTCCTCCCTGGAAATGGCGCCGTCCTCCCTAGCACTGTCCATGACTCCAAGAGTGATGTGGCCTGCCTGTTTAGCGACTTCGCTAAATGATTTGGGCATGCCGCCATCAGTCCTGGGTCTCTTTTCGAGGGAAACATCCTCCTCCTGGGATCGCTGCCTTTTTGCCCCCGAATCCACTTGTGGCGCACTCGCTCCCTTTTCTCTGTCCTCTTCCGCCCCCCGTAGAACCTTCCTGGCCCACTCAAGCGTCTGAAAATGTTTCTCAGATATCTGAGAAGCACTTTGGTCGCCGTAGCGCTCCAAGATTTTGGACGCTAGACGGAGGTCGGAGAAGGACCGCTTGCTCTGCCCTCTCTGCCGTTTAGGCTTAACAGGGGGTCCCCGAAGAGACAACCCCGAAGCCCCCGGAAAACTAATGGAGGACCCCTTGCTGGTACTGGCCATCCCATCCAGTACTGCTAAATTAGGAGACGCAGCCGGTTCCGCCTGCGGCCTCCTACCTACCATAAGCGGGTTCCCGCTTGTGACCCCCACGTTCTTGCTGGAAGTCGGTTCCGACTTCCCCTCAGGGTCCCCCCCTACTCTACTAGTCGCTTCCGACATTTTCCCGCCACTGGGAACTTCAGCCCTCAGGGTAAGACCCCGGGAGAGTTTACGAGGGGGCGATTTCGCCCCTCCTATCCTGCGAGAGATGGTTTTAGGACTCGGTTCCGAGTTCCCGCTACCATCTGAAGTTTTTGTTGTTTGTTTTGTTTGTTTTGTGTTGTTCATGTTTTATGTTAATAGGGTCCCCACTCGGAGCCGCTATCCAAAGCCCGTAGAAGTGTAGTCGTCCCTTAGAGGTCTCATGGTTGTCTATGCCACGGCAGGGAGGCCATGCGAGGGTTGACGCATGCCCTCATGAGGCATGCGTTCAGAGCCAGACCGGACGCAAAGACGGGAGTCCTCTCAACCGCACCTACACCGCCAACCCAATGGCGACGGGTTTGGAACGTACTCCGAGGCCTGCCAGGGTTTTAACGGGACGGGGGCGGTCACGGCATTAGCCCACCAGCCGTTTCTGTTAAGTTTCACCCTAACATACTCAGGTGGCAGAATGCCGCAACCACCGGCACAGGTTCAAAGGATTCCAAATCGTACAGAAAGAAAGTCCAAAGACGAAAGCAAGGGTCGTCACCGTTCAGGTTGTTAGGCCGTTCAGGCCGCAGATCATTTTGCGCTATCCAGGGTGCACCACGCGGAGGCGATCTGCTCTACACCCCAGCATTCAAACTAACATAGATTGGATCCCAGGTGATGCAGCAATATCCGAGGTTTGAGCTAACAAGAGAAAGCTACAAATTCTTCAGCGTTGAAAGATCCTACAACTCCTTTGAGTTCCTTACCACAAAGCCGAGCACAGATCTAAACTTGGCGGTGATAAAGTTTATATGTTTCGCAAACGATGTTTTCGATGTAAATTTTACCCCTAAGTCTTTCTTTTCATACATTTTTTTGAGGATGGTAGTGCCCAACTTGTAATACTCGAAATCAGTCGCAACTTTGCGTCTACTGGAGAACAAGTGCTGGAATTTACTCTAAGCATCACACTAAGCTTCCAATCTTGTTAAGCGCTCTTGAAGTATCATCCAGTCACATGCTTCCTCTGCACTAGATACTGTGATCTGAATACATCAGACAACGCGATGTCAAAAAACGTCTCGAATACCATTTATAAAAAGAAAAATATATTTAAAGTTTTGCGAACTTTGTTAATTGTTGAATAGCTCGAAAAGTATTTGTCGGATTCACTTCAAATTTCCACACACTATTTTTAAGATATTATACTTTAAGAAAATGCAAAAATCAAATTTTTTGAAAATTCTGATTACCTCTAACCCCTTAAGAACAATAGCCAAGCGAGGGGTCTACCTTAAGGTACACCTGAAGTAACTTTGATGGCATTCGATTTTACATTGCTTATATGAACGAAATTTGGTGCAAGCCACTTAGTTAAGCTAACGTGAAGACCAATTGAGTAGAATACTATGGCCGACTCTACCGAACGCTTTCGAAAGTTGGTGAATATGTCATAACAGCAGACCTAACCCTTAACAAAGCCATTCTGATAAGACGACATTTCTGGTGAGATTCAAAGCATGAACCAGTTTTTCAAAGAGTTCAGGTATACTAGAGATTTTGCAGATCGGTCTTTTGCATATCCACCGTAAAAAAAAATGGTTAGCACCGCCAACAAAAAAATTATTAACTCCAATTTGAGAGTTAAGCTGCATACCCAGAATTTTGAGAAAAAAGCTACTGTTCTGAGTAAAAATTTTTAAATTTTTGGGAACATTTTTAAAATTTTGTACAGTTTCATATTTTAAGTTATATGGTTTTTATACGTGAATCAACTATATTATATTTTCGTAAAAAAATTATAAAAAGGAAATCAAAAATAAATAAATCTGCAGCTCAGAGGGCCTTTAAATTATTGGCGTGCAGATACATGAGCTTTACGACGACATAGACATAGCGCAGCAAATAAAGATCCAGAATACAAACGCTCTGGCTTTGAAAGTATTCGATGCGGTACCAGCTGGTGGTAGCAGAGGAAGAGGAAGGCCTCCTCTGCGTTGGAAAGATCAGGTGGAGAAGGACTTGGCTTCACTTGGTGTGTCCAACTGGCGCCGGTTGCCAGAGAAAGAAATGACTGGCGCGCTTTGTTAAGCTCGGCCAAAATCGCGTAAGCGGTTATCGCGCCAATTAAGAAGAAGAAGAAGAAACACCAATGCCTTTAAGGGATTATATACAGTTAGAAGCCCGAAAAAAAGCGAATTTTCCAGAATTTTTTCTGAGAAAGTTTTTAAATTTTGTGATCTAAAAATTTGTACACATATTGGGTTATTTTTTAACTGTATCTTAAGACTTAGTATTAGTAAAAATATTTATTTGAAAAGGATCTACAGCTCATCTACGGGAGCTCTTCTCAAAAAAGACGTTTTGCGGTGACCACTATATCTCTGAACTGGATCCTCTGAAATGAAAGAACCAAACAGATTTCGTTAAAGTAATGTTAAGTCTAGTAATCAATCGAAGGAATAAGCAAAATAAATTTTTTTGACAAAATGGCAGTTTCTCCAAAAAAAAAAAGAAAAAATCGATTATTGACCAAAATTACGGCTTTAAATTGTTTGTAAAAAAATATTTCTCAGTGAGAAAAAAATTTTGATTAATTACTAAAAGATATATTTAAGTGTTAAAATTTGAGACTAATCGGTTTAGCCGTTTTCGAGTAATGTTGGTCACCGGCTTTGAAAACACCATTTAGAGAAAAACGCGCTACCACTCCGGCCTCGTACTTTCAAGCACTCTGAAACGCTTTTTCAAATTTGCGTGTAACTTTGAAAATATTCACCGGAACTATTTTAAATTTTCTGTGTGTATTCTTAAATATGTGTACAATAGCTTTAACCCGCGGCCCCGCTCGCGTAGGAGTAGTTTTGAGGGATTTAGGATATGTACTATATAAAATAATTACACAATAATTTGATAGAAAATATTTTTTTATTAATAACCATAATATTATAATACCCGGCATCCGTTGCCATCCCTCGTTGAATAAAATCAAAACAACCAATCAGAAAAATATCAAGCAAAATTATTTTTATAAATTTTCTACAATATCTCAAACCGTTTTTGAACTTTGCATTTGGGTCATAGTTGAACAGCTTATGCGGATTATGAAGTCTAGAGTGTGCTATAAATAGTGAGAACTAAGATTGTTTAGATTAAATTTGAGCAAATATTCGATTACTAGTGACGAATGAGAGTGGTGGCGCGGCCTGGGGGATGTGGGAAGTGAGTTCCATCATAAAAACATTCCTATAACCTTCATTGGGTGAAAATATGAATGGATAAACATTGTTACGTCATTTGGTGTTGTCGTTTCGTAGCGATGCCCGGACAACGTACAGACATTATTTACCTCTATAGCATAGATTAAGAAAAAACTCTAAAAAAATTGATTTTTTGAAAATTCTAACTGTCAGCAGCCGAGAGAAAATCAAGTTTATTTAAGCAGATTTTCATGTAAGAAATGCAATTGAAGTTTTCTTAGTGCGTGCCAAGTAACAATACTTCGTCTACCAATTGACGCTTCAAGTACACAGTGGGCTTCAAACTTTGCGCAAACTGAATGCTAATCGCACATACTGGTACGCCTTTGTTTTTTTTTTGACGAAAGATACTAGCAAGTACAGCACTCAGACACCATTAAGCCCATTGTACTGCATTCGGAATTCCTTTTTAATTTTCTTTATATCTACCGGACCTCCGAAGAAATCTGAGTAGATACCAAGGAGCCAAGGTGGTCGCTTCTAAACACATCAGTGCCAAAGACAAGACACATCAAGCCTGATTCGCGCGCACGCCTACTTGGTTTCGGTGTGTGGCCTAAGAGTACAAACGAATTAATTTATTTATGTGTCCACTCGCTGCCTGCTAATTTCGTTTGCCTACCCTTAAATGCGTAAAAACACAAAATAAATAAGGCAGTAAGCTTTCGATAGTTTTAATTCGAAAAATAGTTCTCTACTTTCATGGGCTATTACATCTTTTATTTCGGTCATATTATTCTCCATATTCTACATATTATATTATTCCCTATTATACACAATAATCTCATCTTTAATGACTACAAATAGATAAGTTAAGAGCGCATAAAATTGCAATTTTATTATACGAAGCTTTGTATTATTCAAGTCTGCTATTATAATCGATAATAAATGCAATTAATAGAATTTATTAGCGCATTTACTGCTGTAGCCTCTAATGCTTTTTTTATTGTTTCTGTTTTCGTTATTGTTCCAGCTATCATTACTGGGCTCATTAATGAATGGTTTTTGTCCACTGTTTGTCGCGCAATCACAAAAGTGCTGCTATTATGCTGATGTATCGATGACAATTTTACATGCCCTGTAGGAATTGTTCACTGCGGGCAACTTGCGATCTTCTAGTGATTTTGGCAGGAAATAATACAAGGAAAACTAATGTGGTATACAGCTTAAAGTTTTATTCATCATTCGATTTAAATTTTAAATTAATTATTTCATAACTTGAACAACTAAGGTACTCAAGTTTCCCTAGAAATTTTGGGTTCATCTACTTGCAAACTGATCACTGCGAATCCCTGCTTAGCCCGAGTGAAACATTCTTCACTCACATTCCTTAATGGGAAGAGTGGGCAGGGTGCAATATTTAGAGGCATGACCTGGTAAGCCTTTGTACGAATGGCTCGAAGTTGGATAGAAGGGTTGGCCAAGGCGTACTCTGCGAGGAGCTTTCCATCAGACTCAAGACCACTGTAGTGTACTGCAAGCTGAGGTACCCGCAATTGTTGCACCCTTGCGTAATAACTGTCACGAATTGTTAATATCTACTTCGACAGCACAGCAGCAATTAGGACGCGGGACTCGCTGATGGTACACTCGAAACTGATTGGGGCATGCCTGACTTCACTTTCGATCGCATCCAAATTCTTCGATATAAAGCTAATCTGGATGCCAGGTCATAGTCACATTCAGAAAACTGCAAGGCGGATCAGTTGGCCAGACAGGAGAGCTTCCTGTTGACTACCTGCGGTCTGCTCCTGGAGAGATAGGCTTTGCGTTAACTCAGCGAATGTTGGGCAAGTATACAAACATGGAAGGTCGCGAAATCTCTCTCGCCTCGCGTGGATCGGTGGTACTCGAGGAATATTCTAAGGTCGACAAAATATCAGCTCTCAAATTTCGTGGGCGCCCTTGCAGGAAACTGGCCATGTGGTATACATGCTGAGAGACTCGCCATTACTTCGAGTTCGTTTCGCGTCAGTTGTATGGAGGATGATGTGGAATCATCTCATCATCTCCTCCTTCGCTGCTTTGCTTTCATGAGGATTTAAATATCTGGGCTCTCATCTCTTTGCAACGTCTGCTAATATACCAGATCTTGATATTAAAAACCTGAGAAACTTCATCAGCAGTACGAAGCAGCTAACACGACCGTAACTGGTTGTTATCACTAAATACACATCCATCCCCCTCTTTCCTGTCTTCTTATATCCTTTATAATGGTATCACAAAGGACGGTTTTTAATTTTCGTCCAGTGTGTTTTCCCTATGGGCAACTATTTCAACCTAACCTAATCTAATCTGAGTTTTATAAGTATCTAAATCAACCAATATTTAAACGCTTACTATAATACATTTTATACAGGGTGTGTCATCTTTTATGCCGGTATGTAAACGCTGAATAACTTTGTCATTTAGCAACCGATCGACTTCAACATACTTGTTTTCGATACGTCAAATCAGTACAATTTCAACCATGGATCGCTTTACACCGAAACAATGCACTGAAATAGTGACGCTATACATTGAAAATAGTCGTTCTATTGTTCTAACTCAACGCGCATATCGCCAAAATATCGCGGCAAACAGGCATCGTCTGACAATACTATTCGTCGTTTGGTGCCGAAGTTTTTTGAGCACGGGACAGTACCTGTAGTTCATCAACGACCAAGACGTTCCAATGAACTTGTTGAAGCAGTGAGGGAAAGCGTTGCCTAGGAGCCAACAGTGTCATATCGTCGTCGCGCTCTGCATTTTGGCGTCAGTGAAACCACAATGCGGCGCATTTTAAAGGATTATTTGAATTTTTTTCCGTCTAAAGTGCAATTAACACAAAGAATATTGCCCACAGACCATTCACGCCACATGGAATATGCCCAAACAGTTGGCCGAATGGTTGACACTGAACCCAATTTTTGGAAGCAAATTTTTATGACTGACGAGGCACATTTTAACCTCTCTGGCAGCGTGAATAAACAAAATTACCGCACTTGGGGAACTGAGAATCCACACGAGATCCATGAAACGCCATTGCATGTCCGGAAGATAACTGTTTGGGCTGGCACCATCATTGGGCTATATTTTTACCAAGAAAACGAAATAGTCAATGGAAACCGATATCGATAGATGTTGGCTCATTATGTCTGCCCGCAAATGCGTGAGAAAGGTTTAGACGGTTACTGGTTTCAATAAGACGCTGCGCCATGCAGTTTTCAACAACTGAATTTCTGCAACGAAAATTCCCGGGACGTCTAGTGTCAAAAAGAGGCGACATCCACTGACCCCCCAAATCACCAGACTTAACCCCCGGAATTCTTTTTGTGGGGTTATCTGAAAAGTAAGGTTTACGCAAACAAGCCGCAGACTATTGACCACCTTAAGGGAAACATTCGTGCGGAAAACGACGCTATAAAACCTGAAATGCTTGGCAAAGTGATAACAAACGCAGAACAAAGATCGCAGTTTGTGATTGCTAATAAAAGGGGCCACT
Source organism: Anastrepha obliqua (assembly GCF_027943255.1). Taxonomy (NCBI): domain Eukaryota; kingdom Metazoa; phylum Arthropoda; class Insecta; order Diptera; family Tephritidae; genus Anastrepha; species Anastrepha obliqua. Next base: position 145,036,523 of record NC_072892.1, on the reverse strand, counting down.
TGATTGATATTGTATTCAAAAAATAATTTTAATAAATTGTAAATAGCCAAACCAAATAAAAATACCTCACTTATACAAATCAGTTGTTTTTTTTTTCAAAGTTATTCAATGTTTTCATACCGACATAAAAGATGGCGTACCCTGTATAAAGACAAAAATACCTTAAGAAAGAGGAAAAAACTAAAAAATTTTATATAATTACATTCATGTTTAATGAAAACTTAGTATTTGTCAAGAGCTTAGCTAGAAGAAAGTTGATTTTAGGAATATATAGATGCATGAAGAAAAGAAAAAGTTCCAGATAAAGTCTATTACGGAGATTGTTTACAGCCGAAAGACAGACGACAAATCTATGCTACTGAATCATTGAATTATGCCCATTTTGAAGTTGCGCTTTAGTTCACTTTTTAAAGATTCATAAGTCAAGTTCCACAGTCTTGCAGCGCTAAAGAAAAACCATCTGCTGGAAGTAAGCGAATTGTATTTCGGGACAACCAGACTGTTTGGTCTCAGTGACTTGGTTGGTGGCAGCTTGTCATATTTTTAAATATTTTGGAGCTTACCACTTTAGCAATTTTAACATGAATACGAACCTCTTGCGGTCAAACAACTCAAAATATTGCATTCAAGAACTTGAACTTCCATGTCGAGCATTTGAGCATACCGATCATACACATACATATTTATATTTGATTCTTTTATTCCTATATGGAATATATTGCCTCAACAATTTGTTTCCACTGGTCCCGATTTTGCGCCAGTAATTTAATTTCGTTCCATGGTTCCATGGTTCCATGGTTCCTGGTTCAGTTGGGAAAGGTTTCAAAGCTGGGAAAATGGGTTCCGCATAGACTTTCCGTCGCCAACCTGCAGCAGGGAGTGAATGTGTGTTCTTAACTGCTGCAACGGCTTGAAAATGAAAGTTTTTTGAACCGTATCGTTACTGGTGATGAAAAATGGGTTCTTTGCAATAATCCTGTTCGCAAACGCCAATGGTTAGATAAATATGAGACACCAGAGCCGACCCCTAGAGATGGCCTTCGCCCCAAGAAGATTCTCCTGCCTATTTGGTGGGATATGGCCGGTATTGTTTATTATGAACTTCTCAATTTAAACCAGACGATAACTGCTGATTATTATTCCCATCAGCTATCAAACCTGAATGAGGCACTTAACAAAAATCGACCGTCTCTAGCGAATAGACGCAAAGTTTTGTTTCACCACGACAACGTCTTGCGTCATACCGCAAGGCCAACATTAGGCAAACGGAACGAGCTCGAATGGGAACTAATGCCGCATGCACCATACTCTCCGGATATTGCACCTTGTGATTATCACCTTTTCCGTGGACTTCAATCCCATATGAGTAACAAGAACTACTCCTCAAAAGAAGCAATAAAAAGGGATATCGAAACGTATTTTGTCTCCAAGGACAACAACTTTTTTGAGCAAGGAATTAAACATTTGCCTAAACGTTGGCAAGACATTGTAAATAATGAAGAAAAATATATCATTGATTAACAAATACTTTAAAATGTTTTTTTATTAATTTTAAAACCACCTTTAAAAAAAGCACGAACTTATGGACTGACCGGATACTTACCTGGGTTTTACTTGCTTGTTTCTCGCTCGAAACGAAGATGCTGAGGTTTCTCAAAAACAACTATTTTTATTTTCTTCCATTTATACACTTAATTCTATTGCTAATAATCTATCGCTCATTTACTTCAATGGTCCATAATTCAAAAAACCGAAATATCGAGAAAGATAGCTGCAAAGTTGTCAAGTTACTATGCCTGCCTGTGACAAAGTAAATATCTACTGAAATTGATCTAACGAGGTACTGCTAACAGATTTTTCCATGAATTTTTTACACATCAGTGTTTGTGTTATAAGAAGTGCATGTGGTCATTTCTGCAAATTTAACTAAAAAATTTTATAATTTTGAAATTTAAATTTATAATTAGATATTATTACGAGTCAATTAAAAAGAAAGTCGTTGCCTGCCTGATTTAAATTTGCCAAAAATAAGGACTTGACGTTTACATGTCTAGTTTATTCAATTCGTTTTTGGTTAAAAATAAGCGAATAATGAAGGCACTGTGCGACGGTGATAATGCAAACCCTATATTTTCTGGTGAATTGCTTCCCTTAAATATCTCGTATAGCCCAAATAATAGTCCTTATTAACCGTCTGACTTCCTGTTAAAAAATCTTGGTGTCCAATACCGTTGCAATCCATCAAACCGTGAGCATCGCTGTCTTTTTTTACTGAAAACTATGTGGTGTTTTGTTGTCTTGGTTCATTCGCAACTCTCTACTCACTCCCCTGATATCTTTATTTGTGTCGCACTCATAAACTTCGTCTCATATCCAATAGTGTTGCATTTGATGAATGTTCGGATACAGCCTTGAAAATCATGTTTTGGAGATACCCTGCACCCTGACTTCATCATCCTTCTGGTGAATGGCACCGTTGCCCACATTCCGCTTTATCATACTCAAGGATATATGAAGCCCGCATGTATGTAGGCAAAAAGTATAGCGAATTTCGAATTTTCTGGCGATATATTGGTACTCATGTCTCTCACTCATGCCGACGAATTCGGTCATTTTGAATGTTCACTTAACCCTAGAAGGGTACTGAGAGTAAAATTTACTCACATAAGGAATAGATTTGTTCGTAAATCTGCAGGTTGGCCACACTGAAAGTCAAGCCACTAGCAGTGCTTGGCTTACTCTGTCATTAGTCGGCTGCCGCAAGCTTTGAATGGTGTTGTTTGATTTATCGCGCTTGTGGACAATTAAAAAAAAGTTAGTGAGTAAAATTTACTCATCGGTACCCTTTACGTACTAAATTGTGTGAGTCAAATTTATTTATCAGCAACTTACTACGTGTCTAAAAAATATTTTTTTTGCTGAATTATGACAATTGTGTTTAAGTGTTGTATTATGTTGCCGGAAAGAAAACTACAGAGCATACATACAAATGGCAGGTCGCGGGCTATCAGAACAAAATATTTTGGATGCAATACTTGAACTAGAATCTGAGGAAAAAGACAATTCGGAGTTGGAGCTTTGTAACTTTGATGAGGATTCTTTGGACAGTGTTGCAGATCCGGAATATCAACCAGAACCGGAACAATTAAATGGTGTCGAAGAAAACTTGATACACGGAATCATAAATGCAGAAGAAGCTGAAAAGGAAGAAAGGGAGGAAACACCTGGAAGCAGCAAACGTAAAAAACAGAAACTTATTGAGGGGAGAAGAAATGAAAGATCAGCTGCCTAAGAAATTCGTGAAACAGAAGAGGTAATTACAATTATTACACCTAGTACCAACAATCTGATCGGAAAAGATGGAAATTTTATTTGGAGTAAGGAAACTGTTGCTGCGCTAGGTCAAAAAACTCCCTCAAAAAATATTGTTCACATTCGCCCTGGCCCAACAGCAAATGCAAAAAATTCGTTGTGTCCTGCCAACTGCTTCAAACTGTTTTTTACCGCAGACATATTGGAAGAGATTTTGGTTTATACAAATAAAGAAATAAACATTCAAAGGGAGAACTATAACGATAAATCTCACGCGGTTTTGTCAAATTTGGAAATGGACGAACTTGAAGCATTTATTGGTTTGTTAGTCTAGTCCGCTGCTGTCAAAGATAATCACTTGGCAACACCCCCCCTACTGTGGGGAAAGGTACAAGGCAACCATGCCTGAGAGAAGGTTCAAATTTATTCTAAATTGTCTAAGGTTCGATGACAAAGAAACAAGAACTGCTAGAAGAGAAATGACCAAACTAGCTCCAGTTTCTTCTATCTGGGACAAACTTCTAAAGAACTGCAGAGTGAACTAGAAGGCTGGAAGCTATATAACCATTGATGAGCAACTAGTTGGATTTAGAGGCAAATGTCCATTTAGGATGTAGGTATATTCCCTCTAAACCCAACAAGTATGGCATCAAAATTGTCATGTCTTGTGATAGCGGAACAAAGTATATGTTGGATGCCATTGTTTACCTTGGAAAAGGAAGTGTTCCTTGAACTGCTGAAAAATGTAAAGGGCGCCAACCGAAATGTCACGATAGACAATTAGTTTACGAGAGTACCACTCATTCAACGTCTCCGTCATGAATACAAAATAACAACTGTTGGCACAATAAAAAAAATAAACCACAATCGCCTATTGAAGCTACAGATATAAAGTTTCAAAAACGAGCCGCATCCACTTCATTGTTTATATTTCATGAGGATTTGACAGTTGTATCATACAAGCCGAATAATAATAAACTTGTATTATTGGCGTCTAGTTTGCACAGTACGGGTAGTATTCATGAGACCGGTGGAAAACCAGAAATAGTGCATGTGTACAACTCAACAAAAGGAGGAGTTGACAGTTTTGACCAGATGTGCCAAAACATTAACCATGGCAGGAAAACCAGAAGGTAGCCTCTAGCATTTTTCCAAAATATGATGAACATAGCTGCAATAAACGCATACATCATTTACGCGCACAACATGTTTATCCGTGGGCAAAAGCCAGAATCCCGACTTAATTTTATGCTAAATATCTCTACACAAGGAGTTAACGGAAGGATTTGAAAGTAAAAGATTAGCAACTAATACAAACATAAGCCTGGCGTTGAAAAAATCCATTCAGAATATTGTAGGCGTAAGCCAAGAGGCCCATAGTGCCGGAGAAGACCAAAAGGGGCCAAGAAAGTACTGTAATTTTTGTAGTTATACCAAACGTAGATACACCACCACTTATTGCAATTGTGGATTAGCTATTTGCGGTGAACATGCACACAAAAAGTGCCCTGAATGTGCTTGAAAAACAATTTTTATGTATTCATAATCGTCAAAAATCAATAATGAAGTATTATTTTTGCTTATTTTACATATTACAATATAATAAAAAATTACACTTATATTATATACTGGCTTTAAATTTTTTTCATTTAAAACTACTATTTTACAAAATCAATCAGACAATAACGTAAAAATTCTGAAGTGAGTAAAATTTACTCATCGGTACCTATAAGCGCCTATAATTTAACCGTACCCTTCTAGGGTTAATTGTTGACAGCTGCTTTGCTTGCACGTGTTTCGGCTCGTCTTCGATTTTTACCTATTCAAAAATAGGGATCAAAGAACCTGTATCCAATTTTGTGTAAAACACGAAATTAAGTGCGCATTCCGAATGTTGACTGTGTCATACGGAGAAGCTACTTTGGACCAAAGCAACGTTTATGGGTGGTACAAAATGCTCTCAGAAGGACGAGAAGATGTGAACGACGAAAAGCGTGCCGGACGCCCGAGAACTTCAACAACAGACGAAAAAATTGATGAAGTGAAGAAAATGGTATTGTCCAATTGTCAAATCTCCGTTACAGAAGTTGCTGAGGACCTAGACATATCGATTGGCTGGTGCCGTTCGATTTTTTTCAATTGGCCAAAAACAACACAGTAATGATGCCACAGCCACCGTATTCCCCAGATCTTGCGGCCTGTGACTTTTTGTCGTTCCCGAAACTGAAGAGGCCCATGAAAGGACGACGCTATGCTACGATTGACGAGATAAAGACGGCAACGAAGGAGGAGCTGAACTAGATAAAAAAAATGATTTTTTGAAGTAAAGGGTGGTTAAATTTCAAGGACCGATGTTGAATGTGAACCACGCCTAAACGTCAAGTTTTTTTTTTTACATTTCATTTGACATTTTTCAATTTCAGACTGACTCAATGTGAACCATGGAAAGACACATAATCGAGCAACGCGTTAAAGTTATTCAGGCTTTTTATGTAACCGGGCGTTCAAATGAAAATACATATCGCGCACTTCATCTTCAGTGATGAGGCACATTTTCACCTCAGTGGATTCGTCAATAAGCAGAATTGCCGCACTTGGGCGAATGATAATCCAAGAGTGATTACTGAAAAACCAATGCACCTACAAAGAGAGACTGTTTGGTGCGGTTTTTGCGCCGGCGGCATCATTGGGTCGTATTTTTTTCCAAAATGAGGCCGGTGAGGCAGGCACTGTGAATAGTGCTCGCTATCGTGAAATGATAACGAACTTTTTATGGGCCGAATTGGAAGATATGGATGTGGAGGATATGTGATTTCAACAGGACGGTGCCACTTGTCACACAGCTAACGAAACAACGGCTCTTTTGCGCGAAAAATTTTATTGCCGAATTATCTCACGTCGCGGCGATGTCAATTGGCCGCCAGGATGATGTGATTTGACACAGTTGGACTTCTTTCTTTGGGGTTATTTGAAAGAAAAGGTGTATGTCGATAAGCCAGCAACAATTCAAGAGCTAAAGGATGAGATAATTTGGCACATTAATGGCATAGAACCTCAATTATGCCTCAGCGTCATCGAAAATTTGAACCATAGGATGGAGGTGTGCCGTCGAGGCTGTGGCGGCCATTTGGCCAATATTTTGTTGCATACGTATTTGAGCTATATCAGTATTATCATAATAAAGAGAAATGGTAATAATTAAAAAAAAAAAATTGTATTTTATTCAAAATCAACACCGGCTCTTGAAACTTAAGCACCCTTTACTTCGAAGATTGGAAAAAACGTTGCCACAAGTGCATAATATCTCATGGGGATTACTTTGAAGGGAAGAAAGTAGATATTAATGAATAAATAAATAATTTTTGAAAAAACACAAAATTCGCGATGCTTTTTGAACACACCTCATATATTACCGAAGTGCCTTCATCATGGCTATCTGATCAAAATGTTCTTGATCAAAATGTTTGTTCTTTGTAAGCTTTGTTTTTGTCCTTGTTGATCACGTGAATTTGTACTTATATATGAGTATCTGCATGTTCAAAACTGTGGTTTTTAAAGTTATAAGTCTCTGCCCAAATTAATTCATGAAAAATGGCATCGAGCTTATCCTGAACTTTAAAGGCAGTAGTGCAGAATAGTAGCGAATAAAAAGGGAAAATGCCCGTTCATAATAGACGACTATGTGCCAGTGAGGTACTGTGCACAGTTTTTCGAAGGCCTGGATTGGGAAGACCCACCATACATATTCCAGAGACATTGTAAAGAAGTATGTTATTAAAGGAAAGCGCATCTGCTTGCAACTCCAGCTTTTGAGTAGCACTAAAGTGCTTATTACCGGGACGAAGGTTTAGTGGCGGAAAGGTTTTATTTTGCTAACTAGAACTGCTACTAAGTAGCAGCTGTTTTTTCTCTCTTATCGTTTCTTGCCTCAGAGTTAATTTATGTATCCTGTATCACTCCAATGATTAATTCAAAAGTAAAAGAAGACGAATTGTACAATACTTTCTACGGAATCTTTTTCTGATCTTTGCTTATTATACCGGCTGGCTAAAGTTGCGTGAAAATGTTGTACACCCGAAAGACTACTTTAGTTGCTGGACTATCAGCTATTTGATAAAAACAAAATTATGAAATTCCCTTATTTTTCTATTTAGTGACCAGCAACAGAACTGGGTTTAGGTTTTCATTCTTCTCTGGTCCCAAAAATGCTTTTAAATTCTTCGGTATGTAAAAATATTCCAAAGTTAGTGAAGCAATCCGACTTAAAGCGGAAATGCGCTTTAAGTTTGCACTCAAAATATGCGATAAGCATTTGACAAATATTTCTTCCTCAATGCACCCATGCAAATAAATTTAAGTGACGCATATAAAATGCAACAAAAACTGTAGCAAAACCATACCAAAAATGAAGACATTTACTACTTTATGAAGTTAAGGCGGGCCGCTGCAAAGCAAAAAGTAAAGCGACGGCAAGCAATTTGAGATTAAAGCAAATCTGTCGCTCATTAATTACGAGTCAATTTGCATTTTCCATTGAGCATTCGAGGCATTGGTTGTTGGTCGGAGTTGTTGCAAAATGCTTTGTGAGCTTGTGCGCATGATAAGGATGGAGGCAGAGCGGCGGGAAGGGTGCAATTACGCTGGGAGGAGGCACCAAATCAATGGTCACCATTGCATTGGAATGGCTGCGAACCTGAATATGAGAAAGAACTAGCTAGTCTCCCGGGTGCCGCTGAATAGTCTATGCATGTATGTGTGAGTGTGTGTATTTAATATGAATATAGACATTTGTACCCTTGTATAATTGGGAGTCCATTGTTAGTGTGGGTCGAATTTTTTAACGCACTACCAATTCGACGCAGTTTTGTAAATTTTCTTATGCAGAAATCTTAAGAAATTACAGGCCAAATGATCTGAAAAAACTTGAAACTGAGATAGATTGGAAACAAGTTCAAAAGTATTCGTTCGCAACTGTATGTACTTAATACATATTTTTTTTCCTTGTTCACTCCTCTCGGGAGCATAGGGCCTCGACAAGACTCAGTCTTGCGTTGGTTTTGTTAATCTATTTGCTTTCTGACAGGGTAGGTAATGAGCCTGCCGCTACCTGTCGTTGCTTAGGGACAACGACTTCTTACTGCTTTGAGCGCCATCTGTGTATCGCATTTTTCTGCCAGAAGGATCGCACAGATGGTTGAGAACTTCGCTAAATTTGGTGTGTCTGTGCGATTACCGCTTCCTCTTGCTGGCGCGACAGATGCAATGTGTAACTGTGTGTTTTCTTTGTTTTTGCTTGTTTTAGCAGCCACAATCGCAATGAAAATAATGCGTTGACTACTGTGCGGAAGTAAGGATGGAAAGGATAAGTTTTTGGGGTTGAGGAATTCGTTTTTTTTTGTTCGAAACAGGGAAAGTAGGGAAAAGTGCGAGGACTGTTCTTTACGTGGGACTCAAACCCACAACCTCTGGTATGGCAGGTGCACTTATGCTAGACTACCAAGGCCCCTTAATACATATACTCGGAGCATATTTTTCTTAAAATGATACTGTGATAATCCAAATTACAAAATGGCTCGTATTTATAACTTTGCCAGATGTGGCAGTTTAGTCCCGGGAATTTAGCTATAACTCTGGCGCTCACCCGAGGGCATCTTTCATTAGATCCCGTAGAAGTTTCAAGTCAATGGCAAATTTTGTTTGTACTTAGTGCATATTTTTGACTGGAACTTGTTTAAGATCGTCGCATATGAGTCCCTTCCATTAAAAGCAACGTACTAAGGATTTATGGTCTCGCATTTGAGTAGACGCGAAATAAAAATTAAATTTCTAGACGGTAGAAATATATGAATTGCGTAGTTACTAGAGACGAAAAAACTATAATGGCAATTGCGAAAAATGGCGATAGTAGAAATGTTAATCACAAGTGTGGCAACCTTAAAAAAAGAAAGAAAAAAACAGCACTCAAATCAGTTGATTTAGAGCGTCACATGGCGATTGTTCCAGGAACTTTTTCATAGTATGTGAGTACGACTGCAAGACTCATTTACAAAATGATGAATGAAATTTTTCATATAAAGGGTGATTTTTTAAGAGCTATAGGAAAGTTTTTCAAAAAACCACACGTAAAATTCAGAAAAATGCATGCAATTTTCATTTAACTCGATAGTAAAGTCCATATAATTTAATGTTTGAAAATTATTTCATGCAAATGTTGACCGCGACTGCGCTTCAAATGGTCCATCCGCGTAGTCCAATTTTGGCATACTCTTTCCAATGTTTCGGCCGGTATCTCACATATAAATGCTTTAATGTTGTCTTCCAATGCGTTAATTGAAGCAGGCTTGTCTGAATAGACATGAGCTTTAACATAGCCCCACAAAAAATAATCTAAAGGCGTGATATCGCACGATCTGGGTGGCCAATTGACAGGTCGCGAACGTGAAATAAATTTTTCATCGAACTCGCCTCTGAACAAGTCCAGTGTTACGCATGCTGTGTGGCATGTGGCACCGTCTTGCTGAAACCACATGTCATGCAAGTCAATCTGTTGTATTTTGGGCAAAAAAACGAAGCCCTCACACAGTTACGTTACGATTCGCAGCATCTTTGAAGAAGTACGGCCCAATGATACCTCCAGCCCATAAACCGCACCAAACTGAGACCTTTTCTGGATACATTGGTAGCTCTTGCAATTCTTTTGGCTGATCTTCACTCCAAAATCGACAATTCTGCTTATTTATCCAAAAATGAGCTTCGTCGCTGAACACAACTTTTCGATAAAAAAGTGGATCTTCGGCCAACTTTCCAAGAGCCCATTCACCAAAAATTCTGCGTTGCGGTAGGTCGTTCGGCTTCAATTCTTGCACCAGCTGTATTTTGAAAGGCTTCACACCTAAATCCTTTCGCAAAACTTTCCACGTTGTTGAGTAACAGAGGCCCAATTGCTGCGAACGGCGACGAATCGATAATTGATGACCGTCATTAACACTGGCCGAAACAGCTGCGATATTTTCTTCAGTTCGCACTCTACGTACGCGTGTTGGTGGTTTGATGTCCAATAATGTAAACTTAGTTCTAAATTTAGTCACAAAAGCTCGAATAGCCGCTTCAGTGGGTCGATTAAACTGCCCATAAAATGGAAGAAGCGCGCGATAAACTTTCTTAACAAAACACGCATTTTTATAATAAAATTCAATGATTTGCAAGCGTTGTTCGTTTGTAAGACGATTCATGGTTAAATCATAGACCAAGCTGAAGATGTTTGACAGTGAGGGAAAACACGAAACGTGCGTCAGCTGTTTAAACCAACTGTTGAGAAAGGTAATAGCTAAAAAATCAGCCGTTATTATAGGTATGCTGACAGGTCATAATCTATTGGCTGCACTTGCGTACAAGATAGGGATTGCTAGCACGAACAAGTGCAGGAAATGCAGAGAGAGGATGTTGAGGAAAAGTTAGAACACCTTTTGTGCGTTTGTCCGCCATTATTAAAATGTGTTTAAAATGCCTGGGAGCCCCATTGTTTGAGGGTCTGGAGGACGTCTCAAAAGCGGATCTCCTAGCTCTGCTTAGATTCGCCAAAAGCGCTGACATCCTAAATGATGTCTACTTTCGGTATTCATAGAGGTCGGTCTCCATCTGGTATCGCTAAGTCTATGCGTGGCTTATTGCCAACAGGCTAACCTGACCTAATCTGCTGTATATTAAGTCATTATATATCACTATGGTCACTCGCTTCCATTGTAATATCACCAGTGGAACACCAGTGGAACACCAGTTTGATACTAATATTAAAATTTCCTGGGGGCCATCCTAATGCATCTACATATCCGTTTACACACATATATCACATTTAACTCACATACAAATGTGTGCACTCAAGTTCCGGCGCCTGCAAGTATGCTTACTAAATTGTGCAGGCAATTTTGAATTATCAGCTAAAAGCGCATATATTCGACTTGCATGCGCCACTTGAAGGCCGATTCATTTGTGCTGTTCTCTATTTTGCTGGTATCTTAGACATTGCGGGGTACTCCCAAGGCGTCACGACAGTTAAAACTATGTGCAGCAGCTGCTGCTGGTGACTAAAAACTATAGCTAGCAAACATTTTAATTGCATGTATTTATAGTTGTAGATTCAAATTTGTTTGTTTTGGAGTGTATGTATGTCCGTTTGTTTGTAAGGGGTAGTGCATGCATGAAATACTTTTGCAAATTGATAGCGAAAAAACATTGCAGTATTTGGCATTGTCACAAGCGAAAAATTGGAGTAGAACGCCATTGAATACTGAAATTAAGTGGGTTTTCATATTTTCTAACACCTCCTATTGCAAAGAGGTAAAATTCAATAGCTGCATATGACTTGGTTTCCTCCATATGGCGAACAAAATATATTCATACTACCCATACTAATGACTGCTGTTTTCTAAAAGCATCTTTGAATACAAATTTAACAAGGAATGATAAAATTCATCTAATTTTAGTAAAGAGCATCGAACCACTAACGACACTAACGCTAGAGGTGAGTCTTTACTTGACTTTATTTTAGAAAGCAAAATTAGTGTGTTGAATTTAGGCTCAGAGCCGACCTTTGTCACAATGAATAGAGGGGAAATTCTGGATATCACCCTGGCTTCCGACATGTTTTCCAACTACGTTAAGAGATGGCGCATTTCAAACGAAAATTCGTTCTCAGACCATCGATACATCGAATTTGAAATAGTCATAAGATCCCCTAAAGTCGGTAAATTTAGAAATATACGAAAAATCGACTGGGGAGCTTACAATAATAAACTAAAAACTTTACTGCGAAAGATAGCCCCCAAATACCCCACTACATTGGTTAGTCAGGTAACTAAAGCAATGAATATCTCTTTAGTAGCTAGCCGCCCGGCTGACAGGTCCAGAGGAAAGTCTAAACCACCTTGGTGGACCAAGCAACTAAGCTCGCTATAAAAATACCATAGAACGTTATTCAATCTCACCAAGGCCACGAGAAGGTCAGAGGACTGGCAAGCCTATAAGGCCGAACTGAAAAAGTATAAGAAAGCAGTCAGAACTGCACAACGTGAATCCTGGCAAAATTGTTGCAAAGGAATTGAAAACACTTCAGAAGCGGGCAGATTATGAAAAATTCTTTCAAAGACGCCATGTAACCTAGGCTATCTACAAGGTGAAGAGAATACATGGACTACTTCAAGTGAGGAATCATTAGGTCTTCTACTAGACACACACTTCCCAGGAAACAAGCCGGTGGAACAAAACGATTCTGCTAATCATGAAAGGCAATCCAACTTAGGAGGTCTATTAGTGACAAACGCAAAGATTAAATGGGCGATCCATACTTTTGGTCCTTATAAATCACCTGGACTAGACTGTATCTATCCTGCGGAATTGCACAAATCACGGAATATTGCCTCACCGTTTATCAAAATTATCATCAGAAGTTGTCTTAACATGGGCCACATTCCGTTAGAATGGAGAGAAACAAAAGTCTCTTTCATACCTCAAGTCTTCACACACTAACCTCAAAGACCTCAGACCAACCAGTCTACGTCTTTCCTCCTCAAATTTCTAGAGAGGATAATCGACGAGTACATACAGGGCGTTATACCAATAAATAAGTTCTCCTCGGCGCAGCATATCTACACTAAGGGGAAATCTACAGAAACCGCCTTACACTCGCTTATCGGGTTGGTGGAAAAATGTTTATCAGATAAAGATTTTGCCATGGTTGCCTTCGTATATACAGAAGGCGCCTTCAACAATATAAAGGCGAGCGCTATAGTATATGCTTTAGAAGACTTTGGAGTTGAACCACACGTTGTTGCCCTGATAGAAGCAATACTCGTCTGAAGGAAGGTAACGGCAAATTTAGGCAGCACTATTCTAAGCAGTCAGAAAGATTCTGCGTAAGATTTTTGAACCTTTACACGTTGGCAACGGCGAATATCGCAGACGATAGAACGACGAGCTGTATGAGCTTTACGACGACATAGACATAGCGCAGCGAATAAAGATCCAGCGGCTACCTTGGCTGGGTCATGTCGTCCGAATGGATACAAACGCTCCGGCTCTGAAAGTATTCGAGTGGTCTTCAAATTTCTTCTCAACATCTCGCCGGCTATCGAGCAACACGCAGTCATAAACAGCGAACAGCGATTTTGTACCGAATCGCCACGGGATATGAGAAATGGTGTCTATACATCAATATAAAGCAATGAAAGGAGTGGGTAGCTCCAGGAGATACGCAAAAGCCGAGAGCCAAGTCGGATTTTCATCCAGAGAAGATCTAAATATGTGTTTGGTCTGACTGGGAGGTCATGGAGTACTAAGAAATTCTCGAAGAGAATGCCACCTCCAACAAGGATATCTACATTTCCCAGCTTCACCGCGTGAATGAGACTATTCGACTGAAAACACCTACTTGACATGGTCAAACCGTTGCACAAGTCGTCAAAGCCTCACTCCAAAAGCTCGAATGGGAGGTCCTTTAGCATACGCCGTATTCTCCGGACCTTGCACCAACCGATTACCATATTTTCTGCTCCCTGCCAAACCATGTGAAGGGCGTTACTTTGGATAACAAAGAGGTCCTTGTAAACTGGCTCAACAACTTTTTGATAACAGACTGGGCGGTTTTTGGCATCAAGAAATTGGTCGAGAGGTGGGAAGCGGTTCTACACAGCAATGGCGAAAACCCCCACCCAAGGGTTTTAATTATTAACTAATAAAAGTGGGATTCCCATAGTGTAAATATGAATACTACTGGAAATCTCGAAATATTCTACGCGATTGGGATGTCATGCAGTAGCTCTGCGTATATGGAATAGAAAGCAACTGGGACTTTGAACGAATGAACAGCTCTGGGTAAGACCGAAGGCGATATTATTTGTTACTATGGAATGCAATGGAAGAAATTAAGTGTCGTGCAGTGATTGATTTTTTTTTTTTTGAAGGTTTCAAGGCAAAGGGACGATGTAAGTCAAGGGCATTCAAAAACCTCAACAGCATAATAAATCGTAGAAGAAATACGTTATAACCTATTGGAAAGCCCTCGTTATCCGCTAACCACAAAACAAAAGCACATTCGAATACGACTTTCTCAGAACATTTAGAGCGTTTTCGAAAGGACAGAGTGGATTTTTTGCGTCGATTCATCACTCTGGCTAGAAAATAAGACTCTAAAGACTGGTGTGAATCTGATTATTCGCCTCCCAAACGAGTTCGTGTTCAGGAATCGGCCGAGAAGGTGTTGGGATCAGTTTTTTGGGATTCGAAAGTATTTTTGTTTGTGGATTTCTTGCAAACTAGTAAAACAATAAATTCTGAATATTATTATCGAATTAAAGTTCGAATTGTTAAAGTATCCATGGCATTCATCAGATTTGGCCTCTAGCGACTTCTCTTTGCTTCCAGGTCTGAACAAATTCATGCATGGAAAGCGTTTTTCATCATGATGAGTTCCCAGCAGCTGTGGAAGCGTATTTTGCAGCCCTTCCAGAGTCTCACTTCAAGGACGGAAATCATAAATCATAAGTGCATTGATGTCCATAGAGACTCTACTGAATAATAAAGTGTATTTCAAGCTATTAAATTTGAATTTTAATAGGACTATGAATAAGTTCGTGCGGTTTTTTTTTGAAATTTGAAACTTTATTGACGTAAAATGGTTACAAATTTAATATTCAAAGTATTGTCCATCGCTTACTACTACTTTTTCCCATCTTTCTGGCAATTCACGGATTCCCTTTGTGAAAAATTCGGTCGGTTTTGCCGCAATCCACGAATCGATCCATTTTTTGACTTCATCGTAATTACGGAAGTGCTGGTCAGCCAGGCCATGTTGCATCGATCGGAAGAGATAGTAATCGGATGGCGCAAGGTCTGGACTATACGGCGGGTGGGGTAGGACATCCCATTTGAGCGTTTCTAAGTATGTTTTGACCACTTGTGCAACATGTGGCCGAGCATTGTCATGTTGCAAAATAACTTTGTCGTGTCTATCGGCGTATTGCGGCCGTTTTTCTCGCAGTGCTCGGCTCAAACGCATCAATTGTCGTCGGTAGACATCCCCCGTAATCGTTTCATTCAGTTTCAGTAGCTCATAATACACAACACCCAGCTGGTCCCACCAGATACACAGCATAACCTTCAGGCCATGAATATTCTGCGCCGACGTCGATGTTGAAGCATGGCCAGGGTATCCATACGTTGCCCGACGTTTTGGATTGTCGTAATGGACCCACTTTTCATCGCCAGTCACAATTCGATGCAAAAAACCCTTTCTTTTGTGCCGTTGAAGCAGTTGTTCGCATGCCATAAAACGGCGTTCAACGTCTCTTGGCTTCAATTCATACGGCACCCAATGGCCTACCTTTCGGATCATTCCCATGGCTTTTAAACGTTTGGAAATGGTTGATTGATCAACTCCCAAAGTTTTTGCAACCTCTTCTTGCGTTTGAGCCGGATCTTGATCGAGCAATTCCTCCAATTCGGTATCCATGAACTTTGGCGGCGCACCCTCGCGTTCTTCGTCTTCCAAGCCAAAATCACCACTTTTAAAGCGTGCAAACCACTTCTGGCACGTTCGCTCAGCTAGAGCATGCTCACCATAAACTTCCACCAAGATACGATGACTTTCGGCTGCTTTTTTCTTCATATTAAAATAATGAAGGAGAATTCCCCGCAAAAACACATTATTTGGCACGAAATTCGACATTTTCAAGTGTGGTAAAAATATTGTTGTTTACGCTTCAAATAAAAAACTTATACTGACGTTTGTGCCTTACGACAGTAGCTCTCCAATGAATGTTTGGAAATGTGGATCGATGGAATAATAATCAAGTTACGCCATCTGTTGTAAAACCGCACGAACTTATTCATAGTCCCATTATTATCGAGCCGCAAAACTTATTAAACAACCTGTAGTCATCACTTATTAATTGAATAATTTGAATTCGCCAAAAAAGGAGCTTTTCTAAAGATCTTTTTTAGGAGCTTTGAGAACCTGAAAGGATAACACAAAACAGAAAAATTGTTGGAATTATTTTGTTTTTTTATTATAGTTTGGCAGACAGTTTCATAACATTTATTGTTGGGACATAATATCCAGCATATTCCCATCGTGGCTGCAAATTATACGGTCCATTCAATCAGTCCAATTTTTGACTACTTTTTCCAATAAATCTGAATAAACAATCTAATTGAGCCCAATCAGCAAAAATGCGGCGCAAACTATGGTAACTTGGCTTCATTGCCCAAGCTGTATTTTATAGGCAGGTAAGCTCAGATTGTAAGTAAAATTATCCACGTCCGAAGGACAAAGGCCAGTAAGCTGAGAACGGCGATGAACCGATATTTTGGCGTCTTCTCGACACTTTGCTCTCTGAATCTCGGGAACATATTTTTTTTTTCAAAGTAAATTTCCACAATTTGGAATCACTGTTCTGGCGTTAAAAGCAAACTTTACTGAACAGAAATGCCAACATATTGTATTTTGCCATTCTCTGCTGTCAAACCATAGTATCTAAATCAATAGTTCTCACGCAGCTAAAAAGCACGAGATATACTGGGTTGCCCATATTCGACGGACCCATGTGTTTTTTTTTTAAATCAAAGAAAAACACAATTTTTTTGATGTTGACGATAATAATCCTTTTACTTGGTTCAAGTAGATTTGTTCACATCACTTTTTTAATATAATATCTCTCAAATGGCCACCTACGGCGTATTGTGCCTGTTTTGCAGCATTTTCCATAGTTTTAGCTAACATTTCGGCTGGAATAGCGGCTATTTCCTCACGGATGTTGCTCTTGAGCTCTTCTATGGTCTTTGGCTTATTAATATAAACCTTTGATTTTAAATATCCTCACAAGAAGAAGTCAGCTGGCGTTAAATCGGGCGAACGCGGTGGCCAGTCAAAATCGCCATTTTTCGACATTAAACGACGACGAAACAATTTCTTCAAAAAATCGATTGTAGTGCGAGCTGTGTGTGGTGGGGCGCCGTCTTGTTGAAACCAGAACTGCCTCACGACGAATAATTGGCATCACAAAAGTGGTTATCATATCGCGATAACGCTCCTGATTAACGGTAACAGCTTGAGCATCTTCATTTTCGAAGAAAAACGGCCCAATAATCGTTTTCGCACCAACGCCGCACCAAACAGTGACTTTTTCGTCGTAAAGAGGTACCTCTTGAATTCCGTGAGGATTTTGAGTGGCGTAAATATGGCAATTTTGCTTGTTTACCGTTCCCTTCAATAAGAAATGAGCCTCATCGGACATGATGATTTTGTACTTCTTCTTTTTCCTTTGACTTCTCCTGTTGAATGTAAATTTCAACAATTTGGGAGCGCTCGCGTGGCGTGTACTGTTCCATGGTAAAAATCTGCTTGGACTGACGCTTCCAACGCGGTATGTCATTAAGCGATTTGACGTTTTTGTCAAAAGATACAGGGTTGCCAGATAGGTCCGTCGAATATGGGCAACCCTGTATTCGTTGCTGTTTGTTCATTTTTTTTCTCATTATTTTTACTCATTATTTTTCAGTGTTGACAGGGTATTCCGGTGGGTTGTCATCTTAGTTCAAAGCAGAGTACTGATGGTGATTGTATTGTTTGCTGTGATATTTCTTTCATTTGATTAGACATGTATTAAAAAACTTGTCAAAGCTAGTTTCTTGATGTTTGAATATGAAGTTTTAGAGCAGCATTGACCTCCGTTTAATTCACATACTTATATACTCGTATATACAGGTTGGTTAAAAAATACTGGAAGCGGCACCTATTAATCCGTAGAGGAATTGAATTCTTTTTAATACTTCGCCTTTCATTTGAAAATACTTAGAATTATGTTCCGATCTTCTACTTTATTATCGACAATATAAGCCATTTGAATTTGAGGTGCCAGTCCTTTTTGTATACAACAAGGAGCTCAAATCGCTAGCCGGCAGTACTTGGAGCAATGACCGGCTGGTACTACATTGCGCTCTGCCTGTTTCCTTGCCTGGAATGCCTGATACGCAGTAGCTTCAGATATACCAAAACTCTTCTATTCGGACAGCGACGGGATGCCTCCTGATGTCCCCTTTACAACACCTACAATAAGGCACAGATGCTCCTTGTGAAGGAGCACAACAAACTGCTCAGCAAACAGTTTCTTCTTGAGTGCTACTGCAGGTTTCATCAATATAGACACCTGCTTGAACCAGAGCTGCCTCCCCATGCACGTCAGAAGATACCTCTCAATTACGCCGACAAGATCAAGAACAAAACAAATCGTCAAGCCCACCCTTAGCAAATGAAGAGCTCCAGCTATCCCGAGAGACCCGCGGAACCTTGGAACAAATACGTTCTAAATACAGTAGCAGGTTAAGCTTCTATCTATCTAGAGTGGACTCTAATATACTATACATATCGTGGCCGCCGTAGCCGAATGGGTTGGTGCGTGATTACCATTCGGAATTCACAGAGAGAACGTTGGTTCGAATCTCAGTGAAACACCAAAATTAAGAAAAACATTTTTCTAATAGCGGTCACCCCTTGGCAGGCAATGGCAAACCTCCGAGTGTATTTCTGCATGAAAAAGCTCCTCATAAGAATATCTGCCGTTCGGAGTCGGTTTGAAACTGTAGGTCCCTCCATTTGTGGAACAATATCAAGACGCACATTACAAATAGGAGGAGGGGCTCGGCCAAACACCCAAAAAGGGTGTACGCGCTAATTATATATATATATATATACTATACATATGTCCAGTATGTGAAGGCACCCAGCACGACACTAACCACCTTTTCACATGCCCGTCAAACACACTCATCTAACACCCCTATCCATCTGGCACCCAACCTGTCGAAATAGTAAGTTTCCGGGGCCTACCATTGGATGAGCTAAACGAAGCCGACTGGAAATCTACATTACACTGACAACGTTAATTATACTGCTACAACAACAACAACATTGGGTCAACTGAAACTGGTTCTGTCGACCCTTTCCTGGTAAGCTAATCGGCAATTTCATTTTCCTCTATGTTCCAATACCCAGGAACCCACATAAGTGAAATGTTTGCTGCGCATTCAAGACGTTTGATCTCCTCCTTACAGAAGTTGACCAGAAGAGAGCTGCAACAGGGTGTCGACAGGGTCTTAATCGCAGCTTGACTATGGGAAAAGATATTTAAGTCTCACTCCTAAGAGCGATCCCTAAATATTTTGGAGGAGACTGAAATCCTGGCTAATTAAGAGAAAATCCCCGCTCCCACTCCGGACTCCATCTTGGATCCGTCGATGAAAACACCTACCTATGTCCGCGCAGACTCTCTCCAATCCAGCTGGTTTGGAAAGATAGCTCGAGCACAACCCTCAAAACCCAGTTTTCGGATGAAAAGATCCGTACGAAGTACAAAGAAGGAAGGAAAAATCTTCCTGAAAAAGCTGTCATATCCTACAGGAGATTGCCATTGATTGGACTTGAAGATAAACTTTTCCATAAGCTAAGCCACAATCATCGTCAGTTCATGTGATTTTACAAGCTATATCTCTGCCTTGTTGTTGTTGTAGAATCATACTTAAGCCTGTCAGTGTAGTGTATATCACCGGTTGTCTTCGTCTAGCTCAACTAACGGTAGGCCCAGGAAACTTGCTGTTTCAACAGGTTGGGTCCAGAAGGAGAGGGGTGTTAGGTGCGTGGTTAGTGTCGTGCGGGGTGCCTTCACCTGCTGGACTTATGTTTAGTAAGTTGGGGTAGATTCCGGATAGGTAGGAGTTTAACCTGCTACAGTATTCAGAACGTAATTTGCGAAGGGTACGCGGCTCTCTCGGGGTAGCTGGAGCTCTTCATCTGCTATGGATGGTGGTTGGACTCCGATTACGGCATTCGGGGGTCGGGCGCTTTAGAAGGAGGTAAGTGTCTCCCGATAAAAGTCGTTTAATGTTTGTCAGTATACTGTCCGGTCCATTAGTTGTTGTTGTTGTTGTTGTTGTTGTAGCAGCATAAACATTCCCCATACTTACATACGGGAAATGCTGCTGGGGTGACAGTCCTTGGCCGGATATAAATCCGGGTCGTTTCGGTAACGTAGAACCGACTGTCGTGGAAACATCCATTTGAACCTTTCCATTAGTTGTCGATTTGTTTTGTTGTGGATCTCGTCGGCGTAATTGAAGAGGTGTCACCTGACGTGCCTGGGAGGCACTCCCTTGTCTAAGAATTCTTTTGATTCCAAACGTAAACAGTCAGCCTAGATTAAATTTTACTAAAATATGCGCGGCTATATAAAGCTTTATGCGGACTGAATTTAGACTGCCTTACTGCTTTTCTCTTACTTCATTTCCTAATGCACTACGAGCAGATATACAGAAAATGAGTTGCTGTTGCCAGACGCTCCTTGTACTTTGGTTGCTAACAACAACCAAATGCCCTTTTCATTCCTTTTTGAATATTATAATATTATGTTTCTTGCTTTTGTTGTTGTTTTCTTTTTTTCCAATTGCATGATTGTATTATTGTGGTTGTCGTTATTTGTCATCTAATTTATTTTGTTAAGTAAGCATCTCTGCTTCCGAGTAGTATTGTGTAAGTTTTTAGCTGCATGCGCGTGTGTGTGTGTGTGCTAATGCAGCAGTTCCCAATTGAATCTTGCATTGTCGAACACGAGAAACTTGCTTTCATTTGATATTTGGTGCTGTTGTTCATTTTCATTGTGTTGCTGTTGCTGTTATTGCCTCAGCCGCAGCTAGACATTATTTCTCGTTCAACTGACATTTGCCATAATTAATGCGTAGTCATAGAATATTGGGTTAATTTAGAAATATTTGAACATAAAATATTATTTTACGGTAATTTATTTTTTCATTCCTCCAAATCCTCC
Organism: Anastrepha obliqua; assembly: GCF_027943255.1. Classification (NCBI taxonomy): domain Eukaryota; kingdom Metazoa; phylum Arthropoda; class Insecta; order Diptera; family Tephritidae; genus Anastrepha; species Anastrepha obliqua. The sequence continues at coordinate 145,015,341 of NC_072892.1, read as the reverse complement.
TGACAAACATAAATATGCAATAATCACCAACTCTACACTATTCTCACACACAAACACACACGCGCGCTTACATAGATGAGCTTGCATTTACAAATAACAACCAGTTATAGTCGGGTATGCAGGTGTGTGTGCGTGCGTGTGAATGTAGAGACAAAATTTATAGGTTATGTTTTGTTATTAGTTTGCTGCTAAGTACTCGTAAATATGTACGATCAAATACAAGTGTAATATGTACGAGTATACGGACACTTGCAAATATATTTTATAACTCTGTGTAATTTAGTTCAAAACAACATCGCTTGCAGTTACTTCCATTTATTTTCATGTTTTACACCTCCTCTGTGCCCTCCTTTCATGCACGCACACGCTGCTTGACTTACCTGCGCCAACCGAAGTGCCGTTGTCTCCAAGCCAGTTTCAGTTCCATTGCCTTCAGTTGGCTTTATTTGCTGTGTTCTTAGATTCGGTCCCCAGCGGACTACAAGGAGACTACATTTAAATGCAACTAAATAATCTAGCAGTCATTTATTTACAAACGCACCTAAGTAGCTGTTAGTTGAAAATTCAAATAATTTTGAGTCAAAGCCAACAACAAATGTTCGTTAAACACCTTGCTTTGGTGTTTTGCTGCTGTGCCTTCTCTGGCTCCAACTTGGCCTATGGAGTAAATAAATTACAAGTTGGCACAAGTGTCTTCCCATTTTACGATTGTTGGTCACCTGAGAGCGTGATGCTGGAGCGAGTGTGGTTTGCCTGAGCTGACCTTCTTTTTATTGCGTATGTATGTATGTATCTGTGTGTACGAGTATTTGAAAACGGTCATATTTATTTGAGAGTTATGCGCAATTTCAGCAAAACAAATATCCAATCTGGGAGTAGTTTAGCGAAAAGTTTGCGAATACCTGTAAAGCTGTAATTGTATTTTAGTAGAGTTGAAAATTACACAGACTAATAAAATTGGATTGACGATCAGAATAGAGAAGGTTTTGAATTTGCATGAACCAAATCTGCTTCGTAATTCTTTTCAATGGGCGGGATTATTACGTGGCAGGTCCCCTCAGCCTTGAAATCCATTGAAATCTCTCCTGCCAACAAGTGATACTTTGGACTAAGTAGGCAATTGAGTAGTAAAGTCCTCTCTCGACGAAAAAAAATATAGGGTTTTCCAATAACAGGTGCTATTGGTGAATGGATTGCGCTGTTGAGAGATGATTAACGATTTTTTATGGCCGCAATTGGATGTTACTGAACTGGAGAACGTTTATTTTCAATAAGACGGCGCTACGTACCACACAAACAACGAAACCATTCATATTTTACGGGAAAAGTTTCCGGACCGTGTTATCTCTCGAAGAGGTGATCACAATGGGCCACTGAGATCTTGTGATTTAACACCTTGTGACTTTTTTCTTTGGGACCACGTGAAATAGAATGCCTACGCCAGGAGCCCAGGGTCGATTCAAGACCTCAAAGATGGAATTCGTGAGGCTATCCAGGACATAGGGCAGCCACTTTGCAATTCAGTTATAGAAAATTCAATGAAAAGGATATTGTCCTGTAAGCGTGGTCGTGGGGGTCATTTACCTGATGTTATTTTCCACTATTACCGGCATACCTTCCTCTTTATATTAAAAAATAACATTTTTCTTTCACCTCTAAAATACTCTACATAGCTCTCATTATGACCGTCCGAACGTTTGGCGCAGAAGCTTGGTCGATGGCAACATTCAATGAGGCGTCCCTTGGCGAGTTTGAGAGAAAGATTCTGCGAAAAACTTTTAGGTCTTTGCACTTGGGCGACGGCGAATATCGCAGGCGATCGAGCAGTGAACTCTATGAGCTTTACGAAGACATAGACATAGCGCAGCGAATTATCTGGGTCATGTCGTCCGAATGGGTTCAAATGCTCCGGCTCTGAAATTATTCGATTGGGTTCCAGCTGGTGGTATCAGAGGAAGGGGAAGGCCTCCTCTGCGTTGGAAAGATTAGGTGAAGAAGGACTTGGCTTCACCTGGTGTGCCCAACTGGCACTGGTTAGCACGAGAAACAAACGACTGGCGCGCTTTGTTAAACTTGGCCAAAATCGCTTAACCAGTTATCGCGCCAATCAAAGAGAAGAAGAAAATCCAAATCTGCGACCTTTTTATTAATTTAATTTCTATTTGAGATTATGCGGCATCGTAAGGTATTTGTCGTTACCTCCAATCATCTTTTTCCATCTTAGTTCGTTCTGAGAGGGCGTAATGGCATTCAATCTTTAAACCAACTAACTTGGACCGTTGCCGATTCATTGTGGTACCACAGTAGCAGTTTACCAGCCACTCCTCGCTAAACCATTATGTTTTAAGTGCAAATCCATTGATCTGACTCATACTTATATCCCTAAGATCATCAATATTATTCAAGAACGATGCGAAAAAGTATCTAAACCTAGGGACTCTTCCTCCTCTTCGTTTTTGCAGGCCTTGTAAAGCCTGATGTCGCATCCACCCATCTCGTGGCAATGCTACCTGCATCACGCAGTTTTTAGTACATTGGAACACGCGCTAAAGAAACTTCTTTTTTTTGTCAAAATTAGCTTTAATCATCAACGGTTTTCACGAGAAAGTGGCGACTGACGCATTTTGTTAAAATTGGCCATATTGCTTAAGGGGTACCGGTGTTCTAGAGCTCGAAAATTTGAGGTACTTTCAGGAAATTTTTTTACAATAAAAAAAATTAAAAACGATATTTAAAATTTTTAGGCTTTTTATTTAACGTCTTTTACACACAAAAATGACAAAAAAAAAATTTTTAATTTTAATAATTTAAAAACGGCTCTGAAGTTGACTCTCCCGAAAAATTGGTATTATCCATTTTGGCTCTTCTATTTATCTGAAACACAAAAAAACAAAAAAAATATGAATTAATATGAATGTAGGTATGGCCCGTACTAGACAATTTGACAAAACGGCGCCGTTTTTAATTTGACACTCTAAAAATCGGAAGTTTTTCAGTTTTTTTATGAAAAAAAACGAAATAATTGAAATATTATAATAATTCTAGTACAAGCGATACCCATTCATGTAGTGTTAATTAAAATTTCAGATGATTCGCTTGAATAGTTTGTGTTTTTTTGACAACACCAGGCGGAAAAAAGTCTTTTCGAGGTAAATGAGTTTAGAGTTTGAGGTACAGGAGCGCGCGGACCGCTCTCTTCCTAGTTAATGGGCTGTAGAAGATATAATATTGAGAATTTCCGCACGAAAATTTCACAGTGTGGTATATTCTTAAGATATTCTTACTTTCAAAATATTCTTACTTTCAAAATATGGTACCAGGTAGACGCCTATGAAATGAGACTTTCAGCTATTAGTCCACAGATGTCGCCAGGAGTATTTTTGAACCTTCCCAAATGTCTTGTTTTTTCCGTCTAACATCTGTCAACAATATTCAGATCATTGTTTGTTACGTTTCAATCAACAATACATTTTTGTCGCTCTTAAAAATGCCGAATTTCGTGCCTTCAAACTGCGATTTGCGGACATTGTTTATTTTCTGTTATCAATTGAAGAAAATCGCTTTTCAAGCTCATCAAATGCTAATAGAAGCTTATGGTGGACATGCTCGAAGCACAGTGCTTCAGGTGGTTTGAAAAAGTGGCGATTTTAGCGTGGAGAACGGGGACCGTGGCCGGCCACCGAAAACTTTGACGACGCCGAATTGCAAGCAGTGTTGGATAATGATGAAGGTCAAATGCAAAAAATGATGGCAGAGCAGTTGGAAGTGACCCAAAAAACCATTTCCAAATGTTTGAAAGACATGGGGATGATTTTAAAGGTCGGAAGATGGGTGCCGCGTGAACTGACAATGTCACGATGCACCGCCACATCGGACAAGAGCGACCCGGGAATTGGTGGAGACGTACGATTGGGAATCGCTGGTGCATGCGGCTTACTCACCAGACTTGGTGCCTTCCGATTATCATTTCCTTGCATCGATGGGCTACGCACTTTCTGAACAGCGCTTCAATTCTCACGAAGAAGCCAAAAAATGGCTCGATGATTGGTTTGTGGCCAAAGACGGAAAATTTTTTGGCGCGGCATCCACATCCATTGCCTGAGAGATGGGAAAAATGTGTCGCTAACGATTGCTATTATTTTGTAGATTAAATTTGTAAGCATTATTTGTTAGTAAACGTTTGAAATTGAAAAAAAGTCTCATTTCATAGGTATCTACCTGGTATCGAAAAAACAAAAAATCGATTTTTTGAAATTTCTAGACCACCGGGTCCCCTTAAGCGGATATCGTGCCAATCAAGAAGAAGAGGAAGCAGAAATTACATGTTTTTATTTTATACCTCTAACATTTGTTGCTATTTCCGTTAGCTTAAGACTTGTTTTCTTCTTTTTCTTACCTGTTTTATATTCTTTTTCTAACACCCTGCTCGCACTGCTAACATAACTGTAGGACTTTCTGTTAGGCCAGCAAAATTAGCTTCAAAATGCGCAGTTTAACTGTAGCTTAAGCTCTAACTGTTTTCAAGGGTCGTTGAGAACATTATTTCATTATCTAACAAACTACAAACTCGAGCGAGTTTCCACTTCAGCAAATACCACAAACAGGTTACAGCATCCGCAGATTTTATTTGTAGTCACTTCTTATTGTATCAAATATTTATTTCATATTTATTCCATATACACATCTATTTATACACATTTATTTATTTTTCTGTAAATGCGTAGCATTTTTATAAAATTTCTTACTCCCACTTGGAGTGTCACTGCGGCTGTGATTTAATGTAAAAGGAAGTGAGAATGTTGTGCGAATATTTGTATGTAGTTCTGCGATAAATATATTCTTAAGTACGTGTAAGTGAGTGTATGTGTTGCAAAACTTTCAGAAAACATATTACGTAAGTGCAAATATATATAAATAAAAAATACACGTACACACACACACACATATTTGTGTAGAGTAATTTAAAATGGTAAAGCTATTCATCTTGAAAGTAAATGCTGCAATTTACGACGGCACATAAACACGGTACTTAAACATGTTACGCACACTTACATACATACGTATGAGGGCAACTTAATGCACTGTAGGAAAGGCTGCGCCTACAATAAGCTCGTTATGATCTCTATGGTGGATGAGAAACACGATATACGTAATACAGAGGTGTAGCCAACATCAGGGCATTCATCGGCTCTCAGCGATTTTGATTGTCTGACGTAACCGGGATCATAACAGCGATGTGTTTACGAAAAGACTGCGATTGTGTTGGTGATATACGAAAAAAAAATCAACGCAACCATTGTTCATATTAATTTGCTGCCATCTGAATGACGACTGGTTGAACGAGCGTAAGAATACGTGCGAAATGAGCGAGCAAAGTTCTGCTGTCGAATGACATAGCAGCCAAAGTTACTCTCACAATTTTGTTTCTCATGGCCAAATCGGATAATCTGTCATCCTTAGATGAGCAAAATTACATTTAATCTTGATTGAAAGTTAAAATTTAAATTGAAATGTGAAAGATCGAGCCAAGAGGCACCGAGAGATTTGCTAACTCCTAAAACACTCAGGCTAAAAAGTTCATTGTATTTAAATTTTTGGAAAATGAAAGGGCAGATAGTTAAGAAGGAACGGAGAGAATTACAGAAGGAAAAATATAGGATAGAATAGAAGAATATTGGTAGTTGGACTAGTGAAAATTTTCCAGATTCTTTGATAAATCAGAAAATATACTCTAGTTTGAGAGAACGAATTTTACTTGTTCTCATGACATCGAAAATAAAACTCGTAACTTTTCTCTAGCAAAATGCTGGATACTCACGGAGGAAATGCTCAATACCATCCGCCTCCTCTAAACAAGTTAGGTAAATCGGGTCCTCAAGAATGCCGATGGTATTCATACGTTTACCCCATGGATTATGTCTTGTTAATAATACCGGTCAACAGAACGTCTTTTCTTCCTAGTTACAGAAGAAAGACCGACAGTTTGCAGGCCTGCAGCGTTCGAGACCAATTCATCGCTCTTTATGTAAGTTGTATACATAATCGCTAGTCCACTTCTTGATTCCCGCACAACTGATCCACTGTTGGCCAATTCATTGGCAATTTCGTTTCCTTGAACATAGGAGTGTCCTGGAACCCATACAAATACAAGCTTGTTCTGCCTTGCCACAGAATTACGCTTCTGCTTACATTCTTAAACAATCTTCGAGGTTCGCTTTGCGTTCTCCAGAGCCTTCAGTGCAGCCTGACAGTCACTGAAAACTCCAATCTGTTTCCCGCCCCATCTCCTCTCGATTATACATTCGGCTATTTTCAGGATGGCAAAAATTTCCGTTTGAAAAACAAGTGTCATTCCTCCTATAGCATAATGACATGTATTAGGTACTCTCGTTTAAGTACCATCCGGCTCCAGAACCTAATTCAATCTTGAACCCATCCGCAAAGAAAATATCCGTCAAACCTTTTTGAATGTATGCTGGATTACTCCGTTGCTCACGCAATGTGTATTTGACATCAAATTTTCTTCCAAATGAAACTTTGGGGATAAGGTCGTCCTTATGTGCCAAAAACAGCGGATGATGCTCAGGTAGTACCTTAAAGTTTTATCTGTGTCCCGAAGTCGCGTCTTCATGCCAGCGGCCATATTTATGGATGCTGCACATAGCTTTCATTGCTTCCTCTTGTATCTTAAGATCCAAGGAGCGAAAATCAAGCATACGAGATCATTTAAGGCATCTCCATTAGTTTTTTTTTAGTAGAGAAGAGGCTTATTTTTCTTTTTCCAGCATACTCTCATCTCTAAACCGGTAAAATCCAGCCATCAGAATAGCTAGTTCTTTAATCACGCCGCTATACTTGTGTCCCCCGCACCCCTCATTATTCCTATCCGATATTCGCAGTAGCTAAAATGCAAAAGTTCATAGACTTCACACCAAATCTTTCTGCAAGGAACTTATAAGGGTTTTGATCGTCATGAGATAATTTTATTCCTCAGCTGCCTGTTCAGTACAAAAAAACTGTTTTGAAAAGAGGAAGAGGAAGCATAAATCCTTTATTTTTATTTTTTACTTTGATTAAATGGTTTAAGACTCTTTTATGGTCGATTTTTAGCTCCTGTGCGATACTACGAGTACTAATATGCCGGTCAATTTCGATTATTTCTGTGATTTTAACGACATTATTGCCATTTTCTTTAACATAAAAAATGCCTGAGCGGAATCGACGAAACCAAAATTGCTCGCAATTAGCGGTTACAGTGTCGGCATCATAAGCACCGTTCACAATTTCAGCGGCCTTGTATCATACTTATGGCGTTCGTCTTGATATTTTCCACAAACGGGGAGACCTACAGCATTTATACCGCCTGCGAACGGCAGATGGTTTTTTATAAGGAACCCTTTCGTGGCAGAAATTCACTCGATGTTAGAAACAAACTTTTTTTGTCATGCACCTGTTCACTTCCGAATAGTAGTCACGCACCAACTCTTCGGCTGCAGTGACCACTGAAATAGTCGGTGAAAAAAGAAACAGATTCTTTGTTGAATGTCAAAGCATTAGTTGTCAATTAAACGAAGTCCTGTGCTGCTTAAAAGTTACCCATTGGTTACATGGTTATATCCATCTGTGGTCGAGAAAAAGTAAATAGACGGCCACGTTTGTGGCTCAAGTGCTCTCTGGAGTCTATCACATTTCTTCAACTTAAGATGTGTCTGCCCATCGGTGGCTATTTGTAATGAGAAATATTAATAATATGAATATGAATTCGGTGCAATATCATTGTGAAATTTTTTGGTAATCTTTTTGAATTTCAAATAGCGGTGTGCGTTTTAATTTAGTACTGAAAAGTTTGTGCATAGTTGCTTTTATGAGAGGAGATTGGTGATTGTCATTGAGGAGCGACTGCCATTCGAAGAAACGCTTTTTATCATTTGAAGAATGATGGGGACAGCAAACGTGGTTTCTTAGACAAACCGAATGATAATGACTTATTAACACATTGGCCCATGAGATCAGTATTGGGAAAGCTTGCAAGTAATAAACTAAGTGTAGCTGTATTAATTATGCCACTTGAACGCATCCTTAATGTCTTCCTAGCTTTAGCATTTCTAAGTAACTTAAAATATAAGTAGATGCGCATAAAATCGGAAGTTCGAACCGGGAGAGTTTGGATAAATTCAGCAGTTTATAGGAAGGCTTAAATGCTTTTTGTTTCTTCTCTGCTAAAGCAATGTTTATATTAAAATTAATGAGACTGCTCCAAACAGTCAGGCTGAGATTTTATTGCTACTGATAAATTTAAGGTTTGGAGTTATAAAACATAGAAAAGATCGACGAGGAAACAAATATGTGTGTCTGTAAAGGAGATGCCGATGTTAGTCTCGAAGTAGGGGAGTACTCAAATAAAAAACTGATGTCTCAATTTACTTTTTTTTATTTTTTATTTATTTATTTTTTTGAGCTCAAGACATTGCAGTAAGACATTCTGCAATGTTTAGTATAAAAGAATGTGTTAAGTATAGCAGTATGGTATGTAGATTATGAACGATAATTGTGCTGCGTTTGCTTTAACCGGCTTATGCTGCTGATGAACTTCGCCAGATATTTAATGTCAAGATCTGCTACACCAGCAGGCGTGGCAAAGAAATGAGAGCCAAGATGCCTAAATCTTAGACCCGACAGAACAGAGTAACTCATCCTCCATACAGCTGACGCAAAAATTACTAAAGGAAATTCCAAGTCTCACAGCATGCAGACGTCGCGGATAGAATCTTGTGAGAACACACACGAAGCTCGAAAGTTGAGATTTTGCTAACCTCAGAAGAGTGCTCGAGCGCCCCTGATCAGCACAAAGCGCCCCACTGATTTCAAAGAGTGCAGTCCTTTGAACTCTCTTCAGCTTCTGCACCGATGTTGCCGACTCTATTGAGTTGCATCAGCCTATGACTCCATATAGCAAAATTGGCTTTATAATGATACTAGCGTACCCTCGCCTGCTTCGCTAGGCGAAAAATTCAATGATTTGCTGAAAGAGAATAAAATTAATACGAAACAAAGCAAATTCTTTGATACAATTTCATTCGAACTTTATTGTAACACTTTTTGGTAGACAACGCTTTTGGTTTTTCTATCTTTCGCGTAAATAAATAATGACGATGGTTTGCCTACTCGTGAGCAAGCTACATACAATTGTCCATGAGAAAAAATTGGGTATTCTAAATTAATACCGCACATTTGTAGAGACTGTCCTTGCGCCTTATTAATTGTCATAGCGAAGGCAAGGCGAATAGGGAACTGCAAACGTTTGAAATCGAATGGTAAATCCGTCTGAATCAGTGGAATTCTAGGTATCAAAACGTCTTCTCCTTTGTACTTCCCTTTCAAAATTGTTGCTTCGATAAGGTTACCCATTAGCTTCTTCACAGCGAGTCTGGTACCGTTGCAAAGTCGTGGCACATTAATGTTGCACAGCATAATAATCGGTGCTACAATTTTTAATCGTAAATTATGAGGTGGTAGACCTGGCAAATCGAGTGAGTTTAAGAATTCAGTTGGATAATTACGACCTCATATTGATCAGTAATAGTGTCCATAGACTTTAACGCAACTATGTCACCAGGTATTTGATCTAAAATACATAGCTGAATTTATATCATTGACGTCCTTATTTTTCCCAGCTAAAACTGCTCTTTCGCTGAGTCAATCATGGTTTTTGTAATGTTGAACTATGTTTGGAAATACACTCTGTATCAATGCCTCTTTAGACTGTGCAAAAGTGCAGAAATTGTTAGGCAATGTTATCATTCCTGTTGTTTTTGAAAAAAGGTTTATTTTTTTTGGTTAAAAAGTGTTTTTTGAAGTTTTGAAAAACACTTCGCTCTAACAAATTTCTTCTCAGTTGATTGCTGAAAATTAAATATTTTGAAAAAACTATTTTTTTTTTTAATTTAACGTTTTTGAGAAAATTTTGTTCTTGAAAAAATTTCATACTTTTGTAAAAGTTTAAATTGATTTGTTAAAAAAGATTTTTTTCCGCTTTGAAAAACACCCCTTGGAAAAATGTATTCTCTATTAATAGTGGAATATGAAATGTTTTGAAAACACCATTTTTAAATTTTGTTTGGTTTTCAGAAAATTTCGTTTTGAAAAAATTTCATACCCTTGAAAAAGTTTTATTTTATTTTATTTGTTTAAAATTTTTGAAAATTTTTTTTTTTGTAATCATACCTTGGCAGGAAAGAAATCGCAAACAGCGAGCGTATTTTTCTCGTGAAAAGCTTCTAATAACACCATCTAAGCTTGTTGGGTTGTACAGCTTCTACACTTAATGATGTCAAACAAATACAGGGACCGATAGTTTAATGATCGGCAAAAGCTTTTTGTGCCAGAAATACGTTCTGAGGTTTATCATTGAATGCGGCTTCCCTTTATTCCATTTCCCATTTTATATTTCGTGTCAATGGCGAGCTTCGAAGCCGTAGCAATAATAACCACATACAAAACCACTTGACGTAGACGGCCGCCAATTTCATCATTGCATGTTGCAAAAAAAAAAACCAACATAAGTCATGAACTTCAAGTTAAGTACACTACCAGTAAATATTCTTACAGGGTAGATCAGCTTTAGATTCTGCATCTACATATGTGTGAGTGTATATTCTGGCTTGCTTCGGTTCTCATCGGTATGTGGTTGTTCTTGCTAAATGTTGTGTCCACGAAAAAGGTGGCCATCACCATAAATGTGGCGACATTTTGTTAAATTTTGTCCGAAAAAAAATAAAATAAAAACTATGTATAAAAGGGGCCCGAAAAAATCATTAAGTTTGTATTTTTTTATTGCGAAGTTAACCAAGGGCCCAAACGAGAAGTTGAATGTATTAGTGTAAAAGTTATATAAAAAGGAGTGAGAATATTTTGCTAGTGCACCACGGAATTTCATTTCGACTACCGCAATGTGTGTGTGTGTGTGTTGTGTGTATAATACTTATTTACAAGAAGAAAATTAAAAACAAAACCTCATAGGACAGTAATGTGTGAGCCTAGAGCACGAGGTAAGAAGGGGACGAGTAGAGGGATCCCTTCGCAGGAAGCGATACCCTGCAGTGAAACAGCTTAGCTTTTTACAGCAAACTTTCTAGTACATGAACTGGTAGTTGGTAAGAACAAGTCGCACTGACTACTACAAATGTGACTAAAATTGAAGCAGTTATAAAGTGACCAATTTAGGGATACCTTCTTTTGTTGAACTATACAACGAAATGAGGATTAGGCAAATATGTAATGGGTATTTTAAAAGGGCGCCTAGTTGCTGTTTTAAAATGAAATAGCTAATAATTTGGGGTCATTCAGGTTTCACTATTTTTTTTTTTTTTTCAAAATAAGGCTTTTAATAATTAGATATGAAAATTGACATCATTTAAATGTCCACCATGGGCAATTCTACAGGAGAAGTTCGCAACCATTCGACTCATAAATGACTAATTTTTCAGATCGTCGAGATATCGAGGTTGAGTTTGTTCAGCAACACTTTGCGCTACAGCAGCAATATTCTCAACAGAACATCCAGTTTTTAATCTGCCAGTCCTTTTTCTATCCTCGACACAACCTTTGAATTATCGACTCATTCGCACGATTAATTCCACAAAAAAAATTATAAATTGTCGATATGTTGTTCATACAGATCGACTATTTTCATAATATATTATATTAAGTTTCAATAATTTTAACGCGTTGTTCCACCCTGAAAAATTGTACATCTGCCTACTTGACAAAAGTCAAAGATGACACAAAAAAAGGGTTGGTTGGTTGGTTGAAGTGATGATTCACGAAGAATCCAATTAGTGCCTGCGCACCACATCCTCTATACCAACAAATTATACGATTACTTCCTCACGACTCTATCCAGTCTGTGGGATTAAGAAACCATATAAGGTTGCTTACATCTACGGTCAGCTCTTCGATGTTTCCAAAAAAACGGTTTGACAAGGGTTAACATCTTCGCCTTCCATAGGGCAGAGCATTGATAGAGGAAGTGGAAGATAGTTTCCTTTTTCTCCGATGGATTAAAACTGTGACAGTATGAATTGTATGGGACTAGAAGCCAGTTATGACTGCCGTGGTTCTGCAGGCATTCCTTTTTTTGCATATTTGTCAATGTTCACGTTTGTGTGAGGTTGTCGATGAGCCATAACGTTCTGCTAGCTTTGCAGTTTGTTTGATCCCCAATCTACAATCGCCGATTCGTAGGTAGTTTGAGGAGTTTACATTCTTGCTGCGAATACTGATTCTTTTTTTTTCTTGATGGGTGCGTTAACTGCTTACGTTATTTTGGCCGAGTTCAAGAAAGCGCACCAGTCATTTCTTTCTCTGGCAACCGGCGCCAGTTGAAAACACTAAGTGAAGCCAAGTTTTTCTCCACCTGATCTTTCCAACACAGAGAAGACCTTTCTCTTCCTCTGCTACCACCAGCTGGTATCGCATCGACCCAGCCAACGAAGCCGTTGGATCGTTATTCATTGCGCTACGTCTATGTCGTCGTGTAGCTCATACCGCTCATTGTTTCAACGCCTACGATACTCGCCGTCACCAGTGTGTAAATGTCCAAAAATTTTTCTCTCACACCGATTCTGCAAGAATGTTATTCAAGGAAGATCACCAACTTGACAGATCGTCTTGAAATTTTTGAAATTTGAATAGGTCGAGCCAAGGTGCACCAAGAGATTTGGTGGCTTCTAAAACACTCAGGGTAAAACGCCCATTGTACTTAGAGCTCTGGAAAGACGGTAGATAGTCAAGGAGGGAAGAGGAAAAGTATCAGAGAAAGAGATAGGAAAGAATAGAGACAGAGATAAAAGTGGTTAGTCCTGTGAGAATTTTCTAGAATCTTTGGTAAATCTGTAGATATCCTCCAGTTTTAGAGATCGAATATTACTCCCTCTCACGACAGCGGAACCCAAAACTCGTCGCCTTGCTGAGAAAGTGCTCAGTGCTATCCCGCTCCTCTAAGCAAGACAGGCAAATCGGGTCCCCAATGATTCCAATGGTGGTCATATGCATCAACCAAACGTCTTTCCTTCCAAGTTTTAATCACAAGTTTGACAGTTTTCTGTTCGGACTTGCCACAAAACACTTTGAAGCTCTGCAGCGTTCTAGACCATCGCTCTTTATGTAAATTGCATACATGATCGCTGATCCAATTCCGATTATTGGCTCTGACCCTTGTGGGGGAACCGTTGATCCACGGTTGGCCAATTCATCGGTAATTCCGTTTCCTTGAACACCGGAGTGTTCCGGAACCCATATAAGTACAAACCTGTTTTGTCTTGCGGCAGAATTAAGCCTCTTCTTACATTCTTGAACAATCTTTGAGGTTTGCTTCGAGTTCTCAAAGGCCTTCAGTGCAGTCTGATTCCATCACCTCTGGATTATCTATTCGGCTACTTGCAGGATGGCAAACATTTCCGTTTGGAATACAGTTGCCACTTCCCCCATAGCGTAGTGATACTTATTATTATCGTTTAAGTACCGTCCGGCCAAGACCCTATTTCATTCTTGGACCCATCTGTAAAGAAGATATCTGTCAGTTCGTCTGCTCTTTCGTTTCCTTCAATGTTTCGATGTCCCGGCACCCAGATTAAGGTAACTTTATGGCATATCCTCAGGGTTCTAAGGCAATTTATGTTTTATTCCATTAGTTTAGAGGTTGCTGTAGCCGAATCCAGTGCTTGGAATGCATCTTGGCTATCCGAAAGAATAGCGATATTGCTCTTAAAAGAGAAGTCTACAGTTAGTAACCTTCAAGCTTCCCCTATTGCCAATACTCCTGCTGGAAGGTACTGCCTAGTAATTATTCACTACTGACATCTAGGCAACACTTTTGTTGATTTCATGTTTTCATATTTGGAAATAACTTCCCTAATAGTTTGCCTATGTTCAAGCTTTTGAGAGACGCTTTATTATAATATATAATTGCGGGAAGAAAATTTTAACTCTTTTTCATGATAAGGGAGCTAATGTGCATTTTTGAAACAACAAAACATTTATGATAGTTCAACACTTATGCCTGGCACAGACTACCCTTGCAGGAAAAATCCCAACCAGCGAATAAATGAATATCCGTACTTAGTGCGAGAATTTGGACCAGATTAAATGTGCTACTTGGCAATACTGTAAGACACTCTTCGTTCAAAAAATACGAACGGTGAAGCGCGAACACTCGTAACAGCAAACTGGTCCATGAGTGCATTACATAGGACCATCTCGCTGGTACACACGTTCTACTCCCTTCTAGCTGACAAGGGCCACATGGTCCAAGTTTTTTTCCAAGACTGCGGTAAGGCCAGTGTTTATTTGCCGTGCATTTCATGTATCACACAGAATTTTTATTTGTGCACAATTAATTACTTATTATAAATGCAGTAGGCCAATGCGTACTTGTATGTGTGTGTGTGCATACAAATGTAAGTAGTGTTTGGAGTGTGTAGGTATGTAAGAGCGATTCACAGAAGTGTGGCGGTGCAAGCAGCTACCAAGTGGAGAGAAACGGAGAGTATGAAGATACCTCTTAGTGTTTCAACGGTTTAACTGCACGTGACCTTTTTTCTTATCAACTATGAGGCGGCGCGTGGCAGTTATAAACGCCCAGCAGCGACCACAGGCAGTTGCAAATCGCTGGCGCAAGTTGCTAATTTGTTGTTGGTATTGTAAGACATTGTTTGCTTTGCTTTTATGCGTTGCGCTTCGCTACCATCTATTGTTATTAGAAGCAGTGCATTTTATGAAAATTTATTATATACATAAGAAAATTTACTAGGGTTTCTATTTCAATTATTGTGCCCCACTGGCCAATGAAATATGTATTATTTCTTTTTCCTCTCGCTAAGCACGCCACATACGAATACCCCCTGCAGACAATTTGCCACACATAAATGCTATATACATACGCACACAAATACATACATACTGGTACATATACTAACATGCTGCACGTTTGCCAATGTATATATGTATTAGTGCACTTTTGTGCCCCATTGTGGCAGGCAAAGAATTTAATTGCAAAATTATGTCGCCTTGCATGGCCGAAAAGTGGGCAAAGCTCCACAGCACTCTTTCACCGTCGTTTGGGTGCGCATTTGTTGCGAACCCCCTCTGCTGCATTTCGGTTTTGGTGCGTTATAATTTAAAATAAAATTTTTCCATTGTGGCAGCATACAAAATTAACGGCCTGACCCCGTTCGTTGGAAATGCTTTATAAAGCAAAAACAAAAAAAAAAAAAACAAAAAGCGTTAAAAGTAACAAAAAAATAAATAATAAAAAAATTTCCCTGTAATATTTTCATTACATGGCTGAGCGGCTAGAAGTAAATTTAATGCGACTACAAGTCACACATTTTTAGAAAGATTTATTTAAAATTTATGAATAATGGAATTTTGTGAATTATGAATTCTCCATTAATGGGCGAAACTCTGAAAATTATTGTGAGTCTGTAAACTAGTTTCTAGGCGTTAAAATCAAAGTGTGTCTTTAAAATTTTAGTAAGGATGTTAGAAGGTTTTTATCTCCGTATAGCTGGAAATCATTTCCATTATGCTTCGAAAATCTTGTGCAGTCTCGAAGTTGTTAGATAACCGCATTTTCGAAATGATCTTAAAAATAAATAACTGGCGCGTGCACTTCTTTTAGGTGTTGGCTGAGCTCCTCTTCCTATTTGTGCGGTGCGTCTTGATGTCGTTCCACAACTGGAGGGATCTACAATTTCAAGCTGACTTCGAATGGCAGATATTTTTTATGAAGAGCTTTTTCAAGGCAGACAGCTATTAGCATCAACTTTTTCTTTTATTTGAAGTTCATAAACGGATATGCGAACCTACGCACTGCTGAATGGTAGTTACACACCAACTCGGCGGCCGTAAGACTTTCTAAAATTGCAGGAATGTTGAGAAAACTCCACAAAGGAGAGGTGGATCTATAATATATATAATACCAAACATCGATAAATGGCTAAATCGAAGCTATGGTGAGCTTAACTTCCACCTAACAAAATTCTTGACACGTCATGGTTACTACTAGAAGTACCTACATCACCTTAGGAAGCGTGAAGAGGAAGATCCAAGACATGTGTTTTTTGTATGCCCACGATTTGCGACTATCAGAGATAATTTAGCTGCGCTATCAGAAAATCCGATAGTATCAGGAAACATAGTTGACACCACGATGTCTTCACAGTATGCGTGGGATAAAATTTCGTCGGCAATCAGCGATGCATTAAAGCACGAGGTTAGCGGCAGCTAAACAGACGATACTTGACAAAGAAACGGACTCTTACGGGGTGACGCCCGTTAAGAGGAAACTCTTATGAGTACTGCTATACCGAACTGGCGGAAATGGCAAAATGATATTACCTCACGGGGCTGGTTAGCTTATAGGCTGCTAGTTATTTCGTTTACGAACCTCCGCGCGTCTTAGATTATTGTGGATATGTTTTTCATGCGCGTAGATTCTCCTCCAGTTATCACCCGATTTCAGCATAAAATCTTTAATATTTTCTCCATTTAATATACCACAGGTTTCGGGAGCATAGCGTGGGCTTTCGAACAAGACGTGATCGGCATCTTCTTCCCTCTCCGTGCAGACTGGGTTGTTTGGGGAACTGTTAAGGCCGAATCTATGAAGATATTTTCGAAATACCTCGTGCCCTTAAAGGAATTGACTTAGGTGGAAGTTTGTTTCCCAATAGTTCTTTTCTAACCACGTCGTAAGAATGGGTGTTAGCTCATGCGTCCATCTACCTTTCGGTGATCTGTTCCACCGGTCTTGCCAATGGGCGATCGAACGATGCCTTCCTCTTCCGCAATATTTTTTCGCCTTGCTCTACCATCGTGTTTCGATAACCTTATATATACTCTCGGCATTTCTTTCGACTTGTCTACGAGGACTAGTCCTGCAATAACGAAGGAAGCATCGTCCGAAATTGTACGGAAGCCGCAGATAGTCCGCAAAGCGCTTAGCCGATAGACGGCTATCAGCTGTTTTGTGTAGCTATTTAGGGTGCGTTTTGAAATTTAAACGACTGTCAATCATCACTCCTAGGTAATAAATAGGGATTTCGAACTGATAGTTACTATCCCAAGCTTTACAACGGCATAGACATAGCTCAGCGAATAAAGATCCAGAGGCTACGTTGGCTGAGTCATATCGTCCGAATGGATACAAACGCTCTGGCACTGAAAGTATTCGATGCGGTACCAGCTGGTGGTAGCAGAAAAAGAGGATGGTATCTTCTGCGTTGGAAAGATCAGGTGGAGAAGGGCTTGATTTCACTTGTTGTGTCCAACTGGCGCCGGTTAGCACGAGAAAGAAACGACTGGCGCGCTTTGTTAAACTCGGCCAAAATCGCGTAAGCGTTTATCGCGCCAATTAAGAAGAAGAAGAAGTTACGGTCCAACATTTAAATTCATAGTTTCTACTATCTTTCTGCTGCTTATTAGGACTACATCGGTCTTACGCGCAGCTAACTCCAGCTTCATAGACCGTAGCCAAACTTTGATCCTGCTTACTGATTCGCTGATGATCCTCCCAATTTGGGAGGCGGTGGATAGGCCCAACTTGGTGCGGAATTAAACAAAACTGCCACTTTTCACGGACTGAATGTGAAGAGTAACTGGGGTAGAGCCTCCCGACGATTTACTTAACGGTTGTAGCTGGACGGAATCGGTACCTTGACGGTAGAAGGTTTGGCTCGGGTTAAAGTCCCACACCGACGGAGTAAAGGCTTCCGATGCTTCCTTCACGTAAAAAAACTACCGCGGCGCTTCACTACTTTTCACTTGGGCGCTTTCGTTGAATTTGCACAAAAAAATTATACATATGTACGTAAAATTGTCATGTAACGACGCAACGAGATCGATGTGAAGACACAAGTTAGGGGTATTGACAGCAGCTTAACACTCTTAGTACAAAGTTTATATTAAACGCATATCTGCACCGGAATTAATAGGCTTACTTTCTTGAACCGCGCTAAAATATGCTTTTTGTTTACCTTTTCGATATAAATATCGACATCAAGCGGGCATATTTTATTAACGGTATGATTATCGCCTATCACTGTCGACGTAAACAAGCGAGTTCAATGGAGTAAATATACATTAACAGTAATACTTAAGTAAACAGAATGTGTCAAAAAAATTATTTTTTAGCAAAGAGAGATATTGCCGTGCCTGAGCGCTTGACGACGTGGCACGAGGCACATACAAGTGTGCCTCCTCAGGAGCACCTATGCAGATATGTATTCCTGTTCTAAGCTCATAAGTATCTCGTTGCAAGTGTGTGTGTGTACGCATATGTTTACAATAATGTCTTGTTTCTGTTTACTTAATATTGTATTGACATATTGATATACTTTTTACAATTGCTCTCACTCGATTCCCATGCCATTGCAAATGTCTTAAGAAAAAATGCAAACAGGTGTGAAGGAAGTGAGATCACACAAGCTTATACTCGTAAATATGCGCATGCCAAATTGTGTGCGCGTGTGTGTGTGAATGTATAATGCGTACACATACATACATACAGATGTGATTATTCATCAGCACGCACAATCTATTTACATATTTGCATGTGAGTTAAGGTAAAAAATCACTAAAGCTCTCAAGTGTAAGCAAATGAAGCAGCACTTGCGGCATCTGCTGCCACTCGTACAATGGAAGAAAAGCAAAAAAACAAAAAAAAAAAAAACAAATCCTTATAAAAGTAAATATGAATGAACAGGCGACTTGCAAATAAGTGTGCGTAAATTTTGCATACGCCTTTGCTAGGTTGCTTAATAAGTTTTGTGGGCCGATAAGAAAAACACAATTTTATGATTTGAAATACACCTTTCGTTATATTCAGCATAGTCTCCCTGGTCATCAACACACTTGTGCCAACGGAATTCCAATTTATGAATTCCATCCCTAAAATGAGAATCAGGAAGGGCTGTAAAATAAGCTTTCACAGTTGCTGTAAACTCAACATTTGATTAAAAATACGCGTTCCAAACGTAAATTTTATTAGATTTGGACCCAATGGGAAGTCCCAAATCTGGTGAATAAAGTGGATGTACCAACAATTAGCATTTTAATTCATGGATTTCAGCCATTGCCCTGATGAGATATAATTGTTTTCTTTGGCAAACTGGGTATTTTCCGCAAATTGTTTCTTCAGTTGGTCTAAAAGGTTAATATTCAGAATTTATTTATTTTATTTGTATTTTATTTTATTTTATAAAGGTTTACATAACAATAAAATTATTATACAAACTGAAAGTCGTGCAGCGCTAGCATTGGAGGCTTTCGGCTTCAAGTAATCCACAAACAAATTTGTTTTGCACATCCCAAAGCACTGATGCCCACACCTTCTCGGTCAATTTCTGGATACTAACTCGTTTCGGAGCAGAAAACCAGGTTCGCACCACTCTTTAGCGTCTTGTTTTGATTTAGGATCATTCTGAAAGACCCAAGTCTCTTCCATAGCAATGCATCGACGCACAAAATCCACTCAATTCTTTCGAAAAAGCTCTAAATGATGCTGAGATAATCGCATTCGAATGTGTTTTTGTTCCATTGTTAGCGAATGCGGCACCCATTATGTACACAGCTTTCTAAAACCCAATACTCCAGAGTCAAGATATTGCTTACACTGCCCAATGAGATGCCTAGGGCTTCTACTAAATCTCTTTCAGTCACTCGACTCGATATCTCGTGTTTTTGACGTGATAACGTCTTATATTTCGATTTAGCCGGCTGCACGTACGAAAAACTGTGTGGTTATCTTGCTCAATCGCCGTTATCTTGCTCAATCGTCGTTATCTTGCTCATTCGTCGTTACCTTGTTCATGGTCGTTACCTTGCATGAACTGCAAGCGAAAGCGCGGAACGAATGGCAAAGAGCATAATCGGCCCCCGCATTCGGCAACGTTCGACATCTTGCGCTCTCCTACTTAAGTGAGCATATATATGTATGTTGTTGACTTATTAACGTCTGATGCACTATCGAAATTGAACATATCTTTCATGAATTTGATAAATGTTTCGCCATTTTTCATGTTTGTGTAAATGTAACTTGACCTATTTCATTGCGATTCCATTTACCTCCTCCTCTATATCCATACAAAATATTTATCAAAAAAATAAAATTAAAATTTTGTTTTGAAAATTGCAACCGTTACATCAATATTTTCTTATGACGTTGTCACGTTAAACTATCGTCAGTAAACCGACTTTACAGACAACCTATTTTTCTATGATTTCTGGCCATGCAGTTTTTGGACGACCGTGACGTGGATCGTCTTCAAGGCTTGTATGATCACGTTTAAATTCAGCAACCCTACTGTACTAATCGAAGGCAAAAATTCCTCGACATTCGATAATAAATTTCCTTTGCTTTTAAAACTAAAAATTCAATCACTGGACGATACGTGATTGTTTCCATTGTAGAAAGAATGCATTGGCAGATTGAAATGAAAGTTCACATACGTTCATATGACGAGTCTAGCAACATAACAAAAAAAAATATGCGCTAGTAGCAACGTCCTCTCTTATCGAACCGCAAAACTTATTGAACAACCTAGTATGTTTATGTTTTTTTTTCCTGTCTATGCGTATGAAATTGAAGTAAAATAAGCATGCAAGTACATACCCTGCCGGAAAATTTGAACTACTAAAATAGATTTTTGCATTTGCACTTCTATAATCTCACTAATTCCGCACACAGTGCGGAGAAAGGATACGAAGGTGACGACATCTCGAACAGCTATCTGCTACCTCGCTCTCAGTGAATTTGACAGAATCAGCTGACTTGCTGACGTAATAATATCATATTTGTATTGATTTTAATGTTTTAATACTTTTCATTTCCATTGTTATTCACGAGCGAATTTCCCCACTTCCGCCGCTCTCTTTCTTGTTTATTTATTGTTGCATCACAACCCGAATTACACTCACCTCAGCTGTAGCTATTTTGTAATTTATAATTATTCATGGTGAAAAGATTTTAGAGGTGTTCTCTTTAAGAAACCGTTATTCGGCTCTGAGCGAATTCAAGAGAATGGGCTGATGGGCTGACGCTTCTTGGGATGTGTTCACAAAAAACTGAGATTGTGTTGGTGATAACGAAAAAAAATCAACCAATGACACTTCGTTGCCATCTAAGCAACGACTGATTGGACGAGTGTGTGAAAATGTGTGAAATGATCGTGCAGAATTCAGCTGAATCTCCTAAGTGACGTGACAGCCGACGTTCCCCTCACAATTTCCTTCTCACCATAGTTAATCATTTTGCATCACCGCTTGAAATGCGCGATGTACTCAGAATACCTTGCGTCCATAATAGTATGCGTCGGCAAGACTTTTACTGTTTGTTATAATGAAAAAGAATATTGCAGAATTACGAAAATTATTTATTTTCCTCAAACTTTTACAAAAGAATTATTTGTTGTTAAATTTATCACCCATTGATAATTATTGGCTGTTGTTGTTATTGTAACAGCAAAAAACATTTTTGTTGAATGCTGTTGAAGGGGTAGTCCTCTATAGAATAGAAATTCTGGACGTACAGGTAAGGTAGAACCGAACCACGGCAACGCTAATAGTTGTTGTTGTTCTTGTAGAATGATGCTGCTGGAGTGACAGTTCTTGGCCAGATGTAAATCTGGATCCTACAGGTAACGTCGGTGTTTTTTTTTTATATCCTTGACAATAAATTGAATACGAAAACAAACGTCATATAACGTTTCAATTTAGTGTCGTTCCAAATCGGATCATAGGGTGGAGTTATCCGCTTCTTGGGAGTTCTGATTTCACGGCTGTTGTACCCGGCGTAACGCCACGCCGTGGGGAACGCACTGATGAATACATCTTAAGGCATTAAATGCTACCTCTCATATCATATTTATAATATATTTTATAGCGAGCCCATTGCTCCAAGTACTTACACCAGCTTTCGACCGCATCTCACATGATGTAGCAGACGCCAAGGAAAGTTAGTTTTTTTAACGAAGTTTACATCTACGACCTGTGTGGTCTGAAGATATATTTTGTTTCTCTCCTACCACCCATATCTGAGAGACATTCACCTATCCGCCACCTGAGGATGCACCCTTTAGAGATAACAAGCTCCCCGTCGGTGCAACGATATCATTCTTGGTGCCGCTAATTGCCTCTCAGCGAATTTCAGAGCATCCGTATTAACGGAAACCACAATGGGCGGATCGCCATTTTATGTGACAACCACCCATTATTCACATCTCTATCACCGTTGAGCTTAAATCTCTAAAAGGTTTTGGAGGATTTAGAGAACCACAATTCAATTGGTGCGCGCAATCGTATTCAGCTTATATATGTAAATGCCAGACCCCGAAAGCATGAATGGGAATGAGGTAGCTGATAGGTTAGATGTACGAGATACGGTCTCAAAATTAATAAGGTCTGAGTCATTCCTGGCATCCGGACAAAACATACTCCTGCATGCGCTCAAATGTGCAGTGCAAAGCCATCCTTCAAGCTTGCACCGCACTATT
This sequence comes from Anastrepha obliqua, assembly GCF_027943255.1. NCBI lineage: Eukaryota > Metazoa > Arthropoda > Insecta > Diptera > Tephritidae > Anastrepha > Anastrepha obliqua. Next base: position 144,992,791 of record NC_072892.1, on the reverse strand, counting down.
GGGTTATGCCAAGCAAAGTTCTTACTCGAAGGGTAAAACCTTGAATGTTTTAAATAACTCAAAAACTTTGCTAAGAATAATACTCGCAGCCACACTTACCGGCAACAGGCCTCGAGCCTAGTCTAATGACTATTGCCGATTCTCTGGCTTATCTCCAGAGACGTCAACAAACGTGTTTCTGAAAAGCGATGCCATTATTGAAAAGGAGATGTATAATATATAGAGTGAACGATATGAAGTGTTACCAACTTCACACTGCCTGTATCTGTAAAACAGCTCATGACAGTCCTAATGACAGCTCAATATATGGTTTATAAGCCATCAAAAGCATTTGCGTCTTAGTTTTGTTGAATTTTTTTTTTCTGTGATGGAATTCAAACGTAATAGTGGGATTGCGTTATATTTGGCTGGAAAATCACAATCACACAACTAGCCATTGTTTGTGAGCTCAGTCACCTCAAAGTGAATAAAATGTTTGTGTATCTCACTATAAAACGTTACACTGATACTGGTAGCATTGCAAAACGCTATGGAGGTGGACCAAAAAAACCGCTACAACGCCAGAAATGGTTGGGAAAGTGAAGGCTCGACTTGAACGAAATCCACGTCGAAGTGGAAGAAACATCGCCAAAGAACTGAAAGTATCGCAAGACAGCATTCGACGCGTATTGAAAAATGAGCTCAAGGTCAAGGCTTAAAAAAAAATAAATAAATAATTGGCGCGTACACTTCTGTTAGGTGTTTGGCCGAGCTCCTCCTCCTATTTGTGGTGTGCGTCTTGGTGTTGTTCCACAAATGGAGGGGCCTACAGTTTCAAGCCGACTCCGAACGGCAGATATTTTTGACGTGATAACGTCTTATAATTCGATTTAACAGGCTGCACGCACGAAAAAATGTGTCGTTACATTGCTCTTTAGTGTTACCTTGCTCATATGTAGTTACCTTGCTCATTAGTGTTACCTTGCTCTTTAGTGTTACCTTGCTCATTAGTGTTACCTTGCTCATTAGTGTTACCTTGCTCTTTAGTGTTACCTTGCTCATTAGTGTTACCTTGCTCATTAGTGTTACCTTGCTCTTTAGTGTTACCTTGCTCATTAGTGTTACCTTGCTCATATGCAGTTACCTTGCTCATTGCGCATATGTACATATATAAATTCACGTATTTGTATTTGCATATGCCTTCTTATTGATTATTATTAATTTGATTCACTTGAAGAATTTAAAATAAAACCAAGTTTGTTAATAATACCTGTTGTTTTAATGTTATAATTATTAATTTTTTTATTATATATGAAGGAAAAAATGTATTTTAATATTTACCATATACCTTATAAGATATGTTGTCTATACTAATATTATAAAGAGGAAAACTTTGTTTGTTTGTAATGAATAGGCTCAAAACTACTGGACCGATTTTAAAAATTCTTTCACCATTCGAAAGCTACATCATCCACGAGTAACATGGATTATATTTTATTTTGGAAATAGGGCTCGAGATATAGGTCAAAACGTGGACCCGGGTAACCTTCGGATGTGTATGTACAATATGGGTATCAAATGGAAGCTGTTGGTGAATGCTTTAGTCCAGAGTATTTTTCATGCCGCTCCGTGACTAGAGTCTCGAGATAGAGACCAAAACGTGAACCCTAGAATGTGTTTGTACAATATGGATATCACATGAAAGCTGTTGATAAGTGCTTTAATACGGGGTAATTTTCATACCTATTGATGACTAGGGTCTCGAAATATATGCCAAAACGTGGACCCGCCGTGTCTTTGAACCGAATTAAACCAAACTTACACACATTGTTAAGTAGATATTGAAGATGATTTCCGTATAGTTTGAATACCTATTGGTAGATAGGGTCTCGAGATATAGGTCAAAACGTGGACCCGGGTAACCTTCGGACGTGTATGTACAATATGGGTATCAAATGAAAGCTGTTGGTGAATGCTTTATGATATGTCATGTTATGTTATGTTATGTTATGTTATGTTATGTTATGTTATGTTATGTTATGTTATGTTATGTTATGTTATGTTATGTTATGTTATGTTATGTTATGTTATGTTATGTTATGTTATGTTGTGTTATGTTATGTTATGTTATGTTATGTTATGTTATGTTATGTTATGTTATGTTATGTTATGTTATGTTATGTTATGTTATGTTATGTTATGTTATGTTATGTTATGTTATGTTATGTTATGTTATGTTATGTTATGTTATGTTATGTTATGTTATGTTATGTTATGTTATGTTATGTTATGTTATGTTATGTTATGTTATGTTATGTTATGTTATGTTATGTTATGTTATGTTATGTTATGTTATGTTATGTTATGTTATGTTATGTTATGTTATGTTATGTTATGTTATGTTATGTTATGTTATGTTATGTTATGTTATGTTATGTTATGTTATGTTATGTTATGTTATGTTATGTTATGTTATGTTATGTTATGTTATGTTATGTTATGTTATGTTATGTTATGTTATGTTATGTTATGTTATGTTATGTTATGTTATGTTATGTTATGTTATGTTATGTTATGTTGTGTTGTGTTGTGTTGTGTTGTGTTGTGTTGTGTTATGTTATGTTATGTTATGTTATATTATGTTATGTTAATGTTAACTCATTCTCTATATCCATACAAAATATCTATCAAACAAATAAAATTAAAATTTTCTTTTGAAAAATGCAACCATTCAATCAGTATTTTCTTATGACGTTATCACGTTAAACTATCGTCAGTAAAACGACTTTACAGACAACCTCTTTTATGAGGAGTTTTTTCATGGCAGAAAGACACTCGGAGGTTTGCCATTGCCTGCCGAGGGGCGACCGCTATTAGAAAAATGTTTTTATTAATTTTGCTTTCACCGAGATTCGAACCAACGACCTCTCAGTGAATTCCGAATGGTGATCACGCACCAACCCATTCGGCTACGGCGGCCGCAAGGTCAAGGCTTACAAGTTCCAAAAAGCACACGATCTTTCACCCCAGCAAACAAAAGTTCGGTGCGAAAGAGCAAAGGAGTTGTTGCACTTGCACGAACGTGGCGAATTTCCTAACATTGTGTTTTCTGATTAAAAAAATTTCCCAATTGAGCAGTTCATAAACACTCAAAACGATCGTATTTACTTGACCGAACGCTCATACGAGAATTTGAGTCTACGTATGGCCACTCGAAGCAATTTTCCATCGCAAGTAATGGTTTGGGCCGCAGTGACCGCTGATGGACGCTCTCCAATCGTTTTTATCGAGCCTGGTGTCAACGTGAATGCGACTTATTATCGGAAAAATGTTTTAGACGCTGCTTTAGAGCCGCGGACACGCCACCATTTCGGTCGTAGACCATGGACTTTCCAACAGGAGCTCGTGTGAACCAAGAATGGTTAAAAAATCATGTTCCACACTTAATTTGGTCCACACAAAGGACTATTTCATCTGGTCCATTTTAGAGAGTAAGGTGCGGACTAAAAAATATGCCAGTATGGATGCGCTGAAAAAAACGATTATACGAGAATGGGCGAAAATACCTCAAGATCACATTCGTGCAGCATGTAACTAATTTTTTGACCGTTTGAAGGCTATAGTCGAGGCAATAGGTGGTCATATCGAGCTAAAGTGAATATATGTTAAAATTGTAATCATTTCTGAACAATTTTGTCTTTGAAATCAATAAAAATTAATTTCACACAAAAAAGTTATGGTGTTTTGAATAGGTAACACTTCATATCGTTCACCGTGTATGTTATGTATACGTAAGCGTGTTGGTGAACTAATTAGGAATAATTAATCCACTCAAGATAAGTGTTGACTACTAAGACATTCGTCTCACGTTCCTTCTGGTTTAAATATGCTTTTGTTAATTTGTTAAGAGTTATTACAAACCAGCTTACATCCACATAAACAAAAGTTGTATTTTGCTAAATATATGTCTAAGATATTACACAGTTTTAAGAATTTGCTGACAGAACTGCTGTTATCAATTTTCGGTGTCTTCAATATTTGGCTTCTTATTACCAAATGCGATTTCCCTGCGGTATCCGTGGCCGTATGAGTTAGTGCCTGACTACCATTCGGGATTCAGAGAGAGAACCTTGCACAGTTGTTCCGCCATAGGACATTGGATAAAAATAGTCATGTTAAAATTATGAAACAATATTTAGCTAAATGTTAGTTCATTAGTCTTAGTAACTTAGAGTACAAAAGAAATTTCAACTGCACAAACAATTCACTTATAATTGTGCCTCCAAAGTAAGAGAATTTGAAAAGTGATAGTTAGCGTGGTCTCCGCTCCGTACTTACGCAGTTCCGGGAAGTGTTATTTTTCTAAGCATTACCGTGTTTATGACCTGTTGTACAATGGAAATTCAAGCGGAAGGTATGTACGACATGTTAAACGTTTTGTTATCTTTTTTAATTATTATTTAATAGCTTCTCAGACCGTACGAAATACGTGCTTTAAAATTTGCCGTTTATTTTTTTATAAGAAGTTTGTAAAGTTTTAACTAAGTTCGCACGAATCTGCAGAAATGGAACATACATTAAAATATTCTTAGGTATGTCCTCTTTAAGGAAAAATAATTTCCAGCTGCGATGACCTGCGATTGCGCTTGATATAGGATCTAATCTGTACCTATGTGTAGGATTTTGAAAAATGTGATTCTACCAAAATTGCTAATAAAGATTTTTTTTGTTTTAGGTGTAAATTTGAAGTGTTCATTTACGCGCATGCATATTCTGGGCACGTGGTTATGTTACAATAGCATTAAAAATGATGTTGATAGATGTCGCCACGTACTGAAGAACATAATTCAAGCTTTACCAAACTCTGAGAATTTAACCTCAGAAGACGTTGAAAATCGTGTTTCTTGGATCTGTTCACGGATTTCTCGATACTGGGAAAAAGTGCAAAGATCAAAAACAACGCTGATTGCCAAGTACAGTAATTGGTTAACTGAAACTGAATTATGTGTGTTGAAAAAGCGGGAGTCGGGCAAGGGCGGGGCAGAGACACAGAAAAGATTTTGGGGATTGCAGCAAGAGGACAAAGCCTCGCAGGTTATCCGATCTAGCTAATGTTGATAGTTCCGTTATTCATGCAATACTAAGTAATTCAAAGCAATCAAATTCAAATTCTTTAGAATTCAATACGGACGAAGTTTTGTCTCTATTTAATGAGGCAAAACTCACCAAACATCAGTATTTGTTATTAAGAGACTTTATTCATTCAAAAGTGCCTAACGCTTTACCATCTTATAAAAAAGTTCTTGACGCAAAAAAACGGTGTTACCCACCAGGAATTGGCGTTACAGAATCATCTGCCAAGTACATTACTTTTTTGGAAGTGAATATTTCATTGTTTTCATAAATAAGAATAAGTTAACTGGCATCAAAGTATACTTTCTGCTCATCCTTTCGGAATTGAGTCCAATATCGCTTTCCCCAGAACGCAAAACAGTATTGAGGCTTGGCATCGTCGGCTGAAAGTTATTGTTGGGAAACGAAACTCAGGGTTGTACAAACTAATTAATGATCTAAAAGGCGAGCTGGTTTGTGCGAAAGCACAACTAGCTAAAATTCAAAATGGTCACAAAATTAGTCAAACGAAAAGGCTGTAAAAGCAAACAACAGCATTAAAAGAATAACAAAAAAAGGCTTATATTAAGGCATGTTTCTTTTCTAAAGCGAATTGCTAAAAATTTAATAATACCATATAATAATTGTTTCGCCATTATAATGTAAAAACTTTTGTTTTGAATGAATTTTTGAATTTTTCTTTAATTGTGTATGTAGGTGTATGTATATACCATTGTTTCTATAAAATCAGAATTCCATTATTCATAAAATAAATGTGCTATTCAGGTAAGCGTGCTTATCAGGTTATCTGCTTATTTGGTTATATTTTTACAGAATTTTCATCCAAAAGAATTTTGAAAAGCAGTACCTCTCCCCAAAATTAGTCCTTGAATAAAACCTAAATTTTGAACCTAATATTGGAAATAATAAAGTTTTCTTTGTTACATAACGGGAAGGTTAAAATTTTTTCTAATTTTTTTTTTCTGCCCATATGAGCGCCTATGCATATGCGGCTTTTTACCGGCGGTGCATTAGCTTATTGTCTGCGGGCCGCACTAGTCTAATGGTGCTAACACTCGCCAACACAAACGTACGCCCATATCAGCTGACACGATGAAAGTAATGAGAGCCCCATGTAAATGAATTCTCACCACCATTCCGTTCCGTATATCGTAGATCATTTTTTCATCGTGTCAGCTGATACGGGCGTACGGGAGTACGTTTATGTTGGTGAGTGTAAGCAACATAAGCCAAATAAAGGTCGATTTTTCTAAAGTACTTGAGTTGCGTAATCTCTTCAAACTCTATCTAGTTGATTTACTAAAAGTCAACAAATTCAGTAAAACTACAATTTTTTTAATTTTTTTAAATTTTGTAATTTATAAGCTTAGTCCACATCTCATAAGAAATTTAAAAAACTTCATATTAAAAACGTTTCAGATACGACATTATTAAGAAGAAAGGCGAATTAATCAGCTGTTCTAGTCATATCCCCTTTTATGGATATCTACGCCTTTGATAATTCGCTCTAAAATTGTTTGGCGAATTACATAAATCGAAGAGTAACTGGGAGGGAAACGACGACTGTGAGAGCGAATTACAAATGGGATGGGTATATCACATGTGGCAATTTAGAGTACCGATTAAATGTTAAAAAAGATCGAATCAGCTGATATACCTTGTAAATAGATGGAAGTGCCTGCGGCACGATCAACCTTCTATTAAATTTATTGAGCCCTGATGTTTAGGAGACTCAGAAACGGTCACCCTTACTGAGCACAGCTGACGCTAAATTTGACGTAGTGAAGCTAAATTTATCATTTTACAAGGCCTTCGAGAGATTCAGCGATCTTCTCGGCAAATAAAACGATAAACAAAAGTGCAACTTGCCACATATTTACAGGCGCGAGTGAAATTTAACTCCAACTAACTTAAACATTTTGCAATTCTCGAAGCAATTATTTATGCGCCTGCTTTCATTGGTCATTCTTTATATTAAACTCATTTCTAAACTGAAATTTATAACAACCGCAACGATGATAATCAACGTCTGCTGTAGTAAAAGTTTTCTTTTACTTTGCCTGCAAAAAGTATGCGCCATTATTTCTTTTACGCTGTCAATTTGTGAGCCAACGCTTAACACGAAGCAGCAACTTTGCCAGTTGGTTAAGTGAAGGCTCGAAACTATACGCAAAACTATAAACCAAGAAACTGTCTGGTAAATTTATTTATCCTACCTAGAAACGGACCCAAAAAAAAAAACGTAAGCACTAAGCGCATTTGACCTATTGTGGTTTTTTTTTTTTGTTTTTGTTATTATTTCACATTTTTTTGTTTTCCATAGCATTGCTTTTCCCTTTAACAAAGGGCAAAGATAACAGTTACTCTAATAAAAATAGCAAAAAACTAAAGCAGAAATAAAATGTGAAGAAGAAGGCAAAAACTTTGCGATCTTCTCATGTTCCAATGTCTTAATGCGCATAAATCTCATTCATAATTGATTAAGGGAAGGTCAAGTTGGAATTACAGATGCCACACCGATCAAAAAAGACACCCTTGCAACACATTCCCAAGACATTTGTATGCTAAAATATACTTGAGCACACACGTACAAAGCGAAAGGCCAAGGGTTCAACAGCATAGGAGACGTTTCAGTTAAGGGTGACCGAAGAATAGTGGCAGGCAGGCCAACAGATTGATACTGAGTCATATCCTTCCACTTGCAGACACATAAAATATCATACAAGGCCTTGATTATTATGTCGATTTTATTATGTTTCGAATGCCATCGGTGTCTTTATTTTTATTTGTTTTTTTTTACGGCTTGCTTGGATTTGCATTGGTTTTTTCTTTTGCCTCATTCTGGCTTGGCCTTGTCCGCTTGACAGATTTTTCGTACTTTATGGCATTTCCTGCATTTGGTAGCCAATCCGTGGCGGAGAAAAGTGGTGGGTATGCTGCAAATTGTTATCCTTTAATTTGTTACACACATTTTTCTTCACCCGCATACACCCCTTAGTTACCGCTTTGGAGCACTTACTTTACGTGGCGCACAAGTATTAATTTTCTAGCAGATTGCTGCTAATTGAAATGTAAGCCATCATGTCGAGTCGAAGACAGGCAATTCTAGGAAATCGAAGCCACATTAAATTACTCGATAGGAAACTTGGTATTTGATAAAATTCACGTAGGTAGTGATTAAGTGTTCACTACATGTAAGGAGGTGTATGTATGTAATGAGTGTTTTCTTAGAGCTTTTTCTTAAATAAAATTGGGAAGTTTTGTTGCTTGGAGTTGTTGACTTTTTTTAGATAAAAGTGAAAAGTTCATTCAAATTGCTTATATTTTTAATTTAAAAGCTTAGTCCACACTTCTCAAGAAATTCAAAAATTGCATATAAAAACTCCTTATGGAATACTTAAGAAACTGTCTTGAATAAATCTTATTATTTTTTTGTTTAATTCTGATAAACATATGTATATTTTTTTATTAACGAAACTTATAGAACTGGAATTAAATTTTTTTTAATTTCAAAAATATATTTATATTTTCAATACGAATGTGCTTCCCAGCCTTATTTTTTTAAGCAGTTGGACTCTTGAGCGTCAATACACCGCTGGTAGCGGTCCTTCCACTGCAGGAAACATTTTTTAAGCTCATCCGCCGGAATCGCGTTCAATTCGGCTGTCACAGTTTTTTGGATCGCCTCGATGGAGTCGAAACGCCTCCCCTTCAGCTTTCTTTTCAGGCGCGGGAACAAGAAGAAGTCCGGAGGGACAGGTCTGGGCTGTAGGGAGGGTGGAAAAGTACCGGAACTCCCATCTTGGCCAATGCAGAGGTGGTGCAGAGGAAGGCGATATGCGCCGGCGCATTGCCGTGATGAATCCAATTGTTGATTGTAATTGTAATTTTGTAAAATTTTTGTAAAATTTCAATAAAACAGTGAAAAAAAAAATTTTCTGAAAAATTTTAATAAAAAAAATGTTTAATTTTAATAATAAACATTTTTTTATAAAATTTGGATGCAAAAAAGCTTTTTGTAAAATTTTAATAATAAACATTTTGTATAATTTTATTAAAATTTTTTCTTATTTTCTTTCGAATCATTTTTGATATTTAAAAAAAAAAAGTTAGTAAAACTTTAATATAAAATGTTTGTAAAATTTTAACAAACAAAAATGCTTTGTAAAGTTTCAATGAACAAAATATTTGGTAAATTTTATAAAAAAACATTTTTGTAAAATTTTAATACAATTTTTTTTTGTAAAATTTAAGTAAAAATTGTAATAAAAAGAGAGATGAAATTTCACCATTGAATCTTCATCTGCTCCAACTACGGAATCTTTGCATTATTTTTCTTCAGGTTTTTTTTTTCAGAGTTGTGAACTAAACAATAAGCATGAAAACCTTACGAAATTATTTTTTTATTATGTGCTTTTATGTTTCCAAATCACTACCTCGCCGCTTCTTTATTAACAAAACTCAAAAAATGAAATGCTAATATTTTCACTTTTTAAGATTGAAAATTGTATGGGCACTTTTGCTTATTATATCTATACTAATATTATAAAGAGGAAAACTTTGTTTGTTTGTTTGTTTGTTTGGTTGTAATGAATAGACTCAAAAACTACTGGACCGATTTTAAAAATTCTTTCACCATTCGAAAGCTACATCAGCCACGAGTAACATCGATTATATTTTATTTTGGAAATAGGGCTCGAGATATAGGTCAAAACGTGGACCCGGGTAACCTTCGGATGTGTATGTACAATATGGGTATCAAATGGAAGCTGTTGGTGAATGCTTTATTACAGAGTATTTTTCATGCCGCTCCGTGACTAGGGTCTTGAGATAGAGACCAAAACGTGGACCCTAGAATGTGTTTGTACAATATGGATATCAAATTGAAGCTGTTGGTGAATGCTTTAGTACAGAGTATTTTTCATGCCGCTCCGTGACTGGGGTCTCGAGATATAGGTCAAAACGTGGACCCGGGTAACCTTTGGTTGTGTATGTACAATATGGATATCAAATGAAAGCTGTTGTTAAGTGCTTTAATACGGGGTAATTTTCATACCTATTGATGACTAGGGTCTCGAAATATATGCCAAAACGTGGACCCGCCGTGTCTTTGCACCGAATTAAACCAAACTTACACACATTGTTAAGTAAGTATTGAAAATGGGTTTCGTAAAGTTTGGTTGTAATTCGGAGCACTGACAACGGGTACAGCGTTCTTTTGAACCAGCCATAATGTCGCTTACTTTTTTAACGCTTGGGGCGGAACTGAACTGTCAAATTGACAGTGTGAGTTACAATGTGTCAATATTTCTTTCTGATTTGGATGCCATAAGGAAAAAACGTAAGTGCAACATGTAAAAATTGTTTGTGAATTTTTTTGGAGTGGATTTTGGAACAGTGAATAATTTCTTACGAAATTTGAGAATTTAATGTGAAATCCGAATGAAATTATGTGTTCGTGGAAAAAAAATTTTTTTTCGTTTTTTTTTTTTTGAAAAATATAAATGGATAATGGTTAAAAAAGCTCCAATGCTTAATAAAACATATAAATTGAAACGAAAAATTCATGGATGATCAGGAAAAAAGACGATTGTTTATTCATATGCGTTGATTTGAAATTTAAAAACAATCTTCTGTTTTCCTGATTTTCAATTTATATTTTATATTTACTCAAAAACAAATAGAAAAACAAAAAATATTGTTTATGCCAAAGCGCTTGAATAAAGAATAAAGAAATAAATAATATGAAAACCATATATTTTCTGTTCTAAACCATATCTATTCTATTTTAGTGTGCCCAGCGAAGGGGGCCGGGTTTGCTAGTATACTATAAGTAAAGAAGAAGACGCATAATTGGTGCGTACAGCCTTTTTGGGTGTTTGGACGAGCTCCTCCTCTTATTTGTGGTGTGCGTCTTGATGTTGTTTCACAAATGGAGGGACCTACAGTTTCAAGCCGACTCCGAACGGCAGATATTTTTATTATATGAGGAGCTTTTTCATGCAGAAATACATTCGGAGGTTTGCCATTGCCTGCCGAGGGGCGATCGCTATTAGAAAAATGTTTTTCTTGTTTTTTTGTGTTTCATTGAGAGTCGAACCAACGTTCTCTCTGCGAATTCCAAATGGTAGTCGCGCACCAACCCATTCGGCTACGGCGGCCGGCCAGTCTCGTTTATTTATTTCTATAATATTTAAGTATAGTATAATATTTCAATACTAATTTCTCAGTACTCACTACAAATTGCTCGTCTAAAGTCTATTATAGTGATGAAGTAAGACGTTTTGTCCGAGAGCAAGGCCGCAAAGTAAATCTTTATGATTTTGTCGGACTGTTTACGAAGGTATACTAACGAGTTCAAACTAGTCAAATAGCTATCAATGGGTTTGAGAGCACTGAAATTTTTCCGCTGGACAAACACATTTTTGCAGAAGCCTATTGTATAGCAGGTGAAATGGAGGACTTGCAAACAGAATCCATTTTAGCCCAAGACTTGAGAGGGGAAACGCTATGAATAATTCTCAGAGTTTGCTGTCAGCAGTTAATGCCTCCGCGGCGACTACAAGCACTGGGTTATCACCGTGTATATTTTCATCAACTGGTATGTATTTCATTCATTTTATTTAGAAAAACTTAACTTAACATTAACATGAGTTGTGCCAATAGGTGATACTTCTTTGAAAACAGCTGAAAAACATATTACACCATGGGAGATATCTCCTCCGCCAAAAATAAGGAGAACCTTAAGCAATAGAGGGAAGAAAGCTAAACCTACAGTTTTGACCACATCTCGGTATAAAGCAGAACTGCAATGTAGCATAGAAAAAGTGACTAAGCGAAAGCCCCTGAAGAAATCAAAACCAATCGAGATTACAGAAGCAAGTTCTCGTAAAAAAACAACGACGGGAGTCAACTACAGATTCTGATCAAAGTATAGTTTTAGAAGAATCGGATGGAAACAGCGAGTTTTCGGACATTCCTCCTTCCTCCCAAAAGACAGCTTGTGTAATTTTTGTAATAAAAGCTGGGAAGCCGATGTAGTGGCTTATACATGGACTTCATGTTTGCAGGGCGAACTAATCTGGGCTCACGACATATACATACCGAAAAGAAGTGCTATATTTCTCTGTCAATGCTGTATATAAAGTTATTGTTTTTTTCACTCATTGAAAGTGTGTGTTTAGGTTAAAACATACATATGAATTGTTCTTTTAGAGTAAGTTTTTTATGTTAGCCTGAAGATTCGGCTTCATTTGGTGCCAAGGAGGCTTTACTATTAATTTAATTTTACGTTTCCAATAATTTTTTCAAATATAACATTGCTTTTACATTACTTTTTAGGTTTATTAATACCGATAAAGCTTGTTTCTTAAAAGAAGGGTAGAGTTGGTAATTTGGTATAGTGTACCATTTTAACCGAACCATCTATACCAAATTACTCGCGCATCTTTCTTTCTTTATTGTTTCAAAATTTTTATCCCAAATTTTTTGTTATAAATTCTAGTGAATTTTTTGTTAAATTTGGATGTGCATTTTCTGAGTTACAAGGTAAAACGGACTAAGTATTGCTATTACCCGACTTTACTCTAATTCTTTGAAATTTTTTTTTGATTCTTTGAATCACTTTTGTTAGCAACAATGCGCAACCTAATATAAATAAAATTCCCTCTATGCTTATCACACAAAGCTGGAATTTTCGGAAGTGATTTCCGCTGTTTTTCATTCTAATTTTTGCACAAGTATATGCAGCAGAAATATCAAGAACTTATGTTTATTTGGATAGCTTGAATTCTTAAGAAACACCCGTTATATGATTCTCGTACTGCCATCAAATAGTCGCGCAGGAGTTTTCTTAAATTCGTAGAAATTTTCAACGCTCTAGCGGAAAGTGGCTGCCTACTTGCTTCAAGTTCTTTTTGATTGTGTTTTATGCTACAAAGTTTTCATATAAAATATACATACATACCTTGTTTTTGTATTGCTTTATACCCTTTATCTTAAGTTGGAGTGTCTGCGCGTCATTAATCATTTCAACGATTTAATCGCATGAAACTTAATATTGCGCTGAAAGTTTGTTTCACTTTTCGTTCGCTTTATCCTAAGTTGACTTTCACCTGAGTGCTCTTTTGTTTCACTGAATGATGAGATGTGGAGAGCAGTTTTGTTTTACACGTATAAGAAAATGTGTTTATGTATGTAGTGAAATAAGTTCCGTGGTACAACAAAAATATTAATAATATTCATAAGTAGGACATTTCACCATAGAAACGTAACATTAATTCATTGATTTTATCTCTTTTTTGTATACGAACTCAAAGCAAAATTATCAAAAAGTTTGGCACTTACCGTACACCAGTGTCCCTTGCGCCACTCTGACCACAACATCGCTGCTCTTCGTTGTTTGTGGAAAATGTGAAGGACAATGAATTTATTTTATTTCTATAGCATTTTGAATGTATTTTGATTTGATCCCTATAAATATAGCGACTTACATGAAAAGAGCTACATTTTTATTACTTAAATTTGATTTCTGATATTGAGGCCAATTACTATTTTTTGCCAGCGCGTTAAGCACAGATATGGAGGAGTGTAGTGTAGCAGCAGAGTTGTCTTCAAAGTATTTAGAATCGGTTAGATTGAAAAAGCGTGCATGGAGGCATCCCACAAACCACTCGGTGATATGTGTGAGTGAAGGGACATCTTTTTTTAACTGAGCTATTTAACTCTCAAGAACTCGCGCTACGAGCAGTTTGGCAAATGTCTTAAAGGATACTATGAAGCCCAGTTCAAAAGCTGTCTAAAACCCAACTGTTGGAAACCCAACTGCAAAAACTTGGTTTCTGTGAGCTATGCGCGGGAGTAATAAAAGGCGTTTGAAAAAAGTATGCATTTTATGTAGAGGATGACTATGTATGGAACATGTAAGGCTTAATACACCTGTGTTCAAAATAATAGTACCGCAACGAATTGCACAGCTTAATGATTTTTTTGGATTCATTTTTTTGAAATTCTTATAACAGCATAGTGCATTTTACATTCAAATAATATAATTGAAGCTCCAAAATTTAAAAAGATTCACACAAATTTAAAGGGGCAGATACCTGTAAATGGTCATATTTTCCCTGATTTTCATTAAAATTATTTATAATATACCTATGAAATGAGACGTTCAGCTATTAGTCCATAGATGCCGCCAGGAGTATTTTTGAACCTTCCCAAATGTCTTTTTTTTCGTCTGTCTTCTGTCAACAATATTTAGTTTATTGTTTGTTACTTTCCATACAACAATGAATTTTTGCCGCTCTTAAAAATGTCGAATTTCGTGCCTTCAAACTGCGATTTGCGGACATCGTTGATTTTCTGTTATCAATTGAAGAAAAACGCTTCTCAAGCTCATCAAATGCTTATAGAAGCTTATGGTGGACATGCTCTAAGTAGAGCATAATGCTTCAGGTGGTTTGAAATATTCCGAAGTGGTGATTTTAGTGTGGAGAACGAGGACCGTGGCCGGAAAAAGTTTAAGGACGCCGATTTGCAAGCATTGTTGGATGAAGATGATGGTCGAACGCAAGAAATGATGGCAGAGCAGTTGGGAGTGACCCAAAAATCCATTTCGAAACTTTTGAAGAACATGGGCATGATTTTAAAAGGTCGAAAGATGGGTGCCGCATGAACTGACTTGATGACAATGCACCGCCACATCGAACAAGAGCGACCCGGGAATTGTTGAGACGTAGGATTGGGAACCGTTGGTGCATGCGGCTTACTCACCAGAATTGGCGCCTTCCGCTTATCATTTGTTTGCATCGATGGGCCACGCACTTTCCGAGCAGCGCTTCAATTCTCACGAAGAAGCCAAAAAATGGCTCGATGATTAATTTGCGGCCAAAGACGGCCAATGTTTTTGGCGCGGCATCCACAAATTGCCTGAGAGATGGGAAAAATCTGTCGCTATTCGGCGTCAGTGACCTGAATACAAAAAACCAAATTTTTGTTTGTTTATTAATGCCATAGTTTCTATCTGAATTAAAACAAAATGAAAAAAAATCGCGGAATAAAATGCTTCGAAAAAAGTGAATTTTGCGGCGAATTTTCCTAATATTTTTGCTTCGAAAAAATTATTTTTTCAAAAAATTTTCAGAAACTTGTATTTACATAGAAAGTAATATCATAAAATATATGTGTGTACAATTTCAGGCAGATCGGTCAATAACTTTTCGAGTTATTGTGTATGTCAGCTCAAAAAATATAGTTTTGAGAAAAACGCGCCTGAAGTTTGAATACAACGTAACTATACCTCGACCAGCGCTCGAACGCAAAGAATAGAGTCGTCACGGTTGACGATCTATAATAAAAGAAATACTTAAATTTACGTTCTAAAATTTTTTTGACATATTCTTAAAGGAATAAATTAATATTTTATGAAAAAAATAGAAATTTTTTTTTTTCGAAATTTTACAGGTATCTGTCCCCTTAAGGGGGTATTCTGGTCCAGATGCCTTAATTTTTGGTATTTTTAAAAATAGTGAAATAGTGTAATTAAGCTCCTTAAAAAAAAAAACACGAAAAAAAATCAAAGAAATGCATTTTTTGGGCTGTACCCAATCGAGTACAATGGGATAATATGTATATACATTGCCTGTATATGAAAATATGGAGTATTAAATAAAAAGACAATTTCAAAGACTTCCTTGGTTATTAGTTCGGTTAACAGTATGGGAGTTTTTGAAACATTCTCTCTCCACGCAAGGGCTACATTGCATAACTCGCAAATCCATCGAATTCTTTGGTGGCACTCCCTGCACCTCAGCTGATTCGATATCCTTTTGGGAAAATGGTTATATGAAGAACCAGCTATTGATGCCGTTGTCGATCGTTTTGAAGATATGTCCCGGATATTATAATTGCGTAAATAAAATCGCACAATTTCACGTTGGTATTGCAACAAGTCGCATTGACTCTTACTTGCCATTTTATAAAGCTTCCATGCGTTTACTACGCACGAGCTTATCATTGTGGTGAAAAGAGGCCACCACCATTTCTTTCCTCTAAACTTTATATTGGAAGTATTCAAAGCTTGGTCGTGGAGGTCAACTCCTCCCATTCCTGAGTTGTATTCCGCTATCAACTTCGGCTGATGGGCATTCACCTTGCGCCTCTCTTGTCTTGACCATCGTTTGACGGTATGTAAAGGTTCAATTCTATCAAAGTTTGTTCCCACTGTCACAACGCTATTGTCATTCCACGTCACAAAAAGTATTCCTGAGTCAGAAAACCTACAAAATTTGATACAAAACAACTATTCAAATAAATCATTATGATAAACTTACATAAAATCAAACGGGGAGACCGTTGCTTCTTTTGTAGTTCTTTGTTCGTTTTCAGAGGACATTTTTTGGTCCGCCGTTCACGAACAGTCCCAGTAGCCTTAAATCCTTGTTCTTTCAAAATTCTAAGAAGTTCATATGACGTAAAGAAGAATCGAAAAATACGATTCCAAGGTTGGAATATCATCACGCAATATATTATCCTCTTCAATGTCCTCCTCATCTGTGTCACAGTGGATATTTGGCGGTATAATAGCGAAGTCGAAGTGACTACGGTCGCTTGATTCAATATAGTCGGTGGCCGCAGAAAGGTTATGAAACCTCTTTCCGTAAAATTTTTTTACATCCATTACCAAATCTACATGAAATATGCAAAATATATATGAATGTTCCCACTGTACCCATGCGAGTACACTAGAATTTAAACCTACCGAAATGCACTTTTCCACAACTTTTTTCGTTTTTTTGGTATAAAGAATACAAATTATATGTATTATGAATATTACAACACTGAACTTTTTCCGTGATAACTTAAATTTTGTCAAACAGAGAGCTTATTGCAAACTAAACCATGAAAAGAAGAAAAACAGCAAAGGTGCACGCAAAGACAAGTGAATAACGGATAACGGGACTCAAAAAAAAGAAGGAGAAACATGTGTATTCCTTTTCAACATTGCTCTGTATTATAAAGTGGCGAGTACATTTAAAAATTTGTAAGTGGTGGCTTTTGACGTCGTTTCGAAAAAGATGCTTTTTCTGTACTCAAGCGAGTACAATGGGATGGAATGGGTTAATATTGGAAAAAAAATTAATAAAAAAAATAAAAAAATTGTGGAATTACAGGACGATGGCGCATGTCGCTATCGGATTACGCCAAATCAAAGAAAAAAAACACAAAATGGCGTAAACTTGAAAAAAAATTTTTTTTACCCTGTGCTTGTTACCTTTTCCAATTTTTGAAAAATACTTCAAACTTAAATTTTTCAAAATCCGTGGTAGGCGCGATAGACAGATGTGTAGTAAAAAATTCTTATCAAACTTTAAAGCGATCGGTTAAGTAGAACTTGAGATATCATGATGACCATCTCGAAAAAAGTAGTTTTGAGAAAATCGCGTTTGAAGTTTGAGCAACAATCCAATAGAATAACATAGATCATAATATTTACTACTCACTCACTCTGGATTTACCACACAGAAATAAGTATATGTGCAAGGGTATTTTCATATGAAAAACTATAAAGAAGCAGGAGAAAGGTTCAACCAATAATTGTACAACAAAAATTCAACACGACTAAACTTATTAATTTAAAAAAGAAATTAAAATAACTTCATATGACATAAGTATGTATATGTGCATTGGCCTTGCTTTACGCTTTTTTCAACGTTTCTATAACTTTCGATTTTCTAATAGTTAATATGTTTTCCATTTTGAGAAAGGACATCATTTATACGTTTAGGCATAGAGTCTGTCAAGTTTTAAAGAGAGAAATCACCTATCTTATCCCACTCTACCACTAAAGCACCTTTCAGGTCTTTGATTGTCTCAAACTGCTGACCATTTTTATAAATACGGGCCGACAATATTCCCCAGAGGTCCTCAATTGGATTTAATTTGGGACTTAGTGCTTTCCAATCAGAACTGAAATTTTTCTTGACAATAGGAAGGCCCTAGTTAAACGAGCCGTATGGATTGAGGCGTTGTCTGGCTGGAAAACCCTGTCCTCTCCGTATATGTTTCCCGCAAACTCAATGAAAACATTCTCTTATATTTCAACATGGAACGTAGGTTCTTGTCCGAATAAAACAAATAGGAGACTTTCCACCATGTCCGAAAGTGGCCCAAATCATCAAAGACCCGCCACTGTAGTTCCGCTTATGACGCGTTTGCCGTGGTTGCCTAAGGTCCCGCCAATATTTATGGCAACCATCTGGACCATCTAAGTTGAACTTTTTTTCGTCCGAAAATACAACGTTTCGGAATTCGCTAGTCCAAAATTTATATTTTCCGGCAAATGCTAAACGAGCTTTAATGTGGCGTGGTAATAGTCTTGGTACCGGCTCCCGCAAACAATATTCAAGTGTTCCGTCCTCGACCAAAATTTGATGTATTCGTCTATCGGTGACTTTAAAACTTAAATGGTGTTTGATTTCCTTGCAAGACATTTCGTTTTGAACAGCCAGACGACTAGTTTCTCATTTGCATCTGCTGTCGACGTAGGTTGGCCTGCCGCTTTGTTTGAGCTGATCATATGTTTCTGGATTTTTAAGAAAATTAATGAAGGTATTCCTATGCCGATTTACTCTAGCAGTAATTTCATGAATACTTTTGCCACTTTCGCTTAGCCCTTTAATCAGACCACGCTCTTCATCTGATAAATAGCTTCCACGTGGCATTCTACAGATTAACCCATCAATAATTCAGTTATTCTTTGTACAAAAGAAGTAATCTGTTTTACTTACATTTTTCTTTAGATATGATACCAATGCAAATAACACAAAATTTTTTGATAACTTGCTCTCTATGCTTGCCAAGTCAATACTGATCTCTGATTGCACATCTACTTATTTCGTATGAAAACCAAATCTCGCAACACAAATTTGTAATAACGGTACTAAGAATAATGATTAAACAAGAATTTTGCAAACGAATAATTAAATTGGACTGCAAATACAGACTTTGGCATACCAAAAAAAAATGTACCGTTACTATGAAGAAAGATATCGGTATAAATAACTTTGTACGTACCTATACCTATTTCTGTGAGGTATATAAATATATTTCGAGGTATATATTATAGAAGGATAAAGTATATTTATATGTATAGAATAAATAAAGGTTGTGTGGGATAAAAAAGATTTTTCTTTTTCCGTTCATTGTGCGATTCGCTCCACTCGGCCGGCCTAGACGCCACGTCACAAAATCCGCTGTATCTCCGAAAATAATTCGATTCCGTTGAAGAGCATATTTTTGGAAGGTCTAAACTTTGAAAATATGCAAAAAACAAAAATCGATTTTTTCAAATTTCTAAATCAGAATACCCCCTTAAAAATACTCAAAATATCAAAGTTTTCAACTTTTTGTTCAGAATTTTTAAAAATATTGTAGAAAAATTCGAAACTTGTTTTCGCTGAAATGTTGCGAATTCTCTTTCATATAAATAACTCTCGAATATTATTATTGTTTTTATTATTATTACCCCATGCCAGTTTGGGGTGAGCCTGCCCGAAACGGGGTCCATTTTCAACGAGCCCGATGGCAGTTTCGGGTTGTAAGTCATGTCGGTGTTTTTATAAAGTGAAATCAGATTAGCGGCCGCCGTAGCCGAATGGGATCGCGCGTGACTATCATTCGGAATTCAGAGAGAGAACGTAGGTTCGAATCTCGGTGAAACACCAAACAATTAAGAAAAACATTTTTCTAGCGGTCGTCGCTCGGCAGGCAATGGCAAGCCTTCGAGTGTATTTCTGCCATGAAAAAGCTCCTCATAAAAATATCTGCCGTTCGGAGTCGGCTTGAAGCTGTAGGTCCCTCTATCTGTGGAACAACATCAGAGGAGGTCGCCAAAACACCCAAAAAGGATGTACGCGCCAATTATATGTATACATATATATATAACTTAATTTAACGCTTATTCTTCTTCCTTAGTCTTTGATTTCTCTTACTCTAAATTTACTTTTAAGAAGTTACTTATAAGACTCTTGTCATAAGATCTTAATTTGAATCTTCCTATGTAATAGTCTGTCAGCCTCTTGTTAGTTGATTAAATAAATAAATAAAAATAAAAAATAAAAATAAATAAATGCATCTTCGATTTGGAGGTATTTTCGACAGATCACGCGTGACCACCGACAAATTAAATAAAGCGTTTTTCAGTAAGAGCGCTTCAACTTTTTTTTTTTAATAAAGCACAAACGGTTTGACTTTTTTAACTAATTTTTTTTTTATTATCGAGTTTGAACATATACATTTAAGTATGAAATTCGATTTCTTTTGCATGACCACCGCGTGCACGTTTTACGAAGTCCAATCGTTGAACCCAATTTTCGACCACTCTTTTGCATAAATCGGCCGAAATTCCAGCAATTTCGCGTTCAATATTGGTTCTGAGCTCACAAATCGTCGCCGGCTTGTTACTGTAGACCAATGACTTCACATAACCCCAAAGAAAATAGTTTAGAGGCGTCAAATCACACGAGCGCGGTGGCCATTCGACCGGTCCATTTCTGGAAATAATGCGCTCATCGAACTTACTCTTCAACAAATCAATTGTAGCGTGTGCTGTGTGGCTTGTGGCCTCGTCCTGTTGAAACCACATGTCGTCTAAGTCCATACCATTCAATTGCGGCCAAAAATAATCGTTTATCATGTTGCGGTATCGATTTCCATTCACAGTAACGTGGTGATCGTTCTCGTCAACGAAAAAATATGGGCCAATTACGCCGCCGGCATGTAAACCGCACCAAACAGTGATTTTTTCGGGATGCAACGGTGCCTCATGAATCACGTGTGGATTGCCTTCTGCCCAGTAACGCATATTTTGCTTGTTGACAAAGCCATTGAGCCAAAAGTGAGCTTCATCACTGAAGATGATTTTTTGGAAAAACAGCAGCAGCAACAGAACGATTATTTTCATAAAAAATTTGCACGATTTGCAATCGTTGCTCAAGTGTGTAGCGTTCCATGATGAAATGTATACTAATGAAGTTTACAAATGACAAGCGAAAAATAAAAAATATTGCGTCGTTCGTCCTCCCTATCGGAAAAAAGTTGAAGCGCACCTATTGAAAAACGCTATACATAATTTTTTCAGTATTTATGGATATTTCATCTTGGAAAGACTTACGCCTGAACAACGAAAATCGACGCTCTGTGATGAGGCCCATTTTTTGGCTTAATGGTTGCGTCAGTAAGCAAAATTGGCGTATTTGACTGAGCAAAAGCAACCCAAAGCCATTCAAGACCATCCATCCTTTGCATTTTTTGAAAACAAGTGTTTGGTGCAGCCTATAGGCTGGATGAATCATCGGCCCATATTTCTTCAAAAGCGAGGCCGGCGCCAATGTAACAGCGAATTGCGAACGCTAGCGCGCCATGATAAACGAATAAACCAACTTTTGGATGTCGGAAATTGAAGTCGGTGATTTTCACAACATTTGTTTCCAACAATATGGGCACTGCGGTCACTTGTCATACAGCCCGTGAAACAATGGATTTACTGCGTCGTCGTTTCAGTGAGCAATTTATCTCCCGTCTTGTCCAAGTGGAATGGCCACCAAGTGATATCACACCCTTGGTCTTGTATTTGTAAGGGTACGTAAAGTCTAAACGGTTTGTGGATAAACCAGCTTCGGTTGAGGCATTGGAAGTCAGCTAAAATAATTAATAATAATTTAATTTTAATTAATAATAATTTCAAATCCGATACCTCTAAATTGATCACCCTTTATAAATCAATTTAGTCCTTCATTACAGAAGCATTTGTAAAATTACGAAATGATATCGAATGCCTTCAACTTTTAGAACTTAATTGGCAAAGATCAGACAAAAAATAGTAAATTGCAAATAAATCATTTAATTATTGGCTAATATTTTTTTGTAGCAGTTTATTTTTTTTCAATAAAATTGCCCTTTGTAATTTCTTCACGGAGGTACAAAATTAATCACCCTAGCGTAAAATTTATAATTTTAGCAAATGGCATTGTTCGAAAATCGTATCTGACATTTGTGGACTAAACATACAAACAATGGACTAAACATACAAAACAATTTCAAACGTTTATTATCAAAAAAATGGTTACAAATTTGATCTTCAAGCCATCGCTAGTGACACATTTTTCCCATCTCTCAGGCAATTTGTGGATACCGCGCCAAAAAATTGGCTGTCTTTGGCCGCAAACTAATCATCGAGCCATTTTTTGGGTTCTTCGTGAGAATTGAAGCGCTGCTCGGAAAGTGCGTGACCCATCGATGCAAACAAACGATAATCCGAAGGC
Source organism: Anastrepha obliqua (assembly GCF_027943255.1). Taxonomy (NCBI): domain Eukaryota; kingdom Metazoa; phylum Arthropoda; class Insecta; order Diptera; family Tephritidae; genus Anastrepha; species Anastrepha obliqua. The sequence goes on along the minus strand of NC_072892.1, from coordinate 144,970,358 downwards.
GCCAATTCTGGTGAGTAAGTCGCATGCACCAGCGGTTCCCAAACGTACGTCTCCACCACGTTTTCGGTGTATATCGCTATTTAAATCGGCCAATTGTCGTCAACTTTTTCACCTGGTGTTAATAGCTCGTACCAAATCATACCACGCTGATCCCAGAAAACACACAGCATTGCCTTGCGGCCGAAGCGATTTGATTTGGCCGCTGTTTTTGGCTTGTGGCCGGGCGGACCATACTATCGTTTACGCTTGGGATTGGAGAAATACACCCATTTTTCATCACCCGTAACGATTTGATGCAAAAAAGACTTCCTTTTGAGCAGGGAGAGCAGCATTTCACAAGTGGTTTCACGATGTCCGCAAATCGTAGTTTGAAGGCACGAAATTCGACATTTCTAAGAGCGACAAAAATGCATTGTTGCATGAAAAGTAACAAACAATGAACTGAATATTGTTGACAAAAAAAAAAAACAAGACATTTGGGAAGGTTTAAAAATACTCCTAGCGACATCTATGGACTAACAGCTGAACGTGTCATTTCATAAGTATCTACCTTAAATGTGTAAATGGAAATTTCCATCACTCAAATATTTCTTTTTAATTAATGAAAACTTATTCAAAGTAGTAGTAGTCTGGTCAAGTACTAATTTTTTTATAGATAATTTTTAGGAATTTTTTTTTAAGAAAATAAAGTGCCATCGTTTTGATTTTATAGTACGTTTTTATTGACATCAAATAGTATACAAAAACATTTTTTTTCGACATATTTTTTTGTAGTGTGTGGCACCAAAAATAAGCGTCTTAAAAACAAGATGGCTGGCTTGTCAAAAGGATCTTGGCTCTCCAGGACATCTGAAACGAAAAAGTTACACTGATTATTATGATATTTAGTAGGCTTGTCATTCTGGCAGGTGCTACTTTCGTTTCATTTCAACCCTAACTTTCCATACTTCAGTCTGATTTCCACCCGAAAAACATTCATTTTTTTCAAAAGTTAGCCATTTTGTTATTTTTCAAAAAAATTTTCCAATTGTAGCACCTAAGATTCTCTTAGCCACGTTCGCTTATCAATTTGCAGTTACAATCTCTGGGTTCATTTCAGCCATTAACTTTCAAAGGCGGCAGAAAAATAAAGGACTATCTTTTTGAAAGAAAAATATCAAGTCACATACAACGTATAATTTGGTTTAGGTTAAAAGCGCTCTGCTGAAATTAGTATTATCGTTAGAATAAATGAAATATAATTAAATAGTCAATGCCACCAAATTAATATTGGCTGCCCTTACCGAAGCATGGCCACTATCGCAGAGACCTAACGATGTTTATTTTTTTCCAATTGATTTAGGTAAAATACCAATATTCGCTCACATTCGTTGGTTAGTCGGTCAACTTTGATGTTGCATTGGCATTTTTTCGTTTTGTTTTACATATTTATATTATTTACAAAGATGCTTGATATCCTTATAAATGTATCTACTTGCTTTATAGAATTACAGATACTTTTTTTTGTACTATCGTTGCAGCAATGGACTTTATACGGCGTGCCACGGCTGGTAGCACATTAAAATAATGTTGTTTGTCTTTGTTGCTGCCCCATCGATATAAACTTTAACATGGCAAATTCAATTGTCGTTTGATCCAACACGAAGGACAATATTTGCAATGCGACTTGCTGACTTTCGTACTGCGAAAGGCTGCCTGACGGCCTACTTACTGTTCACTGTCACCAAGACAACCAGCTCGCAAGAGGTGAATTGGTTCTTAGCTATGCTTGAGTGCTGAATCATCCCAGTTGGAATGCTGTAAGTACTGTGAATTCTTTTATATATATATTAAAAAGCCTATATATATGAAATAGCTGATGCCTCCAGCATTCTTGCTTGACAGAAGAATTTGTGTAGTTTATTCTACGTAGCTTCTATGACTATTTTCGTCCAGATACCAGCTACCGCAGAAAACAGAAAGGTAAGAAAATCCAAAAACTTTATTGGCTGTCTATGTCGTACATTTGAAAAAAATATTCATCGATTCGTTATTAATTAAGCGACGTATGGTAAGGTCATCCCCATCTTGGTGTTACAGTCTGGGGTGGACGATAGCCTTCTCCCCAATACGCCTCTATTCTTCTCGACATTCCGCTTTCGCTCTATGTTATAAGATTTTCATATATATCGCCTTCTACGTCTTGCAACCATCGTTCCCTTGGCCGGCCTCTCCTTCTTACTCCTTCAGGATTTGCTTCAATACTTTTTGGGTCGTTCTTTCGCTGCTCATTCTTAAAATGTGTTCGTACCACCGTAATCTTTGGGACTTTGGGTAGACGTAGGGTAGAGGATAGATATAGCACCTTATCTTGTAGCAGTCGGACTTCGTATTGCATGTGGTCGCTGAAAGGACCTGCTTCTCTCCCAAGGCTAACGCACCGCATTTGGCTTTAAACGCCACGTCTTGGAAAATCATACCGACTCATGGACTAAACCTCGCGGAGGATATCTGTTCTTAGCCAGCACAACTTACTTGTGTTCTTGGGTCAGACAGGGAAATTGCACGACTGATTGAGCAATATTGTGTAACAAGAATTGCAGCGCATAAGCCAACAGGCCAACGGTGTAACCTTGAAAAATTGCGACAACTTTAAATGTTAAAGCTTTTTTGGCTTCCGAAAAGCCCCCAGCAAGGTGTATGCCTCGAGGTTAAGAGTGGTCTTTAAAACAGTACGGCCGGTCAGCAGATTGTTGTTGTTTTAGCAGTAGCTGTCAGTGTAGTGTAGATCACCGGTCCTCTTGGCCTAGCTTATCTATCGGTAGGCCCATGAAACTTGCTGTTTCGACAGGTTGGGTCCAGAGGAAGAGGGGTGTTAGATGAGTGGGTTTGATGGGACATGTGAAAAGGTGGTTGGTGTCGTGCGGGGGGCCTTCACATGTCTGACATATGTTGAGTATGTCGGAGTCGATTCTGTATAGGTAGGAGTTTAACCTGCTACAGTAACCGGTCAATAGGTCTAAGATGGCAGCGGATTCGGATGCGCAGCCTATTTAGTTGCCTATATAAATAAACCTTCGATGACGAACTTTGGAATGAAACCAAGTACACGAATTGGAACTTCAAACTATGCAAGGAGTGCTCAAACTGTAGTTTACATATCTTTGGTTTATCGGCAACGAGATGGACTGTATTTAGTGAGCTCAGAACAACCGATAACTTTACACTCCTCTACGTTGGCGAAAAAGAATAACGAACCACGGGGAGGTGGAGGTAATAATTAAGCAACAAAAATCGCTCATAAACACATCGAAGAGTGTATTTTCAAAAAGCCAAAATTCCAAACCTTTTTGTTTTCTAGACAACAGAGATTCAAACAGCTTTCGACTGCAAGGAGACAGTACTCTGCGCCTTCCTCTACAACGAGGAAGCTTTCGGCAACACTTTCCACTCAGGAGTATGTTGCACACTAGAGAAGAGGAATGCCATCTTTTGAGGTTTAGTCCTCATTACCCCTGGAATAATCGAGAAACTGATTTTGCTAGGAATACATAATCGCATCCTACTCACATAGCTCCCAGAACATTGGAGTATACCTGGGAACGAAGTAGCTGTTGCATTGGTTGAAGGGACTGCGGTCTCGTTATTATTAATATGCCTTCTTAGCTATGGGTCAATACACCATCAAGGTGGAGCTTAGAAGCGAAGAGCTAAGGCTTAAAGGCGTGTGCTGGCACAAATTTATGAAGCTACGCCAGGCGAGGACCTTGCAGGTGGGTATAATCAGAAAAGTTTCGGGCTACTGAAAACCCTCCCTAATAATATACGGATAATGTTCAGGGGTATTCTCACAGGTTATCGTGCAGTGGTTTGCACAGGCTCGGGGTATAATCCACTGACTCTTGCCGTTTCTATAACTAATCCCCGGAAACTCCAATACGCTTTCTTCTCGAATGTGATGTTATAGCACGAAGAAGGATAAGATATCTCGGAAGAATGCCATATTCGCTCATAATTATTCAGCAGCATAGTTTTTCTATGTATTCATAGACAACTTGAATAACCTCACCAATTCTGTCCTTCCTAAGCATGTGGCAAAAGCGAATGGATGCGAGGGAGAGCAAAATGGCAACACTTTTATCAAAAAACGAACAAACACGCTGTCGTCACTGCCCACAGTCAAAAGTTCCAGCCAATAGCGGATTTTATTTACCTTTAAATCAGCTGTAATACCGTTAATAATGTCAGTCAGGAAGTTCAAATGGGAATCGCTCTTGCCCACAGATGTTATCTTGGACTCAAAAGTAGGCAAAGGTAGAGTTTTCTCGCGACGAACAGCAGTTCGCCGTCAACGGAGTGATGAGCTATATGAGCTTCTCAGAGTTACAGACATAGTACAGCAAATAAAGCTCCAGGGGGGGCGCTAATCAGCTCATATCATACGCTGGTCATAGCCATATTAAATGGATATGAAGGCTTCATCTCTGACAGTACTCGATATACTCGTTCTGTGGTAGTTCTACCGATGGTAATAGCAGAAGTAGAAGTATTTCTCAGTGCTGGAAAGGCTAGACGAGTTGAGCTGGACCTCAGCGGGTGTTTCTAATTGAAAAAAGGGTAAGACGCACTCAAAAAGATTAGAAATATCAATAACGCTATTATTATAAGTCCTTTATGTGCCACAAAGACAAAAAAACTAGAAAATATTTTTATTGTTAGACATTTTTTTCTTCCGGGACAACTAGCAAGTACAGCACTCAGATAACATTAAGTCCATAGTACTGTACGCGGGTTCCCTCTTTAATTTTCTTTAAATCTACTCGACCTCCGAACCAATCTGGGTGCATCTTGTGGTGCTAAGGAGCCAAGGCGGTCGCGTCTTAGCACATCAGTGCCAAAGGCCTCAACCCTGATTCGAGTGAAGGCCGGGCAGATGCACAGAAAGTGGATAGAGGGAACAGTCTGAGACGCCTACCTTTTCCATGTGCTTCGCCCAAAAAAGTGCCCGTCATCATTCCACCCGCTACCTGCAGTCCCTTCTGCTTAATGACAGAAGAATCTGCGACAGTCGGTCGGAAAGGAGAGGTAACATCAGTTTTGTGCATCCGCAGCCTCTCTCAGCCAGCCAAGATTACTTGTGGTTTGAAGTAACCCGCGTGCTAACCGTGTATTTGATGGCTGCAGAAGGGAGTGGCAGAACGGGTTCCAGGCCTCAGAGCTCATCTTAGCTAAAGAGTCAGAGATCTCGTTACCTGCGATACGCACGTGTCCCGGAACTCATGTTAGCATCAGAATATTTTGTCTACCGACATAGTTCAGCCTGAATTTACAGGACTCAACTACGCTTGAAGTTGTTGGAGGGCTGTCTAAGGCCATGAGCGCAGCTTTGCTGTCACTGCAGATACATGCAGATCTGCCTCTTCATCTGTTTTCCACAACAAAGTTCATTGCTTCTGGAATAGCATACCGCTTCAAATATAGATGGGTACCTTCAACGAGCAAAGTGCAGTTTTTCCCCGCGTGATTCCAAGTACACACCAGAGTCGGAACCGTGCTCGGTTCTGGAGCCAACCGCGAAAATGTGAAAACCGCGTTTGCCAAGCTCATTTTCAGAGTTTGACCACAATTGAGCCTCTGGTAGTATCTCTTTACAAGTGTGACTCCTAATGGCATGGAGTCCAGGGGCATGGAGAAAATCGTTCGATCAAAGTTCATGCCTTCTCTTTTGTTCAGTGCCGGAGAGGGACCGTACCAATTTGCATTGTATTTCAGCCTGCAGATGCCCTTCAAGGCCTTTCCTTGGATGAAGACATGAAGATGGAATATCACAGAAGACATAGAAATACACAATGTGACATGACTCCATCGTTTACAGGCATCAAAGAGTGATATGGAAATACAATAAAATATCATTCGGTTTCATTGGTCGCGGCCGGTAGATAACAAGAGTTAAGGGTATTTTATCGAATATAAGGATGATAATAAAACACCCCATTATGAGAACTCCATTAAGCAGATATCGCCAGCCATCCAGAGCTTTTGATGTAATCGGGAAGATTGATGGGATTTAGGTTGGCGCACTGGCCCTGGCTGTCGCAGAAAGGAACTCGCAGTTACCTTAATCGTCTAACTGCTAAACCCAGACTTTTAAAGAGAAAGTGCTGAACAGTCTCCTACTCGGAAAATTAGCCACAGCTTCTGCAATGGGGAGTAAATGGATTAAGCCTGGCTTTTCTGCCTGAGTGCCGATCGTCCAATGACCGGTAAACACAACTACGAGTTTGGAAATTGATGGGTTGTCTGTATGAAAAATTCTTCTAATAACACTCGCATACTCTGCAGTTGACCACTCCCGACTGGGTAACTGATACACTTACGAGTATTTATAAGTATCTGTAGTTACTCATTTATGCACGGACATACATACAGACTACTGGAATATTCTTTGGCATTCACCTGATGAATTTATCTAGCGTATGTTCTAAGATGTTGTCGTTGTCTGGTAAATTGGTTTTCTTTTTGTCAATTGGGGATTTCAATTGTTGCTTAAGAAAATACCTAAGAGCTACAAATAACAGTAAGACAACACTAGCAACAACGATAGCAAAAGTGGCTGTAGCAATGTTGGTAAGACGTAAAATGACTGAAAGTAAGAAAGTAAAATGGATGGAACTCAAGGCGAACGTGGAAAGGGAAAACTGTAATAGTAGTAGGGGTAGTGGTAGCAATAGCCAAAGGCGAATAGCAGATGAGCTGTGAGATATAAAGTAACAAGCAAAGTACAACCACAGCAACAATAATAACAACAACAATGTTGATGACAGCAGCAACGCCAGAATTGCAGAAAGGCAGGCGAAAACGGTGAGATAATTTAAGCTTAGATACACTTTCAGCTAGTCAATCGACGTTTCTAGCATATCGACGTGTGTGTATATATGCCTGTGGCAGTACTAAAGGAAACATAAAGCAGCAGTAAAAACTAGTCGGCCAGGTCAGGCGTCTAAGGAGCGCAATTCTTTAGCTGCTGCTGCTGCTGCTGCATAAAACTCAATTGAGAATTGATAAAGTTGAAAGAGTTTTTTGCCTGTCGGTAAATTTCGATGGCCAACCGACAGTCGCACTGTCGTAGTGACGTATTGCATGCCGTTAGTCCAAATGGCTGGCTGGGTGGCTGCTTGACATAATGTTTTGTTAGCGCCCAGCGCCACGGCTACTTCCACTTCAGCTAGCGCAACGACGCGTTTTGAGTCCTTTTAGCCAGTGGCGCGAAGCAGTGAGGCAGAAGCAACAGCAACTACAGCAGCAGCGCAGCAGCAACGGCGTCGAGTAAACAATGACATAATGACAAGTGGAGAAGAATTTAAGCGATAAATAATTAATTGATTCGGAAGAGAAATGTTGCGCTTCAACAAAAGCGGAAAGCAAAGAAACAAAAAATAAAACAAAAGGAAATAAAAAAGACAGAAAACAGCAAACAAAAGCAAATAAAATGAAATCAAATGAAAAGCGCTTGTGCAAAAAAGTAGAACTGCGTACAGCAACAACACCAAGCACCGCTAAGAGCGTGCAGTTAAGTTTTAGCATCTATACAAGTACTTCCGGTACATACCTACACACACACACACACATACAAGAATTCGTATATATATTAAGATAAATGAGGGCATGTGTCATGGGCCGGCTGTCGCACACTTAGTAGATATTTTATGCTGTTTTTTTCGTATTTTATTTTAAACACAAACTTGTTGTACGTTTAAGTGCACATCTCTGGGGAGCGCAGAATGACATTTCCTTGGTAATAGTGGGCACCAAATCCATGTCCGTATACAGTTACCTATGTTACAAAGAGAAGCATGCCCAAACACACACCCATACACACACTTATACATATTATGATACAATTTTATTTGTTTGGGAGTGTGTGCGTGTGTGTGTGTTGTTACATAAATTGTTGAACATCGAACAGTTGTCAGCACTTGAATGATGAAATTGCACGGAAGAAAGCTGCACGTGCACACACCCAGCAATAAATGCGCACATCGCCGCCTATGGCAAAGTGTTCTAGAAGCCATTGCTTTAGAATTACTTATTTGGATTGCATTTCTTTTAACACATTGTTGACAAAAACCCTTAATTATGGAGAGTGGCTCTGAAAATGAAAATAACGGTTATGATGCTGGAGAAAACTCCTGCTTTTTCACAAAAGAATGGATTTAAAGCAACATTTTACGAAATTTAGAGAACTTTTTAAACGTGCCTGGTGGAACTTCTGAATATAGTAACCCCCAAAGTATTAGTGAAGTGACAAAGTTAATGCTCGTTACCGACGTTTTCCATTTGCTTGTAATGCAAACATCTATCGTCAACATACTGAAAAACTATAAAAAAGTTGTAGTAAATGTTTAAAATGGATGTGTTTTTCACGCAGACGTCTTTGCGATCCTGCAGGCATGCAAAATGCTTAGGAAATGCGGGAGCGAGGGAGATATGTATTAACATTTTCTCCGATAGTCAAGCCGCGTCGGTCGGCAGAATACAAAGATCAGCATGTGCAATAACGGTCGGTGCAATCAGACCATGTCCTAGAGAGGCTCTCAATGCACTGACACACGTTATTCCAATAGACCTACATATTAAGAGTGCATTTAGGTTAAACGAAGCGGGTCGCTGGAGAGAAAAAACTTATGGTCATGCTAGTCTATTATTGCGACAAACTCAGTTAATCTCGGTGAGAACTGACTACATCGTCCCGACGGTAACTTTCAATAGGAATGTTTTATACGTAGATACATTTTTGTGATATCATTCTAAAGGAGATAAAAAGGCTGGGAACAAAGGATGGATGACTAAGAGGAGCGGAAGTCTATTTGTTGAATACAACCGAACAATGACTGATTTACGGTGGTGTTACTCGCTTCGTACTACTGATGAAATTCAGCGAGTTTCTAATATAAATGCCTGCTATATCAGCAGGCGTGCCAAAGAAATGAGAGCAAATATGATTGAATCGTAGCACTCTGCTTACTTACATCTCAGCATTTTGAAGCATACTCAGGCCATTCATGATCCGGTTTTCGTTTTTTTTTTAAGTGAAACTTCTTAGGCGTCGATGGACAAGCAAGAATGGAGAGTAAGATTTCAAGGCCATGCAACGTTTTGGGCATTTTCGTTCCGCGAGAGAGAAAAAAGATATAACGTAGAGGAAAAGGAGAGAGAGAGAGAGCTATACCTTATATATATCTTAGTTACACTCTAGGCTATTTTTCCTGGGTTTTTCCTTTTAGTTGCTAGTTTCTAGTGAGAAATAACACTGCCTACTTTTTGGCGTTTGTTTGTTGGTGCCTACTGTTTGGGGCGTTATTTGTTCCGAATTTTTTTAGCGGTTTTTTTTAGTGCCTACTTTTTGGCGCTTATTTTTGTTTCCTGGCTAGTGCTTCTGCGTACTATAAAGAGCTATCCATTCCGGCGTCGGATTTATTGGTATTGCCTTGCGGTAGTTTGTGCCGTTGCTGTGGTCCTGGAATCGCTGCGTTTGTGCGGGTGATAAACGCTCGGAGTAGTGGGCGTTGTTGCCACGGTTTATGTCCGGCGTTTACCTACACCGATCGACCCTTCTCCATTTTTTGTAAATTTTGTCTATTTGTGCTCTCTGCAAATGTTGTAAATTTATTAATTTATTATTTTATGTTGCAAATTTATTAATTATTGACGCGATTATACTCTGCATTCGCTTGTGATGAACGTAGCCTGAAAGAACGCACCAACAACGATGTGTCTAAGACACCTCAGGTTTTCTGGAATTGCAATGGCAAGCGATTGCCAACACTTCCTTCGTCGTTTTTGGACTAAGCGCATTTTCTATTGGGTGCACCACCACATTCAAACATTGACATAAATGCTTTTAAATTGACTGAATGCCCTCAAGCCGTATAATATTTAAATAAATTCAATGAATTTATTGATTTTCTGTTTTTTGTCTTTGAAAATTCCAGTTATGTTAATTTATAGCAACTTAACCGCAAATGCTTAGAAAGTGCACTTGAAAAATTCTTAAATTATATGAATTTTTATATAAAAATGTCATTTATATGAAGCGTTGAATAGATGTATTTTTTGAATTCACTTCTTGGTCACAGAAATTTAATTTTACTCGAAATACCATCAAATAAAATGAAAAAATGTGTAACATATAAAATATTAGTAAAGTAGTAGAATTAATAAAGTGTAATTCAGTTAGAATTACAAGAAGAAAAGGATTGATTGGGAGTCAATAATTAAAATTGAAATAAAGGAAGCTAGAAATGCATTTTAGGCCTATATTTCCATGGACTTTTTTGTTCTGATTTGGTAGACGAATACCTCGGTCACCGGCACAAAGTAGAGAAAAAAATTATTTATTTGTTTATGAAAAACTAGGTTATGATTAAAAAATTATAGTCTACTGCAAAATAGAACGACAGCAATGCTGGCCTTGCACACAGAGAAAAAATTTACCCCGCTCTAATGCATACAATTAAGTTGCTCTACTCTCTCACTCTCTCTCTCTCTTTTTATTTCTAATGCAATGAGTACGCAGCATATTTTTAAAAGAGTAATATTTTCTTAATCAGTCCCAAATTTAATCAGTTGCAAATTGAAGGTCATACAATAATTAAATTAAAAAATTCAATTCAACCCTTTTTATAATTAGCGCATCTGTGTAGAAAATGATTTTTGTGTGCTTAAGGCAAAAAAAAAAATATAATTGATAAATGCGTCTGGGTTACGATTTCAATGTTTCTAGCAGAAAGCGCTCAAGTAAATATTCTTAGAAAAGAGTTTTTGTAAGTGTGTACGTCTGCATGTGTGTGTGTGTAGGTGCATTAATAAACTTGTGCGGGAAATGTGGAAAAATCTAACAGAGTTAATAAATTGGGTAAAAAAGTTGAAAAAGTAAACATATTTCGGCTAGACTCTGGTAAGTAAAATTTTTTATTTATTTATTTACTTATTTATTTGTTTATTTATTTGTATTCAATGAAGAGACAAGTTTCTTAAATTAAATAAGTAAATAATAAGAAAATAAATAGCCGGCAACAAATATACTCAACCCTAGAAAAATCATAAATTAAAAATAAGAGTTAAAAATATTAACGTATTCATATTTGTTTAGCAAAAACTCACTTGACATCGCCATACCTGCATTTTTCTAATTCTCTCATAAAAAGGTAAAAACAACACGAAGGTTCTTCTCCGGAATATTAAAATTTATATATTTATTTATAAATTTATATAAAATATATTATTATAAAAAACTACAATCCAAAAAGCCACTAACAACAATAACCTTAGAGTCACCATGGAAAGATAATCATTCTTGTCCTAGAGTAACGCACTACTATTATATTACTAAGTTTTCCTCTCACTCTGCCGATCGTTTTTAAATTTTGTGCAATCTCAGCTGCCGATGTTTCTTGTTGTATTCAATAACGTGATTGCAGAAAGTGTTGTTGTTTTGTAGTTATGCAGCTGCATTATTAGTCTATCGACTTATTAACATTTACGTCACTCTCAGCCTTCTCTTTAGCAAAATTTTGTTCTACATTTTAGAACTAGAGATAACTAGAGAGCTTGTTTTGTTTGTGCGTTTGCTATTACAGCACTGAAAAATGACTTTCAAAAGAGCTTAACGGACGATTTTATAAAAAGGAAGCACACAAAATCACCAAGTCTACATGAGCAAAGTACAATAACAGCACAGTACTCTTGGAGAGTGGAGAGCACAAAATTCATGTCTGGAAAAATTACTTTTAAAATTAAAAACCTGTTATTTTTGAAGCGCTACATATTTTTTAAATTTATTTTGTTTTATTTTTAATGAATCTTTAATTGGGAAATTTTTTTAATTATGAATTTAACTATTTTTTTTACACCTGATCCAAAAAAATCTACATGTAAGAATATTTTTTTAAAATAATTTATAAAATTTAACAAAAGAGAAAACTTTGATTGCATTGAATTTCCGATTCTTTAAGAAATAGTATTAATGAAGAATTTGATATAGCATTAAATGGATCAGTTGAATTACGCCCTGAGCAAGAGGACGCCACAGAAAGAGATGTCTCAAAGACGTTGAACATGTTCTTGCAAAGCTGAATGTGCGGTAGTGGAAAGAGGTAGCCTTAGATAAAGACAGGTGGCATAAGGTTGTGAATGAAGCAATGGTTCACCAAGGACTGTGATGTTAAGAAGGAGAAGAAGGAAAAAAAGTATATATAATAAATGTACTTACATGTATACTGAGTGTGAACGTAATTGCACAAAAAACGATTTGTCAGATTGCACCGGAACCCCCACCGCCTAGTGATCAATTTTCGTTTATCATTTATTGTTTGGTATCCTTCGAATATGATCACTATCAGCCAATAAATAAGCGTTTTTGGGAACGTCTCAACGTTAACAACATTCAGCAGAACAATTTTCGCCAAACATTTCGTTTTCGGTTCGAAAGATGTACAATTTTCCACTGTATATCAAATTATGGTATATTTTGACCACCGCCCGATCAAGCGGACCCACCTATCTCAAGCATATTATTCTCAAGCGCTTTTCACTAATTTATTTATGTGTTTGTCTTAAATTTTTTGGTCATATTTTATTTTTTGAATATTTTTTTATGTCAGTGTTTGCTGGTGAAAAGCGATAAGCAGCTTAAAAAATATTTGGGCATATTTGGGTGTATCTTACCTAATAATCTTGGCGTGAGGTGTCATTTATGTTGGAAAATTTGCTGTTGTCTGAACGCAGACACGTAACTGTAATTAATAGGCATACAATGAGTCTTTATGTTACTTTCGGTATATTAAAAAAAAAACGGAAAACAAAGTAGTCTACGATGACAACGTTGATTAATAAAAGTGAAAAAAAATAAACATTGAAACTTGAATGGGACACACGCAAACATATCTATTTACAATTTTCTATGTAGTAAATAAATAGGATTTAAAGTTATTAGTAAATAAAATCAAACAAACACAAACATTTTTTTATAATGCCTGTGTTGCGCTCAACGTTGACCGAAAGGCGTCACCAGTAGCAAATACAAAGAAAAAGGGTCCAATTATGCCACAGCTCCCAAATACGCACCAACTTGTCACCCTCTGAGAATGCATTGGCTTCTCTACGATCACGTACGGGGCTTTCGATGCCCAGTTGTGGCAGTTTTCTTATAACTATGAAAATGCGCTTCGTCAGAAAAGGTGATTTTTACTTCCTTTCATTAAACGCACTATGTATATTTGGTCTGGACATCATTGACTGTGGCAATAAGTTTGCAATATTTCCCAAAGCTGACTTTCTGTCCAGCGGGGATGAGCTGACCTAATACTGCCAAAATAACATATGACAAAAAAAAATCCTCTGTACGGTCTTCCCTGTATATTAGGAATACTCATTTATGTGTACTACTGTGGGCAAAAAGTAAGGTGAATTTGGTTGTAAAATCTTTATTTATTCTTGTAAATCAATTTCATCCCCTTCAAAATAATCCCCTCTCGATGAAATACACATATGCCAACGATTTTTCCAATCCCCGAAACATGCGGTATAGCCATCAGCACCTTCTTCGATTCAGCTTTTATCTCCTCAATCGACTCGAAACGCGTTCCACGGAGTGGTCTCTTGAGTTTTGGGAATAGCCAGAAGTCACACGGAGCCAAATCAGGCGAATACGGTGGTTACGAAACGATACGCGTGGAATTTTTGGCGAAATGGTCACGAAGAACGAGTGCAGTGTTAGACGGTGCATTATCGTGATGCAAAAACCAAGAGTTGTTGGCCCATAATTCTGGTCTTTTTAGACGCATTGCTGCACGTAAACGACGCATAACGCTCAAATAATATTCCTTATTAAGAGTTTGGCCAGGTGGAAGGAATTCATAGTGCACCACACCACGAAAGTCGAAAAAACTGTCATCATGAACGACTTTGACGTGCTCTTTTCGGTCTGGCCTCGCCTTTAGCACGATATTCGCTTGATTGGTCGGTTGTTTCAGGGTCGTAAGCATAAATCCAAGTATCATCTCCCGTAATGATGCATTTGAGCTTGTCCTGATTATCTGAAAGCATTGTTTCACACACATCAACGCGACGACTTTTTTCCAAGAAATTGAGAGTTTTCGGTACCAAACGAGATTTGACTTTTCGTAGGCCCAAATGGTCTTTCAAAATGGTTTCCACAGATCCTTCTGATATTCCGATCATATCAGTAAGGTCTTTAACAGTCAACCGTCGATGTTTGAGCACTAACTCCTTCACTTTATTGACGTGTTGGTCATCTGTTGATGTCGAAGGTCGTCCGGAGCGCTCCAAGTCATCAACACGTTCTCGACCCTCTTGGTCGTTTGGTAAACACAAGCGTAAATATATTACTGATAATGACATTCACATGAAAGTTGGCCCAGATGTTATTAACAGTGTTGCCAACTCATGAAAAAAATAACTAGAGTGAAATTTTAATCCCGCGAAGTTTGACAAATAAATTCACCTTACTTTTTGCCCACAGTAGCATTAATAACTTTTTCGCTTTTTAATTCAATTACGTTTATTGTGCACTCAAATAGAGAAAAAGTTATTTTACTTATTAATATTCGTACAAGTAAATTTGCGTTCTATTTGTTATAACTGTAAATAAAGTGCTTGTATTGTATGTAGAAAAGGAGGGCAGCTACAATAGAATGATAAGCATAACTGTAATAATAATTAAAGTGACGCAACAGCAAACTGGCTAGGCTGAAAGTAATTTCCCTGCTGGAAAACCCAGAATCAGTGAAAAGTGTAAGTTTAGATTCAGAACTCACCATAGTGCGACTTTCTCAATTGCGCAGCAGTTCGCTGTTTCTCTTGCGAGTAGCGACATCAGGGTGAGGGGAGCTCAAGGGAGCTCAAACTATTTCCTCTCTCCTATATAACGGTCATCATGTGTTGGCATCGGGTGTTGATTATTCACGATATTCGTTGTTGTAAAATAGTGATGAGTGATGATAACCCCTGAAAAGCAAATACAAAAATATGTTAGTGGTTATTGAGGAAATTCAATATGCTTGTGGGTGGTACGTATGCTTCTGTCTATGAACCTCGATGAATTTTGTACAATGAAATACGTTTTTATTTTTTTTATTAATTTATGTACTAGAAATATAATAATAAATAACTATATTACATTACGAAATGTACCAGTAGCTGAGACTATCGGCCTAAAATAATATTCATCGTTTTTTTGCTTAATTAATTATAAAAAAAATATTAAAGCAAAACTAATTGTCAGAGAAATTAGTAAATTTTTAAATATACAGAAATGTTTTTTTATACCTTAAAAAATAAAATAATTAGCGCGTGGTGGTTTGGCCAAGCTCTTCTTACCAATTGTGGCGTGCGGTTCGATGTTGTTCCAAAAATAAAGTGACCTGCAACTGTATGCGGCTTCCGAATGGCAGACGGTTTCTTATGAGAAGCTTTTTCATGCAGAAATATTCTCAGATGTTTGCCGTTGTCTGCCAAGAGCGACCACCAACATTTTTTCTTTAATTTTGCTGATTTATGCTCGGAGGTTTCAACCTACGCGCTCTCGAATGGTTGTGACGCACCAAATTTTCGGCTACGGCGATCGCCTGAATACCTTGATCCCCATGCAATAGAGTGCTCACTTTTCTAAAAAATTGTATCAACGTGTAATTCATTTACCCCTCGGGCCAAAACTATAGTGCGAGTATGTCAAGGATGATAGATAGATACCAGGTTTGCTCGTTGGGAGAGGAACTTTAGATTCTATGCCTAAGCTAAATCTAAATTTTGTGAAATACAAAACGAATGACCCCGGCATATCTGTCAAGTTCGTTCAGAGCCGAATAAAGGTCTACTAGGTAGTGCACCTATACAACATTTTTCACCATGCGATTATGTTATGTAGGTGTAGAAAAAGAAGTGAGTATGAAATATACTTCCAGAAGACAAGTTAAGGCCTAACAGTGAAATATGAGATCACTTTTTAAGATGCAGCCAGAACCAAATTAAATATCGCACCCTAAATACAAAAGGGTCACAACTCAAAATACTAAGATTTTCAGGAGAGACGAAAAACGTTTTATGTAAAAATTATTATAATATTCAAAGAAAATATTGTTCCATCATGAAAATATACAACATTGAAGAAGGTTCTACTATATTTTTTTCAATTTTATATATTATGTTCGCGAAAATAAAACAAAATTTTGATTTATGACTCTTTAACTCAAATTTTTTCGATTAACTAGTGATATTATCTTAAGCTGTGCCTTTTTAACTGATAAAATGTTTTAATTTTATAAGTTTCCTAACCTAATTGAACTCACTTTTTACAACTAAAGAGGCACAATGCAAAATAATATACCACGAAATTTATCACCTTTTACAGTTATAGAGGCAGAACTCAAAATAAAACTCTTTATGTGTAATAAAAGTAATCAGCTGTTCTTGAGCCCATTAACGCAACTAAAAATAATTCACTTTAGTTGATCGTGCGAAAGCAACACCCTTGACATAAAAATAGACATAACTGTATTTTTCCAGTTAAAGAAGATAGTTATGTGAACGAAATATTTGCAGCAGTTAGAAATGTGTACTCTGAATTAATTTATGCAAAAAACTCAGTTTTGAAAAATTTTGAGTTGTGACCCTTTTGTATTTAGGGTGCGATATGTATCATTAGTAGAATTTTTGTACAGAAAATTATTTTTCTCTTATTTTCAGCACAAATATGTTCATAAGTGATTTCTGTAATAAGTAAAGTAAAGGCTAGCATTATTTGGAAATAAAAAAAATTATAAAAAAATGTGCGTGTAGCGTAGTACACATAACAGAGAGAGAGAAGGAGAGAGAGAGAGAGAGACCCGAGAGAGAAGGAGAGAGAGAGAGAGAGAAAGAATATACTTCTAAATAAATTCACAACATTTGCAGAAAATACAAATGGACAAAATTTACAAAGAAATTTACAGTAGGCGCCAAGGAAATATAACGCCAAAGAGTAGGCAGTGTTATTTCTCACTAGAAATTAACAACCACAAGGAAAAACTCAGGAAAAGTAGCCTAAAGTGTGTCTAAGATGTATATAAGATATCTTTTTTCTCTCTCGTGGAACGAAAATGCCCAAAACGTTGCATGGCCTTGAAATTGTACTCTCCATTCTCTCTCGTCCATCGACGCCTAAGAAGTTTCACTTCAAAAACAAAACAAGAGCATGAAACTTGAATATGAGCCTCTCTACTCACCTAGCCGTCTATTTTTAATAAATCTTACAAGGTTGCATTTAAGAAGGTGAGGAATGTGGAAAAAATTAAATCCTTTTTGCTGAAATGGACACTAACAACAAATGGTTTAGAAAACAAATTGTAATTAATATTTGAATGTGAATAATGGTACAAATAGAAGTTATTAGCGGGAATTGCCAAGTCTGATATTAAAAAAAAATTGCTTCACTTAATCCAAGATTATATTTTGTGAATTAATTTTTAAATCTAAAACCAATCTTGAAGTGGCGAAGTTTCACCAATACGTTTGGGTGTTTCGCAGAGCTCCTTCTATTTGCGGCGTGCGTCTTGATTTTGTTCCACAAAATGGAGGGACCTACAGTTTCAAGCCGACTCCGAACAGCACATTTTTTTATGAGGAGCTTTTTCATGGCAGAAAAACACTTGGAGGTTTGCCATTGCCTGACGAGGAGCGACCGCTATTAGAAAAATCGTTTTCTTAATTTTGGTGTTTCAACGAGATTCGAACCAATGTTCTCTCTGTGAATCCGGAATGGCAGTCACGCACCAACCCATTCGGCTACGGCGGCCGCTTAAACAAAATAGGGTTACAATGAATTATTTCATAGAAGAAATGGATTCATCATGCATTTGATTGACTAAGAACTAACTTTGAACATATTAAAACTTTATTTTACTACGCTTTGCCAACGTAAGTTTGGTATTTTGACCTCCAAGTATTATTTTTACATTACTAACTATTCCTGCTTGTAAAAAAGCTTATTGCCGTCGGCGCTGGCATTCATTTACGGTGGATATGCAATAACCTTTCTTCAGCAGCTGCGGCACCCAGAAAGCTGGTACTCGTTGCTAAGCCTGCTCTGGAAATTTCATCCACCCATGTGAAGGTGGGATCATTGGAAACTTGTTTGGTCAATCCTAACTTTCTTAAAATGAGACCTGAAATGCTATAAAGGGTGGTTAGGTTTCAAGGGCCGGTCTTGATTTTGATTTTTTTTAGGAAATTATTGTCATTTCTCTTTATTATAATAATAATGGTATGGTTCAATTACATATGGAACAAAATATCGGCCAAATGTTCGCCATCTGATGGTCCAAATTTTCGATGACGCTGAGGCATATAGTAATTGAGGTTCTATGCCGTTAATGTGCCGAATTGTCTTATCATTTAGCTCTTGAATTGTTGCTGGCTTATCGACGTACACCTTGTCTTTCAAAAAACCTCAAAGAAAGAAGTCCAACGGTGTCAAATCACATGATCTTGGCGGCCAATTGACATCGCCGCGACGTGAGATTATTCGGCCATCAAATTTTTCGCGCAAAAGAGCCATTGTTTCGTTAGCTGTGTGACAACTGGCACCATCCTGTTGAAACCACATATCGTCCACATCCATATATTCCAATTCGGGCCATAAAAAGTTCGTTATCATATCACGATAGCGAACACTATTCACAGTAATTGCCTGACCGGCCTCATTTTGGAAAAAATACGACCCAATGATGACGCCGGCCTATAAACCGCACCAAAAAGTCAGTCTTTGTGGGTGCATTGGCTTTTCGGTAATCACTCTTGGATTATCATTCGCCAAAATGCGACAATTCTGCTTATTGACGAATCCACTGAGGTGAAAATGTGCCCCATCACTAAAGATGATTTTCTTCACGAAATACCCGATACGCATTTTGATTTGAACGCCCGTTTTCATAATATGCCTGAATAACTTTAACGCAATGTTCGATTATGTGTCTTTCCATGGTTCAAATTGAATTAGTTTGAAATTGAAAAATGTCGAATGAAATGCAGAAAAAGCGTGACGTTTACGTGTGGTTCGCATTCAACATCGGCCCTTGAGATTTGACCACCCTTCACATCACGACGGGCCTATGCAATTATTCTCCCTGTTGTAACTATTTGGAAAGTGTTGGCTCTTTGCAAAACATAAATCCTTTCAAAATCGCTACATCATAAGCTAAAAAGCTTAAATTCTCCATTGAAATATTAATATCGGATTACCCCAATTACTCTATCGTGTCCTGACCTAAGCGATATGTCACTATGTATTCCATGACATACTAGTCCTGGACATACCGATACAAACTCTTGAGCGAGCTGTTGCTCGTAAGTATACCATTTTGAAAATGAAATGTTTTTTTCTACAAACTTTACATTTATTTAAAATTTCTAGAGTAGGTAACCCAGTGAGCTGAGCAACATTTTATTATTTAATCATGAACGACAACGAACTTCTGCTGTTTATTCTAGTGAAAACGTTTGATGTATCTGATATTTAACGGAGCTCTAAAGTGCCTAAAGCTCCTGGTGGAAATTGGATATTAAACATCATTATTTGAAAAAACAAAAATATATAAAATTACCTAATAAGTTACAACAATAGGAAAACAAATATTTGTGTTAAGATAAGAACGATTTTTGGGCAGCAAGAAAAAGTTTGTGAAAAGCTTAGTGTCTTAGGGTCGTCACATTTTTCCGGCAGGGCTGTTGTAAAGTGAGTTCGTTGTTATTTGCCATTAAGTATGCACACATGTAATTATTTTGATGGCCTACTTTTATGGGCGAAGTCAGTCAGTCAAACAGTTAGACACTTTTCGAGGTATCGTCAGCCACCTAGTTTTGAAATTGAGTCATATAATTCGATGTTTTTTGAAGCAGTTTGCTTGATGTTGATTAGCAAACGACCTCATCTAACTTGTTGATTACATTGTAGCACACTTTTGTTGTTGTTTTTGTGAAGGACATTTGTTGTGTAGTTATTGTTGTATTTGCAGTTATAAGCAGTTCCTTTTTATACACAAATATGTATACGCTCGCACTAGCCGTAGCTTGTCAGGTATGAACTGATAAAGTATTACACACAGGGGAACACTAGAAGTCAAGCCCTCTATTGGCAGTTGTGTGCCCAACCCTGGCTATGCTGTTTTTCTCAATATTAATACAAAAACAGTTCGGTTTTTGTTTCATTCCCTCATAATTTGAAAACATTTTAAATACTATATAAAGGGTCCGACATTCGAAGTGTAACCAACTTCAGACCGCTTGCGCAGCTGATGCACGGTTATCAGCTGTCTGTTAGTTGGCGAAATGACAACCCAGAGTATTTTTTACAAGCGCGCGAAAGTATTTTGCCGAGTAAACGCGAAAAAAGAAATTCAGTAATGGATTTCAAACGTAATGTGATTGCATTAAACTCAGCTGGAAAATCACAACCAGCGATTGTTAGTGAGCTCGAGCAGCTTAAACGAAAGAAAGTGTTCGTTTATCGCACCATTACCCGTTACAATGATACTGGTAGCATCGCGAAACGTCATGGAGGTGGTCATCAAAAGACTGCAATGTCACGTGAAATGGTTAAAAAAGTGAAGAAGCCACTTCAGCGAAATCCCCGACGAAGTGCCAATCAAATGGCGAAAGAAATGAAAATATCTGACAGTAGCTTCCGCCGCATACTGAAAAATGATCTCAAAGCCAGGCCTTGCAAAATCCGAAAGGCGCATGATCTCATACCAAAGCAACAACAAGTCAGACTTGAAAGAGCGAAGGAGTTGCTTCGCTTGGCCGAAAGCGGTAGATTTCCGAACATTGTGTTTTCTGACGAGACAATTTTTCAAATAGAACAATTCGTAAATTCCCAAAACGATAGGGTTTATTTGACCAACCATCCATACGAGAATTTGAGTCATCGATTGGCCACCAGGAGACAGCACCCGCCACAGGTAATGGTTTGGGCTGGTGTTACCGCAGATGGACGCTCCCCAATCGTTTTCATCAAGCCTGGCGTCAAGGTAAATACGAAATATTAGCGAGAAAGTATTCTGGAGGTTGCTGTGAAGCCGTGGGTTGATAAATATTTCGGTGGGAGACCATGGACGTTTCAACAGGACTCAGCACCGTCTCACAAAGCTCGAGTGAACCAAGAATGACTAAAAAACAACGCTCCGAACTTCATAAAGTCCACACAATGGCTCTCAAATTCACCAGACGCGAGTCCGATCGATTATTCTCTTTGAGCCACTTTTAGAGAGCAAGTTCCGAACTAAAAGACACCAGTCACGAGGCGCTGAAAAAAGCCATTGTCCGCGAGTGGGCCAAAATATCTGCAAGTCACATTCGGGCGCCTTGCGATTCGTTTCTGGACCGTCTCAAGACTATGGTCATGGGGAAATGCGGTCATATCGAGCAAAAGTAAATTTATTCTTAATTTTTTATTATTTTTACACATTATTTTACTTTGAATTGAATAAAAGTAATTTTCCAAACTAAATGTATGACCTTTTAGTTGGTCTCACTTCGAGTGCCGGACCCTGTATATAAAAAGCCACAGCTCTTTGTGTCACTTAATTTTCTTAATGTAGTATTGCGGAGCACAAAGTGATCGATGCTATTTCCCGGTGGCGGTGATAATGAAGGTGCGTTTAAATTTCAGTTGTTTATTACGCGTGAAATAAAAATCGAGGAAATTCAAAAGAATACTCATTTGTGCCAAAATATCTATAGTTGCCAGTTTAGCAACAAAAACAGTAAAGTGCTTACCAACAACAGCAACAGTCAACAATCAGCGCCAACATCCAGTTCGCTAGTGACTGCGGAATTTTTCAAAAAAGAAAAAAAAAACATCCAAGTTTCCTGCCTTGGACTTGCACTTTATTCGATATTCATAAATTTACGGCAGTACTACGTAAGAGAAATCTTTAGGATGCTATCTGAGCAGTATTAACTTTTTTCGCAACCAAGGATGATCTTATGCCCATTCTTTCATTTGGAAAAAAATTAGATGCCAATTGATGTCAACTAATCCAGTGTACATTCCTAGAAATTTGACGCATATTTTCTTTATCGATTGGTCCAAGAATGAAACAGGTTCTGGAGCGGGATGGTACTTACAGAATGGATAAAGGAATTCAGATGACGCGGGAAATAGATTGAAGACTTTGGTGACAGTCAGACTGCACTGAAGGCTCTGGGGAACGCGAAGCAATCTCAAAGAGAGTGATGGTTCGGTCTAGAACGCTGCAGAAATGCAAAGTGTTCTGTGACCAGAGAACTGTCAAACTTTCTTATAAAACTTGGAAAAAAAGATATTCAGTTGTCGTACGATATTATCACAGCACGCAACTCATGGAGTTAGTATATGACCACCATTAAACTCATTGAGGACCCGATTTTCCTGCTTTGCTTAGAAGAGTCGGATAACTCTGAGCACATTTTATGTGACTATCTTGCCTTTGATAGAACAAGGTTACGAATTTTGGGTTCCGATGTCATGAGACTGAGTAATATTCGTCCTCTCAAACTGGTGGATATTTTTAGATTGGACAAAGAATCTGGAAAATTCTCACAGGAGTAGCAGTCTCTGTCTCTTTGTTTGGTTTTTTTTCTTTTGGTGGGAGGAAAGCATCGAAAGCTTATAACCATTGTGGCCGTCAGTGTGGAATTTTAACTCGAATTAAAACTCCATATTTGCATATTGGCTTATTGGGTTGGTGCGTGACTACCATTTGGAATTCAGAGAGAACGTAGGTTCGAGTCTCGGGGAAAGACCGAAAAGGAAAAACTTTTTTTCTAATAGCGGTCGAGACAATGGCAAGCCTCCGAGTGTATTTCTGCCATAAAAAAGTTCCTCATAAAAATGTCGAAGTATGTACGTTAACAATCTCGAAATTCTCTTTGACAAACTTGCAATTTAATGTAAGAAGCAGCAGTCCTGCTGCACTCTCTAAACACTTTGGAATTTGATCTGGTCAAATTTATTTAAATGTATATATATGGTGATCTTGGGTTCTAAGCCCCATCTCTTGTCAACTGCTTTGTGAGCCCATTCATTAAGGCCTTCAGTTCATGTATTAGGCCTTCAATTCATTCTTAGAAATTTTCTAGTAATGCATTTCATAGAAGAATAGCGGTGCTTATTAATGAAAAGCAGAAATTCGGAGTTTGTTGGGTTATCTCTAGACTGCTGCTGTGCAACTGTGTAAGAACTTGTTTGAAATTAGTCAACGTCGCCTATCCATGACTATTGTACCGATGCCAGCAACGTAGGTCGTAACATGCCCACCGCTGCGCTTAGTTAGGGAAGTGTAACTTAAAGGTGATTGAATGGATTACAAGGATTGAATGGATTGTAAGCTATTTCGCCTTATATTTCGACCAAAGTACAAACTAAGAAACTAGAAAACCGTGAACGAAAAATTCAATGACCTGAAAGGAAATTTATTTTTTATAGTTAAATAAATAAATAATTGGCGTAAACACTTCCGTGTTTATAGTTACTGGCTATTAAAACGGAAATAACTAATAAGGACAATTCTGCGAAGGTCGTATAAAAGGTACGTGTAAAGTTAGAGAGCTGGCGAAGTTATGTTTAGTTAGGTTAGGTTAAGTTGAAGTGGTTGTCCTGTGGGATGCACTCAGGCTCTTAGCTCATTAGGATGCCGAGTGGGGAGCGTTTGCTGTTCCTCCTAAAACCACAGTATGCTTTTCAAAAATTTAGCATACCTCCACAACTGAGACCATCTAACTCGTTAAAAAATTTTCTACCTAGAATAATAAAACTACCTATGGATAGAGCAGGACAATGTCACAGTAGATGCGGGATTGTCTCTTCCTCTTTTTCATCAAGACAACTTCTACAGAAGTCGTGTGCTTGCACACCCATACTTTGGGGATGTCTACCTATTAGGCAGTGCCCCGTTATGGCTGAAATCAAATTGCTAATACTCTACTTATTTTGGCTTAGTAGAGATTCTGTGCGTTTAGCATTGAGAGTCGGCCACAGTTGTCGGGCGATTTTGCAGGTGGTTTCATTACTCCATCTTTCGTGCGCTGCTCTTACGATTTCTTTAAAGATAAGTAGCTTGGAGATTTGCAAGGGTATACCTATATCATTGTCTATTTACTCATTGACCAATTTGGTGCCGGGTCTCGTTAGTTCATCGGCTTCACAGTTACCCTCAATGTCGCGATGGCCAGGAGCCCATGTTACCTTTAGATGAAATGACCCAGCCAAGTCGTTAAGAGATGCGCGGAATTTCATGGCTACCTTGGAGGCTGCCGATTGTTTTATTTTTATCGCCATTTGCAGGCTGTGTACAGCCAGTGTGTCATTCTGGGTTCCAATCCCCATTTCCTTCCAATTAGCCTTCCGCAGGAGTACAACGCCATCATAGCTCTGCGCGATTCATCTGCGACCGTGAGCCCCCAATCTAGCTTTCTATCTAGCACAAGTTCTAGATATTTTGCCTTTTCTGTTACTCTAAGTGGCTTTCCTCCTAGGAATATTTGTTTATGAGCAGGTGTTTTATGCTTCTTGCTAAACAGTATCAGATCCGTTTTTTTCGGATTTACTTCAAGTCCCCGACTTCTTCAACGAAACCATAGTCTGTTGGGAGGTCTTTGTTGAAGGCTACATAATGTTGGAAGATCTTTCACTGAGATTGCTATTACCATATCATGGGCAAACGAGATTATTTTCCATCCCATTTTATCAAGTTCTTGAAGACGATTATTGATAGTTAAGTTCCACACAAGTTGAGAGATAACCCCACCTTGGGGTGTCCCCCTAATTGGAATGTTCTGATTTGATTTGCCACCCAAATATGCGCTTATTGATCGTCCAGTCAGCATTCGTTCTATAACGAGACTTGTGCACTGTTTATTTATGTTTAGTTAGTGTATCTCTTGGAAGAACACACACCAGGTCTTAGGCAGATCGATCTATTTCTTTGTGCTTGGTATTCGTTTTAATCGAGGAAGTGGACTGATTTTCAAAAAAAGTGAAGTTCTGTTCCATCACGATAACGCACCAGCTCATGCCTGTGAACGCAAAATTTAAGGAAATATATCTATTCTCCAGACATGGCTCCCTCGGTTCCCACGGAATACTATTTGTTTCCAAATTTAAGGAAATGGCTGGCAAGAACAAGATTTTTTTTCAAACGAGGAGGGGATTGAACAATTGAATGGCTATTTGACGGACTTGGACAAATTCTATTAGAGAGAAAAAAGGCTCAACAAACGAGAACAGCGTTGGACGTAGAGTATAAGCCTAGAAGGAGACTATGTCAACAAAAAAAAAACGGGTTACCCCGAACAATTTTTGCACGGACTGTTCAATCGACTCTCGTAATTACACAGGTTTATGAAATTCACAAATATATAATTGTTTGATATGTCACTGTTTTCTGGGGTCCAAAAGTGTCTGGCACATTATGGTTTTAAGAGAATTGTAGGAAAATGCTATGCTGTCATGCCATCTGCTCTCAAAAAACCTGATGCGCTAGGGCTTTGAACCTGCACTCAAGAAAAAGCTTTACTCTTGTCCTATATTATATTAGGTGCGCAACTAAGTTCCCAATAGATGCCGCCAGCAGTGTGTGCTAGTCGATTCTAACATAACCTAAACGTCATAAACCAAGCTTGGTCACATGGTAAACAAACTATTTCGACACATTAGTGATTTTGTTTTGGTGTCATATATGATTTTGTGCAAATGGCTCATTTTGTGCCGAATAATCGTCATTTGCGGGAAGTCTTGATTTTCCTCTTTCATTCGGCGGCTGAAGCACATCGAGAGCTCCAAAAAGTTATAGAGATGCTGCTTTAAGTGAAGCAACGTGCCGAAATTGGTTCTTTCGCTTCAAAGACGATGGTTTTAATGTTGACGATTGACGTTGACGGTTGAATGATTCAGAAGCAAGGAACTTGGGTTCCTTATGAGCTAAAACCAAGGGATGTTGAACGTCGATTTTTCGCCTGTGAACAACTACTCTAGCGGCAAAAAAGGAAGGGTTTTCTTCATAGCATCGTGACGGGTGATGAAAAATGGATTCATTACAGCAAGCCAAAGCAGAGAAAGTTATGGGAACTGCCCGGTCATATTTCTACGTCGTCGTCTCGGCCGAATATTCACGCTGCGAAGGTTATGCTATGTATTTGGTGGGACCTAGTTGATGTTATTTATTATGAACTGTTAAAACCAAGCGAATTGATGCGATTGAGCCGAGCACTGCGCGAGAAGCGGCCGCAATACACGGAGAAGCATGAAAAAGTGATTCTACAGCATGACAACGCTCCGCCTTGCGTTGTCAAACCGTTGGCCGTTAAAACCTACTGAAATGGGAAATCCTACCCCACCCGTCATATTTTCCAGATATTGCGCCGTCCGATTATCACCTATTCCGATCGATGGCACATGGTATAGCTGATCGGCAGTTCCATTCATATGAAGACATCAAAAAATGGTTTGATCCGTGGATAGCCTCAAAAGATGAACCGTTTTACCGCGACGGTATACGAGATCTACCAGAAAGACGAGAAAAAGTAGTAGCCAGCGACGGGCAATACTTCCAATGATTTACTTGTAACCATTTTTTTTTCAGAATAAAGTTGTATTTTCGTCAAAAAAACAGCGATAACTTATTTGCGCACCTAATAATAAACACACAGTTCCATTAACGTAAGTTCCGAAAAAAAAAAATTATTTTGAGTAACTCTTTAGAGTCCAGTTTTTCGTTCGGATTGCATATTATTGGGACCGGGCCTCTTAAAATCACTACTCGGTGGGTTTTGGTGTCGCTGCTTATAAATTGAATCTCAGTTTTTCAACATTAAATGGCTGTAAAAATCTCAGAGTGTTCAGTTGGTTTACCTTTCTTCAACTTTTTGATGCTGCGTCCGCTAAATTCAATCGGGCATTTTAAATTGTGGGAAATTTACATCGAATATATACAAGTAGGATCTCCGAGGCCTCAGTTTCTCTTTGTCCTTGAACATTTTGTAATTTTATAATTCAAGTTTTTTACCCGAATCATTTTCTTACTAGTAAAATTAACTAATGATAGCACGAAAATCAACTGGCAGACTTTTTTTTCAATGCAAAATTAAGTGTTCTTATTCAAGTGATTTGAAAAAAATTTCAGATTTAAGTATGCCTAAAGGATTCAATATAAAAAGACAAATAAATATAGAATCTTTCAAATCAGAGATTTGTAAAACTCATATTAAGCTCCATGCGCACTAACGCAGCGCTTATACGCAGAATGTTGCATACAGATTTGTGCGTAGCGATGAATATCAGACCCACTTTTGTGAAACGGCACTTTGAGTAAAGTTCTGAAATAGATCAGGCACGATTTCTGCTATTTCGCGCAACTCCTCTTACAAGCTAATTTCATTGAAATAAAGCGAAAAACCCTGGAGAACCTTTTACTTCATCCAAAATATTCACCTTTATTGAAAGCAGACCAAATTACGAGTAAATATTTGGAAAAAGAATCTGTTGCATTTAAATTTTCGAATGAAATTCGTGCTTAAAAATGTTAGTAAACAAAGTAAAACCAGCAAACACTGGGACATACGAGTACGAGATTGCTGTGTGGCGCTGAGTGGAAGGCAAACAATGAAAATTTTCATATCAGTTTATCTGCAACGCGCAAACAAAAAAAAAAAATATACAAAAAACCAAAAACAAAAAAAAAACCAACGACCAAGCAGCTTTTTGTTTGAGTAATGCCAATGACAGCGTGTCAACCTGAATCGTGGCAAGTTGGTAAATATTTGCTATTTTTTCGTACACCTATTTTGAATGAAATGAAAGGTATAAGTAAAACTCCAAAAAATGAAGATTAACGCACTCACTGGTAATGTTTTTTAAGCAGCTTAGGTGGGGATTGTTACGCGGGTAGGAGCACAAGGCTGCTAGACGCGAAGTGGAAAGGGAAAAGCAAACAAATATCGAGCAGACATGTGGCTGTGTGTCCTTCGGGAGGGAGTTGCGTAATTTATGCTTTGTCATGTGCGAATGTGGATAGTTGATGCTGGTGCGTTATGCGGTAAAAGCACCTTAACAAAGGCAAACATCGAAACGTACACACCTCACGCATACCACACACACACATACACACACACGCCAACACCAACACACACAATTATAAACAAACAATGGGTTGTAGTGAAATTAAATATCTGAAATGCTCCGCATCACCCGCGCTAGGCGACTTCTTCGCGCGAAATAGTATTTCACCCGTGAAGCTTTGATATTTAAAGCAACAACAAAATCTTATATTCAAACGAACGTCCAATTGAATGCGCGCATTTGAACTTAACGCCTTGGTCGAAATTTAAGTACATAACTGTGAATGAATGAAATGAGTATCAGTGAATGCGTTCATTCTCGCACTCTCACCTGTTCACATGCTCACAAGCATACATGCATGCATACATACAGATGTAGTTGTGTAGGTAAGAATGTAAGCACTTTAGAGCTATTTATGCATAGCTGCACTGAGGTATTCAATTCGCATTCACATGCAGCAAAATTCCGGCTTGACAAATAACTGGGGATTTTCACAATTCGGGTATTTATCTGGCACGTTAGCATGCTTACATGCAACAACAACAAAAGCAATAGTAAATGCAATATTAACAATGCTGCGCGCACGGCTACAATGACAACAACAACAACAACAACAACAACAACAGTAGCAATAGCACTAGCAATAACAACAACAACAACAACAAACACAAAAACCTGCGAAAACGCGCACAAAAACACCAACAATAACAATGACAACAACAACCTACAACAACAACAATAAACTGCACATTACCGCAAAGCGTTGAGCGTCATAATGCGCTTCGCTGCGCGCACTGAGACGGGTTGGTTGGTTGGTTAGTGGGCCGCCTGTTGGTAGCGATGATAGGCGAGTGGGTGTGAATATTGGCGTGGGCGGCGTTAAATTTGCTTTGCAACATTTCGCCGCAACGCGCCGCCAAAGTGCAAATAAAGCGTGCACATCAGCAACACCAACAACAACAAATACATGCAATGTGTGATCACCAGCACACAGCCACACACGCACACGCCTAACCAAACCAGGCACATGCGCGTCCATGCAAATGTGTGAGTCGACACCGCCGCGGCATACAATGATGGCATGAGGCGAGGCGGCACGAAAATGAGCAGAAAAAAAACTTTAAAACTAAACACTAAAACTACCTTTTTCGAAATATGTATAGACGAATGTGCAGAGTCACCTAATACACCCAGCACCTGCATTTCGTACGTCTCCACCATCGCAGTTCGCACACAATACGCGTTCGCCGGCAACCACTACATTAATCATATTCAGTGCCCAAGTTCAACGCCAAAATGCGACATGAATGCATTGCGGGTTATCAGCGAGCATCTGTTGGTTGGCTTGGTGGGCCGGACTGAGTTGCCTGTTGTCTATTGTTTAGCTGCATAATATTCACTTTTCGTTAGTTGCTTGGCATTCTTGTCATTTTGGCGCGAACAGACATTACGCGGGAAGTGATGTGTGGTGTGTGGAGTGTGGCAGGAAGTCGCATACATTCATTTATAGGTGCAAAAGTACACATGCCTTTGTATGGCAGCAGAAAATCCCTGAAATCGTTGCATTATGCAAGCAGTTGTAGGATTTTGCGGAGAAAAAAGAAAAAGTAAAATACTAGAAATAAAACAGTGAGCGCGGCTAAACGGTTAATTAGCGCATGCAATGCAAACTGAAGAAAATGCAATGCTTTTATGGTAAATTGTGATGTCGGCTCCGTGTAAACTCTTTGCTTTCTTAAATATCCTACAAATTTTCTCTGAAACGGCTATTTTGCCTAAAATGTTTAGAAATCAATTACTTTATTGAATATGAGGGGTGCCTTTTATATGTCGGGATTAGAGAACAAAAACAAATTTTAATCATCGAGAATCACTTTATTGTTTTTCAAAATATTCTCCATGAAGATCTATACACTTTTGCATGCGTTTGTACCAATTGTCGAAGCACTTATGCCACTCTGAATGAGGTACCTCCAAAACATGCATTCTGAATGCCGCAAACGCTTCTTCAGGTGTCGAAAAACGTTGACCTCTCAGTTTGTTTTTTACGTCATCACCTGTCACGATGTCATAGATGTGTTTCGAAGTCCCGCGATCGTATTTTTTGAGCATTTCCTTCGACCAATCGACACAAGCCTTTTTTTGAGCGATTGACAAATTGTGTGGGCTCCAACGCGAACAAATTTTTTTGACAACCAAATGTTTATGCAATATTGAATGTATGCTGGTCCCACTAATGCCTAAAATTGTCTCAATCTCACGATAGGTCACATGACGATCTTGCAATATCAGTTCGCGCACAGCATCAATGGTTTTCGGAACAACAACTGATTTTGGACGACCTTCTCGAAATTCGTCTTGGAGTGAACTACGACCACGATTGAATTCACCATATCATCGATAAACATTGGTCCTTGATGGAGCTTCATCGCCAAAAAATGAACTAAGTTCATCCATGCAATGTTGCTGAGTTAATCCACGTCGAAAGTTGTAAAAAATAATCGCACGAAAATGTTCACGATGTAATTCCATTTTTGGACCGAGATGAATCTTTTAAGTTACTGTAAACAACACAAATAGCGCTGGTATTTCAAAATGTTCGGAGTACGTAAAAGTCAAAAAATGACAAACTTTGCGATACAGCTGTCAGTTGTCAGATTGCAACACCAGGGTTGCCAAATCCCGACATATATAAGGCACCCCTCGTAATTCTGCAAGAGTTCAATGACTTTGGAATACGGAAGATGGGGCCAGATTTCTCAATTCAGTCCTTCTAAAAATTTCTGGACCGAAATAACAACGTGTTGCCCTGCAGCAAAATCAGTTTGTCATGCCTACCGTCTACCGTCCCATTTCGGCTGCTTTTCTTTCAGAGCTCGATTTAAACGCATTAGCTGCAGACGGTTACGATGACTAATGATAGTTTCAGAGATGGTTCAAGGATTTCACAATAGATGACACCCCTCTGATCTCAACAAACGCACAACATAACCTTTGAAGCATGAACATTTTTTTTCGCTATCGATGGACCTGGTTCATCTGGCAGGCTCCAACATTTTTGACGCTTAGGATTATGACAACAGATCCATTTTTCATCGCCAGCTACGATGCGATGCGGAAAACCTTTTCTTTTCTGCCGTTCAAGAAGCATTTCACACGTCACCAAATGTCGCTCTCTCTCTCTCTCTCTCTCGATATCCCTCTCCTTCAATTGATCTGCCACCCAGTTACCTGCTTTACCAACGGTTGATCTGTCAACATCCAACTCTTTAGACTCAAGGGTTCGACATGCGTCCAGTAACTGTTGTAGTTGAGTATCGGCGAATTTTTTCGGTTCCCGTTTGCGATCTTTATCACTCACGTCGAAATTGCCACTTTGGAAGCGGCGAAACTACTCTTCATAAACTATAGTTGAAGTATCTTGATTACGGTAAATATTGTTCAATATACGATACGTTTCGGCTGCACTTTTCTATAAAAGGTAATAATGACGTAATGCATGACTTCCTGCAATGGATGGGGAAAGGCGAGCCGCTGCTACGTCTGAGCTATTCTAGCGTCCTCAGCCTCTTCATTATATTGGCTATTACGTTACTTGCCAATCTCCAATTTTCTCTACGTTCCTGCGTGCTTTCTACAAGTGATTCGGAAGTGCAATTTTCGTACTGTAGCGTTCGTTTTATGCCACCAAAATGCGTTCATTCGAAAAACATCTGGTGCACATTTTCAATGGCGTCTCCTCCGCAGTGATCGTATACAGAAACAAGTTCGTGTTTGAATCGATGCAGATAAAGAAAGTAGAAATCTACTTTACCATGCGTTCTCTTGATCCAGTACTTCAAGTCCGAAATGCAGCGATATATTCAACGGCACTTTGTGGAATCCCATTCCGTCCCATCCTTGTTGCCTGACCTGCATGCTGGTTTCTTATGCCACAGAACGTTTGAATTTGAATCGTTTGGATATATTCCGAATACTACTAATACTGCATCGCCCGATATTGTTTTGAAAGCGCTGCGTACCCTAAGCGCACATAGCCGATACGTTGACTTAATTCTGCGGACATGCGATGTGTGGTGCGTGGCATTGTGAAAAACTGGTGCCCCGTATAATATAATTAAAGTCGTTTGTCTAGCATAATACCACTTAATAGCAGGTATAGTCATGTAACTTCCCCCACTTTTTCCTGATAGAGATGAGTACCGCCTCCGTTTTTTGCTCCGCGAGCTGAAGACTCTTTTGTAGAAGCCACGTCTGTACAACTTCTATAGTCGCATTGACTTTGTCACAGCCTTCAGCCTTGAGGAACGCCGCCTGAGACAATACGATTTTTTCTGCCTGCTGAGGCCTAATTTCGAACAAACGGTCTTGGAAAAAGCTTCGTATGAGTCTTCTTAGATAGAAGGATATTGCTATACAATTCAGTGTATCTAGAATCTTTGCCCAATTAGTCGTGTTGAAAGCGTGTTTTATACCCAGGGTAGCAATCAAAAAGTATTTCTTGGATCCTTCGAACCAACGAGCACAGCTTATTGCATCTAGTGCCAGTTGAGCGTCTATTCTTTCGGCGTGTATAAGGATCTTCCATTCCTAAAACCGAACTGGTTGTTGGATATACCTACTTCAGTGTGGACCTCTATCTCGAGGTGGTTGCATATAACTCGCTCTAGAACTTTCCGCACGGAATCGAGCTGGCAAATTAGCCTATAGCTGAAAGGCTGGATTTTTCTTCAAAATTTGAGTAACTTTTGCCCAGTGAACAACGAGTGGGCCGGCTAATGGCTTAGTTCACGATCCAGATGATTATGGTTGGCTCGCACCGCATCGCAAGCGGGGGAAATCTTTATTTTAAGCTTTACGCGCCCTATTGCTTGCTTGCATTTTTTTTCCTTGTTCACTCCTCTCGGAAGCATTGGGCCTCGTTGCGTTGGTTTCGTTAATCTATTTTGCTTTCTGGAAGAGTAGGTGAATAGCCTGCCGCTACCAGTCCTAAGTAGTGGGAATGCTCACCTGTCGTTGCTTTGGAACAACGCCATCTTGCTGCTTGAAGCGCCATCTTTGTGTCATATTGTTCTGGCAAAAGTATCACACAGATGATTGAGGACTTCGCTAAATTCTCGTGTGTCTGCGCTATTACCACAATTGCCCGCTTCCTCTTGCTGGCGCCACTGATACAATGTCTGACTGTGTCTTTTTATTTGTTTTTTGCTTGTTTTAGCAGCCAAAATGCAAGTAAGGAGTAAGGATTGCATGGATAAGGTTTTTTGGGGTTGAGGAATCAGTTTTTTTTTTCTTTTTTTTTTTTAGAAACTGGAAACTAGGAAGGTAGATAAGCTTGAAAAAGTGCGAGCACCCTGCTTTAGATGGGATTCGAACCCTCAATGAACACACTGTGTTGACATTTCTGTTCAGTAAGGTTTGGCAAGTCATCATGAATCGCCCACGTAACGTCAGAGCAACTTCACTTCCAATTTATGGAACTTTATCTTGAAAACAAAAAAAAAAAACCAGATCTATTGAGATTATTTCTTTCGAAATGAGTAAGGAGCTACCGTTAAGCTGAATGGCGAGCGCTATCGAGCCATGCTGACTAAATTTTTGTTTCCACAAATTAATCAGCCAAAAATTGACGACATTTGGTTCCAACAAGACGGCGCAACTTGCCATAGAGCGCGATCAATAATCGATCTATTGCAATATTCAAGCCAACATTG
Organism: Anastrepha obliqua; assembly: GCF_027943255.1. Lineage (NCBI taxonomy): Eukaryota > Metazoa > Arthropoda > Insecta > Diptera > Tephritidae > Anastrepha > Anastrepha obliqua. Next base: position 144,936,515 of record NC_072892.1, on the reverse strand, counting down.
ACGCCATGCGGTCAGGTTTACTAGAAAAAGTAGTCAACAATTGGACTGATCGGAAGATTTTCCAATAAGAGGTGTTATTTTGATATTCAAAAAAAATGATATTTTTTAACCTTTCATTAGGCACGTGGTCTACAATCGTAGACCACTTCTTTTCAAAGTCGTGCAACTCCTTAAATTTGTCTCTTAAATTACCTAAAATCTCTTTATCCAATTAGTGCATTCAGTGCGGGTTTGACGTGCAGTTGTAAATTTTATCAAGGTCTGAACAGTGATAGTCTAGATATGTAGACCACGTGACTAACGACGTTACTTTTTCTTGCGGCAATATTACTTGATATATTAAATATTTGAATTAAGTTCAGGTAAGTTTTGCTTAAATTTTTTTTACAAAAGTGTGCTAATTTAATTAGTTTCAGATAATATTATGTCTGATTCCAAAAAAAAACGATTGGAAAACAGGAAAAATCCTGAAGTATGGGGAAGATGGCTCTCCGAACTATCAAGTAGTGAAGAAAGTGCTATGGATGAAGAAAACGAGACGGAGGGTAACGAAGATACGGATATCAATGTGAATGCTGCTGAAGAGAGTGACCACGAGACCGAATCGGAACTAGAAGGATCAAGCGATGATGAAATTCTTTCAGACGATTCTGGTGCATCTCATCCCCAAAATTTCTATTTAGGAAAAGAAGTTAGATCAATCAATCACAAATTGAAGTTAGATCAAAGAATCCTCGACTACCCAGGGAAATGAGGCAGCGAGCCCACAAAATTCTTGGTATCCCAAGCATTGCACCACAACCCACTCAATCACCAAGTAACTATGTCGGATGTTGTCATATTTGCAAACATCCCGAAAGTCGTGTACTAAATGCGGCAGATTTGCTTGCAAAAATCATATGAGGAAAAGCTGCACGAAATGTCTCAGTGAGGAAATATAAGCAGTTTTCAGAAACCACAACATATAAGTTTTGTACTGAACTTTTATTTTTTTATTTAAAGAAGTGAATTTTACATATTTTTATTTTAAGTTTTACGAATAATAAAAACTCTTTTGTAAATCGTCCATTAGTTATAAGAAAAAACTTTTATGAATTGCAATAAATGCTAAAAAACACATACATTCATATTTTTATTGAATTTACAAAAGATACACAAATATTTTAGTGAAAATATTGTTTTATATTCCTCACATTAAATCACAGAATATACTTATGAAGTATTATTAAGAAACACAAATGAATAACACTTTTAGTCATAATTTTAAAATGGTCTACGATTGTAGACCACGTGCCTAACCACGTTACAAAAATCCACGTGCCTAACGAAGGGTTAATATAAGTGATCGGATGTTTATTTTATTATAAAGAGGAACGTTTGCCTTTAATAGTGCAAAAATAACATCAGGCGAATGACCACCACGACCACGCATACAAGACAATACCTTTTTCATGAAATTTATAATATAAATCATAACCTAATAACAAAGTGGCTGACCTATGTCCTCGATAGCCTCAAGAATTCCATCTTTGACGTTTTTAATCGGGCTGGGCTGTTGGCGTAGACCTATTATCTTTTTAAACAGCTGGTTTAAACAGCTGACGCAGGTTTCGTGTTTTGTTTCACTGTCAAATATCTTCAGTTCGGTCTATGATTTAACCATGAATCGTCTTATAAACGAACAACGCTTGCAAATCATTGAATTTTATTATAAAAATGCGTGTTCTGTTAAGAAAGTTTAAGATACACTTTTTTATCGAAAAATTGTGTTCAGCGACGAAGCTCATTTTTGGATCAATGGGTACGTAAATAAGCAGAATTGTCGATTTTGGAGTGAAGATCAGCCAAAAGAATTGCAAGAGCTACCAATGTATCCAGAAAAGGTCACAGTTTGGTGCGGTTTATGGGCTGGAGGTATCACTGGACCGTACATCTTCAAAGATGCTGCGAACGTAACGTAACTATGAATGGTGAGCGCCACTGTGAAATGATATCCAACTTTTATTTGCCCAAAATGTAAGAGCTTGACTTGCATGACATGTGGTTTCAGCAAGACGGTGTCACATGCCACACAGCACGCGAAACAATGGACTTACTGAGAGGCGAGTTCGGTGAACATTTTATTTCACGCTCGGGACCTGTCAATTGGCCACCCAGATCGTGCGATATCACGCCTTTAGATTATTTTTTGTGGGGCTATGTTAAAGCTCATGTCTATTCAGACAAGCCTGCTTCAATTAACGCATTGGAAGACAACATTAAAGCATTTATATGTGAGATACCGGCCGAAACATTGGAAAGAGTATGCCAAAATTGGACTAAGCGGATGGACCATTTGAAGTGCAGTCGCGGTCAATATTTGCATGAAATATTCTTCAAACATTAAATTATATGGACTGTACTATCGATTTAAATAAAAATTTCATGCATTTTTCTGAATTTTACGTGGGTTTTTTTTTGAAAAAATTTCCTATAGCTGTTAAAAAATCGCCCTTTATGTAAAAATTATGAAAATCGTTTGTCATATACCAAAACTGTGAAATCTCCTCGGAAAAATTGATGTAACTCCCTCAATTTTGCTCTGATTGGCCTGAAACTTTCACATATAAACTTACACTAAAACTCGCTCAGTTTTGCTCCGATTGGCTTGAAATGTCGGCACGTTTTTGTGGAAGCGTCAGCCTTTATAAATATTTAGAATATTTAGATGAGAAATTTTTTACTTATCTTATACCAAATCCGGATGCATCTACTGCATACGTTTTTACAGGGAGAACGATATGAAGTGTTACCTATTATGAGACGGTGCCGAGTCGTGTTGGAACGTCCATGGTCTACGATCGAAATGTTTGCGTGTCCACGGCTCTAAAGCAGCTTCTTAAACATTTTCCCGCTAATAAGTCGCATTCACTTTGACACCAGGCTCGATAAAAACGATTGGAGAGCGTCCATCAGCGGTCACTGCGGCCCAAACCATTACTTGCGATGGGAAATTGCTTCGAGTGGCCATACGTAGGCTCAAATTCTCGTATGAGCGTTCGGTCAAGTGAACACGATCGTTTTGAGTGTTTATGAACTGCTCAATTGGTAAATTTTTTTCATCAGAAAACACAATGTTAGGAAATTCGCCACGTTCGTGCAAGCGCAACAACTCCTTTGCTCTTTCGCACCGAACTTTTTTTTCCTGGGGTGAAAGATCGTATGCTTTTTGGAATTTGTAAGCCTTGACCTTGAGCTCATTTTTCAATATGCATCGAATGCTGTCCTGCGATATTTTCAGCTCTTTGGCCATTTTTCTTCCACTTCGACGTGGATTTCGTTCAAGTTGAACCTTCACTTTCCGAACCATTTCTGGCGTTGTTGCGGTTTTTTTTGGTCCACCTCCATAGCGTTTTGCAATGCTACCAGCATCATTGTAACGTTTTATAGTGCGATACACAAACATTTTATTCACTTTGAGGTGACTGAGCTCACGAACAATGGCTGGTTGTGATTTTCCAGCCAAATATAACGCAATCCCACTATTACGTTTGAATTCCGTCACAGAAAAAGAAAATTCAACAAAACTGAGACGCAAATGCTTTTGATGGCTTATAAACAATATAGTGAACTGTCACTAGAACAATTTTGACGTTGATGTCATGAGCTGTTTTACAGATACAAGCAGTGTGAAATTGGTAACACTTCATATTCCCATATTATGGAAGTCTAACTTCAGAGGAATTAAACAATCCGGATTTAGAGGTAACTGCCAGAATACCTCTAACATTATACAAAAAGTTAATGGATTATAACCCCACTGGGCAAGGTTTTCATATATATAGTGGCAGGTATTACACAAGTAGACCATTGGCAGAAGAATTGTTGAAGAAGAAATGTTATCTAACCGGTACAATAAAGTGTAATAGGAAGGGTACACCTGCAGCAATAAAAAAAACAGAATTTAGCACATCTAGAAAATCTTTTTTTTTCGGCAAAAATAATTTGTTACTTAATGCCTGGAAAGATAAAAGACAAGTTACTGTGCTCAGCCGAGCAACGATGCACACTGTTACGAAAACAAATCACGGTGGTAATGTTCAGACTGTTCAAAAACCCACGATAGTTTTAGATTGTACCAAAAATATGGGTGGTCTCGATCGAGCAGATCACTATGCAGCTTCTTATCCGTTTATGAGGAAAAGTCTTAAATGGTGGCGTGAACGTTTCTTTTGGGGATTGGAAGTATCCGTAGTAAATGCGTACATTCTGTATAAAGATACCGAAGTACAAAGAAATGAGAAGCCCATTACTCATCACAAAGTTAATTCTTCAACTAAGAGCAGATTTTCGAGAAGAGTAGTTCAACCCCAAGGGAAATGTAATACTTCTGAAATTGAAAATCGACTTGAAGGGAAATTGAGTATTCCTCGGCTTTGAAGTAACAAAGACTGTCGAGTATTTTCCGATAGAAATATTAAAGGCGGGCGTAATGGAACAACCACTTATTGTTCAACATGTCCCGCAAATCCATCACTACTCATTAGCAATTGCTTCGAAAAATATCATACTTGTAAAAATTATTTATAAAAACTAATTTCATTTATAAAATTAAAAATCAAGTAAATATATTGAATTCATACCTAAGTAAATCAGTTTAAATGTTAATTTAAGTTTTCATCCTTACACAAGGTGGCGCAAAAGTAACCTTGCGATGTTTTTTGGCTGTAATTAAAAAAAAAATGAAAAACTTTGATTCTTCTTGTGGATTATTTTTCTTTGGTCTTTTAATTTTTTTTACATCAAGTCGAGAATATGATGTCACGTAAATGGCCGCCGCCACAGTTGATTGCCATTTGAGCCCTTTTTATGGCATTTTCCATCACTTTGGCCAAAACTTCCGGCGATAGGTCCTCACATTCTTGACGGATATTGTCTTTAAGAGCTGCAAGAGTCTGAGGCTTGTTGACATAAACTCGCGACTTCGAACAGCCCCACAAAAAGAAGTCTGGAGCGGTCAAATCAGGCGATCTTGCTGGCCAGTGCAAATCGCCAAAACGGGAGATTAGGCGCCCTGGAAATGCATCCCTCAGCATATCGGTTGTGGCACGTGCCGTTGCACGGTCCTGTTGGAACCACATGTTTTCCAATCCCAATTCATCAAGTTGCGGCAAAAAGAACTCGTTGATCATTGCTCTGTAGCGCTCACCATTCACAGTAACCGTTTGGCCTGGGAAGTCTTCGAAGAAAAAAGGTCCGATGACTCCTCCAGCGAAAACAGCACACCATACAGTGACTTTGAGTGGGTGTAATGGCTCTTCGTGGGTTACACGCGGATTTTCAGTGCCCCAGAGGCGTAAATTTTGCTTATTTACGTACCCGCTAAGATGGAAATGGGCCTCATCACTCATGATTATTTTTGATGAAAAATCACCTTCCTCTTGGTGGTGATTAAGGATGGCTTGAGAGTATGTTAGACGCGGTATTTCTTATGCTAAGAACTCAAAATAAGAGTTGCATTTCTCAGAAATTAATTTAAAAACTGTATATAAGAATTCAATTTCTAATATTTGCTTTAACTTATTTTAAAAATTTATTACCATGAAAATACGAAAAGAAGGAAATACATAAAAACCGCCTTTAACTCTATTTATTGAAGCCAAACTTGGTGCATAGCACGCATAAATCGTTGCTGGCAACACATTTTTGACACAACTAAACGCGGTTTTCCAAGTAAAATCGTTTGCAAGAGCACTGGAGGTCGATTCTGTGCATGATTGTGGCAAACATACACACACGCACATACGCACACTCGTGCATACAAATATGTATATTATTAACGCTTGTCCCACATGCACATGGCAAGAAAAACCGCGCCACGCATTTGCTGCACTGCACACCACTTTGCCATTTTGGCCAGCCATTGCCAGGCATTGCCATTCATCATATTTGACGACGCACAAGTGGTGGTGTGTGCTGCAACAATTTGTGCTCCTGGTGGTGCTGCTACTGCTGCCGCTGCTGCTGCTGCTGCTGCTCTAACTCCACCAATGCTACTTTAGGTTTCATAGCTCTTACGTTTATGCCACTCTTCCTTCCTAAGTATTCACTATGCAATGGCGAAATTAATTTTTGGTGTCGCAGTTGCCACTTTACTGCTGTTATATTTTTTTTTTTTGTGTTGCTGCTATCTGTGAGCTGCAATAAAACTTTCTCGGCCATAAACATCAAACCTCAACAACCAAAAACCAACGAAGAACAACAACAATAAAACATTGAAGCAATAACTGCAGCAGGAACGACGTTGGGGTGTGTTAGGGTAGGATAAAATAACAGCACAAACAACCAACAACAACTTTATACACACACACACACACACACACACATGCATACATACATAACTTTTCATTTTCAAAAGACCAAACATTGAAGATGATTAGAAACTGAGAAAGTTTCATGGCAGTAGCAGCAATGTGTTGAGGGGTGTGGCCATAGCGAAGGCTACCAGCAACAGCAACATGTTTTTGGAGATTACTTTGCTCTTGTTGTTGTCTATGTTGACGTAGCTACCGTCACCGTCACCATCACTACCACAACCCGTTGACATTGTATGCATAAGTGTTTATACTCAACGCCCGCACCGTAAACTGAACAGTGCCAAAATTGGCGGATGCTTTTAATTATGGCAACCGCTAGAATGAAAATTTTCACGCGAGCTGTGTGTCGGGCACTAAACAGCGAAGCACACACTAACAAATCCACGCACAAGCACTGAAAGATGTGTGTAATTGGACTTGATGTGCTGCACTAAAAAGTATTATCTCAAATTTAATGTAGAACTAGATTTAATCGCTGCTGAGCAGTTTATACAAAATCACCAATAAATTCCTTTACATGGCTACTTTTATGGTGCGATACCATCCGTTCAGCTAGTGGCTTTCCTGTGAGTCCTCGAAAGAGTTAACCGCTTTTTATTGATTTGAAGACAGTATAGGAGTTTGTGTCAGTTTGTGGACCTGTCTAAATCTATGTGCCAGATCACTGCGTGTATAGTAGGTATGTTCATATATATTTTTTTATACCTTAATATTATTCTGTACTATTAGACGACATTTTTAAGAAGAACTAAGAAACTAGTCTATATATCAGGTTGGCAAAAAAAAGGCACCCAAATATTTTTTCTGTGGCTAAAAAAATTAATCACTTATATTTTTTGAATCGACGATTTGTCCATGCTCCCAACGCTTTGATAAAAAAAAAATATATATAAGAAACGGACTTCCTGTCCGATACACTTAAAAAAATAATGGGCCAGCTGCCCAGTAAGGAAACACTTGTTTTTTTATACGTTACAATTTAATCAAATTATCAATTCACTAGCTTATGATACAATAAGGAATTAAGTATAGGAAATTAGTATTGAAGTGTAGCCCGTCCCGAACTCGACTGTCCGCTTGAGGTGACCGCCGCTTCCTTTACACCTATCATTACAACAGCGACGATGCAGTTGTTGTTTGATACGTCTGAGACCAACCTTTACCTTGAGTTCCCACAGGTACAATATGAGTATCATTTCACAATAGTGCTGACACCTTTATTCTAATGCGTATGCTATTCGCCATGGCCTTGGCAGGAGTGTCGGATTGCCGCATGCCGGCTTGGTCCCTTATGCAACGCGTGTGTTGCAACCGATCGTTGGAATGTTCTATTGCAGGTAATTGTGAAATAAAAATATGCTGACACTGCGGCACGTGTAGCGCGCAGCCGTGGGAGCGTCGCTGTAAATGCGACTGCAGCGTGTTAACTCTTCCCCCTCTAAAAGTCTGCGTCCCGCAGATCCTTATTTGCAGGGGCGTCCTTCTCATTTGAATGACGAGGATTCCGATGCAGTATAGACAATTTAACCTCGGGAAATTTTGCTCCTCCTGTTAGCTTCCTCCAAATCAGCAAAACGAACACCATCAACAAAACAAGGCCTAGGGCTTCAGACATTGCAAACCAGTTAGTCTTATCTTTCAACTGCCCCAAAAGTCGTATGTTTCCGGAGGTCATTTCATGGACGAGATTGAGATTCAGCGCCAGGCTTCTATTCGTTATGGTGGACAGCACGGGTGGAAGCACTTGCACGCCTGAGCTGCTCGTACTCCAGTAGGATTGGTTGTTTATCGTAATAGTCTCGTTTTCCATCTGCAGGATATAAGAGCCAGATAGATGTTTGGATATTCCACCTGACCATATACTGCCGTTGAAGTTATCTAGGAATATAGTGTCCTCCTTGAGCACCTCTATAGTAGTATCCATACCGATCTCGTAGCGGCAACTGGTTTGTCCACCCTTTAGGAGACGTGGTAGACATTCCTCTTCGGCCAACAAATCTAGGGCTTCCTGTTTGCATACCATGGCTGTGGCTAGGTGGAGACAGCTATTTTTTATGCCGTATGTCAGTTGCTTATTCATCAGTATCGTCCTGTACTTCAGGTCAACTCGATGGCCATCCTTCAAAACAGATCGTGTGATTAAGTGATTAAACCCCGTTTGATCCACCTTCGGCATTGACAGCACGTAAAGGAGAAGTGTGCCATTCGAGTAGATTGATGGTTCGCTATATTCGATGGCTTCAACGACGTTATTGTACGGAAGGACCTCAATTTCGCTTATTAGACTATTTATTTCCTCCTTGTTCAAAAGGTTGCTGTTCACTACGCCTGCTTTGGCCATTTGACATGCCCGTACGAGTTCACTGACGTCATCCTTGAGAATCATCACTTTGTGCTGAATCTCCTGTGAAACCTCAGCCTGGCGGGTACGTCCCAGGATGTCATTCGTAGTCGTTGTAATACCATTCACAACCTGTAATAACTCTTCAGTTTTTTTGAAAATTTCAGAGTTTACCTTATACTGTTGGTTATTGTTGACTATTAATTCGTTTTGGCTTCGCAGGACTTCATCCCAGTCTAAAGCATCAGGTGAGCCAGCAATCCACTTCCAAGCTGACCCAATCCAGTTAATTGAACGCTTCGGTCTTTTGGCTGCAGGTCCCTTCAGGTCTTCCAGTTGATTTCGAACTTTTTGTAACTGATAGTTAAGGACTTCTGTGATTGAATTGGTCCCTTTCATGCTGGCAGTTTGGTATTGTAACCGATTTACAATTTTCTCGTAGCGCATTAAGTCGATGATATGGACCAGCTTGAAGTGTCCATTGATTATCCAGCCGTATCCATCACGGACAGTTAGAATAGGTGAATCTACGTTGAATACGACATATGCTTGTGCGGTTGCACAGAGGCAGATTCTACAAATTGAATTACAAAGTATCATCTTAATTCTAATCCTTTTTCCAAAATAGCTTAAATAGGATATCGTACACAGTTTTCTGTTTTATATATTGAGCATAGCCTACGACACTAATATTTTCCTTAAATAAATTTTACATGTTTTTTTTTGAAATTACGACAAGGAGAAATTAAAATGTACACATCGCTTAAACAAAATGTAATTGATATTGAATTTACTTATAGTTACTTGAAATTTACTGGAGTTATACAGTTATTAAATTCAAAAATATGTTTTCCATTCAATGACAATTCAACTTAGTAATAAGAGCTTAAATTTCTAATACTATTACTAGTGAGTGGAGTCCGGGAGGGTAAGGGTTATCGGAAATTCGTGAGGACCCAGAAGTGATGTGAACAGTGGAATTTACTGACAGTTAGTTTTTTAGTTATAAACTGACAGTTAGTTTTTTAGTTATAAACTGACAGTTAGTTTTTTAGTTATAATTGATTTTGTTAGAAAATATTAGTAAGTTTTTTTGTTTCTTTCCCCATTTTTTTTTTTTTTTTTTTTTTTTTTTTTTTTTTTTTTTTTTTTTGATGAGGCTAAAATTTTGCCATTTTATTTTGGCTCATTGAACCCTTAAAGGTTTATGCTTATATACAAGCGAATTTTGCTTGTACTGTTGAGAATTAGACTTTCTCTTATTTTTGTTTTGGTATTTAACCTTTTATTTCATTATTTCGTGATTTGCATTGCGACTTAGGCGTAAACCCAGCTGAAGGAAGGCCCGTGTTAATCCCTTTTAGCCATAAGCGTTTATAATTGCAAATGGCCTACTCATGGCACGAGTAGCTTCACGACAATTAAAGCCAATAGTCCCAAGGAGGAATTGAACCACTTCGATTGATATCGCCTCGACCGCCGAGAAAACTGGAGTTGAACCAATGCGACAGATCGAATACAAAATTTAATTTGTACCCAGACCACTGGGGCTTAGGGAGCTATGCATAAGTTTTTTTTGCCTCTTGACCAATGCTAATTTCATATTCTTTAAACAATATCTTTACTTGTTAGACATTTTTTATGTCTGTTTTGTGGAACTTTTTTCCACTTTCTGTGACAATAGTAACATTTCTGTTTTCGGCTATAGCCTCTTTCTTGTAAAGCGGCTTTTGTTTGCTTTTTATTTGCTTGTTGGCGATGAACAATTCATCACCGCTGTCAAAATTGCGAGGGGGCGAGCGAGTTTTATTAGTTCTTGCATTCCTGCTTTCTTGCTCGTGCAGTAAAAGAGCCTTTATGTCCTCATTAGTTCGTTCCCTAAAATTTGACAATCCTTGATAATTTATCCTAGCAGTCCTGTTGAGAAAAACATCAGCGGGCTTTCGCTTTGTCACTGAATGTACTGTATTATTATATCTGTCTACAGTTATAGCAACGCGTTCATCAGGTGTTAGTCTAGGGAGCTCAACGCGGAGGCAGCGATATATTTCAATCAAAGTAGAGTGTAATCTCTCCACCTGACCGTTGGCTTCACTTCGCTGCGTCGGCGTTTGGTATATTTCTATTCCTAGAGACCTGATGTAGTTTAGCACAAGCGGGGTTAAGAAGCCGCGCTCGTTGTCCATGACCAGAGCCCGTGGCACTGTAAAGTAATGTAATGCAACAGTTAGTTTCATTCGCAAATGGATGGAGGATTTGTTTTGGATCGGAAAAAGTTTAGCAAATTTAGTAAACTTGTCGATACAACTCAAGTACTTTTGCTTTTCTATTTCAAAGATGTCAATATGAAGGATTTCACAGGGATAATTCGGGATAGGAGTTGGCTGTATATATGGTTTTGAAGGATGCCTATCGTACTTGTTCAACTTACATGTGTCACACTGACGAACATATTCCCTAATCTGTTTAGACATAGCTGGGAAATAAAATTTTTCAAGGATTTGCTCCCTATTCTCACGAGCGTTCCGATGCGCGCGCTTGTGCTGCTGTTCTATTATATTGAAAACCCTGTCTGCTATCGTTACGTCCTCTACCATGCGCTGTGTGATCCTTATTTTGTACCTACTAAAATTATCAACGTATGCAGCTTGCAAGTAACGAAGATCATCCTCTGGAATTTTAATGCCATTTATGACATTTGGGTTGAGGTATTTCCTGAGGGCAGGTAACAGAGCTTCCACATTCAACAGTGGCATAGAAACAAAGTATCTTCTGTATCCTTTATGAGGCTCCTCTGTGCACTCGCAACTCGCCCCCCGCCTGAAGATTATTTGGTTTCTAAATACGTTTATTGGGACCTCAACGTGTGGTATGAGGTCTGAACTATCTTGTTCGGCGGAATGCATTGTAGCTTCCGATGCAGTATCTGTATCGGATGGTGCGCCAGCTACGGTACATGGCGCTTGAGCGACGATTGAGTCTGTGAGTGCGTTCACTTCCGTCTTAAGACGGGAGAGTGCATCAGCGACCACATTCGTCCTTCCTGGCTTATAAATCAACTCGCAATTGTACTCCTCTATCCGGGCTTTCCACCGCTTAAGTTTCGCGTTGTAATTGCGATTGCTCATAGAAAAGGTCAGCGGTTGATGGTCTGTGTATATCTTTATTTTTTTTGCGCCGTACAAATAAGACCTCAAATTATCAAGTGCCCACACTATCGCAAGCATTTCCTTTTCGTTCGTGGCATAATTTTCCTTCGGCCTTGTTAAGTGAACGGGATATATACGCGATTGGTTTGTCCTTCCCTATATCCCCCTGTGACAGAACTGCCCCGATTGCGTAATTCGAAGCGTCAGTTGTCAAATTGAAGGGTTTTTCAAAATCAGGGAAAGCGAGGACATCAGCTGATGTCAGTAGTCCCTTTAAATCTGCAAAGGCCTGTAAGGCTTCACAATCAAGTTTTATTTTTACCTTTCTCGATGCATTTGCACTGGTTTGTGCATTTTCCCCGCGCGTAAGGTTCGTCAGAGGCTTTGCTATCTTTGCGTAGTCCCGAATAAATTTGCGGTAGTAAGACGTCATACCGAGAAAGCTTTTAAGGTCCTTTAGATTTTCCGGAGGCAAGATTGAATTCATTGTTTCAACCTTTTTTGGGTCAGGGCGCACACCTTCGGGTGTAATAACATAGCCGAGGAACTCAACCTCAGTTTCGAGGAAACACGTCTTCTCCAAGTTGACCTTTAAGTTGGCTTCAAGCAATCTTGAAAATACTTTCTCCACATTTTGTAGGTGATCATCGGTGTCTTTCCCGAATACAATTATATCGTCGATGTACACATAGCAAATTTTGCCAATGTACTGTTTGAGCACATCGTCGATCATTCGTTGGAAAATTCCAGGGGCATTTTTTAACCCAAATGGAAGTCGCAGGAATTCGTATTTACCATTCATGGTGGAGAAAGCAGTCTTGGGAATATCAGAGTCCTTCATGGGTATCTGATGGAAACCGGACGTTAAGTCAATGGTTGTGAAATACTTGGATTGGCCCAGACTACAAAGTGTTGCATTTATATCCGGAATAGGGTAGGTATCAGCGATAGTGACTGCATTCAACCTTTTATAGTCTATTACCATGCGATATTGTTTTTCCCCATCGGGCTTGGGCTTTTTCGGGACCACCCAAATTGGAGAGTTATAGGGACTTTTTGATGGTCGGATAACTCCTTCTTCGAGAAGTTCATTTACCTGTCTATCCACTTCCTCCCTCATAGACGAAGGATAAGGATAGCTTTTACTATAGATTGGGTCGGTTGTCGATGTCCTTATCTCTGCGCGGACGCTGGTATCTATCAATTCATTACCATTTATAGGTAAGAATAGTTCGCTAAATTTTTTGATAATTTCCTTCACTCTTTCTTCAGTTTCCGGTGCAAGGTTTTTGGAAATTGCGTAATTAACCTCACTGGATACCCGAGCGTGCAGAGGTATTTTATACTTATCAACCATTAGAAGGTTCTTCTTCCTATCGACAACCGCACCAATGTCCTTGAGCGTATCGTCCCCAATAATTCCGTCAAACGTCTGCAACCCAGGCAGGACAAAAAATGTCACATCGGCAGTAAGGCCAATGTCACTGAAAAATTTTAATAATACCTTCCCCTTTATATCTACACAGCCCCCTGCTGATCTTACACTAAAGGTTTTATGGACTGCTTTTTCATGCTTAGCTATCGTTGGTTTAATAAAGTTTTTATTCGCCCCAGTGTCAATTAGAAAGTCTAGGACGCGGCCGTCTGGAAGTTTGTACTTTAAGTATGGTACGCTAGATGGCCGCTGGACAGAAAATCCTCTTCTTCGACGGCAGCGCAGTCATCATCTTCGTCCTCCACAGCATCCGTCGTAACATGGTAGAGCCTCTGTTGCTTTCGGGGAAAGTTATCGGATCTAGCACTGCGTTTGAATGGATTTGGTCTATTTATATAATTAACTCGTTTGCTTTGCACGGATTGGTCTACGTCCATCTTTTCAACCGGTGCCTGTGAAGTGGATGGTTGATCCCTCTTTGGGATAACCTGGCGATCATATTTGTCGAAGTGTGTTCGGCGATCCTGAGGACGCCAAGGTGTCCTCGGTGGAATAGGAGGTGTTCTGTCGGCCTTAAAACCATGCAACCGGCTAGGAATCGTATTCACTGGTGCAACAATGTGATTATTTGAACGTGCACTGTGAATTGTAAAGTTCCTGAAATTCGTGTTTTGGATTTCAAGGCATGCCGAATATGCCTCTGGAAGAGTTTTAGGACGCTGAATGAGGAGCATTTTGGCAAGCTCTCCATTCAGTCCACGTATAAATACGTCCAGGGCACGGTTCCTATATGTGTCGATTAGAACTTTCGTTGTTTCCTCAGAGTACGATTCAGTTTTTATTTTATTAATAATTAACGAGAATTGGTGATTCACGGCTGCATAAAATTCATCCAGCCGTGAATCCTTCTGAGATAATTGGTGGAGTTGATACTCCAAAGTGCGGATGTCGCGTTTATCCGCGTAATGGAGTGATAAGCACTCCTTGATAGCAATCCAATTCGTATCAAATATGTTGTACGATATTAGGGCAGCATCGGCTGCCCCGCGTACTTTCTGTCGAATATGTTGAAGTATGGCCCGATAAATTGGCTTATTTCTTACAACTTTAAAATCGTTAAGAATGCTCTCGACAGAGTGCACCCACGAGACGTATTGGACAGGATTCCCGTCGAATGCCTGCAGTTCTTTTACGGAGTCTGGAAGTCTAGAAATATCCCTTAGATCAGCCTCCGTAGCCGGAGCTCGGGGTTCCACCTCTGGTTCGCGAACATCACTCTCACTTCTTCCAGATTCCAAGAGAGTGAGCCGGGATCTTAAAGAATCTAGGGAAGAGATCCGCCTCTCCATACTCCCAACTTGTTCGAGGAGCGCATTGACGGCTCCCGTCAGGTTTGTTACTGTGGTTTGTAAGGACTCCATACCTGAGTGGGAAAAGAGGAGGAAAAAAATAGACAAGTTTTTATAAGCTTACAAGGCTGCTAAGAGCATATGTTCCAGGTTCTTTGCTTAAGCTGCTAAGAGCATATGTTCCGTGGTTCTTCACTAATGTAATTTTCTGAATTTGTAATTTTCACTTCACGTTTGTAATTTTCTGAATTTGTAATTTTCACTTCACGTTTGTAATTTTCTGAATTTTCAGTATGCTTTTGATACTACTATAATTGATAGCTTTTCTTTTTTTTTTTTTTTTTTTTTTTTTTTTTTTTTTAAATTTAAATTTAAAAATTAATCACGTTTTATTCTTTTTCACACTGTTCACCATCAGGTCCCTGCTCGGGCGCCAGAAACGGACTTCCTGTCCGATACACTTAAAAAAATAATGGGCCAGCTGCCCAGTAAGGAAACACTTGTTTTTTTATACGTTACAATTTAATCAAATTATCAATTCACTAGCTTATGATACAATAAGGAATTAAGTATAGGAAATTAGTATTGAAGTGTAGCCCGTCCCGAACTCGACTGTCCGCTTGAGGTGACCGCCGCTTCCTTTACACCTATCATTACAACAGCGACGATGCAGTTGTTGTTTGATACGTCTGAGACCAACCTTTACCTTGAGTTCCCACAGGTACAATATGAGTATCATTTCACAATAGTGCTGACACCTTTATTCTAATGCGTATGCTATTCGCCATGGCCTTGGCAGGAGTGTCGGATTGCCGCATGCCGGCTTGGTCCCTTATGCAACGCGTGTGTTGCAACCGATCGTTGGAATGTTCTATTGCAGGTAATTGTGAAATAAAAATATGCTGACACTGCGGCACGTGTAGCGCGCAGCCGTGGGAGCGTCGCTGTAAATGCGACTGCAGCGTGTTAACTTATATAAATGGCACGTGAACTTCTGTTGGGTTTTTGGCCGGGCTCCTCCTCCTATTTGTTGCATGCGTCTTGATGTTGTTTCACAAACGGATAAACCTATCATTTTACCTTACCTCCGAACAACAAATGGTTCCTTATGAGAAGCTTTTACGTGGCGGAAAAACAGTCAATCCCTGCCTAGGGGCGACTGCTAGTAGAAAAAACTTTTTCTATCATTTGGTATTTCATGCACGCGGATTCGAAAATATGCCCTCCCGAAGGGTGGTCATTAGGGCGGGTCGATTTAAAAATCGCCCATTGCTATGTGAAAATCGTATTCTAGGGAACAAAATAAGAAACTTTGCCGAAGGAACCATACCCCTAAAACGAATTTTGATGTCCCCCAATTTGGGTCGAACGAAAAATCCCACTTTGATCCATTTAGAGTGCTCCAATCGAGTCCAAATGTATGACCGACCCCCCCTAACTTTGGACGGCCGATCCACCCATGCCAGTGGCACACCCCCTGGTACTCTCCTGGGGGGGTTCCCCATACAATCATTTCAAAATATCACCATTTTTGGCATTTACATGAGAAAAGAAACAAAAAAGTTCGACCCAAATTTGGGGTACATCAGAATTCGTTTTAGAGGTATGGTTCCTTCGGCAAAGTTTCTTATTTTGATCCCTAGAATATGATTTTCACATAGCAATGGGCGATTTTTTTGCCTCCCCACAAATCGACCCAGCCTAGTGGTCATGCACCAACTCATTCTGTAACTGCGGCCGCTTTAATTTGCATATGAAAAATGGACTTTTCCGTAAATTTAGTATTAAATAATAGTTACACATCGATATTATGTAATCTACTCGACTATTAAAAATGTATACGAAAACGAAAAAAAAATTCAAGTAATATTGTCTTTTTTTGGGTAGCCCTAACATGTATATTTACATACTAAGCAATGCCATAAGTTGTGTTACAAGCTAAGTCCGTTATAGATATGAAATTCGTATATAATACATTTTTTAATAAAGTTAGTTTTATTTAATTATAATATAATAGTAAAGAAAAATATTTTCAATCTTTTACACAAGTCTTCAAACGATTAGGCCATTCAGCTATTACAGCACGCACGGCTTCCATGGATACTGACATTGCTGCTCGAACCAAAGATTGTTTGAGACTCCTCAAATATCTGTGAGGTCTTCGACAGGCCATGTTCTCCTCCTTTTAAGACATCCTAGCGGTGCACTTTTGCCCCGGTCTTAACCCGCTTTTCGCAGAAATGAAGAGATGTAAACCATTGCGGAGGCTGGATGGTGGCCACGCTGAATCCTTGGAACAACATTTTTTGCATGTTTAGAAGTTTTAGCATAGATTTTGTCGTTTTGCTTATTAAAAACTATTTCAACAGTGTAAATTTTCTCATCTGTGAAAAGTATATTTTCATAGGCGTTAACCGCGTGCCACCGAAGAGTCTGCTTGTATCTGTTGAGTCCAATTTTCTTGAGCTGTGTTGTCAAAAGATGACCAGTTGAGTGCCGGAAGGCTTTCATGCGGAGATCGTCTCTAATTAATCGCGACATGGATCTGGTCGATACATTGATTTCATGCACATGATTGGCGAGGAGTCCAAAGGACTTTCTGAGTCCTTCGTATATTGTACTGGAGTCAAAGGGTTTTCGAAATAGCACATGAAGATATGAATATGATTGTCCAGTTCTCTTTTAACATCGTCATCCTCAACGGAGAATCACTTGCCCCACTGGCGCTAAAAAATAATGTTGTAAGGTTCGGGTTTGTTGACGCAACCATTCGAATCTATCGCAGCGACGAACCAGCTTCGGACTCAGATGAGGAGGGTGACAAAGCCGCCCTGTGTAGAGATACGGAAGAAGGGTTGGTCCGCAGCCAGAGCTCAACCGATTCTGAAAGGCTGACCGGTATGGGGCCGCTCTTCAACGAAGAGGATCTCCTCGCTGATACTGAGGGTGGGGAGATCTCAGAGTGGGAAGTTGATGTCACTATGGTGGAGATGAAACGGATAGATTCACATGAAGCTGATCCAAATTAATCTCCACCATTCCAAACTTGCGTCCGCACACCTTTTCGTCCGCTTGGCTGCCGGTGGGCTTGACGTAGCCCTCATTCAAGAGCCATGGATATACGGCAACAAAATCAACGGACTCGGAGTGAAGGGCTTTAAATTAATTGCCGTTCAAAACACAGGTAAGATCCACAGCTGAATCCTAGCTAGAAATAATATCAATATTTTCTTGCTTCCACAGCTCAGCTGTCGCATCGAGCTTGGGAAAACCGGCTTTTGGCTAGCCTCCGCCTATATGGCCCATGAAAAAGACGCCCCACCCAAGGAGTTTCGGGTGCTCGTGAAAGAGGCAGCTCTGAAGAAGAAACACCTGATTGTCTCCTGCGACGCAAATGCACATAAAACACTGTGGGGGAGTAGCGACACTAACGCTAGAGATGAGTCTTTACTTGACTTTATTTTAGAAAGCAAAATTATGTATATATTAGGGCGGGTCGATTTAAAAATCGCTCATTGCTCTGTGAAAATCGTATTCTAGGGATCGAAATAAGAAACTTTGCCGAAGGAACCATACCTCTACAACGAGTTCTGATGTGCCCCAATTTGGGTCGAACGAAAAATCCCACTCTGACCCATTTAGAGTGCTCCAATCGAGTCCAAATGTATGATCGACCCCCACTAACTTTGGACGGCCGATCCATCCATGCCAGTGGCACACCCCCTTGAACTCCCCTGGGGGGTTCCCCATACAATCATTTCAAAATATCACCATTTTTGGCCTTTACCTGAGAAAAGAAACTAAAAAGTTCGACCTAAATTGGGTGACATCAGAATTCGTTTTAGAGGTATAGTTCCTTCGGCAAAGTTTCTTATTTTGATCCCTTGAATATGATTTTCACAGAGCAATGGGCGATTTTTTTGCCTCCCCATAAATCGACCCAGCCTAGTAGTCACGCACCAACCCATTCGGCTACGGCGACCGCCAAATTAGTGTGTTGAATTTAGGCTCAGAGCCGACCTTTGTCACAGTGAATATAGAGGAAGTTCTGGATATCACCAAGTGATTTTTCTAATATCGGCCGCCCCTCGGCAGGCAATGACAAACCTCTAAATGTATTTCTGCCCTCCTTTCAGAAAGCTCCTCTTTAGAAAAAATTTGCCGTTGTGGGAAAACATCAAGACGCACATCACAAACTGGATGAGAGGCTCGGCCTAACACCCAACAAAGCGTGTAAGCGTCAATTATTTGTAATATTATTATTTTTATTATAATAGAGATGTAGTCAAGAAACTTTTATTGTACTTGACATTATTTATTTGGCATAATTAAAATAACGGATCATTTTGTGTGCCACTTGTTGCAATTGTAAGTATTAAGGTAATTTCATTATGCCTCCATCAAACCTCATTTATTATTTGGAAGCCACTCTGGCAGTCGATTGTCATAAGTTTCTTTGAAGAACAAAAAAAAAATAATAACAAATAAACTCACACAGCCACTCGGGTAAGCCGAGCATAAAATACCTTTCGTCAATACAAAAGTAAATCAATCGCACCTCTTTACTGATGTTTCTTCTGCGACTGTTACTCTTAGTACTCTGCTTTAACCACTTTTTAAACTCCTTTGCTCTTTTACCACTTCCTCACTCAGCTCTACTTAAACTGTATCTACATAAATATAATTTTTTTAGCTGAACGCAATCTCATAAAAGAAAACGCCGGTTCTTTGCTTTTAATCTTGTTGTGCGCTATTTTTTTTCTATTCTGTTTTTTCAAACCCTCAAGCACTGTATTTTAAATTCTGCAATCGATTCTCGAGTCTATATAAATTTTCCATTTCGTTGATTTCCAATTGAAATTTCAGCTCATTGCAATGCAAATCGTTTAAAAGCTTCATAGCTGGAAATTCTGCAGCAACGCAACCAAGCAGCGACGCTGGCCAATGATGGGGGTGAGACGCTTCCAGCTGCTTATGGTGCTTGTATGGTGTGTATGTATGTAGCGATGTATGTATGTATGCGCTTTATATATGTACATATCGAAATTTAAGTTCGACGTTGGTCTGTGCATATTTATTTTCACTTTGGGTCAAGTGCTTGGTCTCCACCTTCATACTTCTAATCGCACTTTTGCATTCTATTTGTACTTATTGTACTGCACACCCACACACACACACATATCTGTTTTCATAACAAATGCACTTTAGCAACTTAGCCAACCACTCAATTTCAGGTATTTGATGGATCTATGGCTGTTTAATAGTGAAAGTAACAACAAGGGAATAAACTGTAAAAAAGGAAAAGTTGCAAAAGGCTGTACAAAACAAAAGGTACCTCAGAACTTTGAGAAAAACCATAAGGAATAACAAATACTTTGATGTATTGCGAGAGCAAATGCATTTCTCTCCCTTTTTATTTTTCATCATTTTCTTTGCTTCAGTGAAAGTCGATGTTAATTATAATTAGTCGGTTAAATATTACTCTACTCTTTGATCAGACACATTTTTCTGAAAAATAATATTAATTCTGAAAGTTCTGGGAAACATTACAGAGTCAAAGTAAAGATTCGGAAACTTCGCTGCTGATGGCTTTCAATAGACGTCTAAAGCGATAAGCGCTAAACGAAATAGAGCTGAATCGAATACCATCAAAGTGATGGAAGACAAGTAATTTTCGAAGATTCTTTAAGTTGTAAGTTTAAAAAAATCAAAAACGAGTCAGCACTTTGTTGTAGCCGAGCATCTGTAACAGGTTGTAATCCGCGTTTCATAGAATGAACCAATTTTTTTACATAAAAGTCCTAGGATATCTTATGCCATCCCCATAAAATGACATTTTTGAGCTCTGCTTCACAGTTCGAGTGTTTTCCGCAACTTTTTTCTGTAAATATGCGGTAAATTTTCTATTGGATGAATACTCGGGCTTTGAGTTGCTTTATCCAATATCTTCTTCTCTTTTTAATTTGCGGGATAATGGCTTACGCGATTTTGGCCGAATTTAACAAAGCGCGCCAGTCGTTTCTTTCTCTTGCTAACCGGCGCCAATTGGACACACCAAGTGAAGCCAAGTCCTTTTCCAAGTGATTTTTCCAACGCAGAGAGGCCTTCCTCTTCCTCTGCTACCATCAGCTGGTACCGCATGGAATACTTTCAGAGCCGGAGCGTTTGTACCCATTCGGACGATATGACCCAGTCAACGTAGCCGCTGGATCTTTACTCGCTGCGCTAAATCTTTGTGGTCGTAAAGCTCATAGAGCTCATTGTTCCATCGCCTGCGATATTCACTGTAGCCAACTTGCAAAGGTCCAAAAATCTTGGGCAGCATCTCTCTCTCTCAAACACTCCAAGGGACGCCTTATCAGATATTGGGATCGTCCACGCTTCTGCGCCATACGTTCGGACGGGCATGATGAGAGCCTTGTAGAGTGTTAGTTTTGTTCGTCGAGAAAGGAATTTACTACTCATTTGCCTACTTAGTGCAAAGTAGCACTTGTTGGCAAGAGAGATTCAACGTTGGATTTCAAGGCTGACATTGTTATCGGTGTTAATGGTTGTTCCTAAATAAACGAAGCCTCTTACAGCTTTAAAACCATAACTGCCAACAGTGATGTGGGTGCCGATGGGCGAGTACGTCGACTGTTCGTTTTGTTCTCATTCACAACCAGACCTATTCGCTTTGCCTCTTTATCCAGTTTGAAGAAGGCAGAACTAACAGCGCCTGCGATTAAGTTCTGCGGCTCGTACGATTCTCTCCAACATCAGGTTAAAGAAGTCACATGACAGCGAGTCACCCTGTCTGAAACCTCGTTTGGTATGAAACGACTAGGAGAGGTCCTTCCCAATTCTGACGGCGCTGCTGGTATTGAGCAACGTCATCTTGCATAGCCGCGTTAGTTTTGTGGGGATACCAAATTCAGGCATCGCGGCATACAAGTTATTCCTTTCCGTACTGTCAAATGCAGCTTTGAAGTCGACGAAAAGATGGTGTGTGTCGATTCTCCTTTCATGTGTTCCAAAATTTCGCGTATAGAGAATATTTGGTCGATGGTAGACTTTCCAGGTCTAAAGCCACACTGATAAGGTCTAATCAGTTGGTTGACGATGGGCTTCAGCCTTTCACACAATACGCTCGCTAGAACCTTATAGGCGATATTTAGAAGACTAATCCCGCGGTAATTGGAACAGATTGCAGGATCGCCCTTCTTATGGATTGGGCAGAGCACACTTAAATTCCAATCGGCAGGCATGCTTTCATCCGACCATATTTTGCATACCAGCTCCTCGCCGCCATGTTTGAATAGCTCAGCCGGCAGTCCGTCGGCGCCCGCGGCTTTGTTGTTCTTTAGCCGCGTTATCGCTATTCTCACCTCGTCATGGTCGGGTAGGGGAATGACAATTCCGTCGTCAACGATTGGGGTATCGGGATCTTCACATTCTCTTTGACATGCGCAGCTATCACTATTTAACAGGTTCGAGAAGTTTTGTCTCCATAATTTAAGATTGCTCTGGATGTCAGTCACCAGATCGCCGTTTTTGTTCTTACAGGAAGACGGCCCGGTCTTAAAACCTTCTGTAAGCCACCGAACTTTCTGGTAGAATTTTCGGGCGTTGCTCTTATTGGCCAGCATCTCAAGCTCCTCACACTAACGTATTTCGGCTTCTCGTTTTTTTCTTTCTGATAATACTTCTAAGCTCTCGGTAGCGATCCCACATGGCTCGCGTTGCGCCCGATCGCAGCGTGGCTCTATAGTCAGCATCTTTTCTTTCGGCGGCAGCATGACATTCCTCGTCGCATCAACTGTTTTTTCGGGCTCGGAATCGGAATCCGATTTCTCGATGTTGCTCCATTGCTCGTGCATGCCGGATTGTTGGGCAGTACTCTTCGAGAGCAGGAGTGAGAGTCGAAAGGTGAATCTTCTGGCTATCTTATGCCTTTCACCGTTGTGGTGTCGTCTGGCTTGGTCTTTTGTGGATTTCAGCAGAACTGTGGCCCTCTACCGGTTTTACCAACTCAGCCTCCGATTTTGCTTTTGGTATTCGCTTATTCCTCTTTTGATTCTCCTTAGCCTTCCTTGCTCCACCGTTCTGTGCTCCATCGTTTCCTTTTAGCGCGGCTTTTTGCCGGCTTACCACTCGAAGAGTCGGGTGCGACGTTACTTGGTGCTTTTCTTTTTCCGGATGAAGGAATGCTCTTCTGGACAACACCTGTTTTTCGAGCTGTTGCGGGGGTATCACCTCCGATTTCTTTCGTTAATGTGTTCATTATGTGGCGTCTCCTCGCCCTTTGCCGGTTTCCTCAGGTCGAATCCAACCTCTTCTGCAGTTTTTCATGACGTCGAATAGTTCATGCAGCTCTGGGAGTCCAGTTTTTATTTCTGTGGATGTATTCCTACTTTCCAATAGAACTGCTTGCATTTTCCTAAGCACTCTCAAACATTTCTCTATGGCTTCCTCTTCTTCATTTTAAGAATAAACTCTTGTCGAGGAGATTCAGTTTTTTCCCCTTTCTGTGTTTGTGTAATTTGCAGTTACAGAGATTTGTGTTGACGCATTGGGCGCAATTGCCATATTTTCAGCCTCTTTAGACGTTACTCTTCCGTCTAATACTTGAGCCGTTATTTCCGCTCCTTCATTTACCGTCTTTGATTCTCTATGGTTGGCATTGAGCCGCTCGTAAGAGGCGTATTTTTGTGGGGGCGAGCGAAGCAATCGTGGTTTCCTTATGAATAGGCTCTGCTTTAGATATCCATCATTAATGGCCTTCTGATGTTTCTCTTCTTTTTTCCTTTATTTTATCCATACTTTTTTGTTTAACCAGCGCATCGTGTGCAGGGGGCGGCCCGAAATAATCAAGAATGGGTGTACCCTCGGAGGTAATGCTCCTACTCCAGTTCCATGAGGCCTTACCTACGCTTCACCGATCCCGGAAAAGACGGACGGACCGGCGCTCGCCCGGAGCAACGAAAGTTACTACTCTAACGCCCAATGAACACTTCCTGACCAGGGTCCAAGGCAGCTGGTCACTGATATACATCGGAGCTAACACATCGGCAGAGCGAACTCACATCACCCCTTTAAAGTCGCAGGTGGAAAGCCCCAGCGAACTATCCAGGGACTCCCAATGCGTCCAGTTGCATACCGGTCATGCTTTTTACATCATCATTACAACAGTCGCACCTAACATGGTAAACAGACACTGACCAACACACCGCCCAATAGGGGAACAGACATATGCTGGAGTTTGTCACCTAACATTTTAGCTAACTCTTACAAAGTCGCTGAAGCGATGGACATTTTGACTAGAGTCCGCGGGGTCGTCATACCCGTCACCTCCTTGTGGAAGGTGGAAGGACATTCCAGGTGCATGCCCTCAAATCGTAGTCCCTAGTTCATTTGCAGGTTTCGTCATCAGTATAGGAAGTTCTCATCCGAGGCTTTTTTAATCTTTTAATTGGGGGGGATTTCTAAGTGGCGGATGCTAAACTCAGCACACAACCAGCTATCCTGGAATGCTTCCCCTTCTCACGTCAGCTCACTCCTGAACGGGTGTTCGGAAGCTACCTAGAGGATACTTGGGCTAATACCGGAAGGTGTAAGCTGTTTGAACCATATGCAGAAGAATCGTCATAGCCACTCCCAAGTGAATGGCGATGAGTAACTTGCCCCACTTGCGTGGACTTCTACATATGGAACCATGCTCCAAAAATTGGAATGCAATTTTATAGATCATTGAATTTTATAGTTCAGCAAATTTTTATCAAAAATTCAAACTTTTAACTTATCAATTTTAGAAAAATTGCGGGTATGCAATTTTAGAATTCAGGTAATTTTCCTCAGGATTGCAAACTTTTTGCTCAAAACTTTTAGAAACATTTCACGCATACAATTTTAGAGTTCACTGAATTTTATAATTCAGCAAATTTCCATTAAAAAATCAAACTTTTTGCCGAGAATGCAAATTTCAATTAGATGAAAAATCGCAATGATTTTTAAGAATTTTCTTGGACACGGTTTTATTAATTTTCTACACTTAATGGCCACCCCACATTTGTTTTATATGAAAGAAAACACCCAACACAGTCAGCAGAAAAAAATGCCAAAAATCAATGCAATTTTGGGAAGCACTTGAAACTTGAATATGTCATACCAAATTCAATGATCTATTAAACTGCATACCTGAAATTTTCCTAAAAACTGTGGGTAAAAAGTAAGATTTGATGAATTATAAATCCAGTCATCTATAAAATTGCGTACCCGGGATTTTTCGAGTGCGATTTTTTAGAAATTTTATACACAGTTCAAGACTTTGCTTTATATGGTTTTTGTTGTAGTGGGACCTACACTTTTATAAAAAAATAACTGAAATTACAAAATAAATAAATAAATTGTCAAAACTTATCAATATGTGGTGTCCACTATATTTTGACGTTGCCGGTTTACGTACATATGTAGTCGTATATAAAATTACTAAGAGTTTTTTTCGTAATTATTTTGAGCAATTCTTTCTTGTTATGCTTCTTCCGTTTTGTGATATTTTTTCAAAAGCGTCTATTATTCCTTTTCTAAGTTGCTAATAAAAACTAGTTGAAGAACTTTTTACTTTATCCTCTTTTTCAGCTGTTTAATTAAAATAAAAAACTTCAATTTTTCAATTCAAACTTTCAACCATTTTTTCCAACATATCCGTCTTCCTGTTTTTTTCGTTTTTAGTTGACGTTTTTTTCTTAAATATATATGCGATTTAACACACTTTTGTACCAATACTGTGCAGCTTTTTTGGCACATTCGTCGCGACAATGCTGCCATATTTGTAGTCAGCTTCATTGGCGGCCAGCGCCTCCTCTCAACACTTAAACGTGAGTATCTAACAGAGAAATTATAGTCTGTACGAAATTATCATAATTTTCATTTAATAATGCAGAAAAACTCAGCAGCGCCGTGGCTAGAAAAGTCAGCGGCAAGAACCAACCAAAAATGAACAAAAAACAAAGCTAACAAAAAATCTAAAATTAGTAAAAAAAGCACAAATGAATTTAGTGTAGTTGCGTTGTGCAGACAGTTGGCGCCAAACCAAAAATTCTGAAGTAACTATTTCCGTAGCGGCACTGCCTCCAAAAATGCAGTAGCATATAAATATTCATGCTTCATAGACTGCCACCGAATGCCAAGTAAAGATTAAAAGTTTAAATCAATTTAAGAGGTTTGATCAAATCGTTAGAGCGTTAGAGATTAAATCTACGAGCAACAAGGGTGATGACGATACTTATACGTGTATGTATGTATATGCGAGTATGTATGTGTGTATCCATGAATGATAGAGCGACATAGCGCTGGAGAGAAAGGAGAGAAGCTTGGAAAGAGGCTCAGCTATGAAGTGCTACATCAGTGTGAACTTCTCAATTGGCAACACAATGCATGAAAAGTGTTTCATATGTGCGGCAAGCGCTGCCAAAATGACCAGGAGTTGAAATGTGAAATTGCGAGAAAAGGATAAAAGTTATAACAACACGTTGCTTACTGTCATGCATATGTGTGTGTGTATTAACCCCTCAATTTCTTTGTTACATGCGACACTTTTTAATTCTTCTTCATCATTAAAAAGATGTCGTATGAAATTCTGACAATAAAATCATTCACCATTAATTATGACCTTACTTGGACCTGTTGAAATAAAACAATCTCTGGTCCTATATAGTTCTAAAACGAATTGGACTAATGCTTGTCAAATATTAAGACAAAAACTCAAAATAAATATATCACTGAAAACTCAAGATGAAATTGGCTCCGCTATTGTATATTTCAATAATAGCGTAATCTCATACAAGCAGTTACTTCCTCTACACCAACACCGAAAATGACAAATAAAAAAATATTCCAACTTACATTAAAGAGAAAATCGGCGAAAAAAGAAAGCTCCGCAATACATGGCAAACCACCAGACATCCAGCATATAAAACTAAACTTAATAAGGCGACAAATGAGCTAAAAGTAGATATTACTTACAAAACACAAAGAGAGTAAACTTCGAAATTATATGGCAAACCTGGGAACAGCAACATCTAAAAATTACTCCTTATGGAAAACAAAACACATTAATGACGCTGTAATACATAAACCCCTTATCAAAACAGAAACCGGCACATGGGCAAAAACAAGCAAAGAAAAAGCCAATACCCTAGCCAAACATTTCTTAGACATATTTACAAGCGAAATGGATAATGAAAACATTAACATTAAATCTGATAACATAATAAACGGTCCGCAAATCAAAACAAGAAAGACCACCCATAAGCGAAATTAAAAATCAAATAAGACAGCTAAACGATAAAAAAGCTCCAGGATATGATCTAATAAATGGAAAAATTTTAAAAGAGTTACCTGGAATAGCATTGCAATTCATAAGAAATATATTTAACTGTATGTTCGGGACTAACAGGAAAAGATGCCACCAAAACTGCCTCATATCGACCCATCAGCTTATTGCTAATACTTTCAAAAGTGTTTTCAAAAATTTTGTTCGACCGACTAGAACCAATTTCGACAGCAAAAAAAAATGATACGAAGCCATCAATTCGTCCAACAAATCCACAGGGTTGCTAAAAAAACACTTAACGATATGAATGACAAAAACTATTGTGTAGCTGTGTACCTGGACATTGCAAAAGCCTTTGATAAAGTTTGGCATAAAGAAGTTTTGCATAAGCTCAAACGAATCTTTCCACAAAACTACTTTGAATTTTTGAAGAGCTACATAACTGATCGATAATTTTATATAAGATGTGAATATTAATATTCTGATATCCTACCAATAACAGCTGGAGTACCGCAAGGCAGTGTATTAGGTCCTCTCTTATATCTAATATACACCGCAGATGTGCCAACTCCGACAACAGATAATACAATGATAGCAACGTTCCCGGATGATACTGTATTAATGGCATCAAACAATGACAAAAAACTGGCGACCTTTACACTTCAAAAATTGATAAACAATACAGTAAATTGGTTTGACGAATGGGATATAGAAGTTAATAAAGACAAAACTATACAAGTTATATATACAAGCAAAAATACATCAAAATATAATCTTACTTTAAAAAACAACAAAATAAAAATCTGCCCAGCAGCAAAATATCTTGGAATAACTATTGACGAAAAACTAACATGGGAACAGCATATCATTAACAAAAGAAATCAAATTAAGAATAAGTACCGGCAATTAAGTTGGCTCGGACGAGCATCATAACTATCACTTTATAATAAGGTGACTATATACAAAACAATTATTACTCCTATCTGGAAATACGGAATAGAAATATGGGGAACGGCTAAAACCACAAATCTTCAGTTCATACAGCGAACACAATCCAAAATATTACGAAATATGACAAATGCTGGTATCGTAACTTAAACGTAGACACAATCCAAGAAACAATCACAAAATGTAGCACTAAGCATATACAGCGACTGTCAGTCCACCAAAACGAACAAACGCGTAAAATAGTACCGGCAGAAAATATCAAACGGAGATTAAAGCGTCTCACATCGACTGATCTAACTATAAGATTTACAGTGTAATTACAAAAGCAAAAAAAAAAATAATAATAATAATAACAGATTTTTCTTACATTGGTAACATAATATAGCCTAATTGTACAAAAATTACATATTGTTAATCTATAAGAAACTGTAATAAATACATAGAGGGGATATAAAAAAAAATATTCGTCCATCCAGCACATAATTTTGGTTTTCGAAATAAGTCCTCTACCGTCGATCAGGTACACAGGATTTCGCACGAAATAGAATAAGCACTCGAAAACAAAAAAGTAAGCTCTGGCGTATTCCTCGATGTGCCAAAGGCATTCGTTGAAGTTTGGCTCACGGGTTTGCTAGTTAAACTAAAAATAATACTTTCTTAATAATACTACGAAATCTTGGAGTCGTACTTATCAGATCGCTACTTTTGAATCAAACAAGATGATGATACCTCAAGGCAGCGTTCTTCGACCTCTACTATACCTTATCTTCACACCACCATCTGATCTCAATTGCATCACAGCAGTGTTTGCAGACTAAGATCAAAGGGAGCAGGAATGTCTGGCAGCTCTAAATGATATAATATTCGCACCGTCTTCAAGGTCAGCCTTATAAGGGTTCCAGAACATATAGATATTGAAGGAAATTGCAAGGCCGAAAAAGTACTAGTCTTCCACTGCTGAAAACAGAAGCAATTTAAGAATACCAAATAGTATTCTCTCCAATAGGTCGTGGATGGAAGAAAGTACTTGTGTTACAACCAGACTAAATTGGCCGCAAATATATCAAAAGAGATGCGGCGATTTGCTTAACCTCTTAAGAGAGAAAATCTCGAAGGTCGTAACTTGTGTTACCGGTCATTGGCCTTTAGGTAGGTACTCTTATAGTCAAAGAGTATTTTCTCATGAATATTTCAGCAGTTGCAGAGGCGAGGAAGAGGAAGAAATAGTAGGACACTACCTCTGTAATTGTCCAGTCTTAGCTAGGAGCAGAGCAAGGCTGTTAAGAAAACATCATTTTGACTATCTTACGGAACTATCCGGTGTTGGGATGAAACCTATCCTACGTTTTATAAGAGAGTCTAACTGGTTCTATGAAAAGTAAACAGTAAGGTTCCCGTGTTACACAGCAATAAATTTTGTTTGGAAAATTACTTTCATTCAATTCATTGTAAAAAATGTGTGAAAGTAATACAAAATTAAGAATGAATTTACTTTTGCTCGATATGACCACCTTCTGCCTTGACTATGGCCTTGAGACCAGAACGGACCAGAAACGAATTGCAAGCTACCCGAATGTGACTTGCAGATATTTTGGCCCATTTGCGGACATTGGCTTTTTTCAGCGCCTCGAGACAGGTGAATCTTTTAGTTCGGACCCTGAGATTCATAGATCCATTGAGTCTACATTATGAAGCTCCGAACGTGGTTTTTTTAGCCATTCTTGGTTCACTCGAGCTTTATGAGACGGTCTCGAGTCTTATTGAAACGTCCATGGTCTGCCACCGAAATGTTTGTCTGCCTACGGCTTCAAAGCAACCTCCAGAATACTTTCCCGATAATATTTCGCAGTTATCTTGTGTCAGGCTCGATGAAAACGATTAGAGAGCGCCCATCTGCGGTTACAACAGCCCAAACAATTACCTGTGCCGGGTGCTGCCTCCTGGTGGTCAATCGATGACTCAAATTCTCGTATGAACTGTCGGCCAAATAAACCCTATCGTTTTGGGAGTTTTCGAATTGCTCAATTTGAAAAATGTTCGGAGTATTATCTCCACTTCTCTGGGTATGCGTTATTAGCAAAGTTTTAACAAAACTTAATAGAGGTGAGGTAAAAGCGGTGATGTGGTGTTAATGGCGTCAAGACTAAGATACACGACGAGTGGGATCATTCAAAGGGCATTAGGCAAGCTTAATTCTTGGGCCACAGGCTGCGGGCTAAGTTTAAACCCGCGTAAAACAGAACTTATGCTTTTCACCACCAGATATAAGGTACCAACTTTTACTCTACCAAATATAAACTCTCTCACTATCACCCAGCGCAAAGTACTTAGGAGTAATTCTGGACTCCAAACTAAGCTGGAAATTAAATACTGAAGAACAGGTAAGGAAGACAGAAATTGCTTTATTTACCTGTAAACGTATGCTTGGAAGAAGATGGGGTCTTCAACCTAAGCATACATTATGGACGCATAAGGCTGTTACATGACCTATTTTTTCGTATGGTTCGGTAGTTTGGTGGAAAGCTCTAGGGAGAGAGTACAATACCACCCTATGCAATAACGGTCGGTGCAATCAGATCATGTCCTAGAGAGGCTCTCAATGCACTGGCACAAGTTATTCCAATAGACCTACATATTAAGATGACGGCAACCATGAGTGGATACTTATGATCATGCTCGTCTATTATTGCGAAAAACTCAGTTAATCTCGGTGAGAACTAACTACATCGTCCCGACAGTCTATAAAGATGGCAGTAAAATTGACTGCGGTGTTAGGGCTGGTATATATTCTCACATACTTAAAATTAAGAAATCTGTGCGTTTCCCTAATACCAGCAGTGTCTTCCAGGCGGAAGTACTGGCAATTGGGGAAGCCTGTAGGCTACTAATCACAGATTTCTCTTTTAAGGGCAATATCGCTATTCTTTCGGATAGCCAAGCTGCAATCCAGGCACTGGGTTCGGCTACTACAACCTCTAAAGTGGTGGAACAAAGTAGGAATAGCCTCCCCACCTTAAGTGAAAACCATAAAATTAACTTAATCTGGACCTCGGGACATCGGAACATTGAATGTAAGGCAAAAGCAGATAAACTGGCAAGAGGGGGATCTGCCATGAATAACGCTCTTCCAGAATCGGTATTCAAACCATTAGGTGCAGTCAAGAGTACAATTTCCCAAAAATACCTCCTAGGTGGAAAGAGCAGATGAAATGCAAAATTAGCAGAACGTTGTGGCCCACCTACAACCTCAAGCAATCGTCGGCATTAATAAGCATGAAATGTCGGGACGCCTGAATACTTACGGCAGTTATAACTGGCTTTTGGTCTATCGAAGAACAAGCAGCCAAAATGGGTATCCCTCACAATACAACCGGTGTAAAAGGAAACAATCTTCCATTTCCTCTGTGAGTACCCTGCCCTATGGAGGGACAGAATGATAACCCTGGACCAACTGCTGATTTTGGGATCATTTTTGAGTGTGTGACGGATACTACAGTCAGATAATTTTAGTTATTTCGGAATTTGATTGGCACTTCTTCGGGGACTTCGCTCAAGTAACTTTTTCACTTTTCCAATTTCGAGTGCCGAACCCTGTATAACGTACTGAACTTGTAACATAATTTATGACACGACTAACTATGTACATAATTGCCGCCTATACTTTTTGTTAGAAAACAATGCATCCATGTATATCTTTGAGCTTATCTAAAGGCGAATATGAGGCCAACCAAATTTCCTCGAGCCTCTGTAACTTAAATATTGAAGCTAATTAACTGCCAACCGTTAATGGTGTACAGAATATATTTAATGCAAATTCAAACAAATTTTCACTTTTTTTTTATTTGAAATCTCTGTTGCCGTTTTTATTATAAAACCGTCATTAATTTCGATTTTGCTGTTGTTTGAAAAAGCTATTCTCCAATTAATTTGCATAATAAAATCACTAAATAAACGATAACCTAACGATGCATTTTATTGCTACGTTTTGCCTAACAAAATCTACCCACTTTCGTTCATTTCTTTGCGTTAATTTCTTCTTCTTTTCTATTAATTATGCAAATTAATTTCTTTTAAATTAATAGAATAACTTTCTGGTACATTTAGCGCCGAGTTGTTTCAGTCTTCGATTGCTTAAAATAATATTTATGTATTTAAGTATTTCGGAGTGGAAAACCAATGTGAAATGCAGTTGCAAATCAATGAGTAAGCAATACAATACAGCTGATAATGAATAATAAACTATTTTTTACTTCGAAGTGATCCCCTCCTCTCACCTAAGTTAATAAGCTCGAACCTTTTAGTTTCTTTTCTCATGTAATGGCCAAAAATGGTGATATTTTGAAATGATTGTATGGGGATCCCCCCAGGGGAGTTCCAGGGGGTGTGCCACTGGCATCGGTGGATCGGCCGTCCAAAGTTAGTGGGGGTCGGTCATACATTTGGACTCGATTGGAGCACTCTAAATGGGTCAAAGTGGGATTTTTCGTTCGACCCAAATTGGGGGACATCAGAATTCGTTTTAGAGGTATGGTTCCTTCGGCAAAGTTTCTTATTTTGATCCCTAGAATACGATTTTCACATAGCAATGAGCGATTTTTAAATCAACCCGCTCTAATATACATACATAATTTTTTGCAGTATTCTTTGGCATTTTATAATGGAAAGACTAAAGCCTCAGCACCATTTACAAATTGTACGAGGTGTGTTCAAAAAGTATTGTGAATTTTGAATTTTCGCAGGTTACGCACATTCGAAGTTAGATTGTTTTGTGGCGATATGTTGGTACTTATGTCTCTCACTCATGCCGACGAGTTCGGCCATTTTGAATGTTCAGTTAATTGTTGACAGCTGCTTTGCCTATTCAAAAAGATGGATCAAAGAACCTGTATCAAATTTTGTGTGAAAAACAAAATTAAGTGCGCGGATGCATTGCGAATATTGACAGTGTCATACGGAGAACCTACTTTGAACCAAAGCAACGTTTATCGGTGGTACAAAATGTTCTCAGAAGGTCGAGAAGATGTGAACGACGAAAAGCGTGCCGAAAGCCGGACGTCTGAGCACTTCAACAACAGACAAAAAAATTGATGAAGTGAAGAAAATAGTCCAATTGTCAAATCACCGTTACAGAAGTTGCTGAGGACCTAGACATATCGATTGACTCGTGCCATTTGATTTTTTTTCAATAATTTGGGCATGAGGCGGGTCGCCGCGAAATTCGTATCAAAACTGCTCAATTTCGACCAAAAGCAGCATCGCATGAACATTGCTAATGAGATGTTGGGCTCTGTCCGCGACGACCCAAATTTGCTCCAAAGGGTCATAACTGGTGACGAATCGTGGGTTCATGGCTATGACATGGAAACCAAAGCTCAATCTCTCAATGGAAGCTGCCGCAAGAAACTTGGCGACCGAAAAAAGCGCGCCAAGTTCGGTTGAATGTAAAAGTTTTGCTTACAGTTTGCTTCGATTGCAGGGGTGTTGCGCATCATGAGTTCTTGCCACAGGCTAAAACGGTCAATGAGGAATATTACCTGTAAATAATGCGCAATTTGCACGAAGCAATGCCCAAAATGGAAGAACAAAAATTGGCTCTTGCATCACGATAACGCCCCTGCTTACACATCGTTGCTTGTGCGCGACTTTTTGGTCAAAACCAATACACTAATGATGCCGCAGCCAACGAATTCCTAAATCTGGCCCCCTGTGACTTTTTCTTGTTCCCGAAACTGAAGAGGCCCATGAAAGGACGACGCCACGACTAACGAGATAAAGGAGGAGCATCGAAGGAGGAGCTGAACAAGATAAAAAAATGATATTTTGAAGCGCTTCAAAGATTGGACAAAACGTTGGCACAAGTGAGGGGGATTACTTTGAAGGGGACAAAATATATACTTATGAATAAATAAATAATTTTTGAGAAAAAAACACAAAATTCGTGATACTTTTCGAACACGTCTCGTATTAAAAAAGTCGACGCTCTGTGAAAAGTGAGCATCACGAGCTAAGGCCAACTTATGGTATACATAATTGTCATACCGGATGCACTGTTGGGCAAACCAAGAACAAATTGAGTATTTTTACTTTATTAGCTGGTAATCGATCGATTGGGTCACGTTTAGCTCGAAGTGAAGAGAATATTGCGGCTGTAAATAAGAGTTTTGCGGAAGACCCGGAAAAATCAATACGACCCCGTCCTCAACAACTTGGCCTATCTTTGGGCACTACTTGGGCGATTTTTCGGAAATATTTTGGTTGGAAAGCATATAAAATACAGCTACTCCAATATTTCACCTTCCAAAGCCTCATAATTTTACTCGTTGGGCTGTCGAAAATCTCGCCGAATATCCGCATTTAGGGACGCGAATTTTGCTAAGCGATTAGGCCTATAGTATATTTGGCTTAAGGCCTATGTTAATTAGCAAAATTGCCGAATTTGAGCTGAAGATCAACCCGAAGGCATTCAAGAACAGCTACTGAAAACCATCGTTTAGTGCGGCCTGTGGGCGTAGTGAATTGTCGGCTCATATTTTTTCAAAGACGAGGTTGGCGCCAATGTAACAGCCAATGGCGAACGCTATGGCGCCATGATAAACTAATAAATGAGTTTTTGATACTGGAAATTAAATACCGTGATCTTCACAACAGTTGGTTCCAACAAGACGGCGCTACTTGCTATACAGTCAGACATCCCGAGAAGCAATGGATTCGACGTCGTTACGGTGAGTAATTTATCTCTCGTCTCGGACGAGTGGGTTGATCTCCAAGATCGTGATATATCCCACCTTTGGACTTTTATTTGTGGGGGTATGTAATATATAAATACTTTGTGAGTAAAAGAGCTTCGATTGAGACATTGTAAGTCAACATTACTAAAGTTATTCAGGAAATATTGGCCGAAGCCCTCCAGCGAGTTATTCAAAATTGGTTTTTCCGGATGGCTGAATTACGGCGTAGTTGTGGCTAACATTTGAAAGGGATTGTGATGCAATGGCATCACAAAAGATGAACCAAACTTTTTTCGTCCAAGTGGGCCCACTTTCTGGGAAACCAATGCAGCCTTACCTAACCTAACCCAATCAATTTGAATTTTCTTTGTCCTATTTCAGTTTAAAATTTGGGACCTCTAAATTGATCCCCCTTTATATTCGCCACTTATGCACTCATACGTTGGGCTTAGGCAATGCTCATTGCGGTTAGGTGTCACCTTCAATGAAATGAAATAATTAAAAGTAATGAAGAGAAGAAGGCGAATGTGGTAGGCGGTAAAGTCACATCATATAAAGCCGTGAAGGTTATGCACGTGCGTAAGTTTCATTTCTCTACAAATGTCTATTCATTTTTAAGCCCACACACGCGTTATTGGTCAGCCACAACAGTCGGCTAAACAAGCAAATACTAGTCGCAGACAGCTAATGAGCTGAATTAGCTGCAGAGTGAAGTGGGTGGCTTGCAATGTTGAAGCTTCTACAAAAACCTTATTTTTTTTTACTTCTATCGATGTAACGTTGCTTGTTTTCTGCCTGTTTATTAGATAGGTGTATTTTTTTTAAGTTTTTTGTGTAAGCTCATTTTACGACACATTTGAGACGCTTAAGCCGTTTTCGGGTTTTTGTTCATGACTTTTCTCTTGTAGCTGTCATTGCAGTGATGATTGTGGTTTTGTCACCCATTGCCCTTGAATGTCTGCAGTTGTATTGTGGTTTGATGCCATTTCTTTTTGTTCAAGTGCGTACGGAACAGTGCAACAAGCCTATGCGCAACAATTGCGTCATATACAATTAGCGCACTAAAAATTTGCCAGAAACTACAACAATAACAATTAAAGTAGAGAAATGGCAACATTAAGAATGATGAGTAGACGAGTACGGCTTCGCCGGTGGTATGGTGGCACTAGCAATCGCACTAATGAAAATACTTTGCTGGCTTTCAAACTGATTATTATATACCGTTATTAAAAGGCGCATTTTATTTTTGCTATTTATGCTGAAGCAAACCACTCCCGTAATAAAAGCGAGTGAGCGCGTCCATAAACATTAAATGAACAAAAGTGTGTGTATGTATGTGTATCCTGTGTACTTGCGCACATATACATATGTGCGTGTATACATATATTAAAAACATATATTTGCAGTTCATCCATACGCTTACAGACGAAGTAATAGAAGCGCAATATTTTCACCAGAAGACTAGGCAACTTCCTACAACGCATAATGAGGAATTACTTACTCGACCGCAAACTCGTCTATCAAATCCAGCGATCTATCAAACCGCAGAGGGCTCTCGTTGTACAGACGTCACATCCGGAGCGGCACAAAGATCAGTTCTCGGTCCCGACTTGTGACACATTAGTTATGACGAGATATTCAATATATTAGGTTGGGGAATAAGTTCGTAGCGTTTTTACCGAAGACTTTTATCAGAACAAAAAACAATAATTATATCCATAAGTTATCAATTATATCATATATTCGCCGTTGCTGTTTACTACTTCTTCCCACCTCTCGATCTATTTGTTGATGTTGTTCCGTCAAACACCGCCCAGTCTGGTGTCAAAGAAGCTTTTGAAGCAGTTTTCAAGGACCTCTTTGTTATCAAAGGAAACGACCTGCATATGGTTGGGCAGGGAGCGGAAAAGATGATAATCGGTCGGTGCAAGGTCCGGAAAATACGCCGAATGCTGAAGGACCTCCTACTCGAGCTCTTGGAGTAGGCTTTGACGACATGTGCAACGTGGGGCCTAGCGTTGTCGTGGAGAAGTACGGTTTGATCATGTCAATCAGGTATTTTCAGTCGAATAACTCATTCACACTGTGTAACTGGGCCATGTAGAGCTCCTTGTTGACCGTGGCATTCTTTTCGAGCATTTCCCAGTGCCACATGACCTCCCAATCGCACCAAACACATATCAGGATCTTCTTTGAATCCAATCCAAAATCCAACTTGACTCTGGGCTTTGGCGTATCTCCTGGAGCTATCCACTCCTTTCATTACTTCATATTGATGTATAGGCACCATCTCGCATCACCCGTGACGAGTCGGTGCAAAAGGCGCTGTTTATGACTGCGTGTTGCTCGATGGTAGGTGAGATGCTGCGAAGCGACTTTCTTTGTTTTTTTCGTTGAGCTCGTGAGAATCGTGACTGAGAATCGTTTTATGATCGTAGTTCATACTGGATTGGCGCCAATTCACGACTGGTTTGGTGACCGTTCGCCTTCAAAAGTGATTTTAAATGTTCTTCATCGAATTCAAAAGACCTTACGCCGCGAGACGTGTCATCGACATCAAAGTCGCTATGTTTCAACTTTACAAACCATTTCGCCTATGACACCTTTTCCATACACGACGCAAATGTCCCAAGCTGCTTCGGGAGCTTTTCGACCTCGATGAAAAGCAAAGAAGAGCAGGTGTCGAAAATGTTGATTTTTGTCTCCAAGGTATTCCATTTCGAAGTCTCGAAACTAATAAAATATTAAATAACTCAAAAATACAATAACATAGCTTTGTAGTTTCTGCTCCACAGGGAATGAGACTTTACTGTTTGGCAAACGAATATAAAACAATATGAGCTTATTCTCTAACCCAATATTCAGTATAAATATGCCCGATAGTACCTTTCTAATCGGATGCGAAGACGATATCGAAGCACTCATAACAGCACGAAACCTTGAAGAAGCTCATAGAAAACTTAACCAAGTGAAGTAGCTAAATTGACGTGGACTCAAATTAGGCGCAGCGAAAATATAGCTAATACTTCTGACCAAGAAGCACATCCCATTAGAAATTAGTGTGCAAAGGTTCTAAAGAACCTGGGCATAAGACTGGACTCAAGACTAACCTTCTGAGCCCAAATAAAACACGCAGCAGAGACAGCCGCTAAGATGACATCCCTACCCAGTAGACTGAAGGCAAACATAGGGGATCCAAAGGAAACGGGAAATAATGATGGCTATACGGAACTGAATTGTGGCTAAATGCGCTAAAGGTAAATCAGCGATGCAACCTCTTAACATCAGTTCAACGAACGGTAGCCCTGAGAGTTGTGTCCGCCTACCGTTGAGTATCAGAGCCACCTGTTCAAGTAATAAGCGGTTCAATACCGATATACCAACAAAATTTTCAGAGGAAAAATTGTGGGCATAAAGGAAAGAGAGAATGGAAGAAAGAGTTACCAAAACTGCAGCATGCGAAACAAGGATAGAATCGCAAAGGCTATGGTAAGACCGCTGGATCAACGAAACATGCGAAAAATGGACGGCTAGGCTAATAAAGGATGCCATCCCATGGTACAGCAGGAATTGCGACGAAGTCAATTTTTATACAACCCAAATGTATCTCCAAAAATGCCTGTTCAAAATAAGGAAAAACGAGCACCCCCATGCATATACGGGCATGCCGCCGAAGATGACACTGAACACTAATTCTTCCAATGCATGCGTTGGGAACAAGAACGTCGAATGCTGGAGAATGCAGTCGGCCATATAAGAAAATGTAATCAACAAGATCCTAAGCAGCGAGGAAACGTGGGACATTATCAGTGGTTTCGCGGAAAAAATTCTCTGGATAAAAGAGCGGAACCTGGACGCATACACATAGGCATAGACCTTTGTAGTGGGGAAGATGGAACGCCACTCTGAAGTAATGCGAAAGCGGTTCTAGAGTGGGCGACGGTTCCAAAAGAGGAGCAGTTCCTTAGTCGCCGGACACCCCAAGGCTGCGACGGCAGCTTTAGTAAATCATAAGGCATTTTAAACCTCCTCATACACAAAACAAAAAAAAAACAAGAAACACTTTGCCTTAGCATTTTTTTATGTTCCTTAGGTTTTAAGCTGCACCCCATTAATTACTGAATTTTTCGTTTTCAGAAGTGAAGAAATTATCTTTTATTAATAAATCAGTACAAATTAAACTAAGTAGTGATATTTAGTAGCTTTGATAACAGCAACAATTATCTGGGGCATTCCGCGTATAAGCTTGACACATTCGACTGTACTCCACTAGTGTCGCGAAGCGGAGATGCCAAACCATGCTGCGGTGGCAAAGCCTATGTGACACTGAGCCGAGTTTTATATGGACGGCATCATCAATAGGCAAATGGGTCCAAATGAAATAAGGGAAAGCGAATTATATCATAACTCAGTTCTGGTCTTGGGAACGGATACTTCGGGTGATGCTTATACCGGATATGGCTCGCGGAATGTGATGCTCTGAAGAAGCAGATTGGCAACAACGCGCCCAACCATATATTCGAGCGCAAGGACAGCTAGAAGACGGTAAAAAGAATCGAAGCCGCACAGATAGAGACACAAAAAGACGAGTCTATAGCATGGAAAAATTGGTCCTTCAGAGATGACGTTCTGGACTCTCCTGAAGTAATGCAGAAAATAGTCCCGAGAAAGGTGTCTTCGCAGCAGAGGAGGGATTGTTTTAGTGGCCACACCAAACGACGCAGTAGACGACGGTCGCTGTAAGTATGCAGGCATTTTGAGCCCTACCTCACCTATCAAAAAAGAAAAATGGCGCTCCACTAGAGATCTAAAGCATTTTTCAGGGCATTTTTTTAAGATGTTATGCTGTGTTCTTTTATCTTGGGTTTTAAAATAGACCACATGTGCTCTACGAACTTTAGATTTGTAGACTATGTTGGCCAATCTAGCAAATAATAACAATAACAAAATAATGTTAAGCCAACGCATCGTAGTCGCTGATTTGGGACAAGGCGAATCGTCTAGGTGGAATTGAACTCCATTTAAATTAGAGCCACCGAAAATGTGCGTGTGATTTGACTGTCTATGCGACTCTACCAAATGAACATTTCGCCTACACCATCAATAGTCGTACAGCCCCAGATCAAAGTACTGCCTCTCCCATGCCTACCAGTGGGTTCCACGCGACCTGGATGGTATCTCACGCCTAACCTTCGCCTCACGAACGTCTCACCAGGTGCTCCAAATACGTGTAGAAAGGAAAAAAAATCGTTTTATAAGATTTGCGTTATTTCAACGAAATTGGATTAGGGTAAGTAGCGATGGTTGTTAATGGTTTTAAATAATGCAAACTAAGCCTCCCTCCAAGTTCGATGCAGCATACCAGAGAATATTCGACCTCCGTAAAATATTGATATAGGAGAGCTCATTCCAAACGCTTTTTCTGAACCTTTTTTCGAGTTTTGCATCCTCTTAAATCTGCTGGCAGATGTCTTCTTCTAGCTGTGCGAGCACTAATGGAGTTTCCAATTTCTTCCGATAGGGCAGCTGCAAAAGCAGAAGGGGATTTTTTACGATCCTTGAGAAACTTGCGTGTAAGTGTAGTTTCAAAGTTCCAAACTTTGTGTAAAATTCAGGAAATTTGGAAAAAAATTTTATAAAAATTAAAAAAAAAAATAAGGATATGCAGTTTTAACGACTATTAAATTCTCGTAAAATAAAGAGCAAGTGGCTAAAAAATCTCGTTTATTTTTACTAATTTTTCTCCTTGACTTTTCTCTGACGGTGTTGCGCTTTTTTACATGTAAAGAATGGATGGACTTTTTTTTATCGAATTGTTAAGATTTGCACATTTTTTTCTTCTAAATTATAAAAATCAGGGAGAATTTTTTGACACTTGAAACTTGCCCTTTATTTAAAAATTATTTAGTTATAAAACTGCATACCCAATTTTATTCCAAAATTTTAATTAAAAAGTTTGAAATTTTGATGCGAATTCGCAAAATTTTTATGAATTTTGCAAAGAGTTTGGAACTTTGATGTACCTATATGCCATTTATTGTAGAATTAGCTATATTTTCATAAAGAAAATAATGAAAACTGAAAAGATTTAAAAACAACCGAAAAGTAGGCAAAATTGGTCAATATACCGCGATTCTATTATTTGGTTCGTATGTGTATGTATGTATGGATGTATGTATGTATGTATGCATGAATGTACGTACGTATGTATATATGTTTGTATGCACATGCGATCACACCCACTTTTCGTGCGCCATGCATTTTTATTCTCACGAGAAGTATTTAATTTTATGACACCACATCTCAACGTGAAATGTGCGTGAAAGAAGACAGCAGATGCATACCTACATTTGCAAGTGCGCGTGTATGTGTATGTGTGTGCAGCACTAAGTACCTTCATTCATAACCTGACAATGACAAACAATACCAACAACAAAGGTGTAACAGCCAAAACGAAAGTGAAATTAACCAACAACAGTAGCCTCCACTTAGCCTGACTTGTTTATGAAAATTACCGTAATTTTTTGCATTTAGGCAGACTTTGGGGAGCACACCAGCAACTGGCTACACAGCAAGTGTGCGTTGAGTTGATGACTTTTAAAAGTAATATACTAATATTGCATGTAGCCTCACTCTCGTGCGCTGTCGCAAGGCGAGGCTGAGTGTTGGTTAATACCCGGGATATGTTTCATTGCTTGTCAGTGTACGCTGAACAGGCATTACCGCAGCAATAACAGCACGAGGTAAGTACAACAATTAAACTAAACCAAACAGTAACAACAATTACAGTTAGTAACATAGAAAACCACTACACCGAACATGCGGATAGGGAGATTAAAATGATACACATAGACCACATTGCTTATACGTAGCGGCTGAGGTGCCTTGAATGTGAAGCACAGTGGCGCATATTCGTTTAAAAGCACTTGATTTATTTGAGAGTTTTTTAAATTGAAAAAAAAAAATATTAACAAAATAGTTTTTCCTTCCGTTACTTATCTCCTTTGCTCCTTAAATATCTACCCTTTCACTTTCCAGAGCCTTAAATACAATGAGCTTTTTAGTCTGAGTGTTTTACAAGTTACCAAATCTCTCGGTGCTTCTTGGCTCGACTTTACA
Source organism: Anastrepha obliqua (assembly GCF_027943255.1). Taxonomy (NCBI): domain Eukaryota; kingdom Metazoa; phylum Arthropoda; class Insecta; order Diptera; family Tephritidae; genus Anastrepha; species Anastrepha obliqua. The sequence continues at coordinate 144,894,777 of NC_072892.1, read as the reverse complement.
AATTTGAAATTCACATTGAAAATTATATTCGGCAAGTTTCACCATACGAGATTCATGCATTAGTTAACGTGTAAATTACATTTAAATGTGACACAACATTTATACAATTTTTTTAAATCAATAAAATCGCAGATACAAGTTGCTACAGGGTGCGCCATCATTTATGTCGGTATGAAAACATTGAAAAACTTAAAAAAAAAAAACAAAAACAACTGATTTGTATAAGTGAGGTATTTTTATTTGGTTTGGTTATTTACATTTTAATAAAAATATTTTTTGAATACAATATCAATCAAGGGGCCACCTTTATTAGCAATCACAAGCTGCGATCTTTTTTCTGCGTTTTTCATCACCTCGTCAAGCATTTCGGGTTTTATAGCGTTTATTTCGGTTTTTTCGGTGTAACGCGATCCATGGTTGATTTTGACGTATCGTAAACATGTATGTTGAAGTCGATCGGTTGGTAAATGGCAAAGTAATTCAGCGCTTACTCAGCGACATCAAAGATGGCGCACCCTGTACTTCGTAGAGAAATTGAATGCATTGACTACTAGACTCTGAAATTTAATGTCTCGACTCAATTTTGATCGAATCCAATAACTGAGGTACGTACACGTGTATGCGAAGGCTTTGATGTAGAGATCATGTCTAATTAGTCTTGATATGGATCTGATCGAAATGCCTGGATATGATTTTCTGCTTTCTAAGAGGATTTCTGCGAATTCTTTCTCGAACGGCTTTTATGGCTACGTGGTGGTTCGAACCACTTCTTTCTCTGTCTGTCGCTTCAAAAGTTTGGAAAAAACGGTTGATCATGCGGTAAACAAACATTCTCGAAATATTAAGTTTTTTCGGTAATTGGTAAATCGCACATGCACTTTTACCTCTGTAATGCAACCACCGTAATGCGATTTTTCTTAGCTCTCCACTCTACTGTTAACAAGCGAAGTTTTCTACGAAACTGAGTATAATTTATGAGTAGACAAAGCATACAAACAAAAACAAAAATAACGGAATTTTTTTCTTCGGATTTACTCTCGTATGCATTGTTAAATTTGTCACAGAATTTATGGCAAGACTAAGTATGTATGGCGGCCGCCGTAGCCGAATGGGTGGGTGCGTGCTTATCATTCGGAATTCACCGAGAGGTCGTTGGTTCGAATTTCGGTGAAAGCAAAATTAATAAAAAAACATTTTTCTAATAGCGGTCGCCCCTCGGCAGGCAATGGCAAACCTCCGAGTATATTTCTGCCATGAAAAAGCTCCTCATAAAAATTTAAGTATCTAAGTTGCGGAAACTACTCAGTGTATTTAGTTATGCAAATAGTGTCACGCCGAAGGTTGAACGAATACAAAACACTGTGGATAGTTACGTGCGACAGAATGACATTTGATATTGGATTTGATATTCTGAAACTTTCGGTTTTTCTTAGAAGTAGAATATTGCTACGAAAAGGTGAAATATTTTTGCTTGTTTGTGTTTTGTAATCGTCTGATAAATATTAATATATAAAAGATGTAAATATTTATAGGTTTTCTTATAATATTTTATTTAAAAAGATGAGAAGGACCTAGAACTATATCTACATATTAATATTGGGTGTATTTTTAAGAGCTTGAGAACTTATAATGATAATACGGAACAGAAGTATTGTTGGAATGCATGTTTTTTATTATAATCTGGTAGATAATTTCATGGCATTTGTTGTATTTTTTTTGTTAATGGTATCCGGCATGTATCCACCGCAGCTACGAGTTCCATCTATGGTCCATTCGATCATGGTCCGTTTCATTTCTCCGATAAAACTCAACCGAGGAATTCACCCTGCAAAAATATGTACAATTGGCTCTGACTTGAATTTAATAGATTTGATATATTGTAGTTGTTTTTACTGTCATAAAATGTTTGATTTATAAAAAGTACATCATAGAGTTTGCTCAAGTATGTTCCTGAATCACATTTTTTTTTTTTTGTTTTTTAATTTTCTTTATTTATTGAATCTTTCTTCTATAAGAAACTTATAATAAGTTTACTAATCTTATCTTCTAGAGTAATAAGTTTCCTTGCCAGGGCTAAGGAACTAATTATTTGTTCAAATGAAATGTATATAAGTATGTACATGCGGGTATATGACTAATTCGGATGTGCATGTAATGCGAGGACGGGCTTAAAGTCTCTAACTCTTCGCAGCTGGAAGCCAGAAAGTCTTAGTTTCCAGATTCCCTTAAAGCGTCAGGATTCCCTAAAAGCTTGATGGATTAATGCCGATTGTGCAAGTTTTTTTTTTCAGATGTAATAGATCTGGATGGAAGGGAGCAGAAAAAGTATAGTTCCCAGTCTTCCTAAAACTTTCGTCATCATTCAAGACGATTGTTTGCGAATGCTTTGTTTTATTTGTTTTTCTTTTTTTTGTGTTTCTTTTGTTTTTGGATGTGATGGAATTTAATGGAGGCAGCCGGTGCACAGTCTTCCTTGAAACTGCCTTTATCTGTCATGGCGATATGGCCACACTGAAGCCGGAATGACTGAGATTCCGTTGCCTTCATTGACAGACCCTCGTGCGAGATGAGATAATAAAGATAGTGCAGACTTGAAGATGTCTTTTTTTTCTCACTCGTGTGTGGCTTTCATTTAAAAACAGATTTCGGCTAGTTTATTGGGATGGTCTTCTGCTTTTGCAGGTATTTTTTGCTCAACCGTACTATTTCATGGGCTACACAAGGTATGCAAATGTCTCTGTGAACGTTAGTATTCTTTATATACCATGGAGTTCCCGTATTTATCCGCAATGCTTTAGATTGAACTCTCTGAAGTTTATCGATATTGGAAGTCGTAGCAGTTCCCCACATTTTAATATAATAGGACTATGATTAAGTTCGTGCGGTTTTTTTTTTCGAAATTTGAAACTTTATTGACGTAAAATGGTGGATGGCTCCATGTGTAGAAGTCCACGCAAGTGGGGAAAGTTACTGATCGCCATTCACTTGGGAGTGGCCAGGACGATTCTTTTACATATGGTTCAAGCAGCTCACAACGTCCGGGATTAGCCCACGTATCCTCTGGTTAGCTTCCGAACACCCGTTCGGGAGTGAGCTAAAGTGAGAAAGCGAAGCATCCCAGCATAGCTGGTAGTGCGCTGGGTTTGGGACCCGCCACTTAAAAAGCCCCCCCAATGAAAACAGCAACAAAGCCTCGGATGAGAACTTCCAACACTGATGACGACCCCTGCAAACGAAATAAGGAATACGATTTGAGGGCATGCACCTGGAATGTCCGGTCCCTTAATGGGGAAGGTGCCTCTGCCCGGCTGGTTGATGTCCTCGTGAGAGTAAAGGCTGACATCACTGCCATCCAAGAGATGTAAGAAGGTAAGGTAAGGTAAGAAAAACATAGGACCTTGCGACGTCTACTACAGCTGCCATGTAAAGGAGCGCAAATTCGGTGTCGGATTTGTTGTGGGAGAGAGACTTCGTCGCCAAGTACTGTCGTTCACTCCGGTGGACGAGCGTCTCGCAACAATCCGCATCAAAGCCCGTTTTTTTAACATTTCGCTAATTTGCGCCCACGCCCCGACGGAAGAGAAGGACGATGCGACCAAGGATTCTTTCTATGAGCGCTTGGAACGTTCCTATGAGCGCTGCCCCCGCCACGACATAAAAATCGTGCTTGGCGACTTCAACGCCAGGGTGGGCAAGGAGGGAATTTTTGGTCCCACAGTCGAAAAATTCAGCCTGCACAACGAAACATCCGGTAACGGACAGAGGCTGATCGACTTCGCCGGGGCCCGAAACATGGTAGTCTGTAGCACCAGATTCCAGCATAAGAAGATTCACCAAGCTACCTGGCTGTCTCCAGATCGAAAAACGCGAAACCAGATCGATCATGTTGTGATAGATGGAAGACACGCTTCTAGTGTATTAGATGTACGTACGATCCGAGGACCCAACATCGACTCGGATCATTACCTTGTTGCAGCCAAGCTGCGCACACGCCTCTGTGCAGCAAAAAACGTACATCTACCTACGCAAAGAATGTTCGACATCGAAAAGCTGCAATCGCAACAGACAGCCAGAAGATTCGCCACTCGACTCTCACTCCTGCTCTCGGAGAGCACTGCCCAACACACCGGCATGCGCGAGCAATGGAGCAACATTTCTCGTTCTCTACGTACCGCCGCCGAAGAAGAAATCGGATTCCGGCGAGCCCGAAAAAACAATTGGTACGACGAGGAATGTCATGCTGCCGCCGAAAGAAAAGATGCCGCCTATAGAGCCACGCTGCGATCGGGCGCAACGCGAGCCATGTGGGATCGCTACAGAGAGCTAAAAAAGGAAGAGAGACGTATTATCCGACAGAAGAAACGAGAGGCCGAAATACGTGAGTGCGAGGAGCTTGAGATGCTGGCCAATAGGAACAACGCCCGAAAGTTTTACCAGAAAGTTCGGCGGCTTACAGAAGGTTTTAAGACCGGGGCATTGTCCTGTAAGAACAAAGACGGCGATCTGGTGACTGACGTACAGAGCAATCTTAAATTATGGAGGGAACACTTCTCGAACCTGTTAAACAGTGACAGCTGCGCATGTCAAAGAGAATGTGAAGATCCCGATACCCCAATCGTTGACGACGGAATTGTCGTTCCGTTACCCGACCATGACGAGGTGAGAATAGCAATATCACGGCTAAAGAACAACAAAGCCGCGGGCGCCGACGGACTGCCGGCTGAGCTATTCAAACATGGCGGCGAGGAGCTGGTAAGGTGCATGCATCAGCTCCTATGCAAAATATGGTCGGATGAAAGCATGCCTGCCGATTGGAATTTAAGTGTGCTCTGCCCAATCCATAAGAAGGGCGATCCTGCAATTTGTGCCAATTACCGCGGGATTAGTCTTCTAAATATCGCCTATAAGGTTCTAGCGAGCGTATTGTGTGAAAGGCTGAAGCCCACCGTCAACCAACTGATTGGACCTTATCAGTGTGGCTTCAGACCTGGAAAGTCTACCATAGACCAAATATTCACAATACGCCAAATCTTGGAAAAGACCCACGAACGGAGAATCGACACACACCATCTTTTCGTCGACTTCAAAGCTGCATTCGACAGTACAGAAAGGAGTTACCTGTATGCCGCTATGTCTGAATTTGGTATCCCCGCAAAACTAATACGGCTATGTAAGATGACGTTGCTCAACACCAGCAGCGCCGTCAGAATTGGGAAGGACCTTTCCGAGCCGTTTGATACCAAACGAGGTTTCAGACAGGGTGACTCGCTGTCGTGTGACTTCTTTAAACTGATGTTGGAGAGCATCGTAAGAGCCGCAGAACTTAATCGCTCAGGCACAATTTTTTATAAGAGCGTACAATTGCTGGCGTATGCCGATGATATTGACATCATTGGCCTTAACAACCGCGCTGTTAGTTCTGCCTTCTCCAAACTGGATAAAGAGGCAAAGCGAATGGGTTTGGTGGTGAACGAGGACAAAACGAAGTACCTCCTGTCTTCAAACAAACAGTCGGCGCACTCGCGTATCGGCACCCACGTTACTGTTGACAGTTATAATTTTGAGGTTGTAAAAGACTTCGTGTATTTAGGAACCAGCATTAACACCGATAACAATGTCAGCCTTGAAATCCAACGTAGAATCTCTCTTGCCAACAAGTGCTACTTTGGACTAAGTAGGCAATTGAGCAGTAAACTCCTCTCTCGACGAACAAAATTAACACTCTACAAGACTCTCATCATGCCCGTCCTAACGTATGGCGCAGAAGCTTGGACGATGACAACATCCGATGAAGCGACGCTTGGAGTGTTCGAGAGAAAGATTCTGCGTAAGATTTTTGGACCTTTGCACGTTGGCAACGGCGAATATCGCAGACGAGCTTTACGACGACATAGGCATATGAGCTTTACGACGACATAGGCATAGCGCAGCGAATAAAGATCCAGCGGCTACGTTGGCTGGGTCATGTCGTGCGAATGGAAACAAACGCTCCGGCTCTGAAAGTATTCGATGCGGTACCAGCTGGTGGTAGCAGAGGAAGAGGAAGGCCTCCTCTGCGTTGGAAAGATCAGGTGGAGAAGGACTTGGCTTCACTTGGTGTGTCCAATTGGCGCCGGTTAGCACGAGAAAGAAACGACTGGCGCGCTTTGTTAATCTCGGCCAAAATCGCGTAAGCGGTTATCGTGCCAATTAAGAAGAAAATGGTTACAAATTTAATATTCAAAGTATTGTCCATCGCTTACTACTACTTTTTCCCATCTTTCTGGCAATTCACGGATTCCCTTTGTGAAAAATTCGGTCGGTTTTGCCGCAATCCACGAATCGATCCATTTTTTGACTTCATCGTAATTACGGAAGTGCTGGTCAGCCAGGCCATGTTGCATCGATCGGAAGAGATAGTAATCGGATGGCGCAAGGTCTGGACTATACGGCGGGTGGGGTAGGACATCCCATTTGAGCGTTTCTAAGTATGTTTTGACCACTTGTGCAACATGTGGCCGAGCATTGTCATGTTGCAAAATAACTTTGTCGTGTCTATCGGCGTATTGCGGCCGTTTTTCTCGCAGTGCTCGGCTCAAACGTATCAATTGTCGTCGGTAGACATCCCCCGTAATCGTTTCATTCGGTTTCAGTAGCTCATAATACACAACACCCAGCTGGTCCCACCAGATACACAGCATAACCTTCAGGCCATGAATATTCTGCGCCGACGTCGATGTTGAAGCATGACCAGGGTATCCATACGTTGCCCGACGTTTTGGATTGTCGTAATGGACCCACTTTTCATCGCCAGTCACAATTCGATGCAAAAAACCCTTTCTTTTGTGCCGTTGAAGCAGTTGTTCGCATGCCATAAAACGGCGTTCAACGTCTCTTGGCTTCAATTCATACGGCACCCAATGGCCTACCTTTCGGATCATTCCCATGGCTTTTAAACGTTTGGAAATGGTTGATTGATCAACTCCCAAAGTTTTTGCAACCTCTTCTTGCGTTTGAGCCGGATCTTGATCGAGCAATTCCTCCAATTCGGTATCCATGAACTTTGGCGGCGCACCCTCGCGTTCTTCGTCTTCCAAGCCAAAATCACCACTTTTAAAGCGTGCAAACCACTTCTGGCACGTTCGCTCAGCTAGAGCATGCTCACCATAAACTTCCACCAAGATACGATGACTTTCGGCTGCTTTTTTCTTCATATTAAAATAATGAAGAAGAATTCCCCGCAAAAACACATTATTTGGCACGAAATTCGACATTTTCAAGTGTGGTAAAAATATTGTTGTTTACGCTTCAAATAAAAAACTTATACTGACGTTTGTGCCTTACGACAGTAGCTCTCCAATGAATGTTTGGAAATGTGGATCGATGGAATAATAATCAAGTTACGCCATCTGTTGTAAAACCGCAAGGAACTTATTCATAGTCCTATTAATATGTCCATTTTGGTTTTAGCATGGCTTTATAAAGTAGCACTTTGCACTCTACCGGGAATGCTGGTTTCGAATTAAGCACCCAACGTAGGTTTTTCATTTTAAGCTTGATATTATTGACTTTCTTTTCAATATGATTCCGCCATTCGAGTCCTCTATCTGAGTGATACTTTATTTCATTCTGTTGTGGCATATTCTGACCATTAATTGTTACTGCGGGGAAAGTTCCTCTCCATAGAGTAAAAGTAATATGCACGTATTTGGTTTTATTAACCTGGATTCTCCAGTTTTTAAAGGGTTAAGTGTAGTCAGAGGCCCGAAGAAATTATGATTTTCAATAAGTTTTTTTTTGCTAGTGAATTGCTTTATTTTACAAAAGTTAAAACGTAGTATTAATGCATCATGTTTCGACTTGACTTAAGCAAAGTTTCAAAAGAAAAAATGAATAATTGTAAAAGTTATCGCTGTTTGTGTGGGGCCCGTTTCTCCAGAAGTCCCTTGCGGGGATTATCACAAATCCTTGGCGATTCATCTAAAATTAATCGGACAAGAGAAATTAGTTTTATTAAGAGATAATCTTGTGCCTGATCGAAGTTTTTTTTTTTTCGAAATTAACAATATGGCGGCCTAAGGAAATATTTAATTGTGAAAAAAATCCAAATTTTGAAAAAAAGTCCTTCGTTCAGGCACGAGGTTTTTATGTTTTTCAAAAGCAGTATACATTTTATTGAAATCTACCAAGCGGCTTTTAAAATACAGCGGCTGAGAAAAACGCATTTAAAGTTTTGCGAACGCTCCGGAGCGCCCTTTTTTAATGTTTGAAAAGAAAGAAAATGCAAAAAAAACATCCAGTTTTTTGGAAATTCCGACTACCCCTAACCCCTAAAACTGTGCTTCTATTACATCTGCATACTTTTGTAAAGGGTTTTCCAATAAGAGGTGTTATTTTATATTCAAAGAAAAATGTTATTTATTAATATAAATGTTTATTTCATTATAAAGACAACATCAGGCAAATGACCACCACGACCACGCTTACAGGGCAATATCCCTTTCACGAAATTTTCCATAACCGAATTGCAAAGTAGCTGCCCTATGTCCTCGATAGCCTCTCGAATTCCATCTTTGAGGTTTTGAATCGACCCTGGGCTCTTGGCGTAGGCATTCTCTTTCACGTGGCCTCAAAGAAAAAATTCACAAGGTGCTAAATCACAAGATCTCGGTGCCCTATTGTGATCACCTCTTCGAGAGATAACACGATCCGGAAACTTTTCCCGTAAAAGATTTCGAAAAGGCTTTACTGCTTGTGCGGCACGTAGCGCCGTTCTGGTGAAAATAAACGTTGTCCATATCAATACCATCCAATTGCGGCCATAAAAACCCGTTAATCATCTCTCGAGGTGCTATCGATAACACCTGTTATTGGGAAACCCTTAGTATAGACGTTACCACTTTTGGGTCTCTGTGAATGCAAAGTATTGCAGTATCATCGACAAATGTGGATATTATTGTTTGACTCGTCGTTGGCATGTCAGATGTATATAATACAATACTTATGAAATAGGATTTAGAACGGTGCCGTGTGGAACTCCAGCGTCTATTTTTAAATGTACAACAAATTCTAAACGCTAAAAAAAACACTTTTTTCATGAATTTATTGTAGCGAAACGGTTCAAGCCAGTTTATTAAAGGTTGTTGCATATTATAAAGTAACATTTCAAGAATATTTGATAAAATTTTCATGTAAAAATATTGCAAAATGAGCGAATGAGAGCACATTTACGTAGACGTCTTTTCAAAAATACATTTTGCAGTAGTCAGCATATCTCAGCGTAGAATCATCTGTAATCAAAAAAATTGAATAATTTAGTTAAAGTATGAGTTAAACTTCCCCCCAACGTTTATTTTGACGATTTATTTTCATTTTCAGCCATTTGGTAGTCGTTTGAAGTAAAAAGTGATTTTTGACGAAAAAATGCCGCCATTTTGTAGGTGTAAAACCACCTTAATATAAAAAAAATGGCGAAAAAAAAACGTTGGGGGAGGTTTTTTATATGTAAAATATGTGTGCAAAATTTCAAAAGGATCGGTTGAGTAGTTTTCAAATGCCAATGACTACGCACTTTAAAAAAAAGGTTCGAGAAAACCGCGTTTAAAGTTTGTCACGGACTACGCGCGCAACTGCTGCGTCTCTGCAGATGTTTGAGGCGGCTCGGCTTTATGCTCTATAACTTAAAAAGTTTTGCTCGGATTGACTTAAAATTTTACCACCGTATTTTTGAAATGTTTTACTACAATAACATGCAAAAAAAAATCGATCCCTTACCCTTACTTGCCTTTCTAATTTCACTATGAGTGGCGAATGTTCAATGATAATTCTCTTGGACATTTCCTACTCAATTCTTTCATATTAAATTGTTAGTCTTCGAGATCACACTCAGCTATGAAAGGAGACTCATTTAGTGATCTTAATTTTCATGTTCATGTTAAAAATTAAATAACTTCTGAGAAAGCCACGTACATATGCACTTACAGGTATCTTGCAAACAGAGCAAACTCTGAAATCATTCAATTTTATTACTGATACAGAATTCGATCAGATTTCACTATTCTATTGAGGAAAGTAGCAGTAAAATTAAGGAAAGTAGCACTGAAAATGCTTAAGAAAGCAAACACACAAAAACACAAAAATAAGTATGAGTACATCCATATGTATGTTTGTATACTATAATTGTAAGCTGCCTTAGAAGAACTGACGAAAAAAGGATCAGCATCCATATGCGCGCTGAGTATGCCGTCAACTATTCTGATTCGAAATACAAATGCAAATATTAACTTTCGCCTACACTGAAGTGGCTACGACGTTCATGTAAACCAATGTAATTGTAAATAAACACAAAGCCCGCACAAAATGGGCTGGCGATGACGAAGCATCTCATGTATGGTAAGCCATGTACCTGTGGCGCAAAGGCAAGAAACCAAACAATTCTTTTTTGATGCCTAAAAGACGAACGTCAACACAGTCGACATAGAATGGTACAGAAATCATTTTATTTTGGTTTATTTGTTGATAGACAAGAAAAGTGCGATAGTTGGCTGGCGGGGATATGTAACCTTTGCATGTAAGAGGGGAGCGTCATCTGGATATTTGTGTATATGCAAGTACGTTTATAGTGGGATCACCATTTTAGTAAGTCAACCCTTCAATGGCTTGATTGTTGGTGCTCATAGATGGAATATACTTACACCCAAATACCAACATATGTACATATATACACTTATATGCTCTTTACTGCGCCGTTTCCATTCGAAATTATTGCCCAAAATAATCGTAAAGTTGAGAATCGGAAATTTTTCACTACCACAATCGTGCAATTCTCCTTTGTTCTTCACTCATTTGTGCACTCGGTTGCGCATAAAACTTGATAGACTTTAACTACTTCAATCCTATTGACATTTGAGAAATGAGTGAATAAAAGTACATAAAACCAAAGCAGAAAGAAATAAAAAAAATGTGAAAGAAAAACACGATTGGTGGGTTCTGAAAAAAAGAAATCTTTAAATAATGTCAATGTAATACATACGCAATTTCACAGTCGCTGTGGTTATTTGCCTACTACGTAGGTTGGGAATCCGTTTGGTGCCAACGAAATGAGTTGACGGTGTGTGTGACATTCTTTATGCATCACATTTCTAATGGAAAATCAATGGCAATCAAAGTCATATACATACTTACTTTTATTCACCGTTTTAGCTGAGACTTTGTTGATCCATTACTTTAATACTGTTATAGACCTTCTTTGTGTCTTCTCAGCTATAATAGAATCCTCTGCTTCTTTGTTTTTTGCCGCGTTTTACTTAGGATCAGCTCTCGTAGTTCGTCATCGCCAGATTTTTCGATTTTGGCTCATCTGGGTGTTCAAATTCGCACGTTTCATGCTTCGCCTATGTATGTTGAGATCTTCCTGGCTTTCTCGATGCCAAACTTTCTTTGTCATATCGATGTACAGTCTTCCTTTGCGCATGGCCATGACAGCGTACACGCCCCTTTTATTTTTTGCACAATCCGTGCATTTTAACACTTCAACGAATGTATCGGTTTGATACTTTGCCTAGCATTGTGACCGATGTTGCCCATCGCAGTATTTTCACTTCTGCCATTTGACATTTTTTTTGCGTGGAGCGTTTTTAGAAGCCAACATTCGGCTCCATATATCAGGGTGATATGCACAGCCGTTTAATAGATTTTGCCTTTTAGATGGAGTGGCATCCTTCTGAGGCATAGTACGCCGGTTTGGGTTCTCCATTTTACCCACGCTAAGCTTATTCTATGCTGCACGTCTTCATTGACTGCTCCGGTATTTGCTACAACGGAACCCAAGCACTTAGACATGGAGACCTAGTTTAGTGACCTGTCATGCAGCAGAATCAGTGATCTGCTAACTGATGTTGAACTCGTGGAAGGCTCGCAGCGCATAACCGCTGTATTTTTCTTCTTAATTCTCAGCCCATGCGACTCGAATTGGTTTTGTCACTTATTGAGTGTGGCTTGAATATCGTCTGCATCTTCGCTCATTAACACAATTTCATATGGACCCAATGGGGTACTGGCGTTTTGCACCGGACAGTTTTGCAAAGGCAATAACAATACCTTCACACTTTTTTACTAATCCATTTACAACCTCCTCACTATCTTTGACACTCTATATATATATAATAATTTTTCAAATACAATAAATTTCGTTTATGATTTGACGTAACTGGCTGATTCCACGACGATTCGTTGCCATTCGCAAATTAACGCAAAATCTAATCAGAGAAGAGGTTTTGGTAAGTGTTATTAAAATATTATTATAATCTCTGCTTCACTCATTTTGTAAATACAAACGAATTCAAGTCAGACCAAGTAATTTGTATGAAACAACACTAACGACCGTTGCTTGAAACTGAATTGTCAGGACACCTAAGTTACATCTGAACATCAAAACAAACGACCGTGGACACAGGGTGAGTACGTAAGTGCCCATCTTAGGATGCTGTCTTGGCTATCTACCTTGAACCAATGCAAAAGAAGCCCCGGGGTAGAGGGAAAATCTAAGAGAAGAGGTGGGATATTTTTAGTGGTTTTTACTACATGGTGCGATGGCATTTTTAACCCAGCCCAGTTTGTTCTGTCGAATTTCTTGAGAAAGGCTGTATTCCAGTCATCTGGCAATGTTATATTGTGCCGAGTCGGACAATGGGTCCTTTGAATAAACTCGGTACTTGGGTTTTTTAGAGAAAAGCTGTGATATTGTCTTCCTCTTCCTTTGTCAGCTGGTGCATTATCGTGATGCAAGAACCATGACTTGTTGTCCCACAATTCTTTCCTTTTAAGACGAATGTTCGCGCGCAAACGCTTTAAAACGTCTAAATAATATTCAGCGTTAACCGATTTTGCGATTTGTGCGATTTTCAAGCACAATTTCCTTTACTTTTCCGATGTTTTCGTCGTGTACTGATGTTGCTGGACGACGTTCATGAGGCAAGTTTTCAACCGATGTACGGCCCTCTTTGAACGATTTGTACCACTGGAAAACACGTGCACGCGATAGAGCAGAGTCCCCATAGGTTGTCTGCAACATTTTTAAGGCGTCTGAAGCAGAAATTTTGTTGGAATAACAAAATTTCAAACAAATTCTTTGTTCAACTTGAATTTCCATCGTTAAATTCGAAGAACACACTCGAGCTTGACTTGTTTACAGTAGCACATAAAACGAACTATGTGACATATCACGCTGAAATTTGGCATGTAAGCTTATAACAGTCCTAACAAAAAAACAAAAAATGTATTTTTGCCATATGTCATCCGCGGAACGTTTTATTGATAACGTCTCGTTCATATTTGAGTAGAAGGTACAAACTATTTGTTTTATATAAACGATTTCTTTTGTTTTTGCTGCATAAAAGAAATTACTTAGATATGAATAATATTACCTTTGGCGTCACTTCATACAATTTAAACTTTAAATAAAGCGTCTTGTAACATCATAACAAATATTTAACTTGTTTTTATTTATTTTTCTGTAACTCTAGACCAAATCAAAATCAAAGCATTTCTTTGCATATTTTGCCAGCGGCGCGTCCGACGCCCTTTCCGTTTGCGCCACACAATGGCCGCCACAAATTGTTTGCTTGTTTACACTGTGCATGTCTGCGTAAGTGTGAACACCCTACAGGTACAATATTTAATTTGCGAAATACGGTTTTAAATTACATACTACCCTTGGCGAGCAGCAGACACACCCAAATGCGGTCGGGCAATTGTTCAGTCCTAGCAGGCGACAATGCAATATGAAATGGGTAGTTGACTTGTACAAAAAATTGTATTTACGGCAACATTTAATTCTACATGAAGCGAGAAAAATGTTGGTGTAAACATTAAATGGAAATAGCATCCATATTATTGAATGTTTTCAAGTTATAAAAGATTTAATTTCTCCCTAGTAAATTAAAGCATAAAGCCATCTCTTTCCTTCACAACTGACTCATTTATTTGAACAAAAGAAAATGCAGATTATCTGATACATGGCACTTTAAATTAAAATACCCGCAAATTCGGCGACAAAGACTTCCCTTTTCATATTTAAGATAAGCAATTTTCTTTGGATAAATAATTTTTCATGTTACTTTTTTTTTACTTAACTTTTTGCTAATATCCTCGCGTTTGCCTGCCACAGTTGTGTCTGAAATTCTCCACTTTGATTCTCTACGCGCATTCTTTGCTTTAGGTCTTGCGCTCAAAAACATATTTAAACTTTTCTATAGCTTTTTATACCCACATACATACATGTGTATGTATGTATATACAATATGTAGGTATTTTTTAATAAATTTTTTGTGTGAACTGCTTTCGTTAATTTTGTCGCAAACGCTTTAAAGCAAACTTTATCGTTACGCCAAAACTTTGAAGTTGGCTGCTGCCACTGTTCCTGCTGCTGTCGCAACAGCTTCCTTTTGTTGTTGAATGTCGCTTCTATTGCTGCTGCTGCTGTGGCGGCGCGCTCAAAGGATTTTCAACTTTATTGTTTGCGACACAATCGAAAAGTTGCATACTTTTTCGCAGTTCCACTGCAATTTTTTTCTGCATTTTCGATGAACTTTGTATATGTATGTATGTGCGTATGTATGTATTTACGATGAGGCGCTGACCAATGCCTTGCCCGCAAGTGCATGTGTTTGTGTGTGTGTGTGTGTGTTTACTTCCTTTTGGGTATTGTCGTGTGGCTTCTGACTTTCGAGCGAATTTACGTCGCTCATACGACATGTTGAACAGTTCTAAGTTGTTCGCTTGAGTTTAAGGATTTTTTGTTGCGATTTCTCTGTTTTTTGTTCTTTTCGTATTTTTTTTTAGTTTATTTTGTTTTTGGAATGGTGTCAAATTGGCTGCGCTTTTATTTTTTTCCCCTTTTATTGCTTGCCTTGGTTGGTTCTTAAAGTCTAGCACATCGACTAGACTGAATCCTGACTTAGTAGTGCACGAAAGTTGTACAATTGCGCACTTGTCTCTTTTGTTAAGTGATGCATGCGAAAAGTTTGAATTAGCTGCAGAAGTATTTTTTCGCTTTTTCCTCTTTTTTTTTTTTTGCTTTTTCTTAACGTTTGCTTAAGCGTACAGTAATGGCATAAAATTCATAAGTCATAAATACCATTAATTCCTCTAAATGCGGTCATTTAGTATTTTTGTTGTTATTTATTTGTGGAAATATGCATAGTGTTAAGGAAGTGTGAGTACAAGCAAACGAAAAATAACTGACAGCTAAACTAAATATATGAAATACTTAGGTATAAGAAATGAGCAAAAGTGAGTACCAGCGATGTTGCTGACGTTGAAAGACCTTCGCTCATGAAGGTTGGGCTGGTTCTTTCAAGTTGCTTGGTCACTGCAAGCGATAAGGCAATTACTTTCAAACGACAACGCCATTGTCAATTATTTAAATTTGCATGTAAATGAAGTAGACCCAATAGGAAACGGAGCTGCAGTTCATAGGAGGATTCAAAGTGGGTATATTTTCTTTCAAACATTTATTTGCTCATTGAATGTGCTTAAATTAGGCGTAGTAACAAGTTTTCCAATTTCAAATCTGAATACTCACTTAACTTCAACTCTAAGCCAAAGATAAGCTGTCTACGTTGCAGGCGGATATGATTGGATGTGTGATATAAGGCATTTGCCCGGAAATTTGGCTGATTCTCCATTCCGGTTAGGCGTTTTCGTCGGTAGAGGCTAAGCTAATGGGCACAAGAATCTACCACAATTTATTCTGACATCCAAATTCCAATTAAATATCTGCACTACAATAGCACTTCCTCGAAAGCAGCTACTGACTGCAGGGCGTACTTGAACGAACTGAACCCAAAATGTGCTACGAATTTAGCTTTGCTAGTAGACACTGGCAACTAAAGAAGATCTGAAAAAGTCACCAAAAATTTTATCATAATACAAGCGTTCCTCTATCTTCCTTAATCCCTGATTTAGAGGTCAACAGAAATGTAATAGACCCCTAAGCAAGCCGATGTGCTGGGTGTGAATACAGACCAGGCTTCCACTTGAAGAAAAAATACCTAATTCGCAAAATTTCTTTGATTTCTGTACACTAACTTATGGGACCTTACTCCAAGTGAATACAGTTTCTCGTAAATAACTTTTGTCGGTGCTATGATGATGGAAAAGAGGTAGAGAGTTATAGGAGAAGCAGCGCGACCAAGTACCCAATTAACGATGAAAGCGCCAATTGTGTACCCTATGATGAAAAAGTACCGGGAAGGTGATGTTGACTGTCTTCTTCGATTGCTAAGGCATAATGCACCATGAGTATCTGCCATCGGACCAGACAGTCAATAAAGAATATTATTTATGCGTTTTGAAGCGTTTGAGAGACGCTGTGTGTCGCAAATGGCCGGAAATGTGGGCAAGCAATTCTTGGATTTTGCATGATGATAACGCACCATCGCACCGAGCCCAAATTGTGCTGGATTATTTCACCAAACATCTAGTAAATACCATCGTACAAGCACCGTATTCATCTGATATGGCCTCGTGCGACTTCTTTTTGTTTCCCCAAGTTGAAGTTACCACTTCGTGGAAAGAGATTTTAGTCGATAGAGGAGATCGTTAATGTCTCAACACCTTCAATGTAATCTCAATAAGAATAAGATGAATGATGTGTTTGCCATTAGATTAGATGAGATTAGATTTTAGGGGGGCTGGATAGGTCCAAACACTCGATCCGGAAGAGTATTTTTCTATACCCGTGTAAACTAAAGTAGAAAGAATAGAGAAACAGGATGGATAAAAAAGTGCGTAGTATACATAACAGAAGGCACACTTTCAAAGCAGACAAAGAGAAAGGGAGAGATCCAAGAGAAAATGAGAGAGAGAGAGAGAGAGAGATAGAGAGAGAGAAAGAATATATATCTAAATAAATTCACAACATTTGCGGAGAATACAAATAGACAAAATTTACAACAAACGGAGAAGGATCGACCGGTGTAGGTAAACGCCGGGCACAAACCGTGGCAACAACGCGCACTACACCGAGCGTTTATCACCCGCATAAACGCAGCGATTCCAGGACCGCAGCAACGGCACAAATTACCCAAAGGCAATACCAATAAATCCGACGCCGGATTGGATAGCACTTTATAGTACGCACAAGCACTAGCCAGGAAACGGAAATAAGCGCCAAAAAGTAGGCACCAAAAACGCCAAAAAATTGGGACCAAAAAACGCCCCAAACAGTGGGCACCAAGGAAATTTAACGCCAAAAAGGAGGCGCCAAAAATATATTTCCTACAAGTTTGCACCAACAAACGAGCGCCAAAAAGTAGGCAGTGTTATTTCTCACTAGAAATTAGCAACCACAAGGAAAACCTTAGCTCTCTCTCTCCCCTTCTTCCTCTATGTTATATCTTTTTTCTCTCTCGCGGAACGAAAATGCCCAAAAAGTGGTATGTCCGACGCCTAAGAAGTTTCACTTCAAAAATGGATGGTAAGACGGAAAAATTGCGGTGATGTCTCACTTCCGCAAATATTTTGGACTCGTTGATGAATCTTAAGAAAATTATCGGCATTTGGAAGATACTTCCGCAAATTTTGAAGAAAAAAATAAAAATAAAATTATATGAAGGACAAATAAAAAGGAAGCTAAAAGATACTGAGTTGTAATTTTTTTATGACAAATTTACGTAAAGGAAGGAAGAGCTCCTCTGCAAATTCAACGGTAATTTTAAAGCGTTGGCAGCCCGGAGGATATATTAAATTAAAAAAAGTTATATATATATATAAATAACTAATTTTTCTGATCATAAAATAAAAGTAAAAAATATAAAAGGTAGCACAACATTTTTTTAGTAAAACTAAAAAAAGTAGCACAACATTTTTTTTGAAAAATGAAATAAAAAAGTAGCATAAGCAATTTTTTAAGCCATTTTATTACTAATAGACAAAGTTTCGATGACTTGTCCATATGTGAAGTAAAGTTATTAGTTTCGTAGCTAACCGGACGCTTGAAAATCGAAATATCTGCTTTGCCGGATTCCGCTGTGATTACTGGACGATGGGAATAACTTTCAAAATGATGCTTACTTAGATGAGGTACATTGAGCGAAACTTTAGAGGTACATTGAGCAAAACTTTCTTAGCCGCACATTGCTGCACATCATTTTGAAAAAATATACAACTGCGAAATAAATTTCTTCAATATATTTCTCGGAGTTAAATTTTTCATAATGAACCACAACTTCGGCTTTCCATGGTAAGAAAATGCTCTCCATATCATATCAGTAATAGCAGAAACCATCAGGGTCCTCAAAATTAAACTTTTATCATCTGCTCTTTTGCAAATTTTAGTCTGGTCACTTTATGTAAGTGAGTAAGTTAGGGTTTTCTTAAAGGTCTCTTCCACTTTATAAATATTTTAGCCTGTAGACAAAATTTGTTGAACTCTTCGTTTCACTATTGGAAGCTGTAATTTTTTCACTATATGCGATGCATTATGGTAGTCGCGCGCCAACCATTCGGCTCGGCGGCCGCGAATGATAAACTTACTAAAAAAATACGGTTGTTCTAATGGCGATCTCTTGTCCCAAAAAATGTGACCTTTTAATTGCTCTCTACTCTTTGATTCTCTAATGTTTGATTCTAAAGTAAGTTTACTCTGCCGATACAATTCTCTTCTCGATTCTAAAAATAGTTTCCATACTCAACGATGGCCAAGGAGGCACATTTTCTCTCTTGAGAAGGTTTTTTAGAGTACCTAGACAAATTTGAGCTCTACCAAAGCGCAAACGTTAACGAAGTACAAATTCTGGCATAAACAAATGCGGAAATGCAGTCATCCATTTATGTTCCGACATCTTGGGAAAGTTTCACAAAATATGTCAGCATATGTATATTTTTATATTTATTTACAAGTTTGTCTCTTGCTCTTGTAGGGAATTTGCGGCCGAACCTTTTAAATAAAGCAGCACGAAAGCGAAAGAGTGAAAAAGTTTAGAAACGCGAACACCTCGGTTCATCATCGATCGTTGCGTCTAACATTAATGTGTCGGTGGTTCGTTGGTACGACAATAAATAGGCCCTTTTTTCGCGACTTCTCCGCTCGTTATCTTTATCTTCGATCAACTTGACGAAAAATTTGTTTGCGAAAGCAACAACAAAGTTATCGTGTAAGATTCAAAGCTACCGAGTTATGACCATTTTTCTGGTATAATCATTAAACTGGTGTAACTCACAACCTTACAAACATACGTAATTTAAGGCAGCTCTGCTCTAGCGTTGCCAAGTTACATTCATTTATACCAAATGCGAACATTACAGGGTCCGGCACTCGAAGTGTAACCAATTAAAGAGTCCATAAATTTAGTTTGGAAAATTACTTTTATTCAATTAAAAAAACAAAAATGTGTGAAAATAACACAAAATCAATTTACTTTTGCTCGATACGACCACCTTTTGCCTTGGCTATAGTCTGGAAACGGTCCAGAAACGAATCGCAAGCTGCCCAAATGTGACTTGCGGGTATTTTGGCCCACTCGTGGACAATGATTTTTTCATTGCCTCGAGACTGGTGAATCTTTCAGCTCGGACCTTGCTCAAAGAGAATAATCCATCGGATTCACGTCTGGTGAAATTGAAAGCCATTGTGTGGACGTTATGAAGACGCAACTTTGCTTTTTAACCATTCTTGGTTCAGTTTTGTGAGACGGTGCCGAGTTCTGTTGAAACGTCCATGGTCTGCCATGTAGATACTTGTACTTGTACATCTCGTGTGACTAAACAGGGTTAGATAAAAATCCGCAAAATGTAATTTTCAACTATTTATCATTCCCTTAGCATGAAAATTAAAATT
This sequence comes from Anastrepha obliqua, assembly GCF_027943255.1. Taxonomy (NCBI): domain Eukaryota; kingdom Metazoa; phylum Arthropoda; class Insecta; order Diptera; family Tephritidae; genus Anastrepha; species Anastrepha obliqua. The sequence continues at coordinate 144,874,958 of NC_072892.1, read as the reverse complement.
CTGATTTTTTCTCATGAGAGGGAGAAACGCTTTTATGGCGAAGTACTTGTATCATAGATATGCCTTTACTATCTATCACGATTTCGTTATGATCTTACAGGCAGCAACCGCCTTTTTCACAAAGTCTTAAGGTCTTACTGCATTGAAAATTTGCAATTCTTTGTTTTCTGGAATTTTATTTTATTTCCATTATATATTACAAGTTAATATTAACAATAAGTAATTGGTGTTAGGGCTTGGAACTAAAATGTCACTTCGCTTTGGAAGAGAACATTATTGTCTTTGGTGGGATTTAGTTACAATTTTACTAACACAACATAGTATTCTCTAATTTTATTTATATTACAGTACGATAGGGTTTGATTGAAAAGTAATGAGCCTTCCCGCGCGGAGCGTCTGCCAAGCGATCAACCGAATCGGCTGGTGGGAGAAAATGATCGTTGCACCTTCCCCTTCCACTAGAAAACGGTCCCAGTTCGCTGGCAACAGCGGTGCAGTCAACATCGCTCCGCGCGTGAAAACTGCTTTAAAAGTGTGTTAGGATTTTGCAGTGGCGAAAATGCAGCGATCTTTTGAGCAACGTTACTCGATCAAGTTTTCGTAAAGCTAAACAAAACGAGTACCGAAACCATTGGGCTACTCAAGGAGGCTTACGGGGACCAATCTCTGTCCAGTGCCCAGGTAAAACGGTGACACAAGTCGTTCAAGGAAGGCCGGGAGGACGTCGAAGACGAACAGCGATCTAGAAGGCCTTCAACGACGCAAACAGACGAATATATGAACCGGGTTCGTGAATTTTTGAACATTGACCGTAGTGCTAGTCTACGTGAGATCCGTGAAGAGTTAAATTTAACTTATTACAATGTGCGGGAAATCGTGACCGGAAAACTTGAAATGCGCAAAGTGTGTGCCAAATTGGTTCGAAAGGTTTTGACTGATGAACAAAAGCAATTGTGTGTGGAAAAGAGTCGTGAATTATTGGAAAGTGATTTGTATTATATTAGTTGTATAAGAAAAAGGTTTAATAAAACTGCTTAAAAAAATAAGGCTCACTACTTTTCAATCAAACCCTGTAGTCCTCTTGGTTGAAGTTCCTTTTCTGGTATCAGTCTCATTTCATAGTTCTTGTGCTCTAATAGTCGCAAGATATGCTTACTGCTGCTTCTTATTACTGTTTCAGTGACAGTGTCTATGCCGAGGTCGCGGTGAATGTCGGCATTTCTTATGCACCAATTTGCGTTTGTTATTGTCCTTAGCATCTTAGATTGACTTCTCTGTATAATTTGTAAATTTGATTTATTGACAGTCCCCCAAATTTCTAGTTCGTAGGTCCATGTCGGTCTAATTATTGCTTTATACATCATTTGTTTATTAAATAAGCTTAGGGTTGATTGTTTTCCTAGTAGCCAGTAGAGTTGTTGGAATTTGTTTTTCATCTCGTTTCCCTTGTTCAGTATGTGTTTTTTCCATGTGAGTTTTAAGTCAATCGTGATGCCTAAATATTTTGCTCTTGAGTGTATTTTTATGTCTTCTCTCTTAATTTGGATTAGATGTCTTGCAGATTTATCGCAGATTATTTCTTCCTATCGAAGTCGTCTGTAATTTTGTTTACTACTCTGTGAATCTCTTGCACAGTTAAATGTTGTTTTCGGAAACCGAACTGGTGTGAGGGGATGGCGTATTTTTGTTTTAGCATCGGGTCAATTCTGTCAAGCAGTATTTTCTCAAACAATTTGGAGAGGATGGGCAGCAAGCTAGAAATTCAATCTATTAATCGTCACACAAGAGGCTTTCATTCCGGTCTTGATAGGATATCAAAGATTTTCAAATGTTTCTTCTGCCATTGAATTTCTTATAGAAAATTTTGTGTTGATTCTAAAAATTTTTTTCATTTTTAATGGCTAAAATCGACGCTTGATGCTATTCGAAATGCGATAGAAGAGATCGTGATGTCAAAACTAATAAGGTTTTGCTGTTTTCCTAAGGAAGGTAAGTGGGTAAAATGGTAGAAGTAGCAATCTGCCACTTCCCAAGTAGCACCAAAGCGCCATTTTGATATCATTTTGACGCCAGCCAGATCTGTTATTGTAATGGAGTAGATTGATTGGATTTACGTTGGGGCACTGATCCAGACTGTCGCAGAATGCAGCACACAGTGAGCTTAATCATCTAGCTGCCAGGCCCGGACATTTACAGAGAAAGTGATCAACTGTATCTTTCTCTGAAAAGCCCCATAGCATATTTCGCTAAACAGAAAAATTGGTGTACAGTTTGAATAACCAGAATACTCGCCATGATACGAATGATAGAATAAAGAGTATAAAAGGTCAAATTGTCACTCTATTCTAGAAACAAAACTTCCTACAAAGGAATTCAAACAATGTTGCCTATAAATATTTAGAAAAATTTTGATTATTTATGTACACCCAGTAAGTTAGTCTTGCGACTAGTTGCACTCCTAGGTATTTGACTACTCTTTTTGTCGGCAAAGCGGCACCGAGTACTTCCATATCTACATATTTCTAAAGAAATAAGTCTGTTTTTAGAAGGATTAGTTCCGTTTTTTCTGTGACCAGTTTTAATACGTGGTTCTCCGTGGCTATGCCTCTACTCAGATCATCACTTGATTCAACTTCCTCTTGGCTTCATCAGTCTTTCGAGCCGAACAAAATGCCTTTATAGCTTCGGCGTATGAGCTTTAGAGGCGCGGGAAGTTCTGTGAATAAACAAAGCTGATTTCTATACGGAATATCAAATATTTATTAATAATAGATAGTCTAAAACTTTTCCCGATCTCTAAAAGGGGAAAAAAGATGACCCGCATAATTACCGCGGAATAACGCTCCTGCATTCCACCCAAAAGCTTTTCACAAAACTCTATCGTCAAATTTACAGCCATACCTACACGGACAAGAAGAACAGCAAGGATTTCGTAAAAACCGATCAACAACAGATTGCATTTTTATCCAACAACAAATAATGGAAAAATCAATTGAGTTGTATTGTCCAGCCTTCATGTGTTTTGTAGACCTTAAAAAAGCTTTCGACCGAGTCAGGCTGAAGGACGTCTTGGAAGTTTTAAAAGAGAGAAAAGTTCCTCGCCAAATTGTTGAAGTCATTGGGGATCTCAATACCAATTGCACAACTAAAGTTATGGTAAATGAGAAATTTACCAACAGTATAGAGTGCACCACAGGAATACGACAAGGAGATTCATTAAGTCCGCAACTTTTTAATCTAATCATAGATAAAATTATTTCTGAAGTTATCCAACTTCAAGGCTAAACAACTAAACAATCAAAACATAACAATAATTTGCTATGAAGATGATGCAGTTTTAATTACTGATAGTGAAGATAATCTTCAAAGGCTCTTTCACCGTTTCGTTACTACTGGTTTGAAATTTAATATGGAAGTTTCAACTGCAAAAACAAAATCAATAGTAATATCTAAGGAACTAAAAAGGAGTAAGCTAGAAATTAACCAGAACATTATAGAACAAGTAATGCAATTGAAATATTTGGGAATAGATGTATCGAATGGTCGGAACATCGTCACAGAAGTGAGAGAAAGATGTGCAAATGGTGCAAAAATATCAGTTTTTCTGCGAGATATTACATGGAAGAACAAATATATGAATGTAGAAAGTAAAACGCGTGCGTATAAAACAATCGTAAGACCGATATTAACATACGGTGCAGAAGCTCGTGCGGTGAACACAAAAACGAAACAATTATTGCGCTCTACAGAAATGCACACATTAAGGACGATAGCAGGAAAAACGAGGTGGGATGGCTGTAGAAACCATGATATTAGAATCCAGACGAACACCGATGACATTGTCAAATTTATAAGATCAAGAAGACGCGCATGGAATGAGCATGTTTCAAGAACCTCCACCAACCGATTAATTAAGATTGCACATGACGGAATTCCAGTGGGAAGGCGACGTCCTGGAAGACCACCGAAAAGATGGGCGCAAAGCTGGATATCATCCTCAATAGAAAATTAAAATCAGTTATGTATTTAAATATTACATATGTATGTAATTCAGTATTATTAACATGATAAATTATAAAATTTTGTATCTAAGAAATTGTGTAAAGAAAAACAGGCATGTCCTAAATAAAAGAAGAAGAAGATAGTCTTCGTTGCGCGCCCTTTCACTCTACTTATTGTTAATTTTTACAACAAACAAATAAATCAATGGAGGTTGAATTAGTTTTAAAGGTGACACACAGATGGCGCTATTTATCACTTTATCGCGTTGGCAATACTGAATATATATTCATGACAAAGCCTCATCCCTAGGCTTTGTTTATCAGTATCTGTGATTTCGCTGAAGTATAAACAACGCAGTGTTTTCGTGCTCCGAGTATGTCAACTTTCGTGCCGTCGAAACGCAATTTGCGGGAAGCTTTGCTTTTCTGCTTCAATTTGAAAAAAAATACAGCCCAAGCCCATGAATTGCTGCAGGAGGCCTACCCAGACCATACTCCGTCGATTTCAACATGTGAGTACTGGTTTCGACGATTCAAAAGTGGTGATTTTCACACCGAAGACAAGGAGCGTCTTGGCCGGCCCAAAAAGTTCGAGGACGCGGAATTGGGGGAATTGGTAAACGAGGACTCGTGCCAAACCCAAGAAGAGCTTGCTGAATCATTGGGCGTTGATAAATCAACCGTTTGCAAGCGTCTAAAAGCGATGGGAATGATCCAAAAGCAAGGACATTGGGTCCCGTACGAGTTGAAGCTGCGCGACGTCGAACGGCGATTTTTTACGTGCGAATTGCTGATCGAGCGACAAAATCGGAAGGGTTTTTTGCATCGGGTGGTGACTGGCGACGAAAAATGGATCCACTACGATACTCCAAAACGCAAAAAATCATGGGGTTCGCCCGGCCACGCATCAACGTCGACGGCCAAGCAGAATATTCACGGCAAGAAAATCATGCTCTGCATTTGGTGGGATCAGGTCGGCGTCGTATATTTTGAGCTGCTCCAACCGGGCGAAACAATCACGGGGGATCGTTACCGACTGCAGTTGATGCGTTTAAGCCGGGCATTGAAAGAAAAACGGCCGGAAACGGTAAAAAGGCACGACAAGGTTATTTTGCAACATGACAACGCTCGGCCGCATGTTGCTCAACCTGTCAAAAAATACCTTGGAACGCTTGGCTGGGAAGTGTTACCCCACCCGCCGTATAGTCCAGACATAGCTCCCTCCGATTATCATTTGTTCCGGCATATGAGTCTCGATTTGGCGGACCAGCGGTTCTCCTCGTACGAGGCTACCAAAATATGGGTTGAGTCATGGATAGCCAAGCAGCGGCCAGAATTTTGGAGAAACGGCATCCGGAAATTGCCCGAAAGATGGGCGAAAGTTGTAGCTAGCGATGGCCAATACTTCGAATAAAATATTTTGTACCGTTTTTTCACAATAAAGCCCCAAATCTTCGAAAAAAACCTTTAAAACTAATTCAACCTCCATAAGAATCAATTTGCCAAAACAAAATTTTCTCTCAATACTCTAGAAACTGGCTGGCTGTTTATTTAATATTTATTTTAAAATTATTAAAAATAAGAGTTATTGACATTTGGCTCTTCGTGCAATTTTTCCAACCGACTTCATATTCTTTTATCATCCGTCCCTATTATCATCAATTCGTTGTCATGGTTTTATAGTGCTTTTCTGCTCTGCCTTTTTTATTGTTTTTCGTATTTGGTTGGCTATTTTGCATTTTGTGGCCACGGCATTGCTGCTACTGCCAGTGCCATCACACTAATGGCATTCGTTTAAGATGACGTGCAGGGTTCTGTTTTATTCACTTCCTACGCAGACACACATACACACATACCAGTACATCTATAGCACTTTTAAAATAAGTGAACATTAGGTGCGTTCGATTTATATGTAATGAGAGATAGCTTTTTAATTAGTGCTTGCGAATTTTCAAGTTATTACTTTGCTTTGCTATTCTTATAATATCATAATACAGAGTGCCGGGCGCCGATAAAAGGCCATTGAATTTGATGGAACCCGCCCATCCATAAACGAGTCAAATCTTTACTTGGAGCATCAAGTAAACTTCGACTATTGTGACGTGAACACAATCTACGACGATCAGTTGCACACGAATCATTGGCATTGAAATATGCTTCGATTTCGAACGCACGTTGTTCACACCTGCGACATCGTTACTAAATAATCGGCACGAATAATGAAGCTAGCGCGGTCCTCTCCCCGCTCATACGCTCCAAGGGGAATACTTTACTTTAAATCTGAAACCTAATTCCTTCTCCGGATGCCCTGTTTTAACCCCTCAAGCATTGCCGACTCAGGGCGTTTAAGCTCACGAGCACCAGATAAGAAAAGATAGGATGAGTAAAATTTAGTAAATATTTCGATTCTACAGAAATGGATTACATACATTGATTTAATCTTGATTTGACCACAACATCAAACATGCAGGACACATGTTTAGTATGCCGGGGTCAATTCTGGATAAGTAGGAGTTTAACCTGCTACAATATTCAGAACGTAATTATGCCAGTGACAAGCAGGAGGGAAGGTGATGGGCTATGTTTGGGGAGTTGTGTTGCGCCGATAAGCTCCTTACCGTGGAGGTATGGGTTGTGGTGACGGTTGGTAGGGCCGGCGTATAAGCGGATGTACTAGCCGTTGAGGCATTGGACGCTTGGCGGCGGGAGCAACACGTGACCACATACCGTGTAGACCACTCTCTATGTGACTTAAGGCCTGAACAGGTCTTAAGGTGGCTCCACTCGTTGCACTTATTGCACCCAACCGAGGTGGAGTTCGGGTGGAGCCGTTTATGGCGAGAGAATACCTCCTACCAGCTCTGAGGAGAAGTATTTGGAGCAAGATTGCTGTATGGAATTGCTCCTGCTACGTTAAAGGCGGGGATGATAAACGGTTCACTAGGCAGCGATGGTTTACTTGGGAGGCAGCCCGTGGTCGGGAAAAACCCGAGTCATTGCGGTGAAGTAAAACCGGCTGCCATGGGAATGAGTTGATAAGGCATGTCAATAGGTGGCGTGTCTTCACACTCGAGGATCAATTCTGGATAAGTAGAAATTTAACCTGCTACAATAGGCAAAGTTACGCGGGTCTCGTGATCCAGCTGACGCTCTTCATCGCCAATAGGTGGTGATGGGACTCCGATGACGGCATTCAGTAGTCGAGAGTGTAGGAAGGTGAAAAGGGTCTGGTGATGAATGCCGTTTAGTGCTCGTCTGAATACTGTCCGGTCCAGTAATTGTAATTGTTTTTCATCCCGGATCTTGTCGGAGTATTTGAAGGGAAGCCTCTTGACGTGACTGAGTGGTGACTCAGACTCAAGCAAATGTCTGCCAGTATCACCCAGCAGAAGAAACTGAGTTCTGAGCGTTTTGTTGTGCTCCCCAACGGGGAACACTAATAACTCATCAGGAAACAACCAGTAGCTGTCCTGATTGCAATATTTTGACATGCCTGTAGCTTTATCCACTACTAATCACTGGTGTTAGGCGACCTGATAGGCGCATCAACACTTCATTGGCTTTGCCCCAAGGACCTTGTTGCGGTTTCGCACCTTACTAACAATTACTGTTGTGTGCGCAGAAAAAAGAGCAAACTATCAAAAGTGACGCTCAAAATTTTGGGGTTGTTCACTGTGGGTATTGATGTGCTGTCAACTTTTAACTTTAGCTGTTGTTTGACCTTCGTCCAGGTGGTAAAGAGGGTCGCTTGGATTTATTGGGGTTGTTGGGGTTGGGAAAGTTGAAGATTCTTCGCTATGGTATCTTACATTGCATAGATGGTGGCATTGTCTTGCTGAAATCACATGTCTTCCAACCCATCCAGTCTCGGTCAACATAAGCCGATATCCTTCGAGAGTGACGGTTATCATTTATCAAACGACCCAATTAGGTTTTCTGAGCATACAGCTGTTCAAATGGTTATCTTTTAAGGGGTGGGGAAGTGTCTCCTGCAGAATGAGAGGATAGTCGATTGCCCAAAATTGATACCTTTGGTCATTTTAAGGTCCAGAGAGGTGAAAGTGTGTTCTTCATTTGCCAAAAATTATTGTTGAGCAACCTAAATTTCGTAAGGCAGCAAATCTTTGATAAAAAAATAAAAGATTTCATTTCTACTTTGAAATGATGAAACGCAATGTTGGGATAATATTGGCTACTGTAGAGCATCCAGAGAAAAAACTTTGTGCCGGCAGAATAATGGCATGCTTCCTTAACAACTATTTAACCTTAACAACCTTATTTAGAAAAGAGGAGAAATTGAAAATGTATTTTATAAGTACCCAGAGGAAATGAGAGGGAAAGAGCGAGATAGAGAGATTTACTGCATTACCAAATCACTTTCCATTCATGAGTGTAAGGAGATGAAACCAGTACTAATATCCGCGTCTGTGACACGTTGGAACATCTACAAAAGTTCCACTTATGTTTAATCTCGGCTAATATTTTGAAAAACGCTAATCAGGTGTCTGCGTAATATACTTAAGATATGGTGGACAAGAGTTATAACAAACGAGGAGCTCTGGATAAGTACGCACCAAAATAGCATCAACTGTGAAATAAAGAAAAGAAAATATGGATTGATAGGGCATACTCTGCGAAAGACTTATGAGGAAATACCACAAGCTGCTTTGACTTGGAACCCGCAAGGTACGAGAAGAAGAGGCAGACCAGTGATGACTTGGCAAAGGACTATCCGCAATGAAACTGGAAAATCGTTTAATGAACTGAGATTTATGTCTAGAAATAAAAATGTTTGGAATACTTTTGTTGAATCCTTCAGCTCCTAAAGGAGTATGGAATAATAATAATTAAACAGTTTTGGCCGCCGTAGCCAAATGGATTGGTGCGTGATTACCATTCGGAATTCACAGAGAAATCGTTGGTTCGAATCTCGGTGAAAGCAAAATTAATAAAAAAAAAAAACATTTTCCTAATAGCGGTCGCCCCTCGGCAGGCAATGGCAAACCTCCGAGTGTATTTCTGCCATGAAAAAGCTCCTCATAAAAATATCTGCCGTTCGGAGTCGGCTTGAAACTGTAGGTCCCTCCATTTGTGGAACAACATCAAGACGCACGCCAGAAATAGGAGGAGGAGCTCGGTCAAACACCTAACAGAAGTGTACGCGCCAATTACTTATTTTATTTTTAAACAGTTTTGGAATTTTTTTTAATCCTCTCATGTCATTTGTGATATGTTGAGTAGGCGGAAAGAAATATCCTTTTAGCTAAGTCTCTTTCAGCTTTTGTCATTATTATGATAACATACTCAGCCTCCCTCATCCAATGACTTGAACCAACTAAGGGAACCCTACGAATGAAATATGCTAAACTTCCAACTACGATTCCCCACCACTAAATCGGCTGCAATGATATAAAGGGTCTTCTAAAAGTGGCGCCTAGATGTGAGTAGTGAATAATTTTTTAGATGCACCTTCTTTTATGTAATCTTTGACATTTGACAAGTAGACCGACGTACAACTTTATATTCGTACGTCAGAATCATGTGCTTGAATTATTCAAACTTATTATGAAAATGGCTGATAAAATCCCCTACTGAACCCTGCACGAGGGCGCTTAACCTAATCCGAACATTTTCCTATTTTCAAAAGTGGCAAAAAGTTTGATGTGTGCAACTATAGGCTGATCTCGAAGCTTTGTATCATTTCTAAACTTTCGAAGGAATTGTAAAAGAAAAAATGTACTTTGCAACCAAGAGCTTAATCTCGCCTAATCAGCATGGATTTAGCTCGGGTAGGTCTACAGTTTCCAACCTGGCTGCTTTTACTGAATATTGCTTTTCAACTTTTACGGTTTATTGCTATCGATTGTCTTTACACGGACTTTTCTAGAGCATTTGATAGAGTTTCTCATACAATTCTATTACGTAAATTAGTCCCGCTTGGTTTTCATTTTGTTTGCTTTCAATGGTTGAAATCTTATTTATCCGATAGACGATGTGTGGCAATGTTTGAGGGTGAATGTTCAGAACCTTTCATCGCATCTTCGAGGGTGCCACAAGGCAGTATTTTAGAGCCTCTTCTCTTCGCTCTATTTATTAATGATATTTGTAACAGCTTTTCATTTGCCCACTTTCATTTGTATGCTGATGATTTGAAAATATTTTCTTAAATTAAAAAATATGAGGATGTTCCTTTATTGCAAACAGAAATTAATGCGCTCGTTCGCTGGTGCAGTAACTCTGGCATCTCTCTAAATATTAAGACATGTTTTCATGTCACTTTCGTCAAAACGCAAAATGTTTTTCAGTCATCAACAGTCAACAGTCACTTTAACTTTTTTGTGTCCACTCGTTACTTAATCTTATGTTTTATGCGGCGTAATAGCTCGATGTTCTCTGACCCTTACACTCATTAGAATATGCAACATTTATCTGGAGGCCTTGCCACCAATTTGCTATTGAGAGAATTGATCTTGTACAGAAGGTGTTCCTTGAATATGTTCTCAGGTCGTTAAAATTCTCAAATCCTATTTCTTCCTCTCGTTCCCGTTTGATTTTAATTAACCTAAAGTCTCTAGAGAGTAGAAAGACTGTTTTGTTTTTAGTGTAATTGAAGGAGAAATTGACTGTTCATCCCCATTACGTTGCATTCACTTTCATATTCCTACAAGATCTCTACGCAATACTTACCCATTTTATCTTAAATTTCCTAACACGAATAATGCGCGTAATGCTCCTATTGCTCGCGCTTTAAAAGACTTCAATGAGATCTCGAGTTCTATTCCGCTTGACTTTTCGGTTTCAAAGAATGAAATTTTTAAATTTATAAACTCTTTTTTTTAATTTATTTAATAATTATCTGTAGTAATTTACGCTCATATTAGTTCCAAGTGGTCTGTAAAAACAATAATTACGTTTTAGACTTGAAATAAACGACATCCACGAACAACATATCGCAAAATTCGTGATATTTTTGGTGGAAATATTCTTCCGCAATAGTCGATATTTCAAAGGTTGGTGAGACAATTTCCACAAACTGGTTCTATAGAGGATAGAAAACTGTAAGTCTCTTTTGTAGTGCAAAAGGTTGCTGAACAACCTTCAACATCGATATCTCGACGTTCTGAAGGAGTAGGCATTCATAAATCGAGTGTTTGACGGATTTCACCTGCGCACGCGCTGATGGTGAACATTTAAATGATGTAACTTTTTACATATAATTGTTGAGAGACGTATTTTGAATGAAATTTGTGAAATCTGAAAGAATATAAATTTTTACGTGTTTTATTTTAAGACAGCATCTAGGCGGGTCTTTGGAAAAACCATTTACTACCTTGGGCAAAAAGTAAGGTGCATTTATTTGTCAAAGTACGCGGGATTAAAATTTCGCTCTAGCTATTTTTTTCATGAGTTGGCAGCACTGTTAATAACATCTGGGCCAACTTTCATGTGAATGTCATTATCAGTAATATATTTACGCTTGTGTTTACCAAACGACCAAGAGTGCATTTTTCGATTTTTACAATATCTGATTTGATTGAGCAGAGAAGTGCCATCAAATTTTGTTTGCGGAATGAAATTTCGGCTGCGGAAACGTTTAGCATGTTGCAGAAGGCATTTGGTGATTCGACCATGTCGCAGAAAAATGTTTATAAGTGGTACAAAGACTTCAAAGAGGGTCGAGAACGTGTTGATGACTTGGAGCGCTCCGGACGACCATCGACGTTAACAGATGACCAACACGTCAATAAAGTGAAGGAGTTAGTGCTCAAAAATCGACGGTTGACTGTTAAAGACCTTACTGATATGATCGGAATATCAGAAGGATCTGTGGAAACCATTTTGAAAGACCATTTGGGCTTACGAAAAGTCAAATCTCGTTTGGTACCGAAAACTCTCAATTTCTTGGAAAAAAGTCGGTGCGTTGATGTGTGTCAAACAATGCTTTCAGACTATCAGGACAAGCTCAAATGCATCATTACGGGAGATGAGACTTGGATTTATGCTTACGACCCCGAAACACCGACCAATCAAGCGAATATCGTGCTAAAGACGAGGCCAGACCGAAAAGAGCACGTCAAAGTCGTTCAAAAATAAAGGTCATGATGACAGTTTTTTTTCGATTTTCGTGGTGTGGTGCACTATGAACTCCTTCCACCTGGCCAAACTGTTAATAAGGAATATTATTTGAGCGTAATGCGTCGTTTACGTGAAGCAGTTCGTCTAAAAAGACCAGAATTATGGGCCAACAACTCTTGGTTTTTGCATCACGATAATGCACCGTCTCACACTGCACTCGTTCTTCGTGACCATTTCGCCAAAAATTCCACGCATATCGTTCCGGAACCACCGTATTCGCCTGATTTGGCTCAGTGTGACTTGTGGCTATTCCCAAAACTCAAGAGACCACTCCGGGGAACGCGTTTCGAGTCGATTGAGGAGATTAAAAGCTGAATCGAAGAAGGTGCTGATGGTTATACCGGAAATGGACTATTTGGCATGTTTCGGGGATTGGAAAAATCGTTGGCATATAAATGTAAATCATCGAGAGGGGATTATTTTGAAGGGGATGAAATTGGTTTACAAGAATAAATAAAGATTTTTCATTTTACACCCAAATTCATCTTACTTTTTGCCCATAGTAGTATATGTGTGACTTATCTATTTATAAACGACAGCAACACTATGGCAACACTACTGCATTTTCGTAGATTTATTCTTTTCGTTCATAAATATCTTTAAATATATTTAGAAATTTGTTTACTATTTTTTAGAATAAAATATACTCAAAATAATTTTTGGAAAACATTCATTACTTCATTTAATTTGTTCAACATTTTTTTTCATTAATCGAAAAAACACGCCCTCAGTTTTTATTTCTTTTAATTTTTTTCATTAGTGGTGGGACTTCATTAACTTTTCGAGTTGCACAAATTTAAATTTACGCAGAGTGAACCAGTGATAAATTAGGTCAAAATAATACTCTAGCGAAGGCTAGGAGATGTACTCCTTTTCGTATTACGCCCGGTGGCAATCGGCCGAAGCTTCGCGAAGTATATTATTGGGTTGGCAACTAAGTAATTGCGGACTTCACTCATAGATGGCTTCAGTTGAGTTCTTAGGTTTGCAGACGTAGTACAAACGTAAAACACATTTTGTGATATGATAGTTGGCAATTCAGCTGCCAATCAGTAAAAAAATTGTTTTGATCGTTTGCTTAGTTTTCATTTGGCGTTCGTTGAAAAATAGAAAATCAAAAGGAACATTTTCGTCATATTTTGCTTTTTTATTTCCGCAAAGGGAAGACCGATGATGACGAAGCCTTAAAGGAGGGGCGGTGTCAAAAATGGGTTGCCAAATTTCGTTCTGGTGATTTTTTACTCAAAGATGCAAAACGCTCTGGTCATCCAGTTGAAGTTGATGACGCCCTAATTAAAGGAATAATCGATTCGGATCGTCACAGTACAAGACGTGAGATTGCAGAGAAGCTTCATGTATCACATACATGCATTGAAAATCACTTAGAACAACTTGGCTATGTGCAAAAACTCGATACATGGGTTCCTCACGAACTGAAAGAAACGCATTTTACGCAACGCATTAACAGCTGCGATTTGCTAAAGAAACGTAATGAAAATGATCCAGTTTTAAAACGACTGGTAACTGGCGATGAAAAATGGGTTGCTTGCAACAATATCGAGCGGGAAAGTTCATGGAGCAGGCCAGGTGAACCAACTCAAACAACATCAAAAGCTGAAGTTCTTCAAAATATGGTTTTGGTGAGATTACAAAGGAATTGTCTACTTTGAACTCTTTGAACCACCCAACTGGACGATCAATTCTGATGTCTACATTGAACAACTAACGAATTTGAACAATGCAGTTGAAGAAAAGCGGCCCCAATTGACAAATCGAAAAAGTATTGTATCCCATCATGACAATGCAAGGCCACCCACATCTTTGGCTACTCGGCAAAATTATTGGAACTTATTTGGTATGTTTTTTTCCACATCCACCATATATTCCTGACCTTGCACCATCTGATCGCTTTTTGTTTCGATCTTTACAAAACTCCTTGAATGGTAAGAATTTCAATAATGACGATGATGCAAATCGTACCTGATTCGGTGTTTTGCTAATACAAACCAGAAGTTTTATGAACGTGGGCTGTTGATGATGCTGCCTGAAAGAAGGCAGAAGGTCATTGATCAAAATGTGCAATACATTACAGAATAAAGTTATTTAGTTCCATGAAAAAATTATCAATGATTTTCTAAAAAAATCCGGAATTACTTAGTTGCCAACCCAATAAAGGGCATACACTTGACTTTAAACAGCTCTGTGCCAAATTTCGCGATATTAGTAAAGTGTAAATTATTTTTTTTTTTAATTTTTTCATTTCATTTCTTATCGTAATACCTAAGCCTACAAATAAACAAATTTTCGGAAAATTTTAACACCAAAATTCAAGATGGGGCAAAATTAAGTTTTTTTAATAACTTTTTCTGTTAAGCAAAAAATATGATTTTGAGTGACGGAGTAATTTATGAGCTCCTTGCTTAACTGTTTGCATACTGCAGCTGTCTAGTTCACAAGTGTCAGATATGATTTGATGCTAAATCTTCCGATTGTATGATTAATTTTGCGCCACCTTGAATTTTGGTCTTAAAATTTTCTGAAAATTTGTTTATTTGTTACAAATGGAACCTCTCATTGTGCATTGCTTTAAGATAAACACAAGTTAAGAGGAAATAAAGCATTCAAAATTATAAATTTCCTACTTGCAACTGCCTTCACAGTCATTCATTGGCGAACAGAAAACAGCTGTTTTCAACTATTGGGTAACTTAACTGCTGTCAAACACTGGTGAAATTGGTACTGTATAATAAAATGTGGTTGGTTAACATTAATCTTTGAGCTAGTTACCTAATGATTGTGAAAACACTACATAATGGCCAATTTTTTGGATAAGTCCACTGAAAATCCTTGAAGATCGAACAAAAAAGAAATTCAAAAATTACTTCTCGCATTTTTTGGCTGACAAGGATTGTCAGCAGCCACCGTAGCCGAATGGGTTGGTCCGTGACTACCATTCGGAATTCAGAGAGAACGTAGCTTCAAATCTCGGTGAAACACTAAAATAAAGAAAAAGTTTTTTCTAATAGCGTTCGCCCCTCGGCAGGCAATGGCAAACCTCCGAGTGTACGAGTATTTCTGCCATGGAAAAGCTCCTCATAAAAATTCGGAGGCGGCTTGAAACTGTAGGTCTCTCCATTTGTGGAACAAATTAAATTTCAAAGTATTTAAAAAAAAATTCCGATGTGGTGCTGAGTAACTGAAAATAAAAATTTACTACTATTCAGTTACCAATTCAATATCGCGCACACATCGATTTTCTCATGTTTGTGACGTGTAATGTATCACATGTTTTAGCTGGTCCACACCACTTCAGATATTTGCGTGGAAACTTTAGAATACTCCATCTCAATTAATTTCAATAAACCCGGCAGGTTTGGGTGTAGGCATCAAAAGGTTAATGATATTTTTCCTTTCATTACTGCACATTGAATTTTAAAAGTTATTTAAATAAACTTTTTTTCAGCCTCCTCTTTATGGTGCTCATCGATTAGTTGCGGTTTCTCAAGAATTTCACTTTCCATTTTTCCTCAATACTTTTCTTATACAATATTTGCATTACTACAGTTGAAGAAGGTGGAAGTGGCAGTCGGTCTCTAAGCCAACTCACTTAGACCGTTGCCGATCCATTGTAATATTACGACAGTAAAGTAATAAAAATCGCGCCACCCTAACGTACATATGTTTGTACTTTTTTGGCCTGTGGTCAGGGTCATTTGCTAATTTTTTACTCAGCATGACAGTATTTTTTCGGTTTGCCCACAACAGGCCACCGCACCGCATCACACCGGCTGCGCGTAGTGCATAACGGAAGTTGGTGTTTTGTTTAGATGAATATGCAAATATTTTAAGGACTGAAATAAAAATACCCACAGCAGAGGAATAAAAATTAAGCTACAACAAAACAAGTCACAAAGGATAGTATATAAATAGAAACAAAAAAGCAAGGGAAGAGAGCTAAGGGAGAGCTGCAATATAGCGGCAAGAATGTGCCAGTGGTGAGGGCGATAGCGGTGGTGGCAATTACAGTCCTTCGCAGATCCTCAGAATGATAAGCCATTTAGAAAATTCTTGGCGGTTTTACTTATATTTAGTAACAATAACAGGCATTTAATAGGTTCTCAGATTTTTTTGGCGTTTTACTTTGACTACTCATTGTTTGTGATACATGCGTATGTATTGGTTTAGTATACTTTATTTATAGTCATTGAATTATTTTGATAAAAATTTTCAATTGTGTATGGCCTATCTCAACAGCGGCTGACTTTTTCATAGTTGTCATATGAATTGCAGAAGTAATATTAAATGAAATATTGAAAATTGGACAGTCTCCCCGAATAACTCTTTTTCGGACCATAGGCTGATCCTCTTGAAAACAGATTTCGTTCGTGAAACCTTGATACCCTGCAGGAATCCTAAGAGAAGAAGCTGAACAAGAGTGAGTTTTTGACTACCACTAGGGAACAAATGGACTTGCAAGTTAGACACTTGGAGAGGTCCTACCAGACTGCCTTTAAAGTGGCCTGTTCAGTATCATTTAGCAAGAAAGACTTTCCTCCCTGGTGAAGTAACACGCTGACCGACTTGAAAGGGAAGGTTTGGGGAGTCTTCAATAAATGTTATCAAATTAGGAACTTTCAAGATTAGCGAGTAATTTTGAAAGAGTATAAGAAAGCCATCAGAGATGCGAAGCGCAACTCTTGGAAAGAGTACTGCGAATCCATTAAATTCGTAAAAGACTCGGCCAGACTCAGCAGGGTTCTCTCCAAGGACCACTACTGTAAAATTCTTGTCAAAAGAGAGAATGGGGAGTGGGCTGAATCTGCAGGCGAATCTTTAAAAACCCTTGTTGATGCGCATTTCCCGGAAAATTCTTTTGCTCCAGTCTGTAACGAAGGCACAAATCGGCAGGAGGGGTCACCTGCGATGCCCCTGACATCTGTCCTGTCCGTCAACAGAATAAACTGGGCAATCGATAGCTTTCCCCCTTTCAAATCTCCAGGTATCGATGGCATCATGCCAGTAATGCTTCAAAAGACTAAAACCTTGGTGGTTCCCGTCCCTTATAAGATATTTTTGGCGTCTATCTCGCTAAACCACGTCCCTGCAAGCTGGAAGAAAACCAAGGTGGTCTTCATTCCCAAAGCAGGAAGGAGAGGCCACGTCTTGGCCAAGGACTTCAGACCCATAAGTCTTACCACCTTTATTCTCAAGGTGTTCGAAAGAGTGATCGACTATCACATTCGAGAGCACTTGGAAACCAGACTTTCTCCAGCCCAACACGCTTACCTGAACGGGAAATCTACCGAAACAGCCTTACATGAGGTAGTAGGGACTGTAGAGAAATCTCTGGAGGGAAAACAATTCACTTTAGCGGCCTTTATAGACATAGGTGGCTTGGCTGGTGGTAGGGAAATAAATGCTGTGGTAGGAGGGGCTAGAGTCACTAGGTTCGTTCATAGAGGTACACCACAGTGCGGCGTCCTCTCGCCACTCCTTTGGCTAGTAGCTATGGATGAAGCTTTCACTCTCTTAAACAAGGGAGGAGTAAAGGTGGTAGCATATGTCGATGACTTGGTCGTAATGGTCTCACGACCCTCCCTATCAGTAATTGCTGAAATTTTGGAAGGTGCATTGGCTACACTCAGTATTTGGGCAGCCAGTTGCGGTCTCAGAGTCAACTCTGACAAAACGGAGTTATTGCTATTCACCAGGAAATGCAAGCGTACGCCTTTTAAGCTTCCAAGACTAAACAACCAGTGTCTTACGCTCGCATCGGAAGTCAGGTATCCTGATGTAATACTTGACTCCAAACTCCACTGGAAGCTGCACATAGAATATTGAGTTAAAAAGGCCAGTATAGTCTTCTACGTCTGTAAATCTATGTTCGGCAAAACATGGGGTCTCAAGCCACGTGTCGTACTTTGGATATACAACTTAGTGGTTCTGCCAATTTTGACATATGGTTGCCTAGTTTGGTGGGTAGCTCTTCATAAAGGCTACAACACCACTAAACTAGAGAGAGTGCAGAGAACTGGATGTGTGGGGATCACTGGTGCTTGTAGAGCTTGTCCCACTACTGCGCTCAACGTTATTCTGCACTAACTTCCTGTGGATCTGCAGGTTAAATCCATTGCTGCTCCGAGCGCTATTAGGTCGAGGCCTCTGGAGACAATTTCCTGTAAGACATTGAAGCAGATCTCCCCTTTCTTCTCTGTTCTTCGCTCTGAT
The DNA here is from genome assembly GCF_027943255.1 of Anastrepha obliqua. Taxonomy (NCBI): domain Eukaryota; kingdom Metazoa; phylum Arthropoda; class Insecta; order Diptera; family Tephritidae; genus Anastrepha; species Anastrepha obliqua. The sequence continues at coordinate 144,856,593 of NC_072892.1, read as the reverse complement.
CTCTCCATCCGCAAACTGGGATTTGAGGGTTGTGCTAGGGCTATCTCTCCGAGAGATATAGGTACTTCCGTCTTCTCTGATAGATCTAAGATGGAATCGGGAGTGGGAGCGGGGGTTTTCTCTAAATCAGCCAGCATTTCGGTCTCCTTTAAACTGCCGAAAACGAGCAGCGTTTTTCAAGCAGAGGTCTTTGCGATCCTGAAAATACTTCGGGATCGTTGTTGGGAGGGAGACAATAATATTTTGTCCGATAGTCAAGCTGCGATCAAGGCCCTGTCGTCGCCGTATTGCAGTTCTCTTCTGGTGAACTCCTGTAAGGAGGAACTCTAACATCTCGATTGAGCAGGAAACATCTCCCTTATCTGGGTTCCTGGGCACAGGAATATAGAGGGAGATGAAATTGCCGACGAGCTTGCCAGGAAGGGATCGACAGAACCCGTTTCAGCTGTCCCCCTCTCAGACATGGGCGTCCCTTTGTCCGTTGGGAAACCATACAATTCCTTTCTAAAAAAAGCGCAAGATAGAGGGAGGTCTGTCCTATCGTGTGCTATTTCCAAAACATTATGGTCTCAATACAATAGAAACGGAACGCTTAAGGTGATGGGAATCCCCGCCATTCAATTTCCAAACTCATTGCTGTGTTCACTGGTCACTGGGTGATCGGTACTCATGCGGAGAAGCTTTGAATTCCGTACAAGCCTTATTGCAGAAGCTGTGGAGTTCCTGCAGATTAAAAGGCTGTTGAACACTTTATCTGCAAATGTCCGGTTTTGGCGGCTAAGCGCTTGAGATTCCTTAGCGTGCCCTTTGGGGATAACTTGATGAAATTCTCCAGCCTAGATCCCTTTTCTCTCCTCCGCTACATCAACAGCACTGGATGGCTATAGAAGGTTTTCTCTTCCCAAAATTTTTTTCTTTGCACAGGTAATCGTCCACATTTCGGTGACAAAATGGCACGTAAGTGCTACTTGAAGTGTGCTTGTGGCACGCTTGCCATTTTACCTACCTACCTACCTAATATTATATTAAATTATGCCTCATTGAGATCTCCGAGGATAATAAAAACCCAATTGGCTTATTACAGACTGTAGAAGAAACTCTTCTTTTTACTTACTAGGGTTGCCAGCGTCACATATTTTTTTATACTATTATATGTTGAACGGTCGTTTTACCAAAACGATCGCTTCTCTAGAACAAATTTCAAACTCGCAAGTGAATTTTCACTATCATTTTGTCAGGTAAATGAGGCTATCATTTCTCTTTGTGTTTTTTTTTTTTGTATGGTCTCACCGTGTCTTTGTTATAGTAAATGAAAGGTACTTATAATTTAATTTACCCAAATGCGTGTTTTATTGAAATTTAATTAAAAAGTATTAATTCGCCGAATAATTTGAATTATATTGTAATTAAATTTAGAAAGAATAAAATTTCCGTTGTATTGAGAATAAAATTGCGCAAAAATATACGAAATCAAAATATTTATGGAAACATATTTTCTGACGCCACGCAGTATTGCCGCTCTGTTTTAAAATGAGTAAAAATAGGAAAATAGATGGAAAAATAGGAAAATTTATGGATTTACCCACTCGTACGCTTCTTATTGGATCAGAGTACGCTGAACCTGACGAAAATATTTGTTTTTGCATAGCTTTTATACTTTTGATAAAGTTAAGACCAAGAAGAATATTAAAAAAGTTATCTGCTTGCAGCAGTCCACTGGAAGTTAGGTACATATTTATAAAAAAAAACATATTGCTAGACACAGTTAACTTAATGTTATGAAGAAATTTGTGAAAATAGGCAATGAGAAGGAATATCTGTAGCGATGCTGGCACCTCTGTCTTCCCTGAGGACTTCAAGATGGAATAGGGTGTCAGGGCAGAGTTTTTCTCTAAATCAGTCAATTTATCTATCATATTTCCTTAAATCTTCCGAATACTGCTAAATTTTTTCAGACAGAAATCTTTGTGAATTTGCAGGCATGCAAAATGTTTAGAGCGATGTGGGAGCGAGAGTGATATCAATATTTTTTTTGGATGTCAAGCTGCGATCAAAGTTCTACCGACGCCATAGTGCAGACTTCAACTGATCAAATCTTGTAAGGAGGGCATCAAATCTCTTGGGTGTGCAGCTAACATTTTCTATCCTGGCTTCCAGGACACAGGAACTTAGAGGGAAAAAATATTGCTGATGAGTCTGTCAGGAAGGGGTCGACTTAATTGTTCTTAGAGATCTCCTACCCGATCATGGGCACCGCCTTGATTATTGTAAAAGGGGAATTGCACAACTTATTTCTCAGGAAAGCGCAGAAGAGATGGAGTTCATTTCTGACTTATTAATTTAATATTCGAGATGTTATTAACATTTACATTACTTGTAGGTAAAATTGTATACCTCTAGTCCGTAAAATATATTAGCCATGTCATAGACTAAATAGATCGAAATCTTATCTTTATCTTTAAGTATTATTGTACTTCATTTTGTACCTCTAATCTGTAAGGGTTTGTAACTATGATACATCCCGAACTGTCTCAGGTGCAGCACTTTTTGTGATCAGCGGGCAGATACCCGTTGACCTCATGGTCCGGGAACGAATGGATGCGCGGGACTCCAAGAAGGCCCACGTCATCACTAGCTTCACAGAAAGGAAAAACGTTTTCTAGTTGTGGCAGATGGTGCGCGGAAAGAAATGCTCTGCAGGGGTAAATTGGCGACATCGCGCCGAGCAATATAATCAACAAAATGCTCGAAGGACACGTGGACAGCTTTAATGCGGTAATGAAATACATCGAGAACGTATTACGAAAAAAAAAGATTGGCCTCAACACAGTGCAACAAAGCGAAGTCGCACAGATAGCGACACAAGAAGACGAGCCTATAGCATGGAAGCTGGCTACAAATATGGTGGACCCAGACGTGGGTGAATAGAATTGGTTCTTTATGAGAGCCGTTCTGGGCCCTCCCGAAGTAATATAGAAAGTAGTCCCGCAAAGAGTGCCTTCCTGGAAGGAGAGATCGTTTTAGTAGCCACACCACACGACGCAGTAGACTCTGAAAAATTATATCTTAAATAAAATTCAAATTAAATGAGAATATGTCATATTATTCTTGAACAACTTTGGGAAATATTGCAAAGCCAATTTTGTGTCGGCCGAAGAGTGCGCTTAAGAAACACAGTACGAGGGTACCCGTGTTAGAAATGAAGACACCATTTTTGCAACAAATTTTTATTTTTTTTATTTTCAACATTGTCCCCTTTTAGAAAGATACACTTTTTCCAAAGCTGGGCAATTTTTTTTTAATAGGATTTGTCGAACTCTCCAAACTACGCCTCTGTCTCGGCGATGACTTCCTTGTTAGAACTAATTTTTTTTTTTCCGCGAATCATTTCTTCATATTAGGGAACAAGAAAAAGTCGCTGGGAGCCAGATCGGGTGAATACGGGGATTGTGGCAGCAATTCATAACGGAATTCGTGCAGTTTAGCGGCGACAACCCCAGCTGAATGTGCTGGTGCATTATCGTGGTGAAACAGCACCTTCTGTTTTGCCAAATGCGGCCGTATCTCCTACACTGTTTCGTGAAAGTGGTCCAAAAACTCACTGCAGCATTATCCTTCTTCCTTTTTCTAAAAATGTCCATGAGGGTGACGCTGTTCGCATCGTAAAAAATTGTCGCCTAACCTTTCCGTCCCATGAGACTATCTTCGCCTTCTCTGGAGCAGATTCACCAGGAGAAATCCATTGTTTTGATTGTTGCGTAGTTTCTGGTGTGTAATAATGAATCCGTGTTTCATCAATGGTGACAACTTCGGATCTCGCTTAAATTGCTTCAAACCCTGCCTCGAAGTTAACAGTCGCATCCGATTATTGTCCATCGTGAGCAATTACGTCACCCATCGGGCCGACAATTTTTTCATCGCCAACCTGCCATATAAAATATACCTTTGTTACTTCGCACACTTTCGTTCGTCGATCAGCGAGAATCATGTCGTGGACTTTTTGACTGATTTCTTCGGCAACCACGTCTACCCGGCGTCCTGGTCGCTCCTCACCAAAAACGGGTGTTCGCCACGTTTAAAATCCTTGGGCCAATATCTAACTGTGGGCATAGAAGCGAAGCGCCCCATAGACAGCATTCAACTTTGCTTTTATCTTCTCGTTAATATTCCATCTCTGTTTAAATATCCATCCAAAAACAAAAAACGAATTACCGAACGATGCTGCCCTTTTCCCATCTTTGCGAAAATCACGAAACACGTCTGTCTTACTCAAATAGCTGCCAAATCCAGGTTAGTTTGGATCAATCAGTCTAAAAATTGTTTTACCGTCGTTTGACAGTTGCTATCACCAACTTCCCTCAGGAACGCCCTCTGTCATCAAACACGGGTACTCATTGAACCGCCCTCGTACTATATGTTCATCGAAAGCAACTGTATCTGCAAATTATGTGCATAAATTTGATTCAGCCTCTTATGGAATCGCTGAGTCATCTGGCGATACTCTCTTCTTACTTTTTGCATTTCTCTTCGAGTATTTTCATCCATTTCGATGTCTGCAAATGTTCGCTCAGTGACTGTTGCTTTGCACTCCGGAAGCAGACGGTGAATATGCGTTATTTCACGCGAAACTCTGTGGTTTTTGTTGCAATTTTGCTCTTCTTATCATAATTGTCGACATTATTCCCAGGCAATCCAAAATTGGAAGATAGTAAACTAATTAGAGCTGAGCGATGGTTCTTTCAATGCAATACAGACTCTAATAAATTTTAGAGGCAATTTACGGTTGAAACTTACACTTCAGCAGCACAAAAAGTCCCAATATCTTGCCAGTAAAATTAAACAAGTCCACATTTTCTCACACATACTCTGAATGTTGAAAAGAACTTTGGCCGAAATGAGTTACCCACCGCGACTACTGAGGAGAATATGGTTGCCATCGATCTTAAAACCTCAATATTTCACGTACTAAAGCCCCGTTGACTCATCAAATGAAGGCACCAGACCATCCGCTTCTTATCATTTCTCAGTTTGGGCTTTAGAACAGCTCGAAATGTAAACAATTTTGCTGAAAAAATTAAATTTGCTAATGAAGCGCCCGTCTTCCCTACCGACGCGGGCTACAAATCGCAAAAGTTACCAACGAAAGATATTTTATTTGCGCCGATTTACTGTTCACGCTGACCGCAGTCAAAAACATTAACCACATCGACAAAAAAATTGGAATATGAAATGAAACTACACACGACACATGTTCAACAAAGTTAGCACAATATTCATAATTGAGGCTCTTAATATGTAAGGCATAGACATAGGTCTCAACGAATGGATAGAGAACATGCTTCAAACTAGAATAATCATCGGTGAGGTAGGCAGCAGCACGATAAAACGCTCTGTCAACAGGGGAACGCCTCAGGGAGAAGTCTTATCTCCGCTGCTGTGGTTACTAGTCGCTAACAACTTCCTTACCAAATTCAAACGAAAGGGAATTATAGTAGTGGCGTACGCGGACGACATAGTGCTTATGGTTCTAGGAATGTTTCCAACCACAATGAGTGAGATTATGGAAGAAGCTCTGTTATTACTCAGCAATTGAGCCACAGACAGTGATTTAAGTGTAAGCCCGAGAAAAACTGAGCTGATACTATTCACCAGGAAAACTAAGGTACCAAACTTTAATCTCCCAAAACTAAACGGCATTAGTCTCACGCTAACCCAACAGGCAAAATACCTAGGTATTATCCTAGACCCCAAACTCAGCTGGAAGTCCAACGTAGAGTACAAGGTAAAGAAAGCGAATATAGCACTTTACATGTATAAGAGAATGTTGGGTAAAAAATTTAGTCTCCAACCAAAACTATCCAATTGGTCCTACACAGCCATTGTTAGGCCAATACTAACATATGCGGCTCTAGTGTGGTAGCCCTCAGCAGAAAATAAATACAATCAAACCAAGCTGTACAAAATGCAAAGAACAGCGTGTCAGCTCAAGCGCTCAACGTACTAACTCATCTGCTATCAAAAACAGATCAGACTACACAGTCCGACAGTTTCAGGCTGAACTGATGGCACTAATAAAAGCCGCGACACTGCTACAGTCTGATGCGATATCCGGAAATAATATCTACATTTTCACTGACAGCCAAGCGGCGATAAAATTCCTCACGAAACAGTCGACAACCTCCAAGGTAGCCATGAAATGCCGTACATTTCTTAACGAGATGGCTGAGTCATTTCCTGGCCATCGCCACATTGAAGGTAACTGAGAGCCGATGAAGTAGCTAGACTCGGCACTAAATTGACTCACGAGTACATAGAAAATGACATAGGCATACCCTTACAAACATGTAAGCTACTCATTCTTGAAGAAATCGTAAGGAAAGCAAACGAAAGATGGCGTAATGAAGCCACCTGCACAATAGCCCGTCAACTGTGGCCGACTCTAAATGCTAAACGCACAGAATCTCTGCAAGCGAAAATAAACACAGTCTTAGCACATTGATCTCAGTCATAACGGGGCACTGCCTTATCGGTAGACACGCCCAAAGGATGGGTGTGTAAACACATGACTTCTTTAGAAGTTGTCTAGATGAGGACGAGGAAGAGACAATCTCGCACCTACTGTGCCACTGTCCTGCTCAATACAGACGCAGGCTTACTATTCTGGGTGAACAATTTTTTGATGAGTTGGAAGATCTCAGTTCTACAGAAATCAGAGATATTCTAAATTTTTGAAAAGCACATAGGGAGAGATAGGGACAAGCTCCCCACGAGGCATCTCAATGGGCTATGAGCCTGAGTGTGTTCTACAGGATAACCGCTTCAACCTAACCCAACCTAACCTACACAGTCCCCGACCTTAACTTTAAGAAAGACTTTACAGTACGAGAGCCGAATGGGGCAAAGGGAGGGTGATTGGAATATACGATATTGAAATCTACACCGGCGGTTCTAAGATGAACTGTAGTGTGGAAGCTGGCTTCCCTTCGGAGCTACTCAATCTATCGCAGTCAATTCGACTTCCTGACTATGCCAGCGTGTTCCAGGCAGAACTTTTAGCGATCATGGAAGCATGTAAATCACTAAAACTCTACAAGGAAGTTGGTGCAAGAGTAAGTATATTTTCAGACAGTCAAGCAGCTATCAAAGCCTTAGACTCCAACTCCATTTCCTCCAAACTAGTCTTACAGTATAGAGAGAAACTAGAATTGCTTAGTTATTGGCTTGAAATTCCTCTGATATGGGTTCCCGGTCACAGGAACATACCGAGTAATGAGATAGCAGTTGAGCTAGGAAGAAAAGTTTAGACACTAGAATTAGCAGAGGCGGTGGCAGTCTCCATCCCACTCAACACGAAAAAAGCATCCATTGCTTCACCCTATCATGCTTTAGCCGAAAGAAGATGGAAGCAACTAACTGCATGCGTTACAACAAAAAACACATGACCGTCATACAAAATCCAAAGGACGAATCACCTGTTATGATGTTCTCGGGCAACCATCTCACGCATCACTGCAACCAGCACAGGTCATTGGAAAATAGGGGAGCATGCAGCCAGACTCAATCTACCCTTCAATCCTATTTGTAGAAGCTGTCAAGCGGAAGGGGCGAAGGAAAGTCTGTTCCACTATTTATGTGAATGTCCGGGACTAGCCAGGGCACGACTCCGATCCTTCGGTAAGCCTTTCCTACAGCAAATCAAGGAGATCGTAGACATCGAGATAAAGGATTTGCTGTTGTACTTGGACCTCTCCAAATGGATTTGACTTGGAAAAGAAAAAACAAAAGACATCATCAATTAGGAG